>NC_057812.1:358424564-359024564 GCF_018294505.1 Triticum aestivum | reverse complement strand
AGACACCTCCACGAGCCTCCCCGCCAACCGCTATGGACGACACCGATGTGTTGTCCCGAAAAGCTTCTCCGGGCCATGGAGAGGTGCGGGAGACCGTCAAGACGGCGCCGGAGGGTAATACTTCGGCTACCGGGAACGTAGGGGAACCAACCCCTATGGAGACTTACGACGAGGGCCATGACCAATCCGGCCCCTAGCCGAAAACCATTCCGGAGACCAATACGGCTCCGGAATCGAGCGGGCGACCCCCTTTGAAGGATGGGGAAGCGTCGACTCCATCGGCAATCTCCATCAATCCGGAGGTGCCGGACACCTTGATGGAAGCACTTCGACATGCTTCCATCGTGGGGGAGCACCGTACCCTGATAGGTGCAGTGGTTGAGAAGATTCCGTCCGCCAAGAGCGGGCTGACCGAAGCCTTTACCATCCTACTGACAGGCTTTCAGATATGCAATGTAAGACGCCATTTTATATGAAGGAAATGTGCATGTATACAGATAGTAGCCCCTGAGACTCTGTCTGGTTTTGGAAAAAAGCCGAAAAAAGGATCAAATAATTATCGTAGAAGGTAATGAACATATCTATTGAATGAACAGGCTTCACTGTTGTCGGCGACCGCCCAGGCTGCTGAAGTTTCCGAACTCAAGTGGAAGCTGAAGTTGGCCAATGATGACCTCGGCCGCATTAACAAGCGGTTCGATGAGGCGCAAAGTACGTATTTGTACGACTGAAATTTTATGCAAGTGTGGAGTTTAAGCTAACACACCTTCTTGTGTAAATGACTACAGGTAGTGCGACCGAGGTTGAGACCATCAAGGGCACCCTGTCGCAAGTCCAAGAGCAGGCGAGGGTGAGTTGAGCAGCTGCTGATAAAGCAGCTGCAGATTTAAAGGCCGAGCAGGCCGCCCGCCGCCAGTATGAGGAGAGGGTGACCAAAGTTAAGCAAGAGCTCAAGGACGCTGCTCGTAAGTGTGAGGCCTTGGAGGAGAAGAATAAGGCTCAAGTAGTCAAACTCTCCATGGCTCTCCAAGAGGCCAGGGAGGCGCGGACTGAGTCCCGGGCGGCTCGCGAGGAGATCAAGCAGGCTGAACAGATAGCGGCTGGTAAGCCCTTTCTTCTGCAGAGTAAATTCGGCAGTCAAGGATATGCCCTGCTTACTTGATTATGGAGTTCTCCAGATGCATTTGTGGATCTTCTGAAGAGCGCCGCTGACGCTGTGAAGTTTTTCCGGGCCCAAGAGGGAAACATGACAAAGAAACTCTTCTGGACGCAGTACCTAGCGCCGGAGCGTCCAGCGCTGTTGAACGACCAGATGATGCAGTTGGCGGAGCTGCATAGGATGTCCGGACTGGGCATGAAGGACATCCTAGTCCGGTTATGGCCAGCCGAACCCATTCCTGGCAGGTACTTCGGCTTGGTCGGGCGGCTCCCCGACGCCCTATCTCGAATTGAAGCTGTTAAGCTCTCCTCATGTATTGAGGGTGCCTGGATGGACTTTGCCCGTGTCAAGATGCACTGGGCAAAGATGAAGGCCGCCGTCATAGCAGTTGAAGGCCCACCCGAAGGCAAGGACTATCGCAAGCTGGAGCGCTATTTCGAAGACGTCCTAGAGGGTGCCCGTTTAATAGAGGGTCAATGCTTGAAGGATATGATGTTTGAATGAATGTATCCGGACTGCCCAGACTTTTGTCTAAAATTATTTTCCTCCTGTGTGGCCATTTTTATATCTGAAAGTTTGCCAGTCATAGGCTTCAGCCCCATGTAGATACTACGGGGGTGTTCGGAATAACACTTGATCACACTTGACCCAACGTCATGGTCCGTAAAGGAGGTGACCGTGCAGAGAACTAGGCAATTGGACTATGCGGCTTTACCACTCTCACTTGGCCATAGGAGTTTGACAAAGGTACTATGATCTAGCCCCTGGTGCGCGTGCGGTTTCCGAACTTGGATGCTTTAGGCGCCTGACCGAGTGAGGCCAGTCCTTCCTGTAATACGTAAAAAATGCAAAAGATTTAGTAAGTCACCGAACCGCTGACCGGCTCTCGCTATATCATGGCAGTCAGTTTTTGGCTTTCTCTATTGAGGTGTTTGACCGGACGAACCAGAAACACAATCGCAGTAGTTCTCCCTTTAGTACCTTAGACGAACAAGCGGAACGTAAGGTGGTAACCACAGGAGCCGGGCAACCCAACTATTGACCAAAGACATGATTCAGAGCCGATGCATATAATGCGGTATTCGGGACGCCGAAGTATACTATAAAAGTGCTCGGACTTTTGTTTTTAAAAATATATGTGGCCGAATAGAGCCCCCGGCAATTTATGCCGAGGTGTATATGTCAATCTGTCGTGAAGACGGAATGCATATTATGAAATAAGCCAATACCAAATAAGGTTGGACAAAACTGTTTCCGCTATAGTCCGATTGATATGTCAAACGTGTTCTTACAGAGAATGACATAATCACCAAGGCTATTTTACATGCCAAGAATTTGAGAACAAGGGAAAGTTGTATACAAGTCCTAAAAAAGAAAAGGTGGTCTTGAAGATCCTTTGGACACCCTGCCACATGTCTGCGCCGCTTTTCACCTTGGTGTAGGATCCTTTGAGAGGATCCATTATCGAGTATACAAAAGGGGCCTGTGAAAGGGCCCTTGGTACCATCATAAAGTGATTTGGGTTTTAAAGAACCTGAAAAATAAAAAAGAGAAAAAGGGAAAAAGGAAGAATATGAAGGTCCGAGTAGGGTCGATCCGTATTGTGGACTTTGTCCTTAGTGTGCCTCCGTCCTTGCCCATGGTATTTTTAATGCATAGTTATGTACGTACGGTACATATGCCGCGATTAAGTGGGGGGTTTTGACGGAGGCTGAATTGCTAATCTAGTTCTGGTGAGCCAAAGACTACCTCCAGCGTTATTGACCCTGTGCAGTAGGCCTCTATGTCACGTATTACTCCTTTAAATGTGGTTTTAGTGGGCTTGGTCCTTGAGGGATCAATACCCATTTTACGGACAGTGTCCTGATAAAGCATGTTAAGACAGCTGCCTCCGTCCATGAGGACTCGCATGAGGTGGGATCCGTCGATGATTGGATCGAGGACCAATGCTGCCGAACCTCCATGACGGATACTGGTCGAATGGTCTGTGCGGTCAAAAGTGATCGGACTGGCCGACCATGGGTTGAATTATGGGGTGACTGGCTCTATGGCATAAACGTTCCTTAGTGCGCGCTTGCGCTCCCACTTAGGGATATGAGTGACGTAGATCATATTCACTATTTTTACCTCGGGGGGAAATTTCTTTTGCCCCACTTGTGTTTGTTGGGCGAGGCTCATCGTGATCCTCGATGGGCGGCCCTTTCCCCTTATGTTCGGTGTTTAACTTATCGGCCTATTTAACGGCCCAACAATTTATGTTGGTATGATTGGCAGGCTTGTCCGGGGTACCATGGATCTGGCAAGGCCGATCTAGTATTCTGTCCAAACTGGATGGACCATCTTTGTTTCCTTTGAATGGCTTCTTCCGCTGACCGGGTTTAGAGCCAATAAATTCGGCGTTGACCACCGTGTCTTCGGTATCTTCATTGTTACTTCGACACTTGTGTTTGTTGCACCATGGTCTGCCGTTGACATCTCTGGCTTCGGAGGTTCCAGGGTTGCTGGTGATGTTGCTTCTATGAGCTAGTCAGTTGTCTTCTCCCGTGCAAAAGCGGGTCAAGAGTGCGGTAAGAGCTTCCATGGACATCGACTTTTCTTGGCCGAGGTGTCGGGCAATCCACTCGTCACGCACGCTGTGCTTAAAGGTCGCGAGGGCTTCAGCGGCCCAACAATCGACAATTTGGTTCTTTTTAATTAAGAACCTGGTCCAGAGCTTTCAAGCCGACTCTCCGGATTGCTGGATTATGTGACTGAGGTCATCGGTGTCCGGAAACCGGACATAGGTACCTTGGAAGTTGTCTCTAAAGGCATCTTCCAAATCTTCCCAGCTACCAATAGAGTTCTCTGGGAGGCTATTTAGCCAGTGCCTTGCTGGTCCTTTCAGCTTTAAGGGGAGGTATTTGATGGTGTGGAGATCATCACCGCGGGCCATGTGGATATGGAGAAGGAAATCTTCAATCCATACCGCAGGATCTGTCATGCCGTCGTGTGATTCTATGTTTACGGGTTTAAACCCTTCTGGGAACTGGTGCCGCATTACCTCATCGGTAAAGCATAAGGGGTGTACGACGCCACTGTATCGGGCAACATCACGACGGAGTTCGGATGACATCCGTATGCGCTGATGTCTACTACACAACCTTCTTCTTGTAGATGTTGTTGGGCCTCCAAGTGCAGAGGTTTGTAGGACAGCGGATGACCTAAGGTTTATCAATCCGTAGGAGGTGTAGGATGAAGATGGTCTCTCTCAAGCAACCCTGGAACCAAATAACAAAGAGCCTCTTGTGTCCCCAACACACCCAATACAATAGTAAATTGTGTAGGTGCACTAGTTCGGCGAAGAGATGGTGATACAAGTGGTATATGGATGGTAGATAAAGGATTTTGTAATCTGAAAATATAAAACAGCAAGGTAACTAATGATAAAAGTAAGCGTAAATGGTATTGCAATGCGTTGAAACAAGGCCTAGGGTTCATACTTTCACTAGTGCAAGTCCTCTCAACAATAATAACATAATTGGATCATATAATTATCCCTCAACATGCAACAAAGAGTTACTCTAAAGTCACTAATAGCGGAGAACAAATGAAGAGATTATGGTAGGGTACGAAACCACCTCAAAGTTATTATTTCCAATCAATCTGTTGGGCTATTCCTATAAGTGTCACAAACAACCCTAGAGTTCATACTAGAATAACACCTCAAGACGCAAATCAACCAAAACCCTAATGTCACCTAGATACTCCAATGTCACCTCAAGTATCCGTGGGTATGATTATACGATATGCATCAGACAATCTCAAATTCATCTATTCAAATTCATCTATTCAACCAACACATAGAACCTCAAAGAGTGCCCCAAAGTTTCTACCGGAGAATCATGACGAAAACGTGTGCCAACGCCTATGCATAGGTTCATGGGCGGAACCCGCAAGTTGATCACCAAAACATACATCAAGCGAATCACGTGAAATCCCATTGTCACCACAGATATGCACGGCAAGACATACATCAAGGGTTCTCAAATCTTTAAAGACTCAGTCCGATAAGATAACTTCAAAGGGGAAACTCAATCCATTACAAGAGAGTAGAGGGGGGAGAAAACATCATAAGATCCAACTATAATAGCAAAGCTCGCGATACATCAAGATCGTATCGCCGCAAGAACATGAGTGAGAGAGAGAGATCAAACACATAGCTACTGGTACATACCCTCAGCCTCGAGGGAGAACTACTCCCTCCTCGTCATGGACAGCACCTGGATGATGAAGATGGCCCTCGGAGAGGGATTCCCCCTCCGGCAGGGTGCCGGAACGGGTCTAGATTGGCTTTTGGTGGCTACAGAGGCTTCTGGCGGCAGAACTCCCGATCTATTGTGCTCCCCGATTGTTTTAGGGTATGTGGATATATACATAGGAGGAAGAAGTACGTCAGGGGAGCCACGAGGGGCCCACGAGGGTGGAGGGCGCGCCCAGGGGGTGGGCGCGCCCCCTGCCTCATGGCTTCCTCGTTGATCCCCTTACGTGCACTCCAAGTCTTTTGGGTTTCTTCTGGTCCAAAAATAAGTTCCATGAAGTTTCAGGTCAATTGGACTCTGTTTGATTTTCTTTTTCTGCGATACTCTAAAACATGGAAAAAACAGAAACTGGCACTAGGCTCTAGGTTAATAGGTTAGTCCCAAAAATCATATAAAATAGCATATAAATGCATATAAAACATCCAAGGTTGATAATATAATAGCATGGAACAATCAAAAATTATAGATACATTGGAGACGTATCATCCAGTTTTCGGCCCTGGTGAGGTTATGCCTATCGTGCCAGGCGTGACGGTCGTCTTCTCGAGTTGGGGCGTGCCCCCTTGATCCATAGATTGATCTTGCGTATAATCCATGGACTCAACATTAGTCATAAAGAACACACATACTTATTGCAAAAAATCTACTAGTTATCGAAACAAAGTACTACGCGCATGCTCCTAGGGGGATAGATTGGTAGGAAAAGACCATCGCTCGTCCCCGACTGCCACTCATAAGGAAGGCAATCAATAAATAAATCATGCTCCGACTTCATCACATAACGGTTCACCATACGTGCATGCTACAGGAATCACAAACTTCAACACAAGTATCTCTCAAATTCACAATTACTCAACTATCATGACTCTAATATCACCATCTCTATATCTCAAAACAATCATCAAGTATCAAACTTCTCATAGTATTCAATGCACTTTATATGAAAGTTTTTATTATATCCCTCTTGGATGCCCATCATATTAGGACTAGTTTCATAACCAAAGCAAACTACCATGATGTTCTAAAGACTCTCAAAATAATATAAGTGAAGCATGAGAGTTCATCTATTTCTATAAAATAAAACCACCATCGTGCTCTAAAAAGTTGTAAGTAAAGCACTAGAGCAACAACAAACTACTCCAAAAGATATAAGTGAAGATCAATGAGTAGTCGAATAATTATGCAACTATATGAAGACCCTCTAATATTATAGAATTTCAGATCTTGGTATTTTATTCAAACAGCAAGCAAAACAAAGTAAAATAAAATGACACTCCAAGCAAAACAGATATCATGTGGTAAATAAAAATATAGCTCCAAGTAAAGTTACCGATGAACGAAGACGAAAGAGGGGATGCCTTACGGTGCATCCCCAAGCTTAGGCTCTTGGTTGTCCTTGAATATTACCTTGGGTTGCCTTGCGCATCCCCAATCTTAGGCTCTTGCCACTCCTTATTCCATAGTCCATCGAATCTTTACCCAAAACTTGAAAACTTCACAACACAAAACTTAACAGAAAACTCATAAGCTCCGTTGGCGAAAAAAAAATAAAACACCACTTCA
This sequence comes from Triticum aestivum, assembly GCF_018294505.1. Classification (NCBI taxonomy): domain Eukaryota; kingdom Viridiplantae; phylum Streptophyta; class Magnoliopsida; order Poales; family Poaceae; genus Triticum; species Triticum aestivum. Next base: position 359,017,544 of record NC_057812.1, on the reverse strand, counting down.
AGGTACTGTAATGAACTCATTCTTTATTTATATTGGTGTTAAAAATATTGTATTCCAACTTCTCTATGGTTTATAAACTCTTTTACTAGCCATAGATTCATCAAAATAAGTAAACAACACAATGAAAACAGAATCTGTCAAAAACAGAACAGTCTGTAGTAATCTGGATCAAACTTATACTTCTGGAACTCATAAAATGCTCAAATAAATTTCTGGACGTGAGGAATTTATCTTTTAATAATCTGCAAAAATAATTAACTAAATAGCACTCTCCAAATAAAAATGGCAGCAATTCTCGTGAGTGCTAAAGTTTCTGTTTTTTACAGCATGATCAACAAGACTTTCCCCAAGTCTTCCCAAAGGTTCTACTTGGCACAAACACTAATTAAAAGCATAAAACCACATCTAAACAGAGGTAGATGAATTATTTATTACTAAACATGAACAAAATCAAGGAACAAAAATAAAGTTGGGTTGCCTCCCAACAAGCGCTATCGTTTAACGCCCCTAGCTAGGCATGATGATTTCAATGATGCTCACATAAAAGATAAGAATTGTAACATAAAGAGAGCATATTGAAGAATATGACTAGCACATTTAAGTCTAACCCACTTCCTATGCATAGGGATTTTGTGAGCAAACAACTTGTGGGAACAAGAATCAACTTGCATAGGAAAGCAAAACAAGCATAACTTCAAACTTTAAGCACATAGAGAGGAAACTTGATATTATTGCAATTCCTACAAGCATATATTCCTCCCTCATAATAATTTTCAGTAGCATCATGAATGAATTCAACAATATAACCAGCACATAAAGCATTCTTTTCATGATCTACAAGCATAGAAAATTTACTACTGTCCACATAAGCAAAATTCTTCTCATGAATAATAGTGGGAGCAAACTCAACAAAATAATTATCATGTGAGGCATAATCCAATTGAAAACTAAAATCATGATGACAAGTTTCATGGATATCATTATTCTTTATAGCATAGAAGTCATCACAATAATCATCATAGATAGCAGCTTTGTTCTCATAATCAATTGGAACCTCTTCCGGAATAGTGGATTCATCACAAAATAAAGTCATGACTTCTCCAAATCCACTTTCATCAATATAATCATCATAAATAGGAGGCATGCTTTCATCATAATAAATTTGCTCACTAAAACTCGTGGGACAAAAAATATCATCTTCATCAAACATAGCTTCCCCAAGCTTGTGGCTTTGCATATCATTATCATCATGGATATTCAAGGAATTCATACTAACAACATTGCAATCATGCTCATCATTCAAATATTTAGTCCCAAACATTTTAATGCATTCTTCTCCTAACACTTTGGCACAATTTTCCTTTCCGTCATACTCACGAAATATATTAAAAAGATGAAGTGTATGAGGCAAACTCAATTCCATATTTTTTATAGTTTTCTTTTATAAACTAAACTAGTGCTAAAACAAGAAACAAGAAGATTCGATTGCAAGATCTAAAGATATACCTTCAAGCATTCACCTCCCCGGCAACGGCGCCAGAAACGAGCTTGATGTCTACTACACAACCTTCTTCTTGTAGACGTTGCTGGGCCTCCAGGTGCAGAGGTTTGTAGGACAATTGCAAATTTCCCTCAAGTGGATGACCTAAGGTTTATCAATCCGTAGGAGGCGTAGGATGAAGATGGTCTCTCTCAAGCAACCCTGCAACCAAATAACAAAGAGTCTCTTGTGTCCCCAACACACCCAATACAATGGTGAATTGTATAGGTGCACTAGTTCGGCGAAGAGATGGTGATACAAGTGGTATATGGATGGTAGATAAAGGTTTTTGTAATCTGAAAATATAAAAACAGCAAGGTAACTAATGATAAAAGTGAGCGTAAACGGTATTGCAATGCGTTGAAACAAGGCCTAGGGTTCATACTTTCACTAGTGCAAGTCCTCTCAACAATAATAACATAATTGGATCATATAATTATCCCTCAACATGCAACAAAGAGTCACTCCAAAGTCACTAATAGCGGAGAACAAACGAAGAGATTATGCTAGGGTACGAAACCACCTCAAAGTTATTATTTCCAATCAATCCGTTGGGCTATTCCTATAAGTGTCACAAACATCCCTAGAGTTCGTACTAGAATAACACCTTAAGACGCAAATCAACCAAAACCCTAATGTCACCTAGATACTCCAATGTCACCTCAAGTATCCGTGGGTACGATTATACGATATGCATCACACAATCTCAGATTCATCTATTCAACCAACACATAGAACCTCAAAGAGTGCCCCAAAGTTTCTACCGGAGAATCATGACGAAAACGTGTGCCAATGCCTATGCATAGGTTCATGGGCGGAACCCGCAAGTTGATCACCAAAACATACATCAAGTGCACTGATATCCCATTGTCACCACAGATACGCACGGCAAGACATACATCAAGTGTTCTCAAATCTTTAAAGACTCAATCCGATAAGATAACTTCGAAGGGGAAACTCAATCCATTACAAGAGAGTAGAGGGGGGAGAAAACATCATAAGATCCAACTATAATAGCAAAGCTCGCGATACATCAAGATCGTATCACCTCAAGAACACGAGATAGAGAGAGATCAAACACATAGCTACTGGTACATACCCTCAGCGCCGAGGGAGAACTACTCCCTCCTCGTCATGCAGAGCACCGGGATGATGAAGATGGCCACCGGAGAGGGATTCCCCCTCTGGCAGGGTGCCGGAACGGGTCTAGATTGGCTTTCGGTGGCTACGGAGGCTTCTGGCGATGGAACTCCCGATCTATTGTGCTCCCCGATCGTTTTCGGGTATATGGATATATTGCTGCTAACCATGGCAGGATCACTAGCCGACGAGACTGACTGGGAGAACATGACGAATAAGGAGTTGCATGATAAATTTCAGCAAATGATGAGTGGACAGGTGCAAGATGTGCTAAACAGATTTGAAGAGGCCATGGATAAGATAGATGGCATTGAGAAGATGTTCGAAACAAAGCTCGATAACAAGTTTAATGAATTGCTGGCGCGTCTTCCACTACCACCGCCGGCTGCACCTATCGCACCTCTACAAGAACAACAACAACAATAACAATAACAACAACAACAACAACAACAACAACAACAACAACAACAACAACAACAACAACAACAACAACAACAACAACAACAACAACAACATTGCCTTCCAAATCAAGTGGGACGAGCACAACGCGTTCCCATTGACCCTGGACAAAATTCTGGTGCCGCTGTTGATGCTTCTATAGGTCCTACTACTACAGCAAAGGTGGAGGACCATTACAAGGATGAGGTTGATCAAAATCAGAACTACGTGCAACCACCAGCACCACCACCACTAGGTCGTCCTCAGGTATATCATCGCAACGGTAGGGCTACACCACCACCTGAGGTATGAGATCATGACCTTTTTCCTAAACTAAAGTTGAACATTCCACCATTTGAGGGTAGATATGTTCCTGATAAATATCTTACTTGGGAGTTAGAAACTGAACAACATTTTACATGTTTACAATATCGCAAGGAGAGACGTGTTCCTGCTGTTGTTTGTGCTTTCACTAGTTTTGCATGTGTTTGGTGGTTTGAACATTGTAGATTATATCCTATTCCAGCTACTTGGGCTGCTTTGAAAACTGCTATGCGTACTCGTTGGGTTCCACCATATTATCAACATGAATTACTTCAAAAATTGCAGCGTTTAAGGCAAGGAAAAAATTATGTAGAAGAATATTATCAGGAATTACAAACTGGCATGATTAGATGTGGTATTGTTGAGGAGAATGAAGCTATGCTTGCACCTTTTATGGGTGGATTAAATAGAGAGATTTAGACCATTCTAGAGTATAAGGAGTATAATAATATCACTCGTTTATTCCATCTGGCTTGTAAAGATGAACGTGAAGTGCAGGATCGACAGGCATTGGCGCGAACTAACTTTTCTACAGGTCGATCTTAGTCATGGACACCACGTGCATCCTCTACTTCCACTGCACCAGCACCTCCATCAGATTCCACCTCCAGTCGTGATACAAGAAAGCAGGCACAACCACACACCTGTCGGGCCTGCGCAGAGCTGTTCTTCTTCCATGGCATCAACAGGGCACACAAGTGATATTATTTGTCGTCATTGTAAGGGAAGCGGACATTTTGCGAGAGAATGCACATCTCAGTGTGTGATGATTGCTACTAAGGATGGTGGGTATGAGTCTGCTAGTGACTATGATGAGGAGACTTTGGCTCTTATTACACATGAAGAACACGTTGGAGATGATTCTGATCATGAGATGGAATACATGGCTGCTGAAGATGCAGACAAGTATGAATGTTTAGTTGCTCAATGTGTTTTGAGTGTGCAGGTTACACAAGCTGAGCAAAATCAGAGGCATAATTTGTTCCATACCAACAGAGTTGTGAAGGAACGTTCTATTTGCGTCATCAAAGATGGAGGGAGATGCAACAACTTGGCTAGCATGGAGATGGTGGAGAAGCTCTCTCTCACCACAAGTCCGCATCCACATCCTTACTACATCCAATGGTTCAATAACAGCGGCAAGGTTAAGGTAACACGTACTGTTCGTGTGCATTTTAGTATCTCTACATATGCTGATTATGTTGATTGTGATGTGGTACCTATGCAAGCATGTTCCTTATAACTTGGTAGACTTTGGCAATTTGATAAAAAATTTGTACACCATGGTAGAAACAATCAATATACTCTTGTTCATAAGGATAAAAATATTACTTTGCTTCCTATGACTCTTGATTCCATTTTGAAAGATGATATTAATAGAGAGAATAAAGCAAAATAGGGGCAAAATAAGAATAAAAATCAGACTGTGGCAAAAGAATTTGAGCAACAAATGAAGCCTAATAATAAACCATCTAGTGTTGCTTCTGAAATTAAATTGAAAAGTGCATGTTTACTTGCCACAAAATCTGATATTGATGAGCTAGATTTCAGCAAATTTATTTGCTATGCTTTTTGTGCAAAGAGGCATTATTTTCATTCGAGGACGTGCCTTCCTCTTTGCCCCCTGCTGTCACTCACATTTTGCAGGAGTCCGCTGACGTCTTTCCACAAGACATGCCACTGGTATTACCACCCATTCGAGGGATTGAGCATCAAATTGACTTAATTCCCAGTGCATCGCTACCCAACCGTGCACCATACTGTACCAATCAAGAAGAGACGAAGGAGATTATGTGTCAAGTACTGGAGCTGCTTGACAAAGGTTATATATGTGAATCTCTTAGTCCTTGTGTTGTTCCTATTATACTAGTGACTAAAAAGGATGGTACATCGTGTATGTGTGTTGATTGTAGAGGCATTAATAATATTACTATTCGTTATTGTCATCCTATTCCAAGGCTAGATGATATGCTTGATGAATTGAGTGGCTCTACAATATTCTCCAAAGTTGATTTGCATAGTGGATACCATCAAATTCATATGAAATTGGGAGATGAATGGAAAACGACATTTAAAACTAAGTTTGGATTATATGAGTGGTTAGTCATGCCTTTTGGGTTAACTAATGCACCTAGTACTTTCATGAGACTAATGCAAGTTTTATGTGCTTTCATTGGACGATTTGTGGTAGTCTATTTTGATGATATACTGATTTATAGCAAATCTTTGGAAGAACATTTGAAACATTTATGTGTTGTTTTTATTTCTCTACGGGATGCATGTTTGTTTGGTAACCTTGGGAAGTGCACCTGTTGCACCGACCGATTATCTTTTCTTGGCTATGTTGTTACTCCACAGGGAATTGAAGTTGATAAAGCCAAGATTAAAGCTATTGAGATTTGGCCGCAGCCCAAAATGGTCACACAAGTGAGGAGTTTTCTTGGTCTCGCTGGATTCTATAGGTGTTTTGTGAGAGATTTCAGCACCATTGCTGCACCTCTCAATGAGCTTACAAAGTAGGATGTGCCTTTTGGTTGGGATACAGCACATGAAGAAGCCTTCACGTCATTGAAAGATAAGTTGGCACATGCTCCTTTACTCCAACTTCCGGATTTTAAGAAGACTTTTGAGCTTGAATGTGATGCTAGTGGAAGTGGATTAAGAGGTGTGTTATTACAAGATGGCAAACCTGTTGCATACTTTTCTGAAAAATTGAGTGGGCCTAGTCTGAATTACTCTACTTATGATAAAGAATTATATGCTCTTGTTGGGACTTTAGAGACATGGCAACATTATTTATGGCCCAAAGAATTTGTTGTACATTCTGATCATGAATCTTTGAAACATATTAAAAGTCAAGTTAAACTGAATCGTAGACATGCTAAATGGGTTGAATTCACTTAGACTTTCCCTTAGGTTATTAAACACAAGAAGGGTAAAGATAATGTTATTGCTGATGCATTGTCTCGTCGCTATACTATGCTTTCACAACTTGACTTCCAAATATTTGGTTTGGAGACCATCAAAGATCAATATGTGCATGATGTTGATTTTAAAGATGAAATGCAGAATTCTAAAGAAGAACGTGGAACAAGTTCGTCGTTAATGATGGATTTGTGTTCCGTGCTAACAAGCTATGCATTCTAGCTAGCTCTGTTCGTCTTTTGTTGTTGCAGGAGGCGCATGGAGGAGGATTAATGGGACACTTTGGCATGAAGAAGATGGAGGACATACTTGCTACACATTTCTTTTGGCCAAAGATGAGACAGGATGTTGAGCGTTTTGCTGCTCGCTGCACTACATGTCAAAAAGCTAAGTCACGACTCAATCCGTATGGTTTATATATGCCTTTGCCTGTACCTAGTGTTCCTTGGGAGGACATATCTATGGACTTTGTTTTAGGTTTACCTCAAACAAAGAAGGGGAGGGATAACATATTTGTTGTCGTGGATAGGTTCTCGAAAATGGCACAATTTATACCATGTCATAAAAGCAATGATGTTGTTAATGTTGCTGATTTGTTCTTTCGTGAAATTATTCGCTTGCATGGTGTGCCAAATACTGTAGTTTCAGGTCATGATACTAAATTTCTTAGCAACTTTTGGAGATGTTTATGGGCTAAGTTGGGGTCTAAACTTCTTTTTAGTACTACTTGTCACCCCCAAACTGATGGACAAACTGAAGTAGTCAATAGAACTTTGTCTGCTATGCTTAGGGCTGTTTTGAAGAATAATAAGAAAATGTGGGAAGAATGCTTTCCTCATATTGAATTTGCTTATTATCGTTCATTGCATTTTACTACTAAGATGTGCCCTTTTGAACTTGTGTATGGTTTCCTACCCCGTCCACCTATTTATATGTTGCCTCTTACATCTTCAGAGAAGGTTAATTTTGATGCTAAAGAACGTGTTGCATTGATTTTAAAAATGTCATGAGTTAACTAAGGAAAAGATTGAGCGTATGAATGCTAAATATAAACTTGCTGGAGATAAGGGTAGAAAACATGTTGTGTTTGCACCTGGAGATCTTGTTTGGATACATTTGCGTAAGGATAGATTTCCTAATTTGCGCAAATCAAAGCTAATGGCACGTGCTGATGGTCCTTTTAAGGTGTTAGAGAAAATAAATAATAATGCATATAAACTTGAGCTGCCTGCAGATTTTGGGGTTAGTCCCACTTTTAGCATTGCAGATTTGAAGCCTTATTGGGTGAAGAAGATGAGCTTTCGTCGAGGACAACTTCATTTCAAGAAGGGGAGGATGATGAGGACATCAATACCATTGTTACACCCACAACCCCTGCTCCTATACATACTAGCCAATTACTAGAGCTCACGCACGCCAATTGAATTATCAGGTACTTTTGTCTCTTGGTAATGATTCTAATGTTCATGAGAATATGATGCTGCCTAAATTGGATACATTTGTTATGCTTACAAATGAAGGGGCTAGCTTGGACTAGAAAGAAGAACCTTGGAGCAAGTTCAAGCATGGAGATGATCGCATGCGCAAGGGGAACAAGAACGAAATTACAAGTGATGATTCTAGGACTTTGAAGCCACCATACTGAGTGCATGAATCTTGGACGAAATATACAAGATGCCACTTCATAAATTTTGTCCAAAGGCTATCCTAGGTGCTGCGTCACCTTATTTTTGAGCCAGGCCCATGTAATTTCGAAATACTTGATTATAGGCTGTGTTTAGAGTCCGTATGTGTGGGGAAACAAGAGTTAGGGTTGGTTCCGGACCCCTCCTCCAAGGGCCACGAAATCCCCCCCCCTATCCTCCATATATACAGCCCTTAGGGCATCGTTTAGACTTTGGGTTTTTTTTAGATTAAAGCTTGCCATAGCTGCAACTTCGCCTACTTAGTTTGTGTTCAACGACTAGACAAAGGCGTCATAGAACCCCACCTTGATCAATAAAGCTTTCCTCTTATATTCGCAATATCCAGATTGCAATCTTAGTTTCTTGCTTGTTCTTCGTTTTCCTGCAGGAACAGACCTTCGTGGTTAGGTTGATCGTGCTCCAGTGTGGTTAACAACCTCTCGGAGTTTGTTTAGCGATTTCTAAGGCGCGGCGTCCTCGCACGTTCGTAGTCAGATTGTCAAAGTCGGCTTCCACCAAAACGATAGCCACCATCTCATCGAAAGATGGGACACCTTTGCCTCTATCAAGTCTAATTGACAAGATAGCCACGAAATTTTTTTGACTTTTTTTTCTGAAATCAGGGCAGCGACGACGAAAAAGTGCGACAAAAAATCACTATGATGGCGAGTGTCTCCAAAGACTCAAAAAAGCCTAAAAACAGGATAGGAAAAAAATATTTTCGCTTGCCAAAATTTTGGCCTACAAACTGCCCGGGGGTCTCCAGACTCCTTTTTTCTAAAACCTACTCACGCAAGGAAACACGAATCGGAAAATAGATGGATCTCGAAAACAAACCTAATATGAAAAGAACTCGGATTGGTGGTGGAGATATGGTGGTAGGATATGGCAGCCGTGGTGGTATATGGCGGTGTTGGTGGGATACGGTAGCGGTGGTATGATATGGCAGCGGTGGTGGTATATGGCAGCGGTGGTGGGATATGGCAGCGGTGGTGGTATATGGTAGCGGTGGTGGGATATGGCAGCGTTGGTGGTATATGGAAGTAGCGATGAAGATGGTGCGGCGGCCTGACAAACTATGATAGAACTCGAAACTCTAAAGGACTAGACGCTAAGACTAGCAACTAGACACGACGATGCAACCGCAAATTCAACAAGGCAAACCCCTAAAAAGATTAAGAAAAGGCTCAGATTTTTTTCAGATATGATGAATTAACCCTAATTTTTTTGGCTTTTTCATGCACTGTAGGTATGAAGGACAGACTCGACTTAAACTATGAAAAACTATGAAAATCTCACCGAGCAACCTAGTAATTTGATACCACTTGATAGAGGCAAAGGTGTCCCGATATTTCGATGAGATAGCTAACGTTTTCTATGGGAGTCGACTTTGACGATCCAACTATGAACGTGCGAAGACGTCGCACCTTAGCAATCGCTAAACCAACTTCCGAGGGTTATTGACCACGCCGGAGCATGATCAACCTGACCATGAGGGTCTATTTCCTGCGAGAAAAACAAAGAACAAGCAAGAAACAGAGATTGCAATCTGGATATTGCGAATATAAGATGAAAGCTTTATTGATCAAGGTGGGGTTCTGTGACGCCTTGGTCTGGTCGTTGAACACAAACAAAGTACGCAAAGTTGCAGCTATGGCGAACTTTTAATCTAAACAAAACCCAAAGTCTAAACGACGCCCTAAGAGTTGTATATATGGAGGAAGAGGGGAGAATTTCGTGGCCCTTAGAGGAGGGGTCCGAAACCAACCCTAACTCTTGTTTCCCCACACATACGAACTCTAAAAATAGCCTATACTTAAGTATTTCGAAATTACATGGCCCTGGCCCAATAATAAGGTGACGCAACACCTAGAATAGCCTCTGGACGAAATTTAATTATGAAGTGGCATATTGTATATTTTGTCCAAGGCTTCATGCACTCCTTATGGTGGCTTCAATGTCTGAAAATCGTCACTTGCTACTCCATTCTTGTTCCCCTTGCGCATGCCATCATCTCCATGCTTGGTCTTGCTCCAGTGCTCATCCCTCTTATCCATGCTAGACCCTTCATTTGTAAGCAAAACAAATGTATCAAATTTAGGCAGCATCATATTCTGATGAGCGTTGAATCATTACCAAGAAACGAAAGTACCTGATAATATAATTGGCGTGCGCGAGCTCTAGTAATTGGTCCAGAATATGTAGCAGTAGGGTTGTGGGCGTAACAATGGTATTGATGTCCTCATGAATCTCTTTGCACACACAAAATATGTCATAACTGGTTTGGATTGATATTGGCGTGTGCCTAGGAGACACAACCTTTTCTGGTTAAGGAATATATGCGGTTATCCTAAAGAAATAGAAATCCCTTCGTCGCACTTCCGCATGCACGAGAATTTGGTTCTGCTCGCAATATGGATGCTACTTTGATAGAAGCAAAGGTGTCCTGTCTTCCGCTGAGATGGTGGCTATCATTTTGGTGGAATCCAACTTTCACGATCCGACTACGAATGTGCGAGGACGTCGCGCCTTAGCAATCGCTAAACCAACTCCGAGAGGTTATTGACCCCACCGGAGCACGATCAACCTGACCACGAAGGTCTGTTTCCTATAGGCAAACGAAGAACAAGCAAGAAACTAAGATTGCATTTTGGATATTGCGAATATAAGAGGAAAGCTTTATTGATCAAGGTGGGGTTCTGTGACGCCTTTGTCTGGTCGTGGAACACAAACGAAGTATGTGAAGTTGCAGCTATGGCGAACTTTAATCTAAACAAAACCCAAAGTCTAAACGATGCCGTAAGGGATGTATACATGGAGGAGAGAGGGGAATTTCCTGTCCCTTGGAGGAGGGGTCCAAAACCAACCCTAAGTCTTGTTTCCCCACACATACGGTCTCTCAAAACAGCCTATAATCAAGTATTTTGCAATTACATGGGCCTAGACCAAAAATAAGGTGACGCGGCACCTAGGAGAGCCTCTGGACTAAATTTATGAAGTGGCATCTTGTATATTTCGTCCAAGGCTCCATGCACTCATTATGGTGACTTCAAAGTCCTGGAATCATCACTTGTAACTCCGTTCTTGTTCCCCTTGTGCACGCCATCATCTCCATGCTTGAACTTGCTCCAAGGTTCATCTTTCTTGTCCAAGCTAGGCCCTTCATTTGTAAGCAAAATAAATGTATCCAATTTAGGCAGCATCATATTCTCATGGACATTAGAATTGTTACCAAGAAACGAAAGTACCTGGTAATTTAATTGGCGTGCGCGTGCTCTAGTAATTGGTCCAGTATGTATAGCAGCAGGGGCTGTGGGTGTAACAATGGTATTGATGTCCTCCTCATCCTCCCCTTGTTGAAATGGAGTCGTCCTCGATGGAATCTCATCTTCCTCACCCAAATAAGGCTTCAAATCTGCAATGTTAAATATTGGACTAACCCCAAAATCTGCAGGCAGCTCAAGTTTGTATGCATTATCATTTACTTTCTCTAACACCTTAAGAGGACCATCAGCACATGGCATTAGCTTTGATTTGCACAAATTAGGAAATCTATCCTTACGCAAATGTAACCAAACAAGATCTCCTCGTGCAAACGCAACATGTTTTCTCCCTTATCTCCAGCAAGTTTATATTTAGCATTCATACGCTCAATGTTTTCCTTAGTTAACTCATGCATTTTTAAAATCAATTCAGCACATTCTTTAGCATCAAAATGAACCTTCTCGGAAGATGGAAGAGGCAACAAATCAATAGGTGCACGAGGTAGGAAACCATACACAATTTCAGAAGGGCACATCTTAGTAGTACAATGCAATGAACGATTATAAGCAAATTCAATATGAGGCAAGCATTCTTCCCACATTTACTTATTATTCTTCAAAACAGCCCTAAGCATAGTAGACAATGTTCTATTGGCTACTTCAGTTTGTCCATCAGTTTGGGGTGGCAAGTAGTACTAAAAAGCAGTTTAGTCCCCAATTTAGCCCATAAACATCTCCAAAAGTGGCTAAGAAATTTAGTATCATGATCTAAAACAGTAGTATTTGGCACACCATGCAAGCGAATAATCTCACAAAAGAACTAATCAGCAACATTAACAACATCATCGCTTTTATGACAAGGTATAAAGTGTGCCATTTTCGAGAATCTATCCACGACAACAAATATGCTATCGCTCCCCTTCTTTGTTCGAGGTAAACCTAAAACAAAGTCCATATATATGTCCTCCCAAGGATTGAGTCGTGACTTAGATTTTTGACATGTAGTGCAACGAGCAACAAAACGCTCAACATCCCGTCTCATCTTTGGCGAAAAGAAATGTGTAGCAAGTATGTCCTCCGTCTTCTTCATGCGAAAGTGTCCCATTAATCCCCTCCATGCGCCTCCTGCAACAACAAAAGATGAACGGAGCTAGCTGGAATGCATAGCCTGTTAGCATGGAACACAAATCCATCATTAACGACAAATTTGTTCCACGTTCTTCCTTCTTTAGAATTCTGCATTACATCTTTAAAATCAGCATCATGCACATATTGATCTTTGATGGTCTCCAAACCAAATATTTTGAAGTCAAGTTGTGAAAGCATAGTACAGCGACGAGACAATGCATCAGCAATAAAATTTACTTTACCCTTCTTGTTTTTAATGACATAAGGAAAAGACTCAATGAATTCAACCCATTTAGCATGTCTATGATTTAGTTTAGCTTGACTTTTAATATGTTTCAACGATCCATGATCAGAATGTATAACAAATTCTTTGGGCCATAAATAATGTTGCCATGTTTCTAAAGTACGAACAAGAGCATATATTTCTTTATCATAAGTAGAATATTTCAGACTAGGCCCACTCAATTTTTCAGAAAAATATGCAACAGGTTTGCCATCTTGTAATAACACACCTCCTAATCCAATTCCACTAGCATCACATTCAAGCTCAAAAGTCTTATTAAAATCAGGAAGTTGGAGTAAAGGAGCATGTGTCAACTTATCTTTCAATACCATGAAGGCTTCTTCCTGCGCGGTACCCCAAACAAAAGGTACATCCTTCTTTGTAAGCTCATTGAGAGGTGCAGCAATGGTGCTGAAATCTCTCACAAAACGCCTATAGAATCCAGCGAGGCCAAGAAAACTCCTCACTTGGGTGACCGTTTAGGGCTGCGGCCAACTCTCAATAGCTTCAATCTTGTCTTGGAGTAACAACATAGCCAAGAAAAGGTACTCGGTCGGTGCAGAAGGTGCACTTCCCAAGGTTACCAAACAAACGTGCATCACGTAGAGAAATAAAAACATCACGTAAATGTTCCAAATGTTCCTCCAAAGATTTGCTGCAAATCAACATGTCATCAAAGTAAACTACCACTAATCGTCCAATGAAAGCACGTAAAACTTCGTTCATTAATCTCATGAAAGTACTAGGTGCATTAGTTAACCCAAAAGGCATGACTAACCACTCATATAATCCAAACTTAGTTTTAAATGTTGTTTTCCATTCATCTCCCAATTTCATACGAATTTGATGGTATCCACTACGAAAATGAACTTTGGAGAATATTGTAGAGCCACTCAATTCATCAAGCATATCATCTAGCCTAGGAATAGGATGACGATAATGAATAGTAATATTATTAATGCCTCTACAATCAACACACATACGTGATGTACCATCCTTTTTCGGCACTAGAATAATAGGAACAGCACAAGGACTAAGGGATTCGCGTATATAACCTTTGCCGAGAAGCTCTTGTACTTGACGCATAATCTCCTTCGTCTCCTCTGGATTGGTACGGTATGGTGCACGGTTTGGCAGTGAAGCACCGGGAATTAAGTCAATCTGATGCTCAATCCCTCGAATAGGCGGTAATCCCGGTGGCACGTCTTGTGGAAAGACGTCAGCGAACTCCTGCAAAATGTTAGTGACAGCAGGAGGCAAAGAGGAAGGCACGTCCTCGAATGAAAATAATGCCTCTTTGCACACAAAAGCATAGCAAACAGATTTGCTAAAATCTAGATCATCGGTATCAGATTTGGTGGCAATTAAACATGGACTTTTCAATTTAATTTCAGAAGTAGCACTAGATGGTTTATTATTAGGCTTCATTTGTTGCTCAAATTCTTTTGCCACAATCTGATTTTCACTCTTATTTTGCTCCTGTTTTGCTTTATTAGCTCTATTCATATCATCTTTCAAAATGGAATCAGGAGTCATAGGAAGCAAAGTAATATTTTTGTCCTTATGAACAAGAGTATACTGATTAGTTCTACCATGGTGTACAGATTTTTTTATCAAATTGCCATGGTGTACCAAGTAATAAGGAGCATGCTTGCATAGGTACCACATCACAATCAACATAATCAGCATATGTAGAGATACTAAAATGCACATGAACAGTACGTGTGACCTTAACCTTGCCATTGTTGTTCAACCATTGGATGTAGTAAGGATGTGGATGTGGTCTTGTGGTGAGAGATATCTTCTCCACCATCTCCATGCTAGCCAAGTTGTTGCATCTCTCTCCATCTATGATGACCCGAACAGAACGTTCCTTCACAACTCCCTTTGTATTGAACAAATTATGCCTCTGGTTTTGCTCACCTTGTGTAACCTGCACACTCAAAACACGTTGAGCAACTAAACATTCATACCTGTCAGCATCTTCATCGGCCATGTATTGTGTCTCATGATCAGAATCATCTCCACCGTGTTCTTCATGTGTAATAAGAGCCAAAGTCTCCTCATCATTATCACTAGCGAACTCATACCCACCATCCTCAAAAGCAATCATCACACGCTGAGATTTGCATTCTCTCGCAAAATGTCATCTTCCCTTACAACGACGACAAATAATATCACTTGTGTGCCATGTTGATGCCATGGAAAAAGAAGAGCTCTGCGTAGGCCCGGCAGGTGTGCTCTTGGCAGACAGTGGTGGTTGTGCCTGCTTTCTGGTATCACGGCTGGAGGTGGCACCATATGGAAGTGCTGGTCGAGTGGAAGTAGAGGATGCACTTGGTGTCCATGATGAAGACCGAACTGCAGAAAAATTAGTTCCCGCCAATGCCTATTGATCCTGCACTTCACGTTCAGCTTTACAAGCAAGATGGAATAAACGAGTGATATTATTATACTCCTTATACTCTAGAATGGTCTGAATCTCTCTATTTAATCCACCCATAAAACGTGCAAGCATAGCTTCATTCTCCTCAACAATACCACATCTAATCATGCCAGTTTGTAATTCCTGATAATATTCTTCTACATAATTTTTTTCCTTGTCTTAAACGCTGCAGTTTTTGAAGTAATTCATGTTGATAATATGGTGGAACCCAATGAGTACGCATAGAAGTTTTCAAAGCAGCCCAAGTAGCTGGAATAGGATATAATCTACAATGTTCAGACCACCAAACACATGCAAAACTAGTCAAAGCACAAACAGCAGCAGGAACACGTCTCTCCTCAGGATATTGTAAACATGTAAAACGTTGTTCAGTTTCTACATCCCAAGTAAGATATATATCAGGAACATATCTGCCCTCAAATGGTGGAATATTCAACTTCAGTTTAGGAAAAAGGTCATGATCTCGTACCTCAGGTGGTGGTGTAGCCCTACCGTTGTGATGATATACCTGAGGACGACCTGGTGGTGGTGGTGCTGGTGGTTGCACGTAGTTCTGATTTTCATCAACCTCAACCTCGTAATGGTCCTCCACCTCTGCAATAGCAGCAGGAGCTACAAAAGCATCAACAGCGGCACCAGAATTTTGTCCAGGGTCAATGGGAACGCACAGTGCTCGTCCCACTTGATTTGGAAGGCGACGTTGTTGTTGTTGTAGAGGTGCGATAGGTGCAGCCGGCGGCAGTGGTGGAAGACGCGCTAGCAATTCATTAAACTTGTTATCGAGCTTTGTTTAGAATATCTTCTCAATGCCATCTATCTTCTCCATGGCCTCTTCAAATCTGTTTAGCACATCTTCTACCTGTCCACTCATCATTTGCTAAAACTTATCATGTAACTCTTTGTTGGTAATTGTCAGAGTAAATGACCACGGGTAGCCTAGCCGGCTTCCCCTGGCTCTTCAGAAAAATTATAGGCCGATCGAGCTTTCAAACATCCAAGACGTGGGGCCGCCTTCCCCCGGCTGGCTACTTCTCCGGCCGGCTGCACGAAGGCGGCCCAGCCCTGAAATCCTTGTGAAGGAAGCCACGAGAGGGCCGGCTCCAAGAAGCTGACCGCGAGAAGGCCGACTCCAAGAAGCCGACCCCCCAGCAGGCGGCCAAGATCGTGCCCTCAGAGTCTGCACCCACATAACGGCGATGAGACGGGGCGTGGCTATAGGAAACCTGCCACCCCTGAATTCTGGGACGCGCATGGCCACAGTGCGCCATATGGGGCAGCCATCACCCGTCCGGCACAGCACTGTTGCCATGTTGACCATGATGTCACCCACGGCGAGCTGTCAGTACGACCCGTGGGTGGCGGGCCCCCTCAGTCAGGGAGACGCCTAAAGGCGGCCAGGCCTCCCCCAGTCGGCCTGACGTGTGGCCGACTCCCAATAGCCGGCTAGTTCACACCCTTGAAGAGGCGCCCCATTAAGGAGATAAGACGAGGTAAGGCTACAGTAATAAGCCGCCCGACGGCGGCACTGTAGCCATGCTTACCCCGACAAAGCCCTCGTCACTAGAGGCAAGGCAATAGTAACCAGCCTCCGACAAGACCCCCGAGCGGTGGGACCGGCCTGTCGACCAGAAGGCCGGCAGCCGACAGGTCCACCAGTCGGCGGGCCCATCGGTCGTCGGAGAAGCCGACCAGCGTAGACACAAACGGTTGGGGCCCGTGCCTAGCCGGATTACCATTGTACCCCTGGGGGGTAGGCCTATATAAACCCCCCAGGGCACCCATGCAGGGGGATTCCTTTTCCAGTAGTTTTAGACACCACATTGAGAGGAGAAGCAGGCTAGCCTTGCCCTTCTTCATCCTTTCATCGAACAACTCAAGGAGCCTCTTGTAGCTACTTGTCGATCTAGTGACCATGCGGAGACCCCGCAGAGCAGCAGTAGGGGTGTTATCTCCACGGAGAGCCCCGAAGCTGGGTAAGATCCGCCGGCGTGCATGTCTTCGCCTTATCCCGTTTCCAGGCACCGGCGATGTTTTATTGGCTCCCACAATGATAAGCCACCCGTTGGCGTATGTCGCACCAACCACCCGACATTTGGCGCCCACCGTGGGGCCAGGTGCACCTTCATCCAGAGACCTGTTCTGGATGGGAACCCTCTTCCTTCCCAGCGTGCGTAGCCAGCCCGGCTCAGCCGATGGCGCTTTCCCCGACGCGCTGCAAGGCGTCGCCGACGCCTGCACAGCGAGCTGCCTTGCCGATCTTCTTGGCGAGGCTCGCATCTCCGACGAGCCCGCATCCGATGCGGGCATAGGCTGCCCCGAGAGCCACCTCGTCAGCCTCCTCGACCAACTCCATGTTTCCAGTGCGCTTGCCGCGGACTTGGAGTCGGTTGGCTCCACCAACCCGATGCTTGTCGACTCTGACACGGCATCGCTTGATGCCTTCCCCTCCAACGTGGTAATCATCAATGGCCCTCTTCCTCGAGCCGATAGCAGCGGCAGCGCCATCACCGAGGTACTGGTCATCAGCCACGGTGCCGCCTCTGGCGAAAACGCCCACGATGTCCTGTAGACGGTGCTGCACGACTTGTCTGCCCTCATCCCGGCCGACACCGACGCCAAGGCACTGGAGGCGCGCCGCCTTGCCCTCGTTGCGGAGGGCCAGAAGCTAGCTACCATGAGACGCCTGACCGAGGCTCACCAATGCGAAGTCGACCGCGCCACCTTCGGCACGCCGCCTCCCGACGGGCCGAGCCGTGTCGGCATCATCAAGAAACGCGGTGCGGCTATCGCCGACGTGCTGGGAGAAAACAACCCAGTCTATGCCACGCCACTTGAGAACCTACGCGTCGCCCAGGCGGCTGCAGACGAGATGAATGGACTATGGCCCAACGAGCTCCCCTACATGACCAGACGCATCCAGCAGCTTATCGATGCGGCCACGGAGCGGCATGAAGCCGGCGTCCGCGCTGAAAGTCCTCCCCCAAGTCGAGAGCACGGTGCGATGTCCCGAACGCTGACTGCGGGCAACACCCGCATAAGAAAAGAAAAGGAGCCGGCTGCCAGCCGCAGCCGGACTCGAATCTCCATCGAGCAAGACACAGAAGGCCGCTCTCGAGCTGTGGAGTGGTGGGGCGATCCTCCTCCTCCTCCGCCTCGTGGGGAGAGATATCCTACCCCGCTGCTTGTCATGCATCCGACGCTCAGCGACCGACTGGGCCACCGTGAAGGAGTCGGCGAGAATGACGCCCGCCACTGGATCGACCGCCTAGCGCGATCCCTAGCTCTGGAAGAAGAAGATGATGTCGGCCCGCCTTGCTTTGGCCCTTGCATCCGCGACAGCCCTTCCCCAAAGGGTTCTCGCTCCCAAGAGACACGCCCAAGTACAACGGCTCCGTGAAGCCGGAGGATTGGTTGATCGACTACTCCACTGCGGTTAGCATCGCGAACGGCAACAGGCGTGTTGCCGTGAATTATGTCCCCCTCATGCTCCAAGGCACGGTGCGCACCTGGCTCAACAGTCTCAAGCCTTACAACGTCAACAGCTGGCTAGACTTCACAAAAGCCTTCATCCGTAACTTCACCAGCACCTACAAGTGGGCTCCCAAGCCCCGACAGCTCTCCTTGTGTGTACAAGGGCCCAAGGAATCAACCCGCGACTACCTCACGCGTTAGGCCGGGCTCCGCAATTCCTGCGAAGGGGTGCACAAGGTTCAAGCTATAGAGTACTTCACCGCCGGGTGCCGAGAAGGCACCCTCCTCAAGCACCGACTCCTCTACGATGAGCCGACTACCCTCGACGAGCTACTAGTCATAGCTGATAAATACGCCACGGCTGATTCTTCAATGAAGACCGAGCTCCGAGTAGACACCTCCGGGAAGGTGCTCGCTCCGAGTCCCAAGACGCCGGCAGGAGACTCCAGCCGACGCCCGTACCATAACGACCACAAGTGCAAGGCTCCCATGCCGCCTTCCACCAGTCGGCAGGTGGCCACAGTCGAAGACGAACAACCCGAAGGGTGGCCCATGCCCAAGAAGCAGAAAGGCGGCAGGCCGGCTTGGAAGCCGGCTTTCTTCTACGAGCAAGCACTTGATGCCCCCTGCAAGTTCCACAGCGACGCGAAGCCTTCAAACCACACGACCCGAAAATTCCACTGGCTCACACGGATCTCCAAGGGCGAGGGGATAGCGCCGCCGCCGCCTGCTGGTCAGCCGCCTCCGGCCCCTCCGCAGCCGGCCGCTCGACCAGCAGTCGGGGCTGCTCAAGACGAGTTCCCCGACGAACATGCCGCCTACGTCGTCTTTACGAGCCAACCAGAAGATCGGCGTAGCCGGCGTCGACAGCACCAAGAAGTCAACGTAGTCGCCTCCAACAACCTCGAGTTCATGCACTGGTCCGAAAGGCCTGTCAGCTGGAGCCGGACCGATCACCCAGAGGTGATGCCGTCTCCTGGCTCTTACGCATTGGTCTTGGACGCCACCCTCGCAACAGAAAGGCGAGCTGCCCGCTTCTCCCGTGTGCTGATAGATGGCGGGAGCAGCATCAACATACTGTACCATGACACTATGGGGAAGCTGAGCATCAAGACGAAGCAGCTCATGCCTAGTCCGACTGTGTTCCATGGCATCGTACCCGGCTGTCCTGCTCCCCAATCGGCAAGATCAAGATAGATGTCCTCTTCGGGGACAAGGATCATTTCCGCCGAGAGGCAGTGTGGTTTGAGGTAGTGGATCTGGAGAGCCCTTACCACGCATTTCTTGGCCGACCTGCTCTGGCCAAGTTCATGGATGTACCCCACTATGCCTACCTCAAGATGAAGATACCAAGTTCCAAGGGCATCGTCACCATAGCCGGAGACTACAAGAAATCCTCCGAGTTTGCAGTAGCTAGTAGCCGGCTGGCCGAGTCCCTCGTGATTGCCGAAGAAAAGAAGATACTGGATCGAGTCGTGGCCATGGCCGGCAAGCAGTCGGCCCTGTCCCTCGACCCAAAAGAGTGTGATGCCCAAGGATCTTTCCAGCCGTCCAAAGAAACAAAGAAGATACCTTTGGACCCGGAGCATCCAGAAAGGTTCGCCACCATCGGGGCAAACCTGGACAGCAAATAGGAAGGCGAGCTCGCCGATTTCCTCCGTGAGAACCGGGACATCTTCGCATGGTCCCCCAAGGACATGCCGGGTGTTCCGGAGGAATTCGCCGAGCACAAGCTACACGTCCGAGAAGGTGCAAAACCAGTCAAACAGCCCCTCCGCCGACTATCGGAAGAGAAGAGATAGCCCGGCTTCTGGTAGCCGGCTTCATTATGGAGGTTTTCTTTCCAGAGTGGCTCGCCAACCTGGTCCTCGTGCTGAAGAAAAATAACAAGTGGCGTATGTGTATAGACTACACTAGCCTCAAAAAGGCCTGCCTCAAAGATCCCTTCGCCTTGCCAAGGATTGATCAAGTGATAGACTCCACAGCCGGATGTGAGCTATTGAGCTTCTTGGATGCTTACTCAGGCTACCACCAGATAAAGTTGGATCCAGCTGACCGCCTGAAGACCGCCTTCATCACACCATTCGGAGCTTTCTGCTACCTGACTATGACATTCGGCTTGAGAAATGCCGGTGCCACTTTTCAGCGTTGCATGCAGAAATGCCTCCTCAAGCAGCTCGGCAGAAATGCCCACGTCTATGTAGACGATATTGTGGTGAAGACGGAGAAGCGCGGCACCTTGCTGGAAGACCTCAGAGAGACATTTGAAAACTTGCGCCATTTTCAGATCAAGCTCAACCCCGAGAAATGCGTGTTCGGAGTACCAGCCGGCCAGCTCCTGGGCTTCCTGGTTTCCGAACGCGGCATCGAGTGCAACCCGATGAAGATCAAGGCCATAGAGAGAATGGAGATTCCCACCAAGCTACGAGACGTCCAGAAGTTCACCAGATGCCTGGCTTCCCTGAACCGCTTCATCAGCCGGCTCGGAGAGAAAGCTCTCCCCCTCTATCGACTCATGAAGAAGTCCACTCACTTTGAGTGGAACGACCAAGCAGACCAAGCATTCCACGAGCTAAAGAAGATGCTGACCACGCCACCTGTCTTGGCAGCGCCGACTGAAAAAGAGCCCATGCTCCTTTACATTGCCGCCACTAGCCGAGTGGTCAGCACAGTTATCGTGGTCCAGCACCCAGAAGAAGGCCGAGCTCAGCTAGTCCAGAGGCCGGTGTATTATTTAAGCGAAGTATTATCCACCTCAAAGCAAAACTACCCACACTACCAGAAGATGTGCTATGATGTGTACTTCGCCGCCAAGAAGCTCAAGCCCTACTTTCAAGAGCACCCCATCACGGTCGTATGTACTGCCCCACTTGCCGAGATCATAGGCAGACGGGATGCATCCAGCCGGGTGGCAAAATGGGACATTGAGCTAGCTCCCTACACTTTATTCTACCAGCCCCGCACCGCCATCAAGTCCCAAGCACTGGCCGACTTCCTCGTTGACTGGGCCAAAACCCAGTATCTGCCACCGGCCCCCGACTCCACTCATTGGTGGATGCACTTTGATGGGTCCAAGATGCACACCGGCTTGGGAGCCGGCATCGTCCTCACCTCTCCCAAGGGCGACAAGCTCAAGTACACATTGCAAATTCATTTTGCCGCCTCCAACAATGTGGCCGAGTACGAGGCGCTCATACACGGGCTCCGGCTAGCCAAAGAGCTCGGCATCTGCCGGATCCTGTGCTATGGCGACTCGGATTTGGTGGTCCAGCAGTCATCTGGCGACTGGGATGCCAAGGACGCGAACATGGCAAGCTACCGTTTCCTCGTTCAGCAAATCAGTGGATATTTTGAAGGATGCGAGTTCCTTCATGTACCACAGGCCGACAACATGCAAGCAGACGCCCTGGCACGAATAGGCTCCACCCGGCAAGCTATACCAGCCGGCGTTTCTCTCCACCGCCTCCTCAAGCCGTCTATAAAGCCGTCTCCAGAATCCGATTCCATCTTCATGCCGCCTGACCCCGACACAGTCGGATCTGACTTAGGGAACCAAGCAGGCAGCTCAGGGACTTCGACAGGCGGCTCGGGGACTTCGACAGGCGGCCCGGGGACTGCCATAGTCGCACCCTGCTCAGGAACTTCGGAACTCGGCCCGGGGGCTACTGCAGCCAGCCCGGGGACTGCATCGACACAACACGCGGTGGCCCACTCCAACTCTTCACCACCCAGCCCACCCGCCCTGGTCAGAGTAGCAGTTTTGATAGCAGAAGAAGTCACAGCTCCATCATGGGCCCAACCCATCCTCAACTTCTTAGTAAACAGAGAGTTGCCAACTGACGAGATCTCGGCAAGACAAAGTCCAACGCCGAGCCGGAGCATACACAATAGTAAACTGAGAGCTTGTTAGGCGCAGTGTCACTGGAGTCTTCCAGCACTGCGTCGAGCTAGAGAAGGGCATAGAAATCCTCAAGGACATCCACCAAGGTGAATGGGGCCACCACGCGGCCTCAAGATCACTCGTTGCCAAAGCTTTCCTCCATGGATTCTTCTGGCCGACTGCTTTGGATGACGCCAAGGAACTAGTCAAACACTGCAAAGGGTTCCAAGTTTTCAGTTCCAAGCAACACCTGCCGGCTTCTGCACTCAAAACCATCCCCCTCACCTGGCCTTTTGCCGTCTGGGGGCTGGACATGGTCGGCCCATTCAAGACGACACGCGGCGGCATGACACATCTGCTCGTTGCTGTGGACAAATTTACCAAGTGGATTGAAGCAAAGTCGATCAAGAAGCTGGTATCACAACCCGGTACGGCATACCGCACAACATCATCACCGACAATGGTACAAATTTTGCAAAGGGAGCACTGGGACGTTTCTGCGCAACACACGGCATCCGGCTGGACCTAGCATCCGTGGCCCACCCGTAGTCAAACGGCCAGGTCGAGCGAGCAAATGGCCTCATCCTCTCCGGCATCAAACCCCGACTGGTCATGCCACTGGAGCGTTCAGCCGGCTGTTGGCTCGATGAGCTGCCGGTCGTCCTCTGGAGTTTGCGCACTACCCCAAACAAGTCAACCGGCTTCACCCCTTTCTTCCTTGTATATGGTGTCGAGGCTGTCATCCCAACTGACATCGAGTTCGACTCACCTCGGGTCACCATGTACACGGAGGCGGAGGCCAAGGAAGCACGAGAAGACGGCGTCGACCTGCTGGAAGAAGGCCGACTATTAGCCCTTAGCCGGCCCGCCATCTATCAGGAAGGTCTGCGCCGCTACCATAGCCAGAAGGTCAAGCCAAGATCCTTCCAAGAGGGCGATCTTGTGCTCCGGCTGATCCAACGAACAGCCGGCCAGCACAAGCTCTCGGCCCTTGGGAGTGCCCCTTCGTCATCAGCAGAGCTTTAGGCAATGACTCCTACTACCTAATCAACGCGCAGAAGCCTAAGGCACGCAAGAGAGATAATTCTGGCAAGGATTCGGAACGACCATGGAACGCCAATCTCCTCCGAAGATTTTATAGTTAAAAAGAAGTATGTAGCATGCTACCTTTTGTACTAAGTACGAGACAAAGGGTCCCCCGAGGAGCACTCGGGGACTACCCTCTTTTATCTATGAAAGATGAGGATCATGCCTACAATTACGTTACTACATTTGCTTTTTCGTCCGGCACCGGGTTCGACCAGTCGGCCCGGGGACTCACCGCCTCGAGTTATATCTAAAGTTCTGCCTGCAGTCAGACCAGTAGTGTGCCGGCACCCAAGCCCCCTCTTATCAAAAGTCGCAGCTCGAAGAATTGACTGTCTGACTGGCAAGAGCCAAGGGCAGGAAAGGATGCCCACACGAAAAACGGCTAAGGACTAACGAACTTATATAACGCGAGCCGGCCTCCCGACCCCGCCAACCGGCTACCAGAGCAGCCGGCTGGCCGGCTTCCTGTTCACCTTGCCGCAATCTAAGAAAGCTCGAGTACTTGTCTTCCCAAAACAACCAAGTCCTTCTCTAGCCACAAACTGCAGAGCAGCTGTCCGGCTGGGAAGGCGGCGGCCAAGGGAAGGCGGAAAAGGAAAAAAGCCAAAAAGCTGAAAAGCAAACATGAACGGAAGCCAAACACATGCATGATTATATTTACACAAAAGGCCTTCAAAAGGCCAGCATTCAATATAGTTTGAATACACCCCCGGTGGGTGGAACTACGCAAATTTAATAAAAGTTGTTCAAAAGAGTAACGAGCAAGAAAAGCAAGGACGGCGGATCGGGCCAAGGGAGCGACGGGCGAGTCGGGCAGGTCGGTGGAGACAGCAGTGCTGGCTGGAGGAGTGGCCAGCTGGCGAGTCTCGGCATGATCATCACCTCTTGCAGGCAGCGCACTTGCGCGCGCCTCGTTGCTGGAGGCACGATCAGGCTGAGGCGGGCTGGTTGCTTCACTGTCTGGCACGTCTTCACCATCCTCTCCCTCTTCCCATTCGCCCTCATTGCTGGAAGCAATCTCCTCCGCCGAGTCCTCACCTTCTGCCGGGTTCAGCCCAAACCACTCCTCCGGCTGAGCGACGCTGGCATCATCCACCTCAGGGGCAAAGGCACTGGTGTCGGTGTACTCGGCCATAGCCGAGGCGCGGTGGACGATAGCCGGCCGCACCGCCTCCAGCTCGTCGTCGGCCTCCTACCGCTAGGTGCTCAGCTGGTCCAAGTTCAGCCCAGGATACCAAGCTCGGACGAACTCCAGCGCCCAACCAGCTACGGACCGGGCTGCTGACGCATTCCAAGCCGCGAAGCGGCCGACTGCAACCTCCAGCCAGTCGGCAGTCCGACTTGGGGTGCGCGGAATCACCTCTCCGGGCCAGAGGACGACCAACACTTGCGCCCCGGCGTGCTGAAGCTGGCGGAGCAGGCGGGCTTGAATCGCCAGAAGCTGCTCCTCAAGTGACCGCCCGGCGCCCGGCGCGATCTCGACCCCTGCCTGCCGTCGCGCGTCGCGGTGGGCCTCGATGGCTTGGGTAGCGGCAACGGAGTAACCAGGAAAGTAATCTGCTCAAAGAAGAAAGCAGTAGTTCAAAATCAAAAGACAAGTTAGACGGCAGGAGGCAGGCAAAGAAACGAAGAAGAAGGCGGCCTACCGTCGATTAAGTCTTCCACCCGGCTGTAGCCTTGGCTCAGTGCCTGCCTTGCCTCGGCCCAGTTCGCCGCCTCAGTCTCATATTCAGCTTTGAGGGCGGCCTCGCTGTCCTGTGCCGCCTTTGGGGCCGCCTTGTGGCTCTCCTCCTGGTCGGCCAGTTTTTTGGCCAGGTGATCGCGCTCCTATACCAGGGCGGTGCATTCGGCCTCCTTGGCGCGAAGGGCGGTCTGGGCTCCGCTTAGCTGGCTCCTCAAGTCAGCATTGGCCCTGCAGATATGAAGAAAGAAGTCGTCAGGAAAAGATCTGATCCGACTGCTCAGCAGTCGGCCCGAATCTCGGGGACTACACCCAGTGGGTGCGCTGACGCACCCCCACTCAAGACAAAATATGAAGCACTAACTCCGGCTCTCGGTCAGGTCGGTGGCTTTCTGATTCAACTCCTGGGCCTGGGAGTTGAAGGGAGCTGCGCGGAAGGTTATGATACTCCTGCAGATAAGATAAGAGATACGAGTAAGAACAAGACGGCAATCGAAGTCTACCAAGAAGTTCCAAGCCGCCAGCTTAGCAGCCGACTCAGAACTCGGGGACTACACCCAGCGGGTGCGCTGACGCGCCCCCACGGAAAAAATCAGGAGCAATCAACAAAAAGTGGCAGGACTCACCCGGATCATCGTGCGCGTCGTGAGAAATTCTTGAGTGTACTGCTTCAGCGCGGTAGCTTGGGCCTGAAGCCGGTTCCGAACGTCCTGCACCGCCACGTTCAACACGGCCGTCCCGCCACCCGGCGTCAACCCGGACGAGCTATCGCTGTCCGCTTCCAGGTCCTGGGCCGACGGGTTGGCGCCCGCAGTTTTTTGCGAATCCGGCGCCGAAGCCGCCTTCCCCGTGCGCTGACAAGACGGTGACGAGACCACAAGATCCGCCCCCACAGTCGGATCGCCTCCAGCCGGCTCCATGAGTGGCGCATCGGGCTGGCCTCCTTGGCCCGTTCCAGTCGGCGGCGACAACGCCGCCTCCCTCTCCATCACCGGCTGGCCGCGGCCGGCCTCCTCCGCCGTGGGCACTGGGATGTCGGGAGCCACGGCGCGGAGGGGGACGATGAGCTGCGGAGGCTGGTTCTGCAGGGCCTCCGCCTCCTTCTCCGTGGCCGCAGCCTCCGCCTGGGCCTTGGCAGCCGCGCTGGCTCGCGCTTCCGCCGACTTCTCCTCCGCCTCACGCTCCTCCCACGCCTCCCGCGCATTTTGCTCCATCGCCTCTAGGAGATCGGCGCGGGGATCCACACAGCGGGAGCTTGAGGACCCTCCCGCGGGTCGGACTATGGAGGCGGCAGGGGCCCGTTCGAAAGAAAGTGGCGCCCTATTTTGATAAGTCAAGAAGAAGGCTTAGAAGAATATCAACCGAAGAAGAAAAAGAAAGGCGTAAGAAAACCGACACTTACGCTGAAACCGCCTGCGGCTGCTTCACCACCTTGCCAAAGCGAGCCTCCTTTGCGGCCGCTTCGTCTCGCTTGGTCGCCGCCACGGTACTCTTGGGCTTCTTGGGCCGACTGCCGAAGTGGGTCGACGCGGCCTGGCGTTTCTGTGCGCCACCATGAGCAGCCGGCGCGGCAGATGGGCCCGCGCCTTGATGATCGGGCATCGGTCGGCGGCGCGGAATGACTTCGGCCTCGTCATCATCCGGCCAGGTCTCGAAGGCGGCCCCGAGCCCAGAGCCGCATGTCTCGCCGCCTTCCCCTGCGACGTCATCTTCCATGGCGGCCGCCCCCAGGTTCGGGTCGTCAACGTCGTCCATCGTGCGGTCGAGGAGGAACTGGCGTTCCACCCCCGCAGCCCCGGTTGCCGGCGGAAGCATGGGACTCTGCCAAAAACAAGCCGACTGGTCAGGAGTCGGCCATCATGAACCCGGTGACAAGAAAAGAAGAAATGAAGAGAAACTTACCGTAGGCGGAGGATTGGCGCGAGAGTACGGCTCCTTGCCGTACTGCCACTGCTCGGTGAACTTGAAGTTGGCAATATAGTTCACCATGTAAGACACCTCGGCGTGAGGCATCTCCTTGCTGCTTAGCCGGCACGGATCGAAGCGGCCGCTCATCTGACAAATCATTTGAGGTCGGCCCTGGAGCGGGAGCACCCGGCGCTCCATGAAGGCGGCCACCAGGTCGGCCCTGGTCAGACCCTCCGACTGGATCATCACCCGGAGCCGTGCAACAGAGGCGGACCCACCCTGAGATAGCGACCTGGCCCGGAAGGACCATGAGGGCTAACTCCTAGCCGGCGGGCCGGCTACGTAAGCTGGCAGATTGACGAAGTCGCCTTGCAGAGCGATGTTCTTCACGTAGAAGTAAGATTTCTGCCAGAGCTTCACCGACTAGATCAGTGGGATGGCCGGAAAAGGATTGTTGTCGCTCGTCCTCTGCATGACGATGAAGGCCCCGCAAGGGGCGGGCACGACCGCGATGACAGTGCCAAGCTTGCACTGGAAGAATTCCCCCCAGAGTTCGAGGGTGGGAGGACGCCAAGAAAACCCTCGCACAGGGCCACGAAGGCCGACAGCAGCATCACCGCGTTTGGAGTGAGGTGATGCGGCTGGAGATGATAAAACTCGAGGAAGGAGCGGAAGAACCCGCTCGCCGGCAGGCCGAAGCCGCGCAGGCAGTGTGAGCGGAAGACTACCCGCTCGTCCTCCTCCGGTGCCGGCGAGATCTCCCTCTCCAGCGCGAGACGGACCCGCACGTAGTTCATGCCTGGCAGCCACCGCGTCCGGCGGAGGAAGTTGACATGGTCGTCATGGACGTTGGAGCCATCCCAGGAGCTTGATAGCGCCATGGGGACGACACGGCAATGAGAAAGGTGCGGCGGTGGAAAGGCACGTGACCCCGCTACGACAGAGCAACGGCGAGCCGAGAAGATTGGCAAAAGAGCCGAAGTGGTGGCGGGTAGCTGTGGCGACGGAGAGGAGGAAGAAGAAGAAGGAAGGGGCGGAGCTAGGGCGAGCGTGCGAGCGTTTGCTGCTCCTCCTCCTCCCCCTACTTATAGCCTCGTGCGGCGAAGCCGAGGAGGCGGGGCGTGGGGGGACGTGGGATTAACTGCGCCCACTCCCCCACGCCCCGCGATTATCGCGCCTTAACGACGTGCGGTAACCACCACTGGGAGGAGCGCGGTCCATCAGAGCCGCAGAAGATCGGCGCGTGGACCAGGGCCCGGTAGTGACGGGCCCCGGACTGCGGCAGCGTCCCGTCGCGCGCGTGGGCTGGCATGCCCTTCCAGTCGTTGGGTGCCATATGGCGCGCAGGCGGCGGTCGGACAGTTCGCAGCCTGACTAGCGCGCCGCCTGGTTCCCGCCTTCAAGCTTCGAAACCCTCCAGAAGACGGCGCACCTAATCAAAGCCGGCTCCCAGTTTCCGGCTCCTCAGGATAGGAAGCTGATTGAGCTTCTCGTCTCTTTTCTGCCTCGGAGCCCAACCAGCTTCGGGGACTACTGTTGGAGTAAATGACCACGGGTAGCCTAGCCGGCTACCCCTGGCTCTTCAGAAAAATTATAGGCCGATCGAGCCTTCAAACATCCAAGACGTGGGGCCGCCTTCCCCCGGCTGGCTACTTCTCTGGCTGGCTGCACGAAGGCGGCCCAGCCCTGAAATCCTCGTGAAGGAAACCACGAGAGGGCCGGCTCCAAGAAGCCGGCCGCGAGAAGACCAACTCCAAGAAGCCGACCCCCCAGCAGGCGGCCAAGATCGTGCCCTCAGAGTCTGCACCCACATAACGGCGATGAGACGGGGCGTGGCTATAGGGAAACCTGCCACCCCCGAATCCTGGGACGCGCATGGCCAGAGTGCGCGATATGGGGCAGCCATCACCCATCCGGCGCGGCACTGTTGCCATGTTGACCATGACGTCACCCATGGCGAGCTGTCAGTACGACCCGTGGGTGGCAGGCCCCCTCAGTCAGGGAGACGCCTAAAGGCGGCCAGGCCTCCCCCAGTCGGCTTGACGTGTGGCCGACTCCCAATAGCCGGCTAGTTCACACCCTCGAAGAGGGCACCCCATTAAGGAGATAAGACGAGGTAAGGCTACAGCAATAAGCCGCCCGGCGGCGGCACTGTAGCCATGCTTACCATGACAAAGCCCTCGTCACTAGAAGCAAGGCAATAGTAACCAGCCTCCGACAAGACCCCCGAGCGGTGGGACCGGCCTGTCGACCAGAAGGCCGGCAGCCGGCGGGTCCACCAGTCGGCGGGCCCATCGGTCGGCGGAGAAGCCGGCCAGCATAGACACAGACGGCTGGGGTCCGCGCCCAGCCGGATTACCATTGTACCCCTGGGGGGGTAGGCCTATATAAACCCCCAGGGCACCCATGCAGGGGGATCCTTTTCCAGTAGTTTTAGACACCACATGAGAGGAGAAGCAGGCTAGCCTTGCCCTTCTTCATCCTTTCACCGAACAGCTCAAGGAGCCTCTTGTAGCTACTTGTTGATCTAGTGACCATGTGGAGACCCCGCAGAGCAGCAGTAGGGGTGTTATCTCCACGGAGAGCCCCGAAGCTGGGTAAGATCCGCCGGCGTGCATGTCTTCGCTTTATCCCGTTTCTAGGCACCGATGATGTTTTATTGGCTCCCACAATGATAAGCCACCCGTTGGCATATGTCGCACCAACCACCCGACATTTGGCGCCCACCGTGGGGCCAGGTGCACCGTCATCCGGAGACCTGTTCTAGACGGGAACCCTCTTCCTTTTCATCTTTATTGTCCAAGCCCCTGATTCTTTCTCACTTTGGGCGTTTTTTTCGCATGAAGACGGGAGCGGTGTCGATCACAGAAGTAGGCTGAGAGGGGGGAAATATCAGGTGATACCATGCCTTAGATGCTCCTATGATACGAGCTTTTGGTCCGTCGGATCTCGGATCGAACGGCTCCTAGTAGATTCTGAAAGGTTGTCGTACTTGTTTGCAATTTTTGAACTTCAAAAAGTCTTTTTCGCAAAATGTTGAAAGCCTTTCGGGAGACGTCAGATCTTAGATCCAACGGCTCCTAGGAGCTCGTATCATGGGAGCATCTAAGGCTCCGTATCACCTGATACTCTCCCGGCTAAGAGGGCCTTGCACTGCGTTGGGCTGAGCATAGAAAACAAGACAGACAACCCGACTATAGCCCAATTAACCAGAGGGGCAAAAAAGCTACTGGAGTAGCTGCCCTCGCGAATTTTGGCCATAGACGAAGCGTCACACGAAGATCTAACGATCAAAATTGTCCACAAGACGAAATCTAATAGCCCAAAACGTCAAATCCATGAGAGGGCAGGTATTAGGTGCAGTTTTACTGTTCTTAATTTAGGTTGTGATCATTAGTGCGTCTTCAAAGCTGCTTGACATAACATAACATTTGATTTTTACTAATTTGAAATCAAGCCTAAGCAATGTTAAGTAGACCTTTGAATTCTTAGTAAGGAAATTACACAATTTGTTCTGTGTGCCGTAGGATTAGTGTTGTTTGAAGAATTTTTTCTTCTTACCAATCAGGTTGATGATTTTAACTGTCGATGCAGACGCTGTGCCGGATGTTCATCATCGGCGCCAGTCATGGGTTCAGGCTCCTGTGGAACTCATGGCATCGACCATATGAACCTTCATGTATTTGATAATTTGCTCAATCAGTTTTATGCCTTCCACTACAGTTAAGGCTACTATGTAGCTTCATTGAGATTTTTTCTATAGGACTTGGATTAATAATCCCCAACAATACGGTCATGCTTATTATAATTACTTTCAGGTATAAATACATTTGTGATTTTCTGTATGTTGTACTACTAAAGTGTGTGCTATACCTAGTCTGACATCTGCGCCTTTTTAGATATGCATGCATTTTTCAAGAGAATTTATCTAATATGTAGTGTACAGCCAGAAAGGTACCTAAAATGTTAGCTTACATTGCCAACTCTTGAAAATATATGTACCTTTTACTTTTTTGTCGTGAACCAAGTGAGCTTGGGACGGAGTAGGTGTCAATAGTCACTATATACTAGAACATTTTTTAGTGATTGCCAGAACAATATTTCTGCGATATTGTATATACTAACATTGTGACTGTGGAGTACTAATCCAAAGTATATACTATTGTACTGTATTTTTTCTATATACCATCTATGTCAAAGTAGTATGTACACTGCTCTTTGTGCATGGCAATATGTAGCATAAAGAATTAAATCAAATGGGTATATAACATACACTTTGATAAAGTAAGTATATACAGTACTTTTTCTGGTGCAGTATATAGAACATTTTTGTAAGGAAATATATACCCATCTGTTCACTTTTGTAAGTCATTTAAGACAGCTGAAATTGAACTGCTTTAGATGCTATCTTAAATGTCTAAAAGGTCTTACAAAAGTGAACAGAGGGAGTAGTACTTTTTAAGTGAACCAGTATATTACTTTTTTTATTCAGTATATACATAATCTTTTAGTCGATATATACTACTCTTTTTGAGTAGGTATATACTACTGTTCTTGATATATATAAGGCAACCTGCAAATTCCGCGCCACCGCCATTGTCGATTAGACGATGGTACCGTCACGTGGATCTACCAGTGCATGCCATGCCAACATTGTTTCTTATTACCACCGTTGTTGACGATATTGGTGGTGCCGTCACATGGATCGATCAGTGCACCCCACGCTGTCGCTTTGTCGACGAAATGGTAGTGCCATCTTATCCACCGATCAGTGCACCTACTTATTAACGTCGCATCAGCTATGTGACTAGTTGCGTCAGTGGCTTTGCACCTCGATCCAGATTACTTTCATGCAAAGCCAGTCATATTTGCCTTTTGTGCAGGAATAGGCAAGCACAACAGAAGACCTGATCATAGACACTCATAGTCTCAGGTAAATACTCCTTCGATGCAAGTTGTCAAATAGTTTTCTTTTATCTTGAAAATTGTAAATTTATTTAAAAAATTGTGGCAACAAATTTATTAAGTTATTACGTGGGAGAGACCATCAACTAATAATAATACAAAAAGAAGGGTAGGCTAGGAAAAAGATACATCATTCTTAGAAAATTGTGCTAACAAAGTTGTTAAGTTATTATGTGGGAGAGACTCAACTAATAATATAAAAACAAGGGTAGGCAGTATTATCGGAAAGATTGGACGCTACTTCTTCCTCCAGGCCCAAAAGAGATCACGCTTCTCCGTCGTCTCTTCCTCTCCTTGTTAGAAAACAACCTCAAGCAACTTTCCTTATTTGTAACTTTTTGGGCTGTGCTAAAGGAGCTTATACTAAAAATTGTTTTCCTCATCTGCATCAGGTTCATTTTCTCACAATATTTTGTTATATGTAGTTCCTTGCAGATTTATCTTGAATACACAATAACTTTGGATTTGAGATCACTTTGTTTTATATCATGTGCTTGGATAGTGTTGTGCTCTCCAGGGATGCAATCCCGGCTCTTCTCACATAGAACCTATGGATACCTCATGGAGATTAGTTGGAGCATAATCTTCTAATGTACAACCTATGTACACATATGGACATCAGAGGGAGCATAATTATGATCATCAAGCAAGCTTATAAATTAAACATGATGTCTAAACAGACTACAGCGGCATGAAGGAGGCTAATGTCAGTTGTCAACGTCGTCACTGGTCAAGTTACTAATCAATTTTTGTATCGACAAAACATGTCCAGGACCCTCTATTGGAGAGTTAACATCTTCAATGGCCTTCCCAATCTCCAGTTGCGGCTGATGTTGTTCCTTGCCAAGCTGCCATGTCCTGGCCGTTGTAGGTTAGAGAATTGACTTGTCATGAATTTTCTTCTAACCCATTTTTTCAGTTTCTTCTAACCCTTTTTTTTAGTCATCAGATAGTGCAGATAGTTAGATTGTGAAACACTTGACAATGAAGATCTTCTTAACTACTAAAACATTGATGGTTTCTATTATATTGTATATCTGAATCAAAAAAATTGCGGGCAATTTTTTTGCATAAGTAAAGGCATGTGAGAATTATTAATGCTTGAGTGTCATGGCTGCTGCACTTCTGATTTTCTGTCAATTGTGTGTGAGAACTACTAAGCTGTAGATTAAATAGATGGCAGAAAATCAGATGGAGGGAGTAGTTTTTTTGTTTATGTTTTTAATGGTTGTTGGATCGGACAGCTACTACAATTTTATTATAAAGGATAATCTAGCAGAAAAGTTAATCAAAGATGGTGGTGCCATTACTCCAAATCTTTGTTTTATTCATGTTCTCCTCCAACTGTGTTGTCTATATCTTTTCTATCTTTTCTTTCACACCTATTATTTGTATAAAGTCTATACAATTAAATTATGTATAGTCTGTTTTTGCCTTTTTCCTAATCAACGAGTAATTTATGTAGTACCAGACTATTAAACTTCAATGCTAAATATAACATGTTGGGAGGTGCTTCTTTCGGATGCATATATATAGTAAAAATCTGAAGCATGTATTTCCTTCCGCTATCAGGTAATTCAATATCACATTGCTTATGGATCCTAAACTTATAGAGCAAGCTTATGTGAAGCTTCTTTTTATGCTAATAGTACTACTTAATTTACCAAATATTCTTCATTCTCCAACCTATCATGTCCACTTGTTTTCCTTTCTATGCAAGCTTACATGAATAAGCTTGCACTCTATATTCAACAAACCATAATTATCATACTCCATAGAAATAAGAATGTTATATTCACTCCGATCCATAAGTTGTCGCTAATTTAGTACAAGTATTATTTAAGTTTAATCATCTAATGATGTTTATAATTCTATCAAATTATCTTTTACTTGCCGGATGGTAGAATAGAAGTCGAAAAGATGAGATATGCTTAATTTTTTTACATATGCAAAATATTTTGACAAAGTGTAAGTTGGATTACCGCCTCATGTCGATGGCATTGTCTCTAAACATTTGATAATGTTCTTTTTGGTGATATTACAAATAAACATTTGGCCATCTTGGTAACAAAACATATTTACGGCTAAAATTACATTTATTCACTTAGACACTCACATGTATGTGTGCTTACCAATGATCCAAGTTACTTTCATGGCTTCTGTAGGGTGTTCCAATATGTTTACCTATGTTTTAATTGTTATGTGCAAGCAAGATATTATAGAAAAGATTAATATATGCTACACCATAGATAATTTGTTTATAGTAATTATGTAGTGAAATATAAAGTGAGAAAATGATAAAATGTTAAACTAGCTCGTGCAAATGCACAGGTTCACGACTAGTCTTCATAGTTAGAAACCCAGCATGGTTCTAATCTCCTCCCTCTAATTCTTCGATGATGATTAGCTCTGGAGGACGAAGCGTTGCCGGATCGTGAGACAGTATGCTCGCAATCTGTGTAGAGGTCGTGCTTTCGGTCTTCCGTTCGAGGGATCGTTCGTCGAAGGTCCGAGGAACTTCAAGTACGATCTACACCAACTTGTCTTCTTCGGCTGCAACTCAGAGTTGGTAACAATCCGATCCAAATTGTTATTGCATCTTCATAGTGTTCCTCGTTGACCATAGGGTGAAGTTTTTGTTTTTAATACGTTTCCCAACACTACAAAAAAATACACTTCCGTGATGATACGTGTTTGTCATAGTAGGTCGCGTTTTTTGTCATGCATGTACACCCATGACGATTTTATGACAGAATCAAGATAGTCATACCTGTGTTGTCGTAGAAGTGTTCCATGACATTACCAAAATTATCATAACGAAAGTGTCCACTTCCATGTTGATAAATCGCACGTCACAGAAGTGCTTTCGTTAGGGGTGACCGGGACGTGGCATCCACCGTAACGGAACGCCGTTAATCTATCGGGTCGGGTTTTGGATCCGATAACACGTTAACAGCCCCGACCAATGGGGATTTTCCACGTGTAAAATCATCATTGGCTGGAGGAAACACGTGTCGGCTCATCGCTGGGACAGATGTCATCCACTCATTGGACAGAAGGCGCCTATGATACGTCAACACGTCGCACGGCCCAACAGAGGCCCATTCCTGTGAAAAGGCCGAACCGTTTGACTTGGTCAAAAGGTGGCGGGCCGGCCTATGAAAAGCCTGGTAACGGCATGTTCGCATATAGCCCATTTACAGCCCGCTAACCCAAGGCCCGTTACGCCCTATTCGAATTAGGACCAGTAGCGCCATCTGGGCCATCCAATATTATTCCAGCCCGTTTTCACTTCTGGCCCATGTATGGCCCATGACGTCTTTCGGCCCATATGAGGCCCTAAGTAACTCTTGTCCTATTAACGGCCCGTGGTGAAACTGGCCCGTAATGAAGAGTGTATCACTTTACACCCATTAACGGCCCGTGGTGAAACTGGCCCGTAAAGAACAATGTATCACTTTATACCCATTAACAGCCCATTATTTCGTTGGGTCGTTTCCAGCCCATGTTATCTTTCGACCTTCTCAGAGCCCAATTATTCTTAGGCTATTTTCCAGCATTCGTTTACTTATGGCCCGTGGTTACAGTCGGCCCGTTTGTGGTCCGTTAATACGTTGGGCCATTTTCATAGCATCATCAAATACGGCCTATTAACGATGGCCCGTTATGGTCGGCCCATGAACGGACGATTCCAACTCTAGCCCATTTACGGCCAGAATGCGGTCTGTTTGGCCCATGTTTGGCCAATCGATCATATGGCCCGTATAAGGTCCATCGATGATACGGCCCGTAGAAGGCCCATTGTTTCTACGGCCCGTAGAAGGCCCATTGTTTCTATCGCCCGTAGAAGGCCCACTGTTTATACGGCCCGTAGAAGGCCCACTATTTCTATGGCTCGTATGAGGCCCAGTGTCACTATAGTAAATATTAGCCCATGGTTATTGTGGCCTAGTTTTAAAAAATAGGTTATTGCAGCCACTAGCAAACCGCAGAAAAAGAACTGCACTGACTACAAGCAAACAAATAAACAAGACAACAAGGAAATAAATAAGCAAGCAACTGACACTAGGCTATCACGGCTATTACACATATTACATCCACTGGGCATCAAAGTTCGCCACCAGTGCAAATATAGGGAACACAGCAGCATATAAACGCCGCAGCAAAACAAATCCAGAACTGAAACCACTTCAGAAGAGCTCAAGAAACAATATCCTGGGTACCCATAATGCTGGCAAAATTCTTAGCAAGCTTATTAACTTTCTCTTGTTTGGCGCTTAAGTCCTCCAGCGCTTGTTGTTGGACCAGAAAGTATGCATCGGAATTCTGCAGGGACTTCCTTAGTCATTCGACTTCCTGTCGCATAACATCTAATTGATGTCTTTCAACTTGAAGTTGATACTCAAGAAGCCGAACTGATTCAGGCAACGAATTCAAAGAGCTGGTGCTAGCAGTGGTAGCTAGTAACTCGAACACTACATCAAGACATGACTTTGGGGTTCTCTAAGTGTCTTCAATATAGTTTTTATCAGCTTTCTTGGAGACCAACAGGGATGTCTCACTATCTTGAACCTTATCTGCATTACTTCCTTTACCATTGCATAACAGGGTACTCTTCTCCAATATTTTATCCGCGTTCTAAAAGAGAAACAAACAAATACATCTCAGGTTTACAATGTAGTATATGAAACTCATTTTGGTAAACCAGTTCAGTAGTAAGGTGGACAGGATAACAGTTCACTGTATGGTCTATATCATTCTAGTTTATGTTGCCAAATCAAGATAGATACAGTTCGAATCATATCTATTTAAGACAAAGCAGCATAGACAGAATATAAGTGTGGGAAACTACACATCAATAACAACACTTGTAATGTGCATGGTATGAGAGCATAACTGTTTATTCAATTGAAACTGAAATCAACATAGAGCAAGTTACAACAGCAAATAGCCAAACACGTTGAAGAAATAGGTTTAAAACATACCTGTTGCGCCATTGGAGTTTCAATTGCATCCTTCAAATTTGAAATTAGTTGGTATCAGTAAATACAGTGATGCAAGAGCAAAGTAGTATGAACCATAGCTACGGAACTTGACCTGAGAACAATTCTTCTTCTGCTTTAAGCGTTGACTTCGGGTTCGGAGGGGTGGTCCTTGTGATTTGGGCACTATAGTTGCCTTACTAACTGCTCGTGTTTGGGTGCTCTGTGGTGGAGACGGTGCTGTGTCAACGGGAACTGGGTGTCTATCTGCTGGGGTTGGGGTTAGAAGGGGTGTAGCTGGTTCTCTGTCCAACTGGGTAGGGGTACAATCTGCATGAGTGTGGGTTATGTGTGGTGGGGCTGGTTCTTGGGCAAGTACAACCGTGGTTCTATATGCATCGACAGGCATCACGATCTTTTCTGAAGACCGTGTTTTACTCCCACAGATACTGCCATCACTCGCTCCAATTGAAATGGCTGATAAACAAGAAAAGTAATTGAATGTACAGACATTGTAAGATAGACAGGTGCAATGGATAGTAGGGAAGAAAACAGGGCATGAAATAATTCACATTTATGTTGTCTAAGAAAATAGAATAGCAGGACATAATTTCACATATACGATGGCTAATTAAACAGGATAGCATGACATAATTTCACATGTATGACATGGCTAACTAAACAGGATAGAATGACATACTTCAAAATATGATGACTATGTAAACAGGATGACATGATATAACTATATGATGTGTCTATTAAAGTGGTTGGCATGCCATAAATCACAAACATGCCGTCGATGGAAACAAGATGGCATGATATAATTCACGGATAGAATGACATAATTTAAAATATGATGACTATGTAAACAGGATGAGATGATATAACTATATTATGTCTTTAGAAAATGGGTTGGCATGCCATAATTCAGATACATGTTGTGTATGTAAACATCATGGCATGAAATAATTCAAATATATGATTTATATACTAAGGAAGTGAGCAGAGGGCAATCACATATATGATGTGTCAACTAAGGAGATGGCATTCAATATTGTGTATATGATGTAAAAACTAAGCATTGCAATACAACATATGCATTATATGAGTAATATAACCCTGCCAAGTTTGAGCATACACCTCAGGGGGATAATAGGACTAGTCATCTGCCTCTGAATCCTCCTCTGAAGAGCTATCTGTAACCAGCAAGATATCTGCTTCAGCAGGTAGCATTGTCTGCTCTAAAGACCTTGTTTTCACTCCAGATTTCTCCATCACCAATTCAAATGGCTGATGCACAGGAAGAGCAGTTGAATATACAAACATTGTCGACAAAAGCAATGAGAAATACAAAAAAAGGACGGCATGATATAATTCACATATATGACGCTTGCCTAAACAGCATGGCATTGCATAATTCACATACATAATGCCTTGCAACAAGATAACATTGCATAATTCACATATATAATGTCTTGCAACAAGATGGCATTGCATAATTCACATATATGGTAATTAGACACTAAACAAGTGGCATTCACACAAAGCATGTCTAAACTAAGCAAATGACATAGCAATGCAAGATACCATACGCACGATATGAGCAACATAACCCTGCCAAGTTAGGGCATCTAAACTAAGCAGATGACATCTTTAATGTATATAGTAAGCAATGCAAGGCACCATATGCATGATATTACCAACATCAGCATGCCAAGTTAGAGCGAAGACCTCATGGGGTAAATAGGAGTGGTCTTCTCCTTCTGAATCCCCCTCAGAACAGTTATCTTCCTCTTGATTACGATCCGAAATGGGTGGAGGGGGGCTGCCTTTGCGCCCACCATGGAACGACGTCTGCATGAAATTTTATTGCCACGCAAGGCTCGTCTCTTTTGATCTACATGATTAGTTCCATTGTGTATAATAACTGGCATGCATACGAATAAAACATAATGAGATTATGTAAGGAGTGCATGCACAAATCCAGAGTGATGGTAGCAAACTGTGGATACACCAAAAACCAATGATAGCAGGCAGATAATAGCTTTAGTTAAAAAAATACAGATAATGGCTCCTTTAATGTTTGTTCGCACCCAACATGAAACTCATAGTAGACACCGGAGATTAACCAGATAGTAGACAGATAGTATTGATTGCTACCCCAATATGTACCCCACAACCATTTAAAAACTCAAGTTTCAGCATTAGTTTGGACCTGACTCGGAGTCTAATAGGTGAACACGACGATAATGTAGCATGTCATCATATTAAGCGACGCATAACGTAAGCAGACACGGAAGAGTGCGACCTCTCTTGCGGACCCGTGTAGTCCTCAAGGTCATCTGCTCAGTTGATGATGGTAATGCAGTTGCCGTGGCTGCCGGCGGTAGGGAAGAAGATCTGAGGCGGTGAAAGACAGTCTGGAGAGCGGATCCCTGCTGTGGTGAACCCTTCCGTCGTTGGAGCAGCTGTGCTGGGGTGGAACACAGCGCCACAGGAGCAGGACAAACCACACAAGGTTTTCTTTGACACATATCTGTAACAGAAGTAATTGAGTAAGGGCTTGTTTGAATTTGAGGATTCTAACAATGTAGGGATAGGAAATAGACATGAATAAGATAGGAATGCACGTGCAAAACAAAGAATTTAAAAACACAGGATTTCTGCCAATCTGGATGTTTGATTCACAACAATTGGAAGATCACAGGATGCAAAAAAGTATGGTGAGATTAAGTCAAACCACAAGAAAATGTACGGTTATAATGCTATTATGCTACTATCTCTTAGTCTTGTTCTTGATGAATAGGAATATTAAAAGGAGGAGAAGTGGAAATTAGAATTCCTATGGTTTTTCTTTCAAGGAGACACTAAAGGAACAAATCCTACAGTTTTCCTTTGCTCCATTCCTTTGCACCAAATTCATGAAAAGTAGTACCATAGGAAAATTTCCAATTCCGATGTTTTTCATTCACTTCTCCTTTCAAGCACCGGCAATTCTAGTAGGCAGGCTTGAGCAAGGAAAATCCTACACTAAAAAATGTTTTTGTGTTACTTCTGTTACTTTGACCCAGGCCACTGCCATACTAGCTCAACTCCCAGGCCCATCGACAAATGCATAGCTCAAACACGCAGAGATAAATAATGATGGCATTCAAGAGAGTCCATCACGGATAGCTAAGTTGTTTGGTACCTCACTGCTTGTCATATAGTAGGATAAAATAATCGTATTTCCTGTTACTGCGAGTGCTCAGTGGACAATATATATAACATGTAGAGTAAAAAGGGATGCAACAAGTGTACAACCTCTTTGGCGAAGCCATGTCGATCTCAGCGTGATTGGGTTGGCCGGTGAGGATGCTCCGACTGACTTGGCTGTCGAAGGAGGGGAAGAAGATCTTAGGCGTCTGGAGATGGAGCCCAAGGTACTGCTCCGCTGTGATGGAGGGTTTCGTCGTTGGAGCAGCTCCGGTGAGTTGTACGACGCCGAGGTTGAAGCAGGACAAGAGAGACAACGAACAACGTTAACCTGAGTGGAATTCTAATAGCATCTCCAATACATGACGTAAAATACATAACCACAAAGTGCTAGATGTAAAATACATCAGCCGCTCATCTCTGAACTTAACTGTCGAAACTGATCTTAACTGTCGAAACTGAATTTTGCTGTCGAAACTGAATTTTGCTGCCGAAACTGAACGCACTAGCAAGGTGAGGCTACAGGTCAGTCGACTGACTTTTTCGTCTCTGGTCAGTCGATTTTGCAGCCGTTGGATACGAAATCAAGCGCCTGCGGTTTATCTTCATCCTCCACCCCCCTGAGCCGCCAGCCACCACCGGCCAAACAGCAGCCCCCCGCCGCCCGCAGCCGGCGGTGCGCCACCCCGCCCACCCCGAAAACACTCCCCACCGCCGGTCCACCGCCGCCCCGGCCATCCCTCTAGGCCCCCCGTGCCGAGCTTTTTCTCCGGCGATCCCCACGCCACCGCCCCGCCAATGCCCTGCCACCGCCGGTGACCATCGCCCCATCCTAAACCCTAAGATAGATAGTGGGATACCTCTCCGGCGAGCCCTCCTCCCCGCCGCGGCTGGTTCTTCCTTCACCCCGGCGAGCCCCCTACCCCCCTGAAAATCGACTGACCCAAAAGTCGATTCAGTCGACTAAAGTGTAGCTAAATCAGAGTAGCATCGCAAGTAAGAGCAAGAGCGAGAGCAGCAGCGCGATCAAGAACAATAGCAAGAGCAGACCAGGAAGGGGACCGAGAGCAAGAGCAGAGCAGCAGCGTGAGCGAGAGCTAAAGCAGCAGCATCTCCTATTGGTGTGGACGTCGCCGCCGAGGGAGCGACGCCGTGGAGGAAGTGGCCGGCGACGCCGTCGTGGATGGAGTCGCGCCGTGTCGGCTCAGAAACGAGCGCCGGTAGCACCATGAGATCGAATCAAGAAGAAAATGCGGCGATTAGTGTACAACCACTTTGGTGGCGCCGATTAGGCCGCAGCTATATCCGAGGAAATGGTGATGATGATGCTCTTTCGGTGGTGCAGGTGAAGACAGCGGTGTGGTAATGGAGGTGGCGCGAAAGATGAGGGGAACGTCGGGGCAGCTCCTTGGAGGTGGAGGACGGGGTGGCTGAACCGGCGGGACGATGAGATCGACGACGGATCCTCATCCAGTACGGTGGATGAGGGACATCAAGGTGTTGTTGTGGACGACATCATCGGGGAAGAGGCTCCGGCTGGGTGGCAGACGGAGCAGGGTGTGGGGTTTCGTCGCAGGTTTTCGTGGCCTCGGTGTACGAATGGGTGGGCGGATGGGATGGCAGTGGGGAACCATGGCTTAGAGACGCGCTTGTCCGAAATGTGGGGTAAG
The DNA here is from genome assembly GCF_018294505.1 of Triticum aestivum. Classification (NCBI taxonomy): domain Eukaryota; kingdom Viridiplantae; phylum Streptophyta; class Magnoliopsida; order Poales; family Poaceae; genus Triticum; species Triticum aestivum. The sequence continues at coordinate 358,975,531 of NC_057812.1, read as the reverse complement.
TTACGAAATTACCCCCACCGATTTGAGGCGGTTCTTTCGGTTTAGGGGTACCACGGGCATTTCGCGTGTCGGGATTTCACAGGAGGTGGGAGTTTTCGCGCGTGTTGTAATTTCGGAATAGCAGGGCATGGGTTGAGATGGAGGGAGTTGTCGGAGCACAACGAGACAAAGATATATCTTAAATATTTCGGGCTAACAAGGCGCGGGTTGAAGAGGCTGGAGTTTCGCAGCACAATAGACAGAGACGCTACCTTGAATTTTCGGCATAACAAGGCGCGGCTTGAAATTTCGGAAGAACAAGCTTAACGTGTACCCAAAAAAAGACAATTTGCACCTCAACACGCACAACACACACACAAACACCATTTAGACTAGAGTAAGGTACATGTGCATTGCACGCATGAGATTTGGCAACCAAATTATGAATAAATACCACATTATAGCATGCAAGATTTGAGTGATATATGCATGATGTAGATGTTCGTTTAATTCTTATAGTTCATTTCATTCAAAATCATCTAGTTTTTATAAGAAAGCTAATCTATTTTAAGATTCATGGAATTGTGCGTCGTAAGACATAAAGTAAAAACAAATAATGGCAAATCATGTAGAAAACATTTGGGCAATTCTGATACGGAAGATTCTAGAACAAATAAGAAGTGCTTGTGTTTTGATGTTTGTGCATTATGCTTAAGTTCAACCATGGAGTCTTCTAGATTATACATGTGGCGAAATCTGGTGGAATCTAGATGATATCCAACGACCAGTAGTGCTCAAATTTGCCATGTTTGGACCATCAGATTCGCCTCATCCAACGACCATCTTTCAAACTTAAAGTTGCCCGCACACAATATAAAAAAAAATATAATATAATATATATAGGGGTATAGATCTAGATATGTGATGCGAAAGCCGCCCATCATCTCCAATTAGAATAGTGTTTCCATGCACGGATGCGGCGTGGCCAAATGATGTCTGCCATCGGTATCTCAAATTCAAATCAGTCCGGCCTTGTTCAATGTGTATACATTACAACATGCTCGTTTCCAAACCACACCACACAGATCTCTGTTATATTCATGGATGCATGGGTTTCAAACATCATGATCTCTTATTCAAATATTTGAATTCAACTTTACATTGATTATGACCTCACCTATTCTTTTACACCCACACAATAGTCTTCTCTTTATAATTGTACCACTAACTTTCTCTCGTGCATGCATGCACACACACTACCAGTCGGCATTATCCATCGCACGCATGCAATCTTTTTCTTCAGGTCGGTCTCCCATGAAGGCACACACCCACACACATCCCCCTCTCCATCATGTCGGGCATTCTTTATCTCTCACGCATGCATGCGCAACGATCGATGTTCCTCTATGTATGTGTGTATATAGCTAGGTCTTTCATAGTTTTCCACACAAACCGATCAATGGATATATCCAGTGAGGTCTCACCCTCTTTCCCACGTCCACATCGATCAATCTATACCTCTCTATATAGGATTAACATATATAGTTAATACACCCACATTAATTATATATCCAACATCCCCCTCTCATCATCCATGCCTTCAGCTTCATCTCTCAGACGCGTGCACAATGGCGAAGACAGGGGGCAGTAAGGGCCCTGCCCCCTCCCCCCTAACATCACTATATCGAGGCTAATGTGAATGTGATCATTAGACAATTGCTGCTAAAAATGGTTTAAGTTCATGAATTGACCCTCCTCGTAAAGGATTAGCAATGCTTGGCCCCCTAGCTCATTTATTTTTCATGGCTTCACCACTGCGCGCAACAGCACACGTGTTCGCCCCCTCTCTCTAAATATTGATCTCACACTTCTGCATTCCTTCATAGTCTCCCTCCACTCGGCCCCTCGCACCATCTTCTAGCCCCCCATCGGATTTTGCCACACGTACAATCTAGCAGACTCCATGGTTGAACTTAAGCATAATGCACAAACCTCAAAACAACAGTGGTTCTCTTTTGTTCTAGAATCTTCCGTATCATAACTGCCCAAACTTTTTTCTAGTTGAATTGCCATTATTTGTTTTTACTTTATGCTTTACAACGCACAATTCCATGAATCATAAAATAGATTAAGGGCTTCTTTGATTCAAAGGATTCTCAAAGGAATTTTGGAGGATTCTAATCATTAGGAATTTTTCCTATCTTGGTTGTTTGATTCGTAGGATTGTAAACCATAGGAATTTTTCCATATGATTCATTTGCACTAGATTTCATAGGAAACATCCCATCCACTCAAACCTCTTTGAAAGAATTCTGCATTTTTTCTATGCACAATCAAACACTCGTACAATCCTGTAGGATTCAAGACGACATTCCACTATAATCCCATGTTTTTCCTATTCCCGCGTTCTTAGCTTTTTTATAAAAACTAATTGATTTTGAATGAGATGAACTATAAGAATTAAACGAAGGGCTACATCAGGCATATATGACTCAGAGCTTACATGCTATAGTGTGGTATTTATTCATAATTTGGTTGCAAAATCTGATGCGTGCAATGCACGTGTACCTTACTAGTACTTCGAGTATGTGCAAAACACGTAAATTAGAATACCAATGGCACGCTACACAGTGTCTCTCTTACAGTTCATGAAGCCACGTGGCACATGTGGAGGCGTTGTCGCGACCTCCTTGCGTGGATTGATCACAGTGACGTGCTGCTGGTCCAGAAGAATGTACTCGTCCTCCCTGAGCCATACTGGCGGTACATGCATGAAGCGAAGATGTGCACGCACGCCACGCACGCACTCATTCCCTCGCACGCACACGCGGGTACACGGGCGGACGCAATTTTGTACCAAGATCCACCCCATGTGATAATTTGACGCGTGTAAAGTCGTTCACTTCATTGATGGTCAATTAATACAGCGCATGCAAATTGAGTGGACGTGAGGGCGGAAGAAAGACATTATTACTCCACTGCGCGCATGCGAGTAGTTAAATCGTGGGTTGCTAGTAGTACTTCCATTGGTCTCCTTCGTATTTTGTGCCAATTTTTGACAGTAACATAATATTTACGCATTTGAGCAGTGTAGTACTTGAAATTTATGTTCCGCTAAACTCATCAGGAGCCGTTTCGGGCCTCGAAACCAAAACCATCAATTAATCTTTACCTTGTTCCCATCACATTCGAAAGCCTGCTCACACCTACTAGTACGTACCAAACCTGAACGTGTTCCCACTATGCAGGTATTAGTACTAGTGCTAGTACTTAGGTTATAAAAAGGGGAACTACCTAACCGAAAATTACTCTACCTTTCCTTCCCATAAGTGCTTCTTCTTCGTCCGTCGTTGCCATGGCCGGTGAGCAGAGCTCTAGGTCGAGAACTACTCGTAACAAGGGAGCTGCAACCAAGGCTGCGGAAAAAAAGAGAGGGCTCGCCGCCACGCAGAGACCTTGAAAGATCTCTCACGGGCAGGCGATGGCTCCCAGGAGCGCCCTAGCCGCGGAGGCAAACTTTCTGAGCCGGCGGAGCCGGAGTCGTTATCCCTCGACGGCATGCCCGATCAGCATAATAAGCAGAAGGAGTTCATCCAAGGCTTGATGGAGTTGCTGAAGGAGAGCCTCGACGACATGCCCGTGGAGCTTAATCAGCAGGGGGAGTTAACCGCCGGCTTGGTGATGCTGCTGAAGAAGAGCAAGAAGGCGACCGGTGAAATCCTGCGACTTTAAGAGGACAAGGCGAAGCTCTGCCACAAGATCGACCTGTTGAAGGAGAAGAACGCCGGCTGGAAGAAGCTGCATGAGAATAGTAGTGCCTCGATGAAGATGTTGTAGTCCCTCGTCATGGAACAGAAGGAGGAGTTGGCGAAGCTTCGCATCAAGCACCCGTCTGCTGTCAAGGTACGTAATGCGGCCGTGGAACAGATGATGAAGGCTCGCGTCGAGAAATCCCGCGTCATGGACATAATGAAGAAGATGGCAGAGGAGACACGCAAGGAGATGGAGGCCATGGAGGCGACGAAGAAGAAGTTACGACTCCGCGGCGAATTAGATCATTTGGGGTGATAGTCTTCCTTCTTCTTTTGCTCCTGTGTTTCATCTTTTGCTTCGGGTGTTTCGCCGCACATGTCACGTTCTCTGCGAGGCATGAATAGAACAATGGTTTTTTTAGGGAATGAATAGAATAATGCTAACAATGAGATTACTAGCAAATTAGATCATTTTTATCGCCATATGGCACTGGGCTGCCGTGTTTCGTGCTCCTCCGTCGCAGTACTACTCCAGTGGAAAACTTGAGTATACCACACGGTTCTTTGCTCCTCCTCGATCAGGTCATCAGTGCATTTATACAAGCAGTCAAATCACAAGGCCCTGCCTTCCAGCAGTAATGAGCCATCAAATCACAAAGGCCCTCGTCTCTCATGAAACCGACCAAGCTAGACTGCCCCGCCCTCTAGCCTTTTAAAAAATGTATACTTTTGTACAGCAGTAGTATCGATGGATTGTGCCATGGAGAAAAACTTGAAATTAAAAAAAAGGTGGTACATATAGAGAGCGCTCGTCGCCAAATTATGCATATAGTACTATTAAAAAGGCTAGTCACAATAATGGTGTCTAGCACAACCCACCCCTCAAATAAAACTAAGAGGGTGCTTGGATACGTTTTAGTCCCATGACTAAAAGTAGTGGGACTAAAACATGCTAGCCTCACCCATGCTTGGATCCAAATACTAGAAAGGCTAAAAACAAGTTAATGAGCATTTATTATCCTCCAAACCCTCCAATCCAGAACTCGCCTGTGTTAAAGGAGAGGAGTTAAATGAGCAGAGAGAGGACTAATCCACATTTTAGTAGGGGTACCCCTGACTAAAAAATTTAGTCTCAAGACTAGTTTTAGCCCCTCTTTAGTCAGGGGTGCTTGGAACTTAGCCTCTGAAAGAGACTATTTTTAGTCAGACTAAAATAAGTCCCTTGGATCCAAGCACCCTCTAAGCATCCTGGAATTCTTTGACAGAACTAAGCACCCTGAAATTCTTTGACAACTAAACTGCTGGCTATATGATGTTGGCCATATATATTGTACGTATGTAATGTGAAGAAACGAGTGGTAGTACTATACCAACTAAAAGATGAAATGTAAGAAATACTAGTATGTACGTACTGAAGAGTTAAAGTAACGAGAAGAAACATAACATAGTTCTGCTGGGGGCTCAGCACAACACACCCCTTAAATTAAATTAAGCACACCTGAAATTAAACTTTGCAACTATTCTGGTAGACACTGCATTAGAACCACCATGAGCAACAACACTGCCACCTTACTCGGAGTCCTCGTCCACGTCCTCGACTTCGTCCTTGTCCCTCTTCCTCTTAGCCAATACTTCTTTGCTTGAACCGCACACTTGGCTGTTGCTCTTCATCCAACCCTTGTAGATATTGAAGCAAAGGTAGCCATCCATTACAACAAAGTGGATGTGGTATATATCTAGTAACGAATTTGACTAGTACATTCCGTTGCCATGCATGACGATGAAACGTGTATGGAGGTTTCTCCAGTTTAACGTACGAAGGATGAACCATGGCTCCTGCCAGGGTCAGCATTGAAGGCTGATGAGAGGACACCAACTGATTCTTCTGTAGGTCGAAGGTGTTGCCTACAACGAGGCCTATCCGACGCAGGACTTCTTTGTCGTTACCAAAGTCTACAGTAACGAATTTGACTAGGTTGCTCTCGGGGAAGTCCTTAAAATCCTGGCACTCAACGTCGGCATGGCATATGTGGTAGACCAAGCATAAGTCATGCACGCAAACCTGGATCACGGCGGGCTTCTTCCTCTCTTCGTCCTTTAGATCCTTCTCTCGTCCCAGGACTGTGGTGTACTCAACATCTAGCCCAACGACCCACTCATCATCTAAGTCTTCGAACATGCGTCTGAAGTGAGAAAGGCATCCTTTCACCGTTGTAGAAGAACGGGTGTAGATGACGTCGAACTCATCGCCGGTGATGGTTCTAATCTTGTACTCATTGCCGATTGTGGAGATTTGGGATGCCATGGATTTGGGAGGAGGGTTAGGATGAGTGGAACTGCCATAATGTGAATGGACGGGACGACTAGGAGCAAACCATCGTAGTATTGAAGGACGTGCGGGGACGAGTAGGAGCGAACTGCCAGCGTGCGAACGGCAGGGTAGTGGCTTTCCATTCTCCCATGATACGGGCTTCCGAGAGCCCTTGGATCTGAGATCGAACGGTTGCATGGCGTGATTCTAGACCTATGGATGAATATCCTATCCTGGAGGGTTATTCTGCAAATTTTCAGCAACTTAGCATGCGACCGTTTGATCTTAGATCCAAGGGCTACCAGCAGCCCGTATCATGGTCGCGCCTACCACGACCGTGGCGTCGCTCGCGCGATCGCGCCCTTGGAGATTTAAGACGGTGCGTTAGGCTATCTGATGTTGGCATGTCATACATAGTCATCACTTAGTCACTCATACTACAACAAGGTTGGCTATAAGGTTGGCTATAAGTGTATTTTTTTTACTCCTCTCTATCTCTTTCTTCATACTCCCTCCGTCCCATAATATAAGAATGTTTTTGACACTAGTGTAGTGCCAAAAACGTTCTTATATTATGGGACACAGGGAGTACTAGTATTTATTGCATTTGCCAAGGAGTGACCTCTTCCAATGAAATGGTGTTGCTAAGTTTGCTTCATTTAATTAGCTATAGACTCAAAATTGTCTTTTCACCTAGGTACACGTGCTTAGCACCGTTTCTTCCTTGGGTCACCAAACTAGTCTCTCTCTTCTTGATTAACTTGCCACATCAGACTTTATGCCTATGTGGCAAGCTTAAGCACCTGTAGGAGCAAGTAAAAGTAAGTACAATAGTGCGCTTTACATGGCATTTTTGCATATGTGGATGAAAGAGAGGCAAGGAAAAAGTGGAGAAGTGGGCTCTCATGCAAGATCCAGCCTCTACTACATGGTGGAGCATTGGGAGAGGCACTTGTATGGAGGTGGTCAGGAATCGGGAGACTCACGCCGGTCGTAGCACCACAGTTAAAATGATAATGGCAAATCAAATCATGGGGCCCCACCTGTCCAGCAGTAACTCGCTGTCAAATCACACAACCCTACGTTTGCAGCAGCCTACTCCCTCGTCTTCTCGCGTCTCTGTTGAACCGACTAGGCGGAACTGCCTCGCCGCCTACCGCGCAGGAAAAGCCCCGCCCTCGACTTTTAAATAGTATACAGTATACTAATTTTGTATTCATGGATTGTGCTCGTGCCATGGAGCAAAGCATCTAGAAAACGGCGGTACACATGTATGGAGTATACAACACGCCCGTCGCATTCGCGTCGCACCCCAGACGGTCGGTCGGTCTGGCACGCTGCTCTCTAAATGGAACGCGCGTCATATTGCGTTTGCACACACATGTGGGATGGAAATTGAGAACTAACCATAGGCACACTCCCCGGCCCCGCAAGTCGGGTGACTTAATAGAAGAGGGAGACGAGCGATAGTACTAGAGAAGTGTTGTACTACGTTGGTGCCTGGACGATCCCTGGAAGACACGAAGATCAGTCCGTCCATGCATGTGACCAGACTCCAGCAGACACGCCTGGATTGGCACATGCGAGGGTTAAACAGAGACAACTGAGTTGGGCTAGTCATTGGGGGCACATGCACGAACAGTGACTACTCGGCTACCATCTAGGTCAAGCCGGCTATGTTAATTAGGACATCTATCGACGGACCCCTTTTCTACGAGTTTATCTTTAATTTGAGCTTTGTTCCTCGTCTAGTTTGTCCGTCGGGATTCATGTTGTCTCCTTTGGGCAGTGAGGTTATGATTTCTTGTAATGTGACATTTTTTCGTGTTATATGTTATAATCCGGCACTTTAGATCAAAATGAAGACAATTGCGCCTCCGGGCCACGTGCATGAAGACTTCTCGACAGTCATTGACGAGGTCAAGCCGGCTCTGGTAGACAAAAGAAAGCTAGTACTACTCCACTATATAGGCAGGAGCCTCCGCGCTTGCTTGCTAGTGCTGCTCTCATCACACTGTCTCGGCCTCTCCAGATCTAAACACGACAGTGGTGGCCACACTCTCTCTCTCTCTCTCTCTCTCTGCTCACCGCTGGTCACAGATCCAGCCGGATCCTCTCCGCCGAGGAAGGTGAGAAGGTGCAACGTTCAGGCGGTCGTCCTTGGTGACGGCTCTTACCCACTCTGGGCGCGTCCCGATCAGCCTGCCTTGCCGTTCTCTCCCAAGCACCGCTGGAGAGGGAGGGCCTCCGACCCCTTCTTCCTCGCTGCCGTAGTGTGGGCAGATCCGGCCTCCCGCCGCCCACCTAGCGACATCCCGGCGACCATCTGTTAGAACTTCCTTCGAAACCGGCCTTGCTCTACTTCCTGAGCTCCTGACGTCGCTGCATTTGTATGTTTTACTATTTCTCAGGACCCCTCATAGATAGGATCGATCGGCTGTTCGAAAACCACCTAATTTTTTATGTTTAAGAGGTAAAACTAGTTCATGCACTCGAATCTAGTACCGCTTGGTTCAAACAAGGAAGAAAGGGGGTGGGGTGGGGGAGGATTTGTTACCTGAATCTAGGACTTGCTCAAAAGAGGAAATAATGGGGGCGAAAAGTAGCAGAGACTGGCTATCCAACTGGTCTCTAGGTCTAATAGGAAAATAAAGGGAAACGCAGTACAAACTCAATATAAACCCGATCTATTGGTTGAAAAAGGAAAGAAAGTGGGGACTGGGGGACAAGTTAACAGAGTAAGTCCAGCACTAGATTTGCTAGCCTCACAAAATATAAGGTGGCTATACCGAACAAAAATGGGACCAACCCAGATATCATGTTCTGATGTTTGTTGCCCCGAGCCACTCTTATGTAATGCCACTGGTAAAATGTAGCAGTCGCACTGTTAAAAGTAAGGACACGTTAAACCAATGTTGTTTTCAATGTAATGCCTCCAGTAATATGAATCAATGGCACTTCTTTACATGTCCTGCTTTTCCCATTAAGATAAGTTGGTTCCTTTCATTATAAATGCAACTGTCCTGGTCCGCCTACTCTCCCGTGCCCAAAGTAATGTCGTATTTAACGGTTGTCATAGTTAATCCTAATGCCCACACTAATATCTAGCAATGCCAGTGCTTTAGAAAATGCTACTGTCCTTGTAGGATTGCCATTCACATAAGTAACATGCTTCTTTTCATTTGATGCACGTTTCATCACTTGTTAGTCACCCTCCTTTCCACCTTTTTGTGCAAACAAATATATACATTTCATGCTCAATCTTAGTTGAACTGCACAAATGATATCCAAATTATAGTTGAGCATTCCAGGAGCTTCACAACCAACCTTGATGTTGCTCAATTTTATTGCAACTAATGAAGAAGAAGCTCTGTGGGTTTTGTTTTCTGATGGAAATGGAACCGGGGCTGGAGCCCTTTTCTTAAAAAAATTGAAGAAGAAGCTGCTAGCTCACGGGACATTGCTTCATTTTAGGTGAACTACACCAAAAGGTCCCATGAATTGAATCATCCATGTTGGTGACTGAAAGAGCCAGCTTCAGCATCCCAGTCTAAGCACCCCCGGCCTCCATCCTTGTGACACACGGTACACCTCGTTTGCCACCTGCTCAACCCTAGTGTCACTGATAAAATGGAGTAATAATACAGTTAAAATAGAGCGGGTGTCATCTCTATCATTTCATTTCCAATGTAGATAAATAAAGTGCTTCACTTTGTTAATGTATGTTTCATCAACTAGTCCCATTGTTAATGTTTAAGCGTTTCTACAAACTGGGGTGCTTAATTTTAGTTGATATGTACAAAAATAGAGATTTGAATGTCTCAAGGTGCCTCCTTGTACCACCGCTGTACACTGATGTTCATCACTGGCAGAAGGTGTATCTGGGAGACTTGGGACGATGTCCAGTATGAGGCGTACCGTATGAGGCGTTGCAGGGCCCATCTCGCCCTCGCAGCATGGCATACTATGATACTATCGCAATATATTCTTCTATTTATTTTGTGTGTTTCATCAACTAGTGCCACTATAATGTAATCACGCTTTTTCATTATCTGTGCAAACAGGGTTATTCAGCTGCATTTTGGTGGAACTTCACAAATGTACGTATGGAACCGGCATATATGCAGAGTGCGAGGTTTGCCAAGTAAAAAATTACCGACACAAACCATGTTGCATGCATGCATTGGCATCCACCACCACCAGTGGGATGTGTGGCGCTCTCTGTGGACGGATCTTTCTTGACAGCAAATCATCTAACCAAATACTAGTAGCTTATATTGGCATTTTTCTAGGGAGTACTCTTTTCTGAAAGAAGCACCAATCTATTTTTCTTTATTTGTACACTGTGTCACAACTTTGACCCAAAGGTCCAGAGCTATTTTAGGGTGATTGGCGTAGTACTTGGAGACTGATTGTAAGCATGATTTTCATTAGCTGTCACACTGATTGTAAGCATGAGCAGGTGGAAGATTAGGTTAGTGCGAAGCTTACCTTAAACCCTACCGCCGCCGTTGAAACGAGGCGAGCGTCGAGGGAACCATGGAGAACGGCGGGGAAGTGATGCCGCGCCATCCGGCCTCCTCTTGCGGTGGGAGAACGAATACTCCTGTGGCTCCGGCTGGCTCTGCACCCTCACGAACGACACACCATACTCTATCGATTCGTTATCCTCTGGGTGCTCGACCTTTGACCTGTACGCCCACCACCTCGGCCTGACTGTCGCCTCGGGCGAATATGTCTGCTCCATCGCCCAGAGGAGATACTTGTTGAACTCGGAGGACTGCGGCATGACTGCTGCCGAGGAGTACATGTACATCGCCGCCCTCATCGCCGCCGTCTCGCTCTTTCGCATACATTGCCACATGGCCCGCACCATCGTCGAAATATCCCACTCATTGTCAAATCAACTAAGGATCTCCTTCAACCTGGCTAACTTTCCCTGGTCGCCGCCGGTGATCTACCTGATTCGCTTCTGCATCCTCTCTATAGATGTCCTTCTGAGTGGTCCGGTGCTAGCTTTGGAAGATGGGAGGAGAGACAGTGGTCTTGCAATAGAGAAGAGGGAGAGGCGAGATGATGGTTTTGGAATGGGGATGATGGATAGAAGAGGAGGTGGTTTTGCAATGGAGAAGATCAAAAGAGGGAGAGGCGAGATGATGGTTTTGGAATGGAGATGATGGAGAGGAGAGGAGGTGGTTTTGCAATGGATAAGATCAGAAGAGGGAGAGGCGTGGTTTTGGAATGGAGATGATGGAGATGAGAGGAGGTGGTTTTGCAATGGAGAAGAGGGAGAGGAGCATGCGGCAGCGATTTAGGATTGGACGAGAGGGCCGGCGCGCTGTGACTGGATCAAAATCAAAATCAATTTACCCTTCAATTAAGAAAGCGACCCCACATTAACTAGTCTCTCTTTTATTCTGTGTCATAATTGACCATGATTTTCACACATAAAATATATATTATACATTGCAAGAATAATATAATTTGAAAGTACATTCAGATACGAACCAAACGATACAATTTTTGGTGACATGCATTCACAATTTGCATGTCAAATACAGTACGTGGTCAAACTTTGACCCAAAATACGCAAAACAACAACAAAATACTTCCAAGACCAGCGCCGCTCTTTCGCTCTTCTCCTCTTAAACCACCACCGCTCCTCTCCTGTTCCAATCTAAATGCAGCGCAGCTCCTCTCCTCTTCCATTTCAAAACCACCGCCCCAACTCTCCTGTTCCAGTCCAAAACCAGCGTCGCTCCTCTCCCATTCTAATCCAAAACCAGCGCTGCTCCTCTGCTCTTCCATTCAAAAACCACCGCCGGCGAGTGAAGGTGCTGTGGAGAAGTAGATCGATGGAGGAGTACAACCGATACGTGAGGATCGCAGACGGCGACCCTGTGAAGCTAGCTAGGATGTTGGAGATACAGTCTTGGTTTGATAACAAGGACCAACTAGCGACGACGGCGACATCCATGGCCAAATATCTGCAACAGAGCGAAAAGGCGGTGATACTCCCGGAGGGAGTCGCGCTGGAGTACATAGAGTTGCTCCTCTAGGCCATGGAGCAAACAGATTCACCGAATCCGATCATGAGGGAGCGGTGGTGGGAGTATCGATCCCAGATGGAGCATCCACCAGAGATTGAAGGATCGAGCATCTACAGGGTGCCGTTTGTGAGGGTGTCCTGCCAGAGCGAGCCGGTGGAGTCCTCGTCGACCGAACCCAACTGCAAGAGGAGAAAAGCAGTTGGCCCGACGACGCTTCCCCGCCATCATCTCCCTCGCCGTTCACATCGTCTCACGGGGCGGCTGTCTGCCGCCGAGGAATAGGAGGGGGCTGCCCCCCCCCCAGCCCAATAGTCGGGCAGGATGTGAATTGTCAGGAGGAGCTTAGGGTTGTCAGTATTTGCAGGTTGTGAATTGTGTTTTGTGTTGTGTATTTTGAGAGTACTTTCAGATATGAATGTCTTTTGAATTTCATATTTGCAGTATTGAGCATATGAAGTATTTTATGAATTCTAGAGATCTATTTTTAGCACTTAAAAAATGTAGTTTCATATGAGTATAAAAGTCCAGACAATGTGATTCTCATAGAAGAAACTGCAAGTTTCAGTTTTAGATAAGAAACTGCAACTTTCAGAGGCCGAGCATTTATATTGACATGGCCTTTTCAAACAGGGTTAACATCATGTTGGAAGCTTTATTCATGGTCAAAAATGGAACTACCAGCCAGTTAACATCATGCTGACCAACATTCATGCATAGCACATCTTCAGATGATGCACAGTCAAAATGCCCGCACAATGTCGAGTGTGCGAAACATAGAGAAAACGAGGGAAGAAGTTTTGGCAAGTGTTTGACGTGGTTTTGGGCTGCCGCGTCTAGGCTTTCATTTTTAACATGCGCAGCCCACGACCTCGGATGGGAGGTCCATAGGCCTGTTTGTATTTTCTTAGGGCCGTCATGTATTGACCGGCCTATGGACCTCCCATCCGAGGTTTTATTTTTGGCAGCCCAATTTATGTATTTTTTTTGAAGAAAACGCAGAGGTCTGTTCTATTTTTCTATATAAGAATAGGAACGCCAGATCCAACTTATGTTTCCCTTCTAACTATATTATATATATTTAAATTATTTTATATGTTATTATATATTATTTTTATTGTCATCATATATTTAACAGATACTTACATATGTAAGAAAACAATATCCCACATCTTATTAACTTATAAAAATAATTTCTTAACAAATAAAATCATGGATTGTTTTGGCACGAAAATCCTAGTGATTGTGTACAAAAGCTTGGTAAGATTTAAGGACGAATGTAATAATATCATTTATTATTTAAATATATTTATAACAAAATGCTCAGCCCCTTTTTATTTTTTGATAACATTGCTAGCCCAACCCAACATTATAATTAGAATCAGCCCAGCAAAATCGTGTATTTCGAGAAAGTGAAAATGGCCTGTAATTTTTTAGGAAATAAAATAAATGGGCCGCATGGATGCTACATTATTTGTTCACCCAGCCCAGCTAATGGCTGTAATTCAAAAAAGATGAAATTGACTATAAATTCTACCGCGCAAAAGAAAGACTGTAAATTCTGAAAAAATGGGTTGAATATGTTCCACATTTTTGGAGGCTGAAATGTGGGCCAATAGGTCGAAGCCAATGCAAGTCGTTGTCAATTTATTCAACAAATGATTCTGACATGTTAGCCGTTGGATTTACATCCAACGATCGGCATCCATCTTCAATCTCTCGTCTTCTTCCTCGAGCGCCGCCGGGACCACCTCCCGCCTCCTGCTGCTAGCAGCTCTGCTTAGCACGCTTCGCTATGAAGCGCTACTCCACCGTTGGCCAGGCCATCCCTCCACCCCTCCACACCTCCTGTTCTTCTCCACCGACTGCCGAACCACACCGCACTAGAACCAGTTAACCCTCGTACACCTCTCCATCTGCGACTCTACTCCCGTGTCTTCCCATCTCCGGCTCGTTGCTGTCCGGGGCCTCGCCATTGTCCGCCACCTTGGATGTGCTCAGCGTGGCGTGGTCAACGTGGTCAACGAACGACACCATCGAAAGTAGACTGTGTGTGGAGAGGCTGACAGCTGGGTCCACGGCCACACACAAGGAAATGCCTCCTTATTACCCGCAAAATAATGATTCCTCCACCTGACATCTGGGACCCACCGGAAGGGTCTCTGTATTTCGCAAAAATAACGTGCCCCCCGCTGACATGTCGGACCCACCAGCTATCTTCACACACAAGGAAGTGCCTCCTTATTACGCACAAAAAATGAATATTCCCCTGCCAGCTGGAACCCAGCATAGTGGGAGACTGACTTGTGGGCCTACCAAGTTGACGGGGACGGAGGGCTTTGTTAACTTAGTCAATATGAACGATTCTAGCTCCTATTACCGTACGATGTTCATCCAACAGCCGTAGTGCTTCTTCAACCTCTGGTCTTCTTGCTCCTGCCGCCCAAACCAGCGCCGGCCATGCCGCGTGCTCCTGCCTCCCGTGGCCGGCTGTGATGCCGCGAAGGCCTCATCGCCCCCTACTACTCGCACCGCTGGCCAGGCCATCCCTCTACTCACCCACACCCCCTGTTATTCTGCGGCGACAACAGCCTCACACCGCAGCCGAACCAGTGAACCCTTGTACTCCTCTTCGCGTGGGCATCCACTGCCGCGTATTCCCCGGCTCCGAGTCGTCCCCTTCCTAGTCATCGCCGTCGTCCACCGCCATGGTGCTCTTGGCGCAGCATGGTCAATGTGGTCAAGGAACGACTTCCATCGGACGTGGACTATACGTGGAGAGGCTGACAGCTGGGTCCATAGCCGCAGCAAGGAAGTGCCTCCTTATTACGCGCAAAATAATGATTCCTCCACCTGACAGCAGGGACCCACCGGACGGGCCACCATATTTCGCAAAAAAAACTTTCCCCTGACTGCTGGGACCCACCAGCTACATCTTCGCACGCAAGGAAGTGCGTCCGGGCAAAAAAACGATTTGCCCCCTGACTGCTAGGACCCACCAGCTACATCTTCGCATGCAAGGAAGTGCGTCTGGGGAAAAAACGATTCGCCCCCCTGACTGCTGGGATCCACCAGCTACATCTTCGCACGCAAGGAAGTGCCTGACAGTCGGGACCCACCTGGTCGAAGCGTACATAGCGTTGTCATTCTGGTCGCGAACGTGTACGTACATATATACTGGTGGATGTAGAGGCGCGCACATTTCGTAGTAGAGGCGTGTACGTGTCGTAGTAGAGGCGCGCACGTAGCATGTACACGTACGTACAGCGGCCAGGGTGCAAGAAAGAAAATACGGCCACGTATGTGTACATACGGGCGGGGTCTCGAACGCCTACTCGCACATACGTATGGCCAGGGCTCGTGTACATGGTTGGGTCGGAACGGAGAAACAACATCGTCGTCGTGTTCATGGGGAGGCAACGGAATGCGTCGTGTTCATGGGGAGGCAACAGAATGCGTCGTGATCATGGGGAGGCAATGGAATGCGTCGTGTTCATCGGGAGGCAACGGAACGCGTGGGAGGCAACCGGCTGGGTCAGAACGGAATGCGTGGTCGTGTTCATCGGGAGGGCTTGGACGGAACAAGCGATGGAAACGAGGCCTGGTGTACTGCAAAACAGAGGAAACAGACCTCCTACGTTCGGAACGGGGTCCTGTTGACCAGGAGGGGTGTGGCGTACCGCAAAACGAAGGAAACGGACCTCCTACGGTCGAAACGGGGGTCCTGTTGATCGGGAGGGGTGTGGCGTACCGCAAAATGGACAAAACGGACGTCCTACGGTCAAAACGGGGGTCCTGTTGATCGGGAGGGGTGTGGCGTATCGCAAAACGGATGAAACGGACCTCCTACGGTCGAAACGGGGGTCCTGTTCATCGGCAGGGGTGTGGCGTACCGCAAAACGGGACTCCACGAGATATTGTTCATCTTCATCGTCGACCTCCTCCAGCCTCCACGGGCTACCATCGACCTCCTCCAGCCTCCACGGGCTCATGTTCATCCAGCCTCCACCGCGCGCTACTCCACCGGCTACTGTTCAACCACCCCTCCACGGGCACCCCTCCACCGTCTACTGTTCATCCAGCCCTCCACACCACGGGGTCCTGTTCAACCACCCCTCCATGGGCACCCCTCCACCGTCTACTGTTCATCCAGCCCTCCACACCACGGGGGTCCTGTTCATCTAGAGGCAACGCCATCGCTCACTGTTCATCCACCCCCCCCCCCGCAACGCTCACTGTTCATCCCCCCCCCCCCCCGCAACGCTCACTGTTCATCCAATCGATCAGCTTCAGTTAGAAGCAGTAGCAAAGGAATCGCTCGATCTAGTTCAGTTAACAGCCATCGATCGATCGCTCGGGTTCAGTAACGCGTAGCCTGCAGTGCAACCGCTCGGGTTCAGTTAGAGCCCAACGCCTCGCTTGGGTTCAGTTAGAGCCAACGCCTCGCACACACGCGCGTACCTATACGAGAGAAACACGCATCACTCGGCCCCCGACCTCCCACCGTAACCGGGAACTCCCCGAAATTTTCCTCCCCCTCGCTTCTACCACGGTTTTTTGCGTCATGGACGGCCCAAGGAATGTCATGCAGCTGCGTCTCTGGCCCGCCCAGGACGAAAAGCCCATTTTTATCATAGAAGTAGGAACCCACCACATCTATGATGATACCGGGTTTTGTCACAATTATCGTCATAGAAGTGTCATATGTATGATAGAAAAAAATTGTTCAGCCCAAAATGTCACGGTTGTGTCTTTTTTTGTAGTGCAACCCCCTGCCTCTCCTCGTCCGAGCGGACCCATGTTGCCCAGACCTCACCAGAGGTTAAAAATGAAGGCCCCGCCACCGCCGCGCGGGCTTTGCTCGGTGGGGCCCGCCAGCGGCGCCGAGGGTAGGGGAGATCGGGAGGGGGAGTTTCCTGGCTGCCTAGGGTATCACACTGGGGGGGGGGACACGTGCGTTGGCTGAAGCACCCCTTTAAAAAATTACTAAGTCATCCTTAATTACCAATCTTATATCCATAGACAGATATGTTGTGTGTTAAATTTCTGTACTTCGTGCTTTTATAGAGGTAGTAAATTGATGAGGTGAGGCATGGTTTTTGCCTTGGTTCCAAAGAAGAAAACCCGCAGTCCAGTTACATGATGCCATGTATTCATAACACTCCACGTCTAATGCTCATGTGATCACATAACCTGGCAGAAAAAAATTGAGAAGTGGTGGTGGCACTACACATGTAATGCTCCTGTGATCATCTAACCTAGCGCTTCTAATTTTTATAGTAAGGAAAATACTTGGCTTCAGTCGAGTAATTTCTGGAAAGAAATCGCCATGTTGGCTGGATGCCACGTGTTCTAGTGTGGACCACACACTTAAGGGTCGCTCGCCTCCAGCCTTATCTCTCCGCTCTATCTTCTGCCTTTCTCCTTCACCTACTTCTCTGGCCAAATGCCAAGCTCTTTGTCAACAACACCATGCGACCATGCGTGACTGTCGGTGGTGACCTCATCGCGCTAGCCACTCTCCTCTACAACACCGCGTGACCTCAGTCACCCTTAGCAACAATAGGGGGTCCATGAACCACCAGTTTGTAGCCCCCTTGGGATAGCTTGCATCACTGCTACTCAGGGTGTACCTTGATTGGCGCTGCTGAAGGGGATATGAGGGGCACCTAGGTGCTTGAGGGGATGCTACCTCTTGAGCTTGCGTTGGTTTTTCCATTGAAGAGGAAAGGGTGATGCAGCAAAGTAGAGTAAGTATTTCCCTCAGTTTTGAGAACCAAGGTATCAATCTAGTAGGAGACAACGAATAAGTCACCGAATACCTACACAAACAAACACCAACTTGCACCCAACGCGATAAGGGGTTGTCAATCCCTTCACGGTTATTTGGAAAGTGAGATCTGATGGAGATGGATAAATGGTAAAGTAATATTTTTGGTATTTTTGGTTTATGGAATGGAAAGTAAAAGATTGCAAAGAAAGTAAATAGGAAACTAAAATTGTAGATCGGAAACTCATATGATGGAAAATAGAAGATTATATGATGGAAAAATAGACCCGGGGGCCATAGGTTTCACTAGAGGCTTCACACAAGATAGAAAATATTATGGTGGGTGAACAAATTAGTACCGATCAATTGATAGAAAAGCGCATAATTATGACGATATCTAAGGCTATGATCATGAATATAGGCATCACGTCCGTATCAAGTAGACCCCTGCATCTACTACTATTACTCCACACACCGACCGACTCATGCCTGCATCTAGATTATTAAGTTGATAGAACAGAGTAATGCATTAAGTAAGATGACATGATGTAGCGGGATAAACTCAAGCAATATGATGAAAACCCCACCTTGTTATCCTCTGTGGCAAAAATACAATACATGTCGGTTCCCCTTTTGTCACTGGGATCGAGCACCGCAAGATTGAACCCAAAGCTAAGCACTTCTCCCATCGCAAGAAAAAACCAATCTAGTTGGCCAAACCAAATCGATAGTTCGGAGAGACTTGCAAAGATATGAAATCATGCATATAAGAATTCAGAGGATATTCGAATAATATTCATAGATAAGCTGATCATAAATCCACAATTCATCGGATCTCGGCAAACATACCGCAAAAGAGTATTACATCAGATAGATCTCCAAGAACATCGAGGAGAACATGGTATTGAGAATCAAAGAGAGAGAAGAAGCCAACTAGCTACTAGCTATGGACCCATAGGTCTGAGGTAAACTACTCACGCTTCATCACAGAGGCAATGGTGTTGATGTACAAGCTCTCCGTGATCGAATCCCCCTCCGGCAGGACATCGGAAAAGGCCCCTAGATGGGATCGAACAGGTACTGAAGGTTGCGGCGGTGGAAAAGTGTTTTCGTGGCTCTCTTGGTAGGTTTTGGAATATTTAGGAATATATAGGTGGAAGAAATAGGTTGGTGGAGGCACAAGGGGCCCGCAAGGGTGGGGGGCATACTCTCCATCCTTTTGGCTGCCTCGTGGCTTCCCTGACTTGCACTCGAAGTCCTCGGGATGTCTTCTGGTCCAAGAAAAATCATCGCGAAAGTTTCATTCCGTTTGGACTCCGTTTGGTATTCCTTTTCTGCGAAACTCTAAAACAAGGAAAAACCGAAACTGGCACTAGGCTCTAGGTTAATAGGTTAGTCCCAAAAATCATATAAAATAGCATATTAATGCATATAAAACATCCAAAACAGATAATATAATAGCACGGAATAGTAAAAAATTATAGATATGTTGGGGACGTATCAAGCATCCCTAACCTTAATTCCTTCTCGTCCTCGAGTAGGTAAATGATAAAAATAGAATTTTTGATGTGGAATGCTACCTAACATATTTATCCATGTAATTTCTTTATTGTGGCATCAATGTTCAGATCTGTATGATTCAAAAAAAAGTTTAATATTGACATAAAAACAATAATACTTCAAGCATACTAACAAGGTAATTATGTCTTTGCAAAATAACATGGCCAAAGAAAGCTTATCCCTACAAAATCATATAGTCTGCCTATGCTCCAAGTTCATCACACAAAATATTTATATCATGCACAACCCCGATGAAAAGCCAAGCAATTGTTTCATACTTTTGATGTTCTCAAACTTTCAGCTTTCATGCAATAAATGAGTGTGAGCCATGGACATAGCACTATAGGTGGAATAGACAGTGGTTGTGGAGAAGACAAAAAGAAGGAGATAGTCTCACATCAACTAGGCATATTAACGGGCCATGGAGATGCCCATCAATAGATATCAATGTGAGTGAGTAGGGATTGCCATGCAACGGATGCACTAGAGCTATAAGTTTATGAAAGCTTAAAAAGAAACTAAGTGGGTGTGCATCCAACTTGCTTGCTCGTGAAGACCTAGGACAATTTGAGGAAGCCCATCATTGGAATATACAAGCCAAGTTCTATAATGAAAAACTCCCACTAGTATATGAAAGTGACAATATAGGGGACTCTCTATCATGAAGATCATGGTGCTACTTTGAAGCACAAGTGTGGTAAAAGGATACTAGCATTGCCCCTTCTCTCTTTTCTCTCATTTTTTTATTTGGGCCTTCTCTCATTTTTTGCCTCTTTTTTTCATCTGGAGTCTCATCCCGACTTGTGGGGGAATCATAGTCTCCATCATCCTTTCCTCACATGGGCCAATGCACTAAAAATGAAGATCATCACACTTTTATTTACTTACAACTCAAGAATTACAACTCGGTACTTAGAACAAAATATGACTCTATGTGAATGACTTCGGCAGTGTACCGGGATGTGCAATGAATCAAGATTGACATGTATGAAAGAATTATGAATGGTGGCTTTGCCACAAATACGATGTCAACTACATGATCATGCATAGCAATATGACAATGATGGAGCATGTCATAATAAACAGAACGGTGGAAAGTTGCATGGCAATATATCTCGGAATGGCTACGGAAGTACCATAATAGGTAGGTATGGTGGCTGATTTGAGGAATGTTGAAGGATCGAGAAGAGGCGTCTAGACGGGGGAATAGACCATCAACAAAGAAAAGTAGCAGTTTTTAGTTTCTTCAAGTTAAGGTGGAGTTTTAGCACAAGTTTAAACATTCACAATACATTTCAAGCAAGCATGGCAAGAGTATATGAGCAGCGGAAAGTAAAGCATGCAACTTGCAAGAAAGTAAAGGGATGGGATTGGAGTGTGCAAACGCAATTGGAGACACATAGATTTTTGGCGTGGTCCCGATAGGTGGTGCTATCGTACGTCCACGTTGATGGAGACTTCAACCCACGAAGGGTAACGGTTGCACGAGTCCACGAAGGGCTCCACCCACGATGGGTCCACAAAGAAGCAACCTTGTCTATCCCACCATGGCCATCGCCCATGAAGGACTTGCCTCACTAGGGTAGATCTTCATGAAGTAGGCGATCTCCTTGCCCTTACAAACTCCTTGGTTCAACTCCACAATCTTGTCAGAGGCTCCCAAGTGGCACCTAACCAATCTAGGAGACACCACTCTCCAAAAGGTAATAGATGGTGTGTTGATGATGAACTCCTTGCTCTTGTGCTTCGAATGATAGTCTCCCCAACACTCAACTCTCTCTCTCTCTCACACAGATTTGGATTTGGCGGAAAAGATGATTCAAGTGGAAAGCAACTTGGGGAAGGCTAGAGGTCAAGATTCATATGGTTGGAATGGAATATCCTGGTCTCAACACATGAGTAGGTGGTTCTCTCTCAAAAAATGTATGTTGGAAGTGTAGGCACGTTCTGATGGCTCTCCTTACTATTGAAGGAAGGGTGGAGGGGTATATATAGCCTCCACACAAAATCTAGCCCTTACACACAATTTACCAAACTCGATGGGACCAAATTGTAAAACTCGGTCATACCGATTTAGTTCAAAATGTGAATGTTAGGATTTTTGGTGGGACCGATATGATCAACTCGGTGGGACCGATGTGCTAGGGTTAGGGTAAAACCACAAATCGGTTTGACCGATTACCCAAACTCGGTGGGACCGATTTTGGTAATAAGCAAAACAGAGAGTTGGTCGAGCAAACTCGGTGGGACCGATTGCATATCTCGGTGAGACCGAAATAGTTGCAACAGGTAACAGAGAGTTTGCAAGCCCATCTCGGTGAGAACGAGATCCCATCGGTGAGACCGAACCGATTAGGGTTTTTGGCAGTGGCTATGTCAAGTGAACTCGGTGGCGTCGGATAGATCAAATCGGTGGGGCCGAGTTTGACTTTTGGTTTGGGACATATGTGGATATGAGAAAGTGTTTGAGGGCTTTGGAGCATATCACTAAGCACTTTGAGCAAGCAAACCATTAAGCAACACCTCATCCCCTTTTGATAGTATTGGCTTTCCTATGGACTCAATGTGATCTTGGATCACTAAAATGAAAATGCAGAGTCTTGAGCTTTTGAGCTTTTGCCAATCCTTTGTTCTTAGCATCTTGTAGGGGTTCCACATCCTCTTGTCCATGCCACTCCATTTGTTGAACTTATCTGAAATATACTAGATAAAAACATTAGTCCAACAAGAGATATGTTGGCATTAATTACCAAAATCATCCAGGGAGCACTTGTGCTTTCAATCTCCCCCTTTTTGGTAATTGATGACTACATACATCAAAGCTTTAGATAAAGATATATAGATTAGCAAGTAAATCTTTGGAAATACATGTAACACGCATAGGCTCCCCCTTCATGTATGCAATCATGTAAATATGGAATATAAGAGCATGTGACTGCATAAGCATGATATAGCAATGAATGTGTAACATGTATCTTGGCTATATGCATTAGAGCAAATGATGTGAATATAGGATTTGTACCTTCATGTTCATGAGTCCTTCTTGCAAACAATATATACATCAGCAAGAGATCATCATACACATGAGTCTGATGCATATACTTACCTTGTGGTCTTGAGCAAGCTTTGGAAGAGATGAAGCTCAGTAAACAAGGTTAGATACCACAGAAACATCAACTAAACAGAGCAAGAACAGCAAACCACGAGAGTACCAAGATTGGGATGACATGTAGAGAGTGAGTACTAGGTACTCTATTGTATATAGACATGTCCCCAAGGGTAGAGATATGCAATGAATTCAAAGATTTCCTTCCCTTAGAAGTCTTTCTCCCCCTGAATCTTATATTGGATAATGGGAGAAGATATGGAAAAGAAAATCAGAGCAAAACAAATCATATCACACAGAAACATAGCACAAACTGACATGGCTTTCCCCTCTAATGACATGTGACTTCTCTCCTCTTGAATACCAAGCATGTGGGGCGGGCTCTGATGTGATTTCTCCCCCTTTGAAGTACTCTCCCCCTCTTGAAATGATTAAGCTTTGATGTGATCTCTCTCTCCCCCTTTGACATCAATTTCCAAGAAGGGATCATCCGGATTGTGAGTCAAAATAGGTTTGGTCCTTGAGTCACAAAGCAAAGCAGCATATAGAATGTGATGTTGGTAGAGGACAAGAATCATTGAGTGGAGCTGGTGTAAATATGCAAGATGCAAACGGCAAAGTGTTTTCTCAGCATTGAAATCGGTAACACAGAGTTGTTTTCTTCGGTGGCACCGAGATGGTTCGGTTTGCCCGAAAGAGACAAACCGGTGTGTCCGAGTTCAACACAGAAAGAACATTTGTCATCTCAGCTCACTAGGCAAATAAGATCTTGATACGTCTCCAACGTATCTACTTTTCCAAACACTTTTTCCATTCTTTTGGACTCTAACTTGCATGATTTGAATGGAACTAACCCGGATTGACGCTGTTTTCAGCAGAATTGCCATGGTGTTATTTTTGTGCAGAAATAAAAGTTCTTGAAATGACCTGAAAATCAACGGAGAATATTTTTGGAATATATAAAAAATACGGGTGAAAGAATCAAGGATAGGGGGCCCACACCCTGTCCACGAGGGTGGGGGCGCGCCTACCCCCCTGGGCGCATCCCCCTACCTTGTGGGCCCCCTGGTGCTCCACCGACCACAACTCCAACTCTATATATTTATGTTCGGGGAGAAAAAAAATCAGAGAGAAGGATTCATCACATTTTACGATACGGAGCCGCCGCCAAGCCCTAATCTCTCTCGGGAGGGCTGATTTGGAGTCCGTTCAGGGCTCCGGAGAGGGGAATCCGTCGCAATCGTCATCATCAACCTTCCTCCATCACCAATTTCATGATGCTCACCATTGTTCCTGAGTAATTCCATCATAGGCTTGCTGGACGATGATGGGTTGGATGAGATTTATCATGTAATCGAGTTAGTTTTGTTAGGGTTTGATCCCTAGTATCCATTATGTTCTGAGATTGATGTTGCTATGACTTTGCTATGCTTAATACTTGTCACTAGGGCCCGAGTGCCATGATTTCAGATCTGAACCTATTATGTTTTCATGAATATATGTGAGTTCTTGATCCTATCTTGCAAGTCAATAGTCACCTATTATGTGTTATGTTCCGTTAACCCTGTAGTGACAATAATCGGGATACTTACCGGTGATGACCGTAGTTTGAGGAGTTCATGTATTCATTAAGTGTTAATGCTTTGGTACGGTACTCTATTAAAAGGAGGCCTTAATATCCCTTAGTTTCCAATAGGACCCCCCTGCCACGGGAGGGTAGGACAAAAGATGTCATGCAAGTTCTTTTCCATAAGCACGTATGGCTATGTTCGGAATACATGCCTACATTACATTGATGAACTAGAGCTAGTTCTGTGTCACTCTATGTTATAACTATTGCATGAAGAATCACATCCGACATAATTATCCGTCACTAATCCAATGCCTACGAGCTTTTCACATATTGATCTTTGCTTATTTACTTTTCCGTTGCTATTGCTACAATCACTACAAAACAAATACTGTTACTTTTGTCACCGTTACCGTTACTTCCATACTACTTTGCTACTAAATACTTTGCTGCAGATATTATGTTTTCCAGGTGAGGTTAAATTGACAACTCAGCTGCTAATACTTGAGAATATTCTTTGGCTCCCCTTGTGTCGAATCAATAAATTTGGGTTGAATACTCTACCCTCGAAAACTGTTGCAATCCCCTACACTTGTAGGCTATCAAGACTATTTTCTGGCGCCGTTGCCGGGGAGCATAGCTCTATTCTTTGAGTCACTTGGGATTTATATCATCCGATCACTATGAAGAACTTGAAAGATAAAAGAACCAAGATTTTTCCCTCAACTATGAGGGGAGGTAAGGAACTTCCATCTAGCTCTGCACTTGATTCACCTTCTGTTATGAGTAAACTTCCGACACCTACTCCTACTATTCATTCTGATATGTCACATGTTATTGATGATGCCACTTCTGCTTTGCATGATACTTATGATGAAACTACTTCTATGCTTGATAATACTGTGCCACTATGTGAATTTCTTGATGAACAACTTGCTAGGGTTAGAGAGAATGAAATTATTGAAACTGATAATATTGATGAAAGTGATGATGAAGATTCTCCCCCTAGATATGAATTGCCTGTTGTGCCTGAGGGTTATATTATGGATGAAGAAACTGCTAGAGACTTTTTAGCTTGCAATGATAGATATGATCTTAAGAAATTATTAGTTAAGCTGAATGAAAAATCCTTGAATGCTAGAATGAAATATGACCCTGCTTTTGCTACTTCACCTATCTGTATTTCTGATAAGGATTATGATTTCTCTGTCGACCCTGAGTTATTTACTTTGGTTGAATTTGATCCTTTCTATGGCTATGAATCTAAAACTGTTATGGCACATCTCACTAAGTTGAATGATATAGCCACCCTGTTCACTAATGATGAGAAAACTCACTATTACTTTATCCTTAAGTTGTTTCCGTTCTCATTAAAGGGTCGTGCTAAAACATGGTTTAATTCTCTTGATCCTGGTTGTGTGCGTAGTCCCCAGGATATGATTTATTACTTCTCTGCTAAATATTTCCCCGCTCATAAGAAACAAGCTGCCTTAAGGGAAATATATAATTTTGTGCAAATTGAAGAAGAGAGTCTCCCACAAGCTTGGGGGAGGCTTCTCCGATTACTTAATGCTTTGCCTGATCATCCTCTCAAGAAAAATGAAATACTTGATATCTTTTATAATGGACTAACTGATGCTTCCAGAGACCACTTGGATAGTTGTGTTGGTTGTGTTTTCAGGGAGAGAAAATTTGATCAAGCTGAATTGCTATTGAATAATATTCTGACTAATGAAAATTATTGGACACTTCCTGAACCAACTCCTAAGCCAATTCCGAAGAAAAGGGGTATTCTATTTCTCACTCCTGAAGATATGCAAGAGGCAAAGAAATCTATGAAAGAAAAAGGTATTAAAGCTGAAGATGTTAAGAATTTACCACCTATTGAAGAAATTCATGGTCTTGATAACCCGACACAGGTAGTAAAGGTAAATTCTCTCTATAGATTTGATGAAGGTGATAATCGTCGTAATAAGTCTGCTAGCCAATGCTTAGATGAGTTTGATAATTTTATTGTTAAACAAGAAAACTTCAATGCTTATGTTGGTAGACATTTGAAACGCAATGCTTATATGGTTGAACACTTGAGTGATTATATGTCTAGAGTTAAAGGTGAACTTAAACTTATTAGTAAACATGCTTCTATGGTTACCACTCAAGTAGTACAAGTACTTAAAGCTTAGAATGATTTGCTCCATGAATTAAATAATAAGAAAAATTATAATGTTGTTAGAATTATGACTAGAGGGGGTAAAATGACTCAAGAAACTTTGTATCCTGAGGGCCACCCTAAGAGAATTGAGCAAGATTCTCATAGAACTAATGTTGATGCACCTAGTTCTTCTAAGAAGAAGAAAAAGAAAAATGATAGGACTTTGCATGCTTCTAGTGAACCTGTGGTTGATACACCTGAGAATCCAATGATATTTCTATTTCTGATGCTGAAACACAATCTGGTAATGAACATGAACCTAGTGATAATGTTAATGATGATGTTCATGTTGATGCTCAACCTAGCAATGACAATGATGTAGCGATTGAACCAGCTGTTGCTCTTGATAAACCACATTCAAAGAATCAATGTTATGATAAGAGAGACTTTGTTGCTAGGAAGCACGATAAAGAAAGAGAACCATGGGTTCAGAAACTCATGACTTTTCCTCCTAAACCATCCAAGAAAAAGGATGATGAGGAAGCACAGTAAAGAAAGATACCGGAAGCTGAAATTTCCACCATGCTTGCTAATTATACTTTTAAGGGTGGAATACCTAAGAAACTAGGAGACCCAGGAGTACCAACTATACCATGCTCCATTAAGAGAAACTATGTTAAAACTGCTTTATGTGATCTCGGAGCCGGTGTTAGTGTTATGCCTCTCTCTTTATATCATAGACTTGATTTGAATAAGTTGACACCTACTGAAATATCTTTGCAAATGGCTGATAAATCAACTGCTATACCTATCGGTATTTGTGAGGATGTGCCTGTTGTTGTTGCAAACGTTACTATTTTAACGAACTTTGTTATTCTTGATATTCCCGAGGATGATAGTATGTCTATTATTCTTGGTAGACCCATTTTGAATACTGCAAGGGCTGTTATTGATTGCAACAAAGGCAATGTAACTTTTCATGTTAATGGTAATGAGCATACGGTACACTTTCCGAGGAAACAACCTCAAGTCCACAGTATCAATTTTATCGGAAAAATTCCAACATTTACTATTGGAGGTTTTGAATTTCCTATTCCTACTGTCAAGAAGAAATATGATATTCTTATTGTTGGGGATGTGCATATCCCCGTTGAGGTAACCTAGTGTTGTTCGAAAATTCTCCGGTTTCATGTTATTCGAAAAGAGTTTGTTAACAAGACTTGATCAACCTTGTTAGTGGATTCCTTTTGATGAGCATGAGATGGATGAAGTTAGAAAGGACAACTCTCTGTACCCTCCTTTTACTTTCTGTTATTTAGATCAAATAAAGTAAAAATAGTATTTTCTATTTTGTTTTCTGAATTATCCTTGCAATAAAAAAATACCCCGAAAATAAAAGTTCTCCAAATGTCCTGAAAATTTAATATGATTTTTCTAGAATATTCAAGAATATTTGACACTGAGAACACACCAGGGGGCCTCACCATGTGCCCACGAGGGTGGAGGGCGCGTCCACCCCCCTGGGGCGCACCCCCGTGCCTCATGGACCCCACGTGGGCCCCCTCCACATATTCTTGCACCCACACACTTCGTCTTCCTCCAGAAAAAATCATCCACTAGCTCAAACTCGAGTTCTAGCTCATCTTGCTGCCATTTTCGATCTCCTTGCACAAAGCTCCATTCACAAAACTGCTTTGGGGGATTGTTCTTCGGTATGTGACTCCTCCAATGGTCCAATTAGTTTTTGTTCTAGTGCTTTATTTATTGCAAATTTTTGCTGCTTAGGTGACCCTGTTCTTGATCTTGCATGTCAAATTTATGTGGTCAAAAATATTTCTAATGCATGATATAGCCTCTAGGCACTTGTAGGAGTAGTTGCTATCAATTTTGTTGAGTTTGGTTCACTTCTATTTCTGAGTTACTTAAAATTTCATAAATTTTTTAGAGTAAATATGTTTAGGAAAATGTACCAAGGTGGTTCCTCAAGGAAGCAAGGACCTAGGCCCGCGATACATGAGTCGGACTAGAACTACCAAGAGAAGCTCAAGTGCGGCCTTGTGAATGGCCGTCAGAAGATTTTATGGTCCAAGCAGGAATTAAGGAGGAATTTGACGCGTATGTGCGTAATGCTGAACTTGAGGGCTTCGTGTCAGATAAGTGCCCCCAATATTATCACCTAACTGATTCCTTTGTGAGAAGGTTTAAATTTACATCATCACGCAAGTCTCACACTGTCCTATTTGATCACTATGATAAATCTTATACGATGGACTTAGAAGATTTTAATACTGCTTGTAAACTCCCGCAGTGGGGTATTGTTAGTGAATCTTGCAAATCTGAATATAAAGACTTTCGTGCTAGTATCACTATGAGGGAATCTAGAGAAATAACACAAGCTACCATAGGGAGCATTCATTTTCCTGCCATACATTATTTTGCTCTCTTTACAGGTAGATGAATTAATGGTAAGGATGAGGCATGTCACATGTGTGTTCCTGATCTTAGTGTCCTCAAGAGTGCGGTATTGGGTGATAAACAATATAATTTGGGGGCTATTGTTGCATGTAGGTTGCATCTTAATAGTTTAACTGGAGACTTGTTTGGTGAAATTTATGCAACTCGTGTAGCTAATTTTCTTGAGATACCCATACATGAGAATGATATTGAATTGCCTCCTGCTTATCTAGATTATAATGCTATGGTTCGTCATCAGTTTGTTGAGAGCAATGATCAGTTACTCCAGTACCGACTAATCTTTGACAGACGGCGTACCGTCCATGTTGCTCTCCCTGCTCCTGCTTTCTTTGACTTTCAGACAAAAGGGAGATATGTTATAACCAGGGAGGAGGCAAACGAGTACGAGAGGAGGATAGAGGCAGCTCACCTCCAAGATGCAGCTCGTCAGGCAGTAGCTGCTGCATCTCAGTACGACCCCAGCTACAACTTTGGATTTCCACCAGGCCATCCATGGCCATAGACCAACTTAGGCCAAAAGCCTAAGCTTGGGGGAGTACGTATTTCTCACCGACATTACATTCATGTTCACACACTCATTCCAGTTGTCGGTGCTCATACTTTTTCACTATATCATCCATGCTAGTTTAATTTCTTTTTAAGCCTTCTTCTTGTGTGTTTGAAAAACCTTTAGAAAAACAAACAAATTAGTTGTAGCTTTTAGCTAGTTTACTTTCCATGCTTGTAGTAGTAGTAATAATTAAAAGAAGACCCAAAAAGATTTACCGTTCTTCTTTTGTTTGTTGGGAGCTTTCCTGTGTAAATAGTTTTGTTTCTTTTCTTTTTCTTTGGGGGTCGAGAGGAGAAGACCATGATGAAAATGTTGAGTGGCTCTTATAT
Organism: Triticum aestivum; assembly: GCF_018294505.1. Taxonomy (NCBI): domain Eukaryota; kingdom Viridiplantae; phylum Streptophyta; class Magnoliopsida; order Poales; family Poaceae; genus Triticum; species Triticum aestivum. The sequence continues at coordinate 358,945,930 of NC_057812.1, read as the reverse complement.
GCATTATTGTTGATCTAACAAAGAGCCCATATTACCTTGTCTTCTCCCTTGAATTGAATGCTTCCAGATTCCAGCTTAGTCCAATGCACGCGCACTATTATTATTATCTACACTATTCGGTTGTGCAAGTGAAAGGCAATAATGACGATATATGATGGACTGTCTGAGATGGGAGAAGCTGGTATGAACTCGACCTCTCTTGTTTTTGTAAATATGATTAGTTCATCATTCCTGATTCAGCCTATTATGAATGAAACATGTTTGCAATGACAATTAGAGATTATAGTTGCTCATGCCATGCTTAATTTGCTAGGAGTTTATAATGGTTTACCTTGCGTATCAACATGCTATTAAAATGGTTGTGATGTGGTATGATAGGGTGGTATCCTCCTTTGAACGATTCGAGTGGCTTGACTTGGCACATGTTCACGCATGTAGTTGAAACAAAATCAACATAGCCTCCACGATATTTATGTTCATGGTGAATTATATCCTACACATGCTTGCATTTAGTGTTGATTAATTTTAATGCATGTTCATGACTGGTGTCGCTCTCTAGCTGGTCGCTTCCCAGTCTCTTTCTAGCCTTCACTTGTACTAAGCGGGAATACTGCTTGTGCATCCAACTTCATAAACCCCAAAAGTTATTCCATATGAGTCCACCATACCTTCCTATATGCAGTATCTACCTGTCGTTCCAAGTAAATTTGTATGAACCAAACTCTAAACCTTCAAATGAAATTCTGTTTTGTATGCTCGAATAGCTCATGTATCAACTAGGGTTGTCTATATCTTCCATGCTAGGCGGGTTATTCTCAAGAGGAGTGGACTTCGCTCCTCACTCACAAGAAAATGGCTGGTAACTGGGATGCCCACTTCCATGCTCAAATCAAATCAAAATAATTGCAAACAAAACTCCCCCAGGATTGTTGTTAGTTGGAGGCACCCATTGTTTCGGACAAGCCATGGATTGATGTTTGTTGGTGGTAGGGGGAGTATAAACTTTACCATTCTGTTTGGGAACCGCCTATAATGTGTGTAGCATGGAAGATATCGAGATCTCTCAATTGTTATGTTGACAATGAGAGTATACCACTCAAAATATTATTCTTCTCTATTTCAAAATCGAGCTCTCGCACCTCTACAAATCCCTGCTTCCCTCTGCGAAGGGCCTATCTATTTACTTTTATGTTGAGTCATCCTCCTCTTACTAAAAAGCACCACTTGGAGAGCACCGTTGTCATTTGCATGTATTATTGTTAGTTTACATTGAGTGTGACTGGATCTCTTTTACCATGAATTACAATTTCCAGTCAGCCCTTGATCTTCAGAGGTGCTCTGCATTTATGTTTTGTGGTCTCAGAAAGGGCTAGTGAGATACCATCTTGTTATATCATATTATGATTGTTTTGAGAAAGTGTTGTCATCCGAGATTTACTATTATTGCTCGCTAGTTGATTATGTCATTGATATGAGTAAACATGAGACCTAAATGTTATTGTGAATCTGGTTAGTTCATATTCTTTGCTGAAAACTTGAATGATGGCTTTACATATTTACAAAAACAAGAGCAAACAGAGTTTGTAAAAGTTTTTCTTTATCACTTTCAGTTTATCAACTGAATTGCTTGAGTACATGCAAAGGTTTAAGCTTGGGGGAGTTGATACATCTCCAACATATCTACTTTTCCAAACACTTTTGCCCTTGTTTTGACTTGCATGATTTGAATGGAACTAACCCGAACTGACGCTATTTTCAGCAGAATTGCCATGGTGTTATTTTTGTGCGGAAATAAAAGTTTTCAAAATGACCTGAAAATCAACGGAGAATATTGTTGGAATATATAAAAAATATTGGCAAAAGAATCAAGGCTAGGGGGCGCACACCCTGTCCACGTGGGTGGGGGCGCGCCTACCCCCCTGGGCGCGCCCCCTGCCTCGTGGGCCCCCAGGTGCTCCACCGACCTCAACTCCAACTCTATATATTCACGTTCGGGGGGAAAAATTAGAGAGAAGTATTCATCGTGTTTTACGATACGGAGCCGCCGCCAAGCCCTAATCTCTCTCGGGAGGGCTGATCTGGAGTCCGTTCGGGGCTCCGGAGAGGGGAATCTATCGCCATCATCATCATCAACCTTCCTCCATCACCAATTTCATGATGCTCACCGCCGTGTGTGAGTAATTCCATCGTAGGCTTGCTGGACGGTGATGGGTTGGATGAGATTTATCATGTAATCGAGTTAGTTTTGTTAGGGTTTGATCCCTAGTATCCATTATGTTCTGAGATTGATGTTGCTATGACTTTGCTATGCTTAATGCTTGTCACTACGGCTCGAGTGCCATGATTCTAGATCTGAACCTATTATATTTTCATGAATATATGTGAGTTCTTGATCCTATCTTGCAAGTCTATAGTCACCTATTATGTGTTATGATCTGTTAACCCCGAAGTGACAATAATCGGGATACTTACCGGTGATGACCGTAGTTTGAGGAGTTCATGTATTCACTAAGTGTTAATGCTTTGGTCCGGTACTCTATTAAAAGGAGGCCTTAATATCCCTTAGTTTCCAATAGGACCCCGCTGCCACGGGAGGGTAGGAAAAAAGATGTCATGCAGGTTCTTTTCCATAAGCACGTATGACTATATTTGGAATACATGCCTACATTACATTAATGAACTGGAGCTAGTTCTGTGTCACCCTATGTTAGAAATGTTGCATAAGGAATCACATCCGACATAATTATCCATCACGGATCCAATGCCTATGAGCTTTTCACATATTGATCTTTGCTTATTTACTTTTCCATTGTTACTGTTACAATCACTACAAAACCAATATTGTTACTTTTGCCACCGTTACCGTTACTTCCATACTACTTTGCTACTAAATACTTTGCTGCAGATATTAAGTTTTCCAGGTGTGGTTGAATTGACAACTCAGCTGCTAATACTTGAGAATATTCGGTCTCCCCTTGTGTCGAATCAATAAATTTGGGTTGAATACTCTACCCTTGAAAACTGTTGCGATCCCCTATACTTGTGGGTTATCAGATCTCACAAAGCTTTGCAAGGAATTAACTGAAGGATTTGCAATGAATAGGATGCAAGGAATGGAGAACATAACAAAGAAAATAAAAACTAGATGAAGTTTTTTTATATAAGAAGGGGAACAAATATGCAAGAAACAAATGCAAGAACACAGAGAAACACTAGAGAATTTCATCTAGGATTGGCCGGCGACAAAGTCACCTATGTTAGAGTATATTGACTGAGGAGTCAAGTGAGAACACTTGATCGTAGGTCATACTCATCATTTAAGCTCAAAATGGGGTTACCATTTTTTCGTTTAAGCATTTGATGTATTCACATCTTGTTGAGTTGCTTTGACCCATGACTTGGGGTAAAGCTTCTCTAAGATGGAATAACATACCTTGGGTGGTGGTGTTGAACTTGATCATGCAGTTGAACTTGTGTGGGATGCTCAAGGTTGATGTAGCTCATCAATGATTGGGAGCACCACTTGTAGTTTGAGTTCATATACCTACATGGGTTAGTCTAGCAAGGAAGAGCACTTGTGTATCCAAAATGACAGTCATGAATTTGGTACCAAACGCAATTTGATATATAGAAATGGTCAAAGGATATGTTGAAGGGTTTCATGCTTCCTTGTCTTCAACCACCATATTGTAGAGACTTGGTGATGTAGAGATTGCTCAAGATGTGAGTGAGCTACAATCTCATAGATTTAGATTCATCCAAGTACCTACAAGGGTTAGATTGCATGCAAGGGTGCAAATATATCCAAGACATATGATCATAATGATACGAGAAATATCAAGGAACATTCAAAGGCTCATGCCTTGCATGTATCCAAATGGAGTTTCTACTCCAAGTTTGAAGCATCAATGATGTTCAATTCACCTCTCAAACGGCAAAATACTTTCTCCTCAAGCGGTTTGGTGAAAATATCCGTCAATTGCTTATCAGTACAAACATGCTTAAGATCAATGTCCCCTTTAGCAACATGATCCCAAATGAAATGATGACGAACTTCAATATGATTAGTTTGAGAATGTTGCACGGGATTATGAGCAATCTTAATAGCACTTTCATTGTCACAAAGCAATGGAAGATGTTTCACATAGATCCCATAATCTTTAAGAGTTTCGGTCATCTAAAGTAATTGGGCACAACATGAACCGGCGGCAATGTATTCCGCTTCGGCGGTGGATAAGGATACCGAGTTTTATTTCTTGGAGGACCAAGATACAAGAGATCTACCGAGAAATTGACAAGTACCCGAAGTGGAATTTCTATCAACCTTGTCACCGGCATAGTCCGAGTCGGAGTAGCCAACAAAATCAAAAGAAGACCTCTTAGGATACCAAATGCCAAAATTTGGTGTATGAATTAGGTATCTCACTATCCTTTTCACAGCCTTAAGATGACATTCTTTGGGGCCGCTTGATATCATGCACACATGCACACACTTAGCATAATATCAGGACGGGAGGCACATAGATATAACAATGAACCAATCATAGAACGATAAACCTTTTGGTCAACTGATTTGCCATCCTTAGTCAAGTCAAGATGTCCACTAGTAGGCATGGGTGTTTTCATACCTTTGCATTCTTGCATGTTGAACTTCTTGAATAAGTCCTTGTTGTACTTTGTCTGAGAGACAAAGGTGCCTTCCTTAGTTTGCTTGATTTGCAAACCAAGAAAGAACTTGAGTTCACTCATCATAGAGATCTCAAACTTCTCTGACATTAGCTTTCCAAACTTTTCACTAAAATGGGGGTTAGTTGAACCAAATATGATATCATCAACGTAAATTTGGCACACAAATAATTCACCATTAACCCTTTTAGTAAAAAGAGTAGAATCAATCTTTCCAATCTCAAACCCTTTTTCAATAAGGAACTTGGTCAAGCATTTATACCACACTCTAGGAGCTTGTTTAAGACCATAAAGAGCTTTAAGGAGTTTGTAAACATGATCGGGTTTCGTAGGATTAACAAAGCTAGGAGGTTGTTTAACATAAACTTCCTCCTCAATTTCTCCATTTAGAAAAAACACTTTTAATGTCCATTTGGTACAAGGTGATATCATGGTGATTATCATAGGTAAGTAAGATGCGGATGGACTCAAGTCTAGCAACAGGGGCATATGTCTCACCATAGTCCATACCTTCGACTTGAGTGTAGCCTTGGGCGACGAGACGTGCTTTGTTGCGAACGACTTGTCCATCTTCGTCTTGCTTGTTGAGAAACATCCATTTGGTACCGATGATGTTGTGGTTGTTGTCGGGCTTCTCGACCAATGTCCACACTTGGTTTCTCTCGAAGTCGTGTAGCTCTTCATGCATGGCATTTATCCAATCCGGATCTTCCAATGCTTCTTCAACCTTCATAGGTTCAATGCTAGAGATGAATGAATAATGTTCACAAAAGTTTGCCAAACGAGTTTTAGAGCGAGTAATTCTCCCGGTTTGGATATCATTGAAGATTTTCTCGACGGGATGGTCTCTTGTTACTCTTGCTCTAACTCGTGAGAGCTTTTGTTTGCGTCGGGGTGGAACATCTTCTTCATCATCTCGTTCTTCTTCTTGGCCTTCTTCATTGTTGATGCTGTCGTTCTCTTGTCTAGGTGGAGAAGGAGGTTCATGGGGTTCATCTTGGTGTAATTCCTCATTCTCTTCATCTTGGCGTGTCCCACTTGTGGATGCTTCCTTGTCAACTCTTGGTTCACCTTGTCGTGAGGTAGAAGCATCCGCTTTGTCAGGACCCCGATTCCAAGTCACATCGATCTATCCAGTAACACCTCATATCACTTTACGGCCTCACGCACGATATCCCACGGGTGTCGCCTTACCATGGCCCGGAACCGTTTGCGCCTTTTGGCTCACGTATATGATAGTGTCGCTAGCATCCATATGACAGAGAACCGGGCCGACATGGCTAGTCGTGAACCCAAAGCGGCACAGACCTATGGAGACAGGCATACATGAATCACATCGAGCATGTCGGTCATCAGCGAGTGATTCCGGGCTGTAGCACTGGGCTAACAGGACTCCGGGGAACCCGGGCTGTAGCAGGCTAGGCAGGACTCCGGATATCACCGCGTGACATTTCCCCAAAGGGATAGACATAGGAACAAAGTGAAACACATGTCGGCCAGTCAAGTGTCCTGAACAGTAGTGCTGGGCTAGCAGGACTCCGGTGAACCGGGCTGTAGCGGACTACTATGGCTCGAGGTACACTAGACTGCATTTCCCCATAAGAAAGGCCGCCAAGGATAAACAACTAGATTGTCAGATCCCACTCATACCAAGCATTTTAATCATACACACAATATGCCAGATATGAGTACATACAACATGGCATCACAACAAAACTCTACAACTCAAGTACTTTATTTAAAGGCTCCAGGGAGCCATACATAACAAGTTCATACAGATAGGGGTCACATGACCCGACACTCAAGTCATACAATCATACAAGCACATGCGGAAGCAACTAGTCTGAGTACAGACTCTAGAAAGAAAGAAGGCTTGTCGAAGCCTGTCTATCTACATAGGGCCCTCCATGGCCAGGATCACCACCTAGGTGGCTAGTCACTCGTCGACGTCAAGGTCTACGTATAACCCATCGGAGGGGGCGGTGTTGTCGTCTGAAAACAGTAATTAAGCAAACATGAGTACAAGGGTACTCAGCAAGTCTTACATCAGAACCTACTATACATGCTTATTCTCAAGAAGGTGGTGGGGTTATTGCAGCAAGCCAGCTTTGACTCTTGGCTAAGCTATCCTACGGAACTCCACCAGTAAAATAGTTTTTGCACACGAGTCCACTACTCACCAACACAATACTCCACCGGGGATCCTCCCTCGTCATCCTACGAGAGGGCCATCCTCGGTACTCACACTTATCTTGAGTCTTTTAGTAGTATCCATTAACTTGTCTATGAACTGCATAGGCAACCAAGTAGCCCTTTACCGCGGACGCGGCTATTCGAATAGTTTTATACCCTGCAGGGGTGTACTTCTTCATACACGCTTTCACCACTTACCGCCGTTTGCACGACATGTACCCGGCAACCTTCAAGCGGGAGCCCAGCGAGGGTGTCGGCCACGGCCTACCTAAACACTTAAGTCTCTAGTCCAGATTTATCGCTATCCAAGTTCCATCCGCAGGGAGTCCGGCCGAGGTTTCCACTTACGGCCCCAAACGATGTGAACAGGGTTCCCGAGACACCAAACGGGTGACTCGGTACACCGTGCCACGGTGTATCTACCGCAACATAGCCCACCCCTAGGGTCAGCGCTACGCACGGCCGCCAACACATAACCTTCAAACACCAGAAACTACTTGCAACTCCTGGACAGAGTACTAGGGTGATTAAGAAGCCGAGAGGGTCCATTGATTTCGGGCCCAATGTACGGTAGTAGCTGCATCTTAAATCACACATACAGATCTCAGTTCTTATGGATGGCCTCAATGAAACAACCCACCATGTACTCCTACATGGCCTCTCATCGATACCTTTACCAAAACATGTTCAACACATCCCTCACATTACCGGCATAAGCATTTCACTCTAGCCCATCACCCAGATGAACCAGACCTGACACAACTCTAAGCATAGCAGACATAGCAAGGTAGGAATCACATACATGGCTCAATCAACTCCTACACATGCTAGTGGGTTTCATCTAGTTACTGTGGCAATGACAGGTCATGCAGAGGATAAGGGTTCAACTACCGTATCACACAGCAGTTTGAATCGCGTTGTCTTAATGCAGTAAACAAGAGCAGAAGCGAGAACATGGGTTTGTATCGGAATGATCAATGGGTTGCTTGCCTGATGGAGTGGTAGTGGGATACTGACCTTCAGTTGGATACTCGTGAATATCCTCGGAGGCAGAACCTACCACGAAGAACACATCGGAACACAATCAACACATGACGATATGCAACAATATGATGCATGCTACGACCTGGCAATATGAATGTGTCTTGGCCTAATGCAAGCTATAACAGAAAGGAATATGCTTATTTGAACCAAAGGTTCAAAGGTTAGATCATTTAACATAGCCACATTAGTGCATTACCTTATTCTGCTTAAACAGCAAGGTTAACTTGTTTTGTCATGCATGAAACCATTACAGATGGATAGATTGAATTTTTTTGATCATTTTTCATATATAAATCTTTACATTTGGAGCTATGGTTGATTTTCTATGATTTTTAGAAGTTTTGACTATTTTCTGGAATTTCCTGTATAAGAATAATTCCAGTAATTTAATTACTGCCTCAGCATTACGTCAGGGTGACGTTTGTGGTCAACGGGGGCGTCCAGGTCAAACCTGACTGGTGGGTCCCGCGTGTCAGTAGTTAATTAAACTAATTATTTTTAGTTAAAACTAATTTGATTTAGTTTGCAGAGGGGGGCCCACTTGTCATTGACTCAGGGGAGTCAACCTGGGCCCACCCAGTCCACGTCAGCGGTCAAACCCACTGGTCAACGGGTCAAAGCCTGCCGGCGTTTAGCAGCCGGCGAGGCCAGACACGGCGGAGGGCTGCGGGTTTCGTGCTCCGGCAACCAAAACGATGGCGGAGACATGCTACGCGTAGCTGGGGAGCTGCCGCATCCAGTGGTGCAAGTGGTTGGACATGGGGACGCCGGAAACGACGCCAGCAAGCTCGACAGCGGCGGACGGAGTTCGGACGGGGTTGGGTTCGACGCTACGGTGCACGGGAGAAGGAGCTGGTGGTGGCTACGGGCTCCTGGTGCTGTGCTGAGCACAACGGTGAGCCTGGCTTCGAGCCACTGTGGCTCTGGCCACGATGGCACCATGGCCGGCGGCGGGGAGCTTTCAGGTGCGGTGGAAGTGGCAACTACAGAGGCCAAACGAGCACGAGAGCTAAGGGAAGAGGAAGAGGATCTCACAGCAGGGTCAGAGAGGGGGTCAGCGAGGTCGGGGAGGTCCTGGCGGCGTTTGGAGTCGCGTGGGTCAGCGGAGAGGTCCAGGGCGACGAGGCGGAGCTATTGGGCTTGTCGGAGGGGTGAGGGGGTGGCTCTGGTGACGTCTATGGCGAATGGCGGCGAGGACCGCGCTCGGCCATCGCGGGAGAGGGTGAGGGAGACGAGGGGGACAGTGAGGGAGGATGAGAGGGGGACGTGGGGGTCGGCGTGGCATCCCTAGACGTCTCCAGGGCGTCGGCAGAAGCAGGAGGTGGCCGGCGTGTGGCCGCGGGCGCCGGCCACGCGCTCCTCGTCCTTCTGGCGGGAGGAGGACGACGACTGGCAAGGCCAGTCGGCTGGCCGAGCTAGGTGGGCTGGGCCAGCACAGGTAAGGCCCAGGTGGGCTTCCCTCTCTCTCTCTCTTTTTTGTTTCTGTTTTTCTATTTAACTACAACTGTTGGGCTTTATTAAAAATACTAAAACGTTTCCAAAAATCTTGAAAATAAATGTGGGCTCTGTTTAGAATATTTCCAACAGCAAACATTTATTTCCAGAATTATTTGAGCATTTAAATTATTTTATAGCATTTAAATGCCCAAATTCAAATACTTATGATTTAATTCAATGACCTTGTGTTGACCTAGAAAATTGTGCACCAATTTTGCCAGAGGTTCTAACCCAAGACAAAGAGGGTGAACTTTTTAGAAGGGCATTTCAGGTTCATTGAAAATAATTTTAGTAAACCCTAGTTGTTTCCAGGGGGGTGTTGGGGGTTTCTGCCTTCCCCATTTCAAATTTAAGAGGAATTTAAACATGATGCACACTCTAATGCTTGAACTAGCTAGGGTGTGACACACTTGGACGGACGAGGTACTCTCCTTCACCTCTATTGGACGAATCTTGCCAATAGACAAGTCTAGGATTGTTTCCGAAGGGTCTTTGTCTCCTACATCAATTGGCAATTGCTCTACTTGTGAGCCATTAGATTCATCAAACTTCACATCTACCATCTCTTCAACATTTTAGGTGAAATTGTTGTAGACACGGTAAGTGTGAGAGTTTGAGCCATAACCAAGTAGGAATCCTCATGAGATTTAGGAGCAAATTTAGAACGATGATGCTTATCAAGAATGTAGCACCTTGAGCCGAATACTCGAAAGTATCCAACTTGGGATTTCTTACCGATGAGAAGCTCGTATGCCATCTTGCCGAGTAGCTTGTGAAGATACAAGCGATTTGTTGCATGACAAGCTGTCTCAACCGCTTCCGCCCAAAAGTGTTTTGGCGTCTTGTACTCATCAAGCATCATTCTCGCCATCTCAATAAGAGTTCGGTTCTTCCTCTTAACAACTCTATTTTGTTGAGGTGTGTATGTAGCCGAGAACTCGTGTGAAATCCCTTCTTTGTCAAGAAAGGTATCCACATTTGCGTTCTTGAACTCCGTTCCATTGTCGCTACGAACCTTCTTGATCTTCACTTCAAATTTATTTTGGGCCTTCCTAGCGAAGTTCTTGAAGATCTTTTGGGCCTGCAATTTATCATCAAGAAAGAACACACACGTAAATCTTGAAAAATCATCGACTATGACTAGACCAAATGAGTTACCACCGATACTTTTATAGGCATTGGGAGCAAAGAGATCCATATGAAGTAGCTTGAGCGGTCTTCTCGTGGTCCCGATGTTCTTCATGGGGTGGCTTCCTCCAACTTGTTTTCCTGCTTGACAAGCACTACACAATCTATCCTTGTCAAATAAAACATCTTCCACTCCAAGGATATGATCACCTTTAATTAGCTTATCAAGATTTCGCATGCCCATGTGACCTAACCTTCTATGCCACAACCAACCTTTGGAAGATTTAGCAATTAAGCAAGTTCTAGGTTGAGCCTTTTTAGTGAAATCAACAATGTAAAGATCACCTCTGCGTAAACCGGTAAAGACCATTTTATGATTATCTCTACGAAACACTTGGCAATCTACTTCAGTAAATAGGACATTGAAACCAAAGTCAGCAAGTCTAGATACGGAAAGTAAATTATAGCCAAGAGATTCAACAAGCATAACATTTTGTATGGAGCTATCATGTGATATGGCCACCTTACCCTTTGAGTTGTCACCAGTCATGTGATCGGTACATCCACTATAAAGAACCCAATCCTTTTCTCCAGCCATGTAGCCGCGAAGATTTGCCATAAGACCAAAGTGTATCATAGACTCGTCGAGATCAAAGTCACTATCATCATCCTCATCATAGTATCCATGTTCAACATCGTCTTGTGATGGATCAATTCCTAGAGAGAGTGATTCATTAGATAAATGATCATCACAATAATCATCTTTATGAATTCTAATGGCTGTGGAGATGATATTGCTAATGATTCCAACATCTCCTTTGGCACGCATGAGGTTGGTAAGCTAAAATAAACAATCACCAAACTTAGGATCATTGGAATTCATCTTACTCAAAGCAATAGACTTGTGAAGAATCTGATCTAAGTTTTGCAAGGAATAATTTGGAAATCGTTCCTCAAGAAATCTCCATATGGTGTAAGCACAATCAAGAGGAGGCAAGCTAGCAATCAAGTTTCTAGGTAATCCTCTAGTGATTAAATTGACAATTCTAAGATTACGGATCATGTCAATAAACTCATCAAGGGTAGGATGCAAGGGGTCAACAAGGCGCGCACAAGGAGTAGTAATGTACTTGTTCAAGTGATATTCATTGAAAATCTCAAGCATCTCATTTTTCCACTCATGAAAGAACTCTCCATCAAGTATAGGCACTCTACGTCTAAGACTCCCCAATGTAGACTCATCCATCTTCCTCCAATGGCAATTAAACCAAAGCAATGGAGACCAATGCTCTGATACTAATTGTAGGATCGAGAAGAGGTGTCTAGAGGGGGGTAATAGACCCTCAACAAAGAAAAGTAGAAGCTTTTAGTTTCTTCAAGTTAAGGTGGAGTTTTAGCACAAGTTTAAACATTCACAATACATTTCAAGCAAGCATGGCAAGAGTATATGAGCGGCGAAAAGTAAAGCATGCAACTTGCAAGAAAGTAAAGGGATGGGATTGGAGTGTGCAAATGCAATTGGAGACACAAAGATTTTTGGCGTGGTTCCGGTAGGTGGTGCTATCGTACATCCATGTTGATGGAGACTTCAACCCACGAAGGGTAACGGTTGCATGAGTCCATGGAGGGCTCCACCCACGAAGGGTCCACGAAGAAGCAACCTTGTCTATCCCACCATGGCCATCGCCCACGAAGGACTTGCCTCACTAGGGTAGATCTTCACGAAGTAGGCGATCTCCTTGCCCTTACAAACTCCTAGGTTCAACTCCACAATCTTGTCAGAGACTCCCAAGTGACACCTAACCAATCTAGGAGACACCACTCTCCAAAAGGTAACAGATGGTGTGTTGATGATGAACTCCTTGCTCTTGTGCTTCAAATGATAGTCTCCCCAACACTCAACTCTCTCTCACACAGATTTGTATTTAGTGGAAAAGATGATTTGAGTGGAAAGCAACTTGGGGAAGGCTAGAGATCAAGATTCATATGGTTGGAATGGAATATCTTGCTCTCAACACATGAGTAGGTGGTTCTCTCTCAAAAAATGTATGTTGGAAGTGTAGGCACATTCTGATGGCTCTCCTTTCTAATGAAGGAAGGGTGGAGGGGTATAAATATCCTCCACACAAAATCTAGCCGTTACACACAATTTACCAAAATCGGTGGGACCGAATCGTAAAACTCGTCAGACCGATTTAGTTCAAAATGTGAACGTTAGGATTTTCACTGGGACTGATATGATCAACTCGGTGTGACCGATGTGCTAGGGTTAGGGTAAAACCTCAACTCGGTTTGACTGATTACACAAACACGGTGGGACCGATTTTGATAATAAGCAAAACAAAGAGTTGGTCGAGCAAACTCGGTGGGACCAATTGCATATCTCGGTGAGACCGAAATAGTTGCAATAGGTAACAGAGAGTTTGCAAGCCCATCTCGGTGAGATCGAGATCCCATCGGTGAGACCGAACCGATTAGGGTTTCTGGCAGTGGCTATGTCAAGTAAACTCGGTGGTGCCGAATAGATCAAATCGGTGGGGCCGAGTTTGACTTTTGGTTTGGGACATATGTGGATATGAAAATGTGGTTGAGGGCTTTGGAGCATACACTAAGCACTTTGAGCAAGCAAACCATTAAGAAACACCTCACCCCTTTTAATAGTATTTGATTTCCTATGGACTCAATGTGATCTTGGATCACTAAAATGAAAATGCAGAGTCTTGAGCTTTTGAGCTTTTGCCAATCCTTTGTTCTTAGCATCTTGTAGGGGTTCCACATCCTCCGGTCCACGCCACTCCATTTGTTGAACTTATCTGAAATATACTAGATAAAAACGTTAGTCCAACAAGAGATATGTTGACATTAATTACCAAAATCACCCAAGGAGCACTTGTGCTTTCAAAGGTATATGGTGGGTGTATGGTACCGGCGAAAGTTGCACGGCACAAGAGTGGCTACCAATGGTGGAAGGGTGAGAGTGCGTATAATCCATGGACTCAACATTAGTCATAAAGAACTCATGTACTTATTGCAAAAATCTATTAGTTATAGAAATGAAGTACTACATGCATGATCCTAGGGGTATAGATTGGTAGGAAAAGCCCATCGCTCGTCCCCGACCGCCACTCATAAGGAAGACAATTAATAAATAAATCATGCTCTGACTTTAATACATAACGGTTCACCATACATGCATTCTATGGCAATCACAAACTTTAACACAAGTATTCCTCAAATTCTCAACTACTCACTAGCATGACTCTAATATCACCATCTTTATATCTCAAAACAATCATAAGGAATCAAACTTCTCATAGTATTCAATGCACTTTATATGAAAGTTTTTATTATATCCCTCTTGGATGCCTATCATATTAGGAATAAATTTATAACCAAACAAATTACCATGTTGTTTAGAGACTCTCAAAATAATATAAGTGAAGCACGAGAGTTCATCAGTTTCCATAAAATAAAACCACCACCAAAGATATAAGTGAAGCACTAGAGCAATATTGGCTAGCTCAAAAGATATAAGTGAAGCACATAGAGTATTCTAATAAATCACGATTCAATTGTGTGTCTCTCAAAACGTGTGCACAACAAGGATGATTGTGGCAAACTAAAAATCAAAGACTCAAATTATACAAACGCTCCAAGCAAAACACATATCATGTGGTGAATAAAAATATAGCCTCAAGTAAAGTTACTGATAGACAAAGACGAAAGAGGGGATGCCTTCTGGGGCATCCCCAAGCTTAGGCTCTTTCCACTCCTTATTCCATAGTCCATCAAATCCTTACCCAAAACTTGAAAACTTCACAACACAAAACTCAACAAAAAATCGGGTAAGCTACGTTAGTATAAGAAAATAAATCACCACTTTTGGTACTGTTGTGAACTCATTCTTTATGTATATTAGTGTAATATCTACTTACAACTTTTCCATGGATCATACCCCGTGATACTAGTCATAGATTCAACAAAAAAGCAAACAACACATAGAAAACAGAATCTGTCAAAAACAGAACAATCTGTAGCAATCTGGATATTTCGAATACTTCTGTAAGTCCAAAAATTCTGAATATTTAGTAAGACCTAAGAAATTTGTTTATTAATATTTTTCAAAAATAATCAGTATTTTATCACGCTCCTGTTAAAAATGAGAATTGTTTTCCTGAGCGCAAAAGTTTCTGTTTTTCAGCAAGATCAAATCAACTATCACCGTAAGCTATCCCAGAGGTCTTACTTGGCACAAACACTAACTAAAACACAAAACCACATATAACCAGAGGCTAGATGAATTATTTAATGCAAAACAGAACCTAAAAAGCAAAAACTAAAAATAAATTTGGGTTGCCTCCCAACAAGCGCTATTGTTTAACGCCCTTAGCTAGGCATAAAACATGAATAGGTCTAGATATTATCATCTTTGGCATGCAATCCATAAGTGGCTCTCATAATAGATTCATAACATAATTTAATTTTCTTTCTTGGAAAGTGTTCCATGTCTTTCCTTAACGGAAATTGAAATCTAATGTTTCCGTCTTTCATATCAATAATTGCACCAATCGTTTTAAGGAAAGGTCTACCAAGAGTAATAGGACATGTAGGATTGCAATCTATATCAAGAACAATGAAATCTACAGGCGTATATTCCTATTTGCAACAATAAGAACATCATTAATTCTTCCCATAGGTTTCTTAATAGTTGAATCCGCAAGATGCAAATTTAAAGAACAATCATCAAATTCATGGAAGCCTAACACATCACAGAGAGTTTTTGGAATTGTAGAAACACTAGCACCCAAATCACACAAAGCATGGCATTTGTGATCTTTAATCTTAATGTTAATAGTAGGTTCCCACTCATCATAAAGGTTTCTAGGGATAGAAACTTCCAATTAAATCTTTTCTTCAAAAGATTGCATCATAGCATCAACGATATGTTTAGTAAAAGCTTTGTTTTGATTATAAGCATGAGGAGAATTCAACACGGATTGCAATAAGCAAATACAATCTATTAAAGAACAATTATCAGAATTAAATTCCTTGAAATCCAAAAGAGTGGGTTCATTGCTACTTAAAGTTTTGACCTCTCCAATCCCACTTTTATCAAAGTTTGCATCTAGATCTAAAAACTCTGAAACATTCGGACGCCTTTTAACTAAAGTTGACTCATCTCCAATCCTATCTTTATCAAGATTTATATTGGGAAAAAAATTCAATAGGATTCACATCAATCACTTTAAGATCTTCATCATTATTTTCACGGAAACTAGAAGAACATGCTTTACTAAACCAATCTTTTTTAGCACGCATCTTAGCGGTTCTTTCTTTGCACTCATCAATGGAAATTGATGAGGACATCAATATCATTGTCACACCCACAACCCCTGCTGCTATACATACTAGATTAATTACTAGAGCTCACGCACGCCAATTAAATTATTAGGTACTTCAGTTTCTTGGTAATGATTCTATTGTTCATGAGAATATGATGTTGCCTAAAATGGATACGTTTGTCTTGCTTACAAATGAAGGGCCTAGCTGGGACAAGACGGATGAACATTTGAGCAAGATCAAGCATGGAGATGATGGCATGCGTAATGGGAAGAAGGACGGAGTTACAAGTGATGATTTCAGGACTTTGAAGCCACCATAATGAGTGCATGAAGCCTTGGATGAAATATACAAGATGCCACTCCATAAATTCATCCAAAGGATATTATAGGTGTTGCGTCACCTTACTTTTAGGCCAGGCCCATGTAATTTCGAAATACTTAAGTATAGGCTGTTTTTAGAGTCCATATGTGTGGAGAAACAAGAGTTAGGCATGGTTTTGGACCGCTCTTCCAAGGGTCACGAAATTCTCCCCTCTTCCTCCATATATACAACCCTTAGGGCATTGTTTAGACTTTGGGTTTTGTTTAGATTAAAAGTTTGCCATAGCTGCAACTTCGCGTACTTCGTTTGTGTCCAATGACCAGACCAAGAAGTCACAGAACCCCTCCTTCATTAATAAAGCTTTCCTTTTTTATTTGCATTATCTAGATTGCAATCTTAGTTTTTTGCTTGTTCTTCGTTTGCTCGCAGGAAATAGACCCTCGTGGTCAGGTTGATCATGCTCCGGCGTGGTCAATAACCCCTCGGAAGTTGGTTTAGTGATTGCTAAGGCGCGACGTCTTCGCACATTCATAGTTGGATCGTCAAAGTCGACTCCCATAGAAAACGATAGCTATCTCATTGAAACATTGGGGCACCTTCGCCTCTATCAAGTGGTATCAGATTTGTAGGTTGCTCGGTGAGATTTTCCAGTTTTTCGTAGTTTAGATCGAGACTGTTCTTCATACCTATAGTCCATGAAAAAGTCAAAATAAACTTAGGGTTATTTCATCATATCCAAAGCAATCCGAGCCTTTGCATAGTATTTTTAGTGTCTTGCTTTGTTGAATTTGCGGTTGCATCGTCGTGTCGAGTTGCTGGTCTTAGCGCCTAGTTACCTTAGAGTTTCGAGTTCTGGTCACATGTTTTCAAGTTGCCGCCACACCATCCTCATCGCCACCGCCATATACTATCACCAAATATCCACTGCCAATCCAAGTCCATATACATCCACCGCATATCTTCCACCAATCTGAGTCATATACATCCATCAGGTCACCATCACGCCAATCCGAGTCCACCTCCACCACAGATTCGCCACCAGTCCGTGATCCACCGCCCATCATATACCATCATTACCAGTCCAAGTTCCACCAGATTCATCTCCACCACTAGTCCTAGTCCGAATCCAGTAATTGTTCCTTTATTTCCGAGTTCCAGAACCCACAGTAGAAAAATAGTTCCAAACTAAAAAAACTATGTCTGGAAAATTCTGGCTAGGCAGTTTTTTAGACCATTTGTAGACTTTTTCAAAAAAATGTCCCTTTATTCTCTCACCACAAGACCACATCCACATCCTTACTACATCCAATGGTTCAACAACAGCGCCAAGGTTAAGGTAACACGTATTGTTCGTGTGCATTTTAGTATCTCTACATATGTTGATTATGTTGATTGTGATGTGGTACCCATGCAAGCATGTTCCTTATTACTTGGTAGACCATGGCAATTTGATAAAAAATTGTACACCATTGTACAAACAATCAGTATACTCTTGTACATAAGGATAAACACATTACTTTGCTTCCTATGGCTCCTAATTCCATTTTGAAATATGATATTAATAGAGCTAATAAAGCAAAACAGGAGAAAAATAAGAGTGAAAATCAGATTGTGGCAAAAGAATTTGAGCAACAAATGAAGCCTAATAATAAACCATCTAGTGTTCCTTCTGAAATTAAATTGAAAAGTGCATGTTTACTTGCCACCAAATCTGATATTGATGAGCCAGATTTCAGCAATTCTGTTTGCTACGCTTTTGTGTGCAAAGAGGCATTATTTTCATTCGAGGACGTGCCTTCCTCTTTGCCTCCTGCTGTCACTAACATTTTGCAGGAGTTCGTTGATGTCTTTCCACAAGATTTACCACCGAGATTACCACCTATTCACAGGATTGAGCATTAGATTGATTTAACTCCCGGTGCTTCGCTGCCAAACTGTGCGCCATATCGTACCAATCCAGAGGAGACGAAGGAGATTATGCGTCAAGTACAGGAGCTACTCGACAAAGGTTATATACGCGAATCTCTTAGTCGTTGTGTTGTTCCTATTATACTAGTGCCAAAAAAGGATGGTACGTCACGTATGTGTGTTGATTGTAGAGGCATTAATAATATTATTATTCATTATCGTCATCCTATTCCTAGGCTAGATGATATGCTTGATGACTTGAGTGGCTCAACAATATTCTCCAAAGTTGATTTGCGTAGTAGATACCATCAAATTCGTATGTGTAACATCCCCAAATTCTAAATTTTGGAATGTTATAATAAATAGATAGTTTTGGTTGATTGTTTGTTTGTTGTGTGATTGATTGACTGAAATTTGGAACTTTTTGAAAGTTAAATGAGAGGGAATAGAAGGACTTTCCCAAACTTTCTTTTTGCATTTTGATCTCCATGAATTCAAATTCTTTACAAATACAAAACCCTAGAGAGAATATGACATGACTTCTACCATTTAAATAAATGAAAAGGGTGTTTGAAAATATTTGAATTCCATTTGGAAAATATTTCCAATTCAGAAACTTTAAGCAACTCAATGATTTTCATGAGAGAAGATAAAATGACTTCTTCAAAAACATATGAAATATGAGTTGGAAGTTTTAGAAGAACTAAATTCAAAGTCCCATTGAAATTATTTTCAATTTGGGGTTATTTGGTTTTTATTCAAATTATTTTTCTCCAAAAATAAAATATATGGAAAATAGGGTAACATGATTCCATACAGTAGAAAATTGGAGAGAAGTGAATTTGAAATCATTTTGGTATTTTTAAAATGATTTTTTATTGGATTTTAGTAGAGCAGTAGCATTGTTTGAATTGTTTGAATTTTTGTGTATTTTATTTGACGTTAGAAAAATGTCCATGTTGTAGAAAATGTTATTCTGAAAATTTTGATATAGTATATGCCTATGTAATATTTTTATTTATTATGTTTTTATTATATGGAAAAATGTTTTTTGTTTTGTTTATCTTTCCAACCGACCGGGCTGGCCCAGCCAACCGGGCCAGGCCAGCTGCGGCCCAACCGAGCCCCATGCTCGTCCCCGCAGGTCTTCGACGCCCGCACGTTGCCGGACGCCGCCGCGGACTCCGCCACCGCCTCACCTTGCCCCTCCCGCAAGCCTCTCCGGCCCTCCCCTTTATATAGCCCGGACACCATCCGTCACTGCCTCTCCTCCTCCCCTCGCGTCACCGCCCCTCGCTAGATCCGCCGTCGCCGTCGTCGGTTGCCGCCGCCGCCGCTCGCTGTTGCTCCTCGCTACCCCTCGCAGCCCCGAGCCACCGTTGCCCCGTGCGGCATCGCCCTGCCATCGCCGCCTCCCTCGCCGGAATCCCACCGCTGCCGCCGCTCGCTGCCGTCGTCTCGCCGGGAATCGCCGCCGCCGGTTTATTCACCCCGAGTCGGTAAAGCCGATAAAACCGCCCAATTTTATTTTATTTAGTCGGTTTATCTTCTAGATCGTTTTTTTAATAAATCGTTTCATTTTTGTTAGTTAATGAATGCTTTCCGCTTAGTTAGTTTCAGTGAACAGTTTTCGTTCATTACCAATCGGAAATGAACATTCGTTATTTAGTTTTTTTCTTTTTCTGTTAGTTTTAGTCAAGGACTTCTTTGAAGATGTTTTATTTATAGTTTAGCCCCTGATCTTCAAACCTTCACAACTTTTTGCTCGTTTGTCCAAATCCAATGAAACCAACACCCACTTCTTTGTTATGAACTCCTCTATCCAGTAAAACAACTTAAACATGTTTTTGAAAGATTAAAATTTGAATTCAAACAGATTTGATTTGAATCTTCTTTTGATCGTAACTTGAGTTTCGTAGCTCCGTTTGAGTTGATTCTTTTGCCAATCGAAGCTCTTGACCTAAACTTTCTGATAAGGACAAATTCACTTAATTTTGGTACTGTTAGAAATTGTTTTATGTTGCAACAGTTATTTGCTTGGTTTTGATGTTTTCCGAATTGTCTTCTTTGTTCTTCCCGATCTTTTGAGTGATTGCTTATGTGTGGTTACTATTGCTTGCTTACGCTAGATTCACCGGAGTGTGACGAATAGAACTATCAGGAGTTATGAGTGCGAATCATCTTCATCAACAGTACATGCAAGTTCACCATTTGATCATATCCCTTTCATACCTAGTTTTTATGCATTAGTTTTGCCCTCAAACATTGCATGAGTAGGATTGATAACATGTGGGTATTGGGTAGTAGTTGATGAGGTAGGAACCTATTGCCCTGCATTCAAACCTTGGGAGTTACTACTACATTATGCTTATACTGCTATGCTATGCTCGTAGATGTGGATTGGTTTGAGAGAATTCATGAAAGATGTGAGAGATTATTGTTAACTAAGGTTTAACTTAAGGTGGCTACTTTAATACACATTTGGGTGGATTGGTAGGGGCACCCTGGGGATATACCAGTGGACTTGCCCGGACACCTGGGGATATACCAGTGTTGTCCTAGGAGATCTCGGGGTTATACCGTGTGATCCTCCTATGGTCCGCCACCCAGGCTCAAAGGGATCATAAGATTATTCATGCTAGAAACTTCCGTGTGCAGCCACAAGATATTATGGGCTCTAGCATAGTTGAGTAAGTTGTGTGACCTCTTCCAGTGGTAGACTAGCATATGTAGGGGATGTAGGTTGGTATGGTCTACCCGGGGTTAGAGTTAATGCTTCCGAAAGACTATGTCTCGGTCATCCGTTTCTCAAACACCATGTAGTGCGGGAAATCCAATGGAGGAGATCGAGTCTTGTGGGGAAAAGTGCGCAAACCTTTGCAGAGTGTACAAACTAATCATGATTAGCCGTGTCCCTGGTTATGGACATTTTGAGTATCTGGTTCTTGGATTATCATGTTGATCTCAACACTCTATTTAATTAATTTGTTGGGTTGTTAACTTTTAATTGGGATTGAGTTGGGGATTTACCTTCTCAATGTTTCAACAAACTTTGTAGTTAAATAAAATTGATTCCTTTGAGGTAGGGAAAAATTGGCTTTATGCAAAAATAAACTTAGAGCTTTTCCACCAGCCATATATGCATGTAGTGTTAGCTATTATTCATCATTATCCTATGGTGTGAATTTGCCAGTACATTCAATGTACTAACCCTTTGTGGCTGCAACGTCTCATGTTGCAGGATTCTTACGACGAGTAAGTGATACGTTAGGGTTACGATTTCTACACTCAACTTTGCCATTGGTGTTGATGGGAATCCACAACCTTGTTGTTACTTCCGCTATTTGGATTGAGGTAATAGTATTTACGTTACTTTATACATGTGATTTACCTCTGTTATAAATCCTCGAGTACTTTGTGTGTCAGCATACCGATCCATGGATGACACTTAAGCACAGAGACTTGACCGTCTGAGGTCGGGCCGCTACAGTATGAAATTGGGAGATGAATGGAAAATAGCATTTAAAACTAAGTTTGGTTTATATGAGTGGTTAGTCATGCCCTTTGGGTTAACTAATGCACCTAGTACTTCCATAAGATTAATGAACAATGTTTTACGTGCTTTCATTGGACGATTTGTGGTAGTCTATTTTGATGATATACTGATTTATAGCAAATCTTTGGAAGAACATTTGGAACATTTACGTGTTGTTTTATTGCTCTATGTGATGCACGTTTGTTTGGTAACCTTGGGAAGTGCACCTTTTGCACCGACCGAGTATCTTTTCTTGGCTATATTGTTACTCCACAGGGAATTGAAGTTGATAAAGCCAAGATAGAAGCTATTGAGAGTTGGTTGCAGCCCAAAACAGTCACACAAGTGAGGAGTTTTCTTGGACTCGCTGGTTTCTATAGGCGTTTTGTGAGAGATTTTAGCACCATTGTTGCACCTCTCAATGAGCTTACAAGGATGTGCCTTTTGTTTGGGGTACTGCACAAGAAGAAGCCTTCACGACGTTGAAAGATAAGTTGACACATGCTCCTTTACTCCAACTTCCTGATTTTAATAAGACTTTTGAGCTTGAATGTGATGCTAGTGGAATTGGATTAGGAGGTGTATTATTACATGATGGCAAACCTGTTGCATACTTTTTTGAAAAAATGAGTGGGCCTAGTCTGAACTATTCTACTTATGATAAATAATTATATGCTATTGTTCGGACCTTAGAAACATGGAAACATTATTTATAGCCCAAAGAATTTGTTATACATTTAGATAATGAATCTTTGAAACACATTAAAAGTCAAGCAAAATTGAACCGCAGACATGCTAAATGGGTTGAATTCATTGAGACTTTGCCTTATGTCATTAAACATAAGAAGGGTAAAGAAAATGTTATCGCTGATGCATTGTCTCGTCGTTATACTATGCTTTCACAACTTGGCTTTAAAATATTTGGTTTGGAGACCATCAAAGATCAATATGGCATGATGCTGAATTTAAAGATGTATTGCAGAATTGTAAAGAAGGGAGAACATGGAACAAGTTCACCATTAATGATGGATTTGTGTTTCGTGCTAACAAGCTATGCATTCCAGCTAGCTTTGTTCATCTTTTGTTGTTGCAAGAGGCGCATGGAGGATGATTAATGGGACACTTTGGCGTGAACAAGACGGAGGGTATACTTGCTACACATTTCTTTTGGCCAAAGATGAGACAGGATGTTGAGCGTTTTGTTGCTCGCTACACGACATGTCAAAAAGCTAAGTCACGGCTCAATCCTCATGGTTTATATATGCCTTTGCTTGTACCTAGCATTCCCTGGGAGGATATATCTATGGACTTTGTTTTAGGTTTACCTCAAACAAAGAAGGGGAGGGATAGCATATTTTTTGTCGTGGATAGATTCTCGAAAATGGCACACTCCATACCATGTCATAAAAGCGATGATGCTGTTAATGTTGCTGATTTGTCCTTTCGTGAAATTACTCGCTTGCATGGTGTGCCAAATACTTTGTTTCGGATCGTGATACTAAATTTTTTAGCCACTTTTGGAGATGTTTATGGGCTAAGTTGGGGACTAAACTATTTTTAGTACAACTTGTCACCCCCAGACTGATGGACAAACTAAAGTAGTCAATAGAACATTGTCTACTATACTTAGGGATCTTTTGAAAAATAATAAGAAAATGTGGGATGAATGCTTGCCTCATATTGAATTTGCTTATAATCGTTCATTGCATTCTACTACTAAGATGTGCCCTTTTGAGATTGTGTATGGTTTCCTTCCTCGTGCACCCATTGATTTGGTGCCTCTTCCATCTTCAGAGAAGGTTAATTTTGATGCTAAACAACATGCTGAATTGATCTTAGAAATGCATGAGATCACTAAGGAGAACACTCAGCGTATGGATGCTAAATATAAACTTGCTGGAGATAAGGGTAGAAAATGTGTTGTGTTTGCACCTACAGATCTTGTTTGTTACATTTGCGCAAGGATAGATTTTCGAATTTGCGCAAATCAAAGCTAATGCCACGTGTTGATGGTCCTTTTAAGGTGTTAGAGAAAATAAATGATAATGCATATAAACTTGAGATGGCTGCAGATTTTGTGGTTAGTCCCACTTTTAACATTGCAGATTTGAAGCCTTATTTGGGTGAGGAAGATGAGCTTCCGTCGAGGACGACTTCAGTTCAAGAAGGGGAGGATGATGAGGACATCAATACCATTGTTACACCCACAGCCCCTGCTGCTATACATATTGGACCAATTACTAGAGCTCGCGCACGCCAATTAAATTATCAAGTACTTTCGTTTCTTAGTAATGATTCTATTGTTCATGAGAATATGATGCTGCCTAAATTGGATACATTTGTCTTGCTTACAAATGAAGGGCCTAGCTGGGGAAAGAGGGATGAACATTGGAGCAAGATCAAGCATGGAGATGATGGCATGCGCAGTGGGAACAAGAACATAGTTACAAGTGATGATTTCAGGACTTTGAAGCCACCATAATGAGTGTGTGAAGCCTTGGACGAAATATACAAGAAGCCACTTCATAAATTCGTCCAGAAGCTATTATAGGTGTTGCCCCACCTTATTTTTAGGCCAAGCCCTTGTAATTTCGAAATACTTAAGTATAGGTTGTTTTTAGAGTCCGTATGTGTGGAGAAACAAGAGTTAGGGCTGGTTTCGGACCCCTCTTCCAAGGGTCACGAAATTCCCCCCTCTTCCTCCATATATATAGCCCTTAGGGTGCCGTTTAGACTTTGGGTTTTGTTTAGATTAAAAGTTCACCGTAGCTGCAACTTCGTGTACTTCGTTTGTGTCCAACGACCAGACCAAGACGTCATAGAACCCCACCTTCATTAATAAAGCTTTCCTGTTTTATTCGCAATATCCAGAATGCAATCTCAGTTTCTTGCTTGTTCTTTGTTTGCTTGTAGGAAATAGACCCTCGTGGTCAGGTTGATCGTGCTCTGGCGTGGTCAATAACCCCTCGGAAGTTGGTTTACCGATTGCTAAGGAGCGACATCTTCGCACGTTCATAGTCGGATCGTCAAAGTTGACTCCCACAGAAAATGATAGCTATCTCATCAAAACATCGGGACACCTTCGCCTCTATCAGAAATTCTCAATGCTTTGAGAAACTCATTGATATCATGCTTGGGTCGAATAGATCTAAGTTTCAAAGAATCAACATCAAGAGAAATTCTATCCACGTTCCTAGCCAAATCATCAATCTTGAGCAATTTTTCTTCAATCAAAGCATTGAAATTCTTTTATGAACTCATAAATTCTTTAACACTATTCTCAAATTTAGAGGGCATCGTATTATAATTTCCATAAGAATTGTTGAAGGAATTACCATAATTATTAGAGGAATTACTAGGAAAAGGCCTAGGATTAAAATTACCTCTATACGCGTTATTACCAAAATTGTTCCTGCCAACAAAATTCGCATCCATAGAGTCATTAATGTTTTCAATCAAAGTAGACAAAGGCATATCATTTGGATCAATAGAATCACTCTTGCTAGAAAATAATTTCATAAGTTCATCCATCTTGCCACTCAAAACATTAATCTCTTCAATCGCATGTAGTTTTTTACTAGTGGAAGATCTTTCGATATGCCATTGAGAATAATTAACCATAATACTATCTAGGAGTTTGTTAGCTTCTCCTGAAGTAATTTTCATAAAATTACCTCCCGCGGCCGAATCTAAAAGATTTATAGAAGAAAAATTGAATCTGGCATAATTTTTTTGTATAATCATCCACAAATTCAAACCATGAGTAGGGCAGTTTTGTATCACCAATTTCATCCTGTCCCAAGATTGTGCAACATGTTCATGATCAAGTTGTTTAAAATTCATAATATCATTCCTAAGGGAGATGATCTTAGCGGGAGGAAAATACTTGGAAATAAAAGCAGCTTTACACTTATTCCATGAATCAATACTATTTTTAGGCAAATATGAAAACCAAGTTTTTGCACAATCTCGAAGTGAGAACATAAATAGCTTCATTTTCACAATGTCATTATCCACATCTTTTTTCTTTTGCATATCACACAAATCAACGAAATTATTAAGATGGGATGCGACATCTTAATTGGGAAGGCCAGAAAATTGATCTTTCATAACAAGATTCAGGAAATTGGTGTTGATTTCACAAGATTCCGCACTAGTAGCGGGAGCAATCGGAGTACTAATAAAATCATTATTAGTGGTGTTGGAAAAGTCACACAATTTGGTATTCTCTTGAGTCATCGTGACAAAGCAAACAATCCAACACACGAGCACACAGACAGCAAGCGGAGAAGGCGAGTAGAAGAGGGGCAAAGAAAAAGGCAAATCTTTTCAAAAATCATTTTAGAAGAGGGGGAGAGAAAAATGAGAGGCGAATGGCAAATAATGTAATGCGAGAGATGAGAGTTTATGATGAGTACTTGGTATGTCTTGACTTGGTGTAGATCTCCCCGGCAACGGCGCTAGAAATTCTTCATGCTACCTCTTGAGCTTGCATTGGTTTTTTCTTTGAAGAGGAAAGGGTGATGTAGCAATGTAGAGTAAGTATTTCCCTCAGTTTAGAGAAACAAGGTATCAATCCAGTAGGAGACAATGCACAAGTCACCGAATACCTGCACAAACAAACACCAACTTGCAGCCAACACGATAAGGGGTTGTCAATCTCTTCACGGTTATTTGCAAAGCGAGATCTGATAGAGATGGATAAATGGTAAGTAATATTTTTGGTTTATGCAACGAAAGGTAAAAGATTGAAAAGAAAGTAAATAGGAAACTAAAATTGTAGATCGGAAACTTATATGATGGAAAATAGAAGATTATATGATGGAAAATAGACCCGGTGCCATAGGTTTCACTAGAGGC
Organism: Triticum aestivum; assembly: GCF_018294505.1. Taxonomy (NCBI): domain Eukaryota; kingdom Viridiplantae; phylum Streptophyta; class Magnoliopsida; order Poales; family Poaceae; genus Triticum; species Triticum aestivum. The sequence continues at coordinate 358,919,415 of NC_057812.1, read as the reverse complement.
TTCTCTCAAGATAGAAAATATTATGGTGGGTGAACAAATTACTGCCGAGCAATTGATAGAAAAGCGCATAATTATGACGATATCTAAGGCAATGATCATGAGTATAGGCCATCACGTCTGTATCAAGTAGACCGACTCCTGCCTGCATCTACTACTATTACTCCACACATCGACCGACTCCTTCCTGTATCTATAGTATTAAGTTCAGAGAACAGAGTAAAGCATTAAGTAAGATGACATGATGTAGCGGGATAAACTCAAGCAATATGATGAAAACCTCATCTTGTTATCCTCGATGGCAACAATACAATACGTGTCGGTTCCCCTTCTGTCACTGGGATCGAGCACCGCAAGATTGAACCCAAAGCTAAGCACTTCTCCCATTGCAAGAAAAACCAACCTAGTTGGCCAAACCAAATCGATAGTTCGAAGAGACTTGCAAAGATGTCAAATCATGTATATAAGAATTCAGAGCAGATTCAAATAATATTCATAGATAAGCTGATCATAAATCCACAATTCATCGGATCTCGGCAAACACACCGCAAAAGAGTATTACATCGGATAGATCTCCAAGAGCATCGAGGAGAACATGGTATTGAGAATCAAAGAGAGATAAGAAGCCATCTAGCTACTAGCTATGGACCCGTAGTGTAGCGCCCAAGATGCAATTCTATCCCAATCACATGATGAACTCATGATTGGGGCATAACCGCATTTCGAGCGCATAGCAAGGTGGATATCATTACAACATACCATGTACTGAATAGATGAAAATACAAGATAAAGGCTTACACTCGCCACAAGTTACAACATTCATACAACAATACATCAATACATAGCAATCATCAAACAGAAGAGCAGGATCCGACTACGGATGAAATAAAACAAAAAAGAAGAACGACATCCACCCTGCTAATCCCAGGTTCCCTGACCCGGAACCTATTCCCTTGATCGAATAAGCGGAGGAAGAACTCCAAAGAATCAAGCATCGCTCTCACATCAGAGCATCGCATTACATGTACCTGCAACTGTTGTTGTAGTAAACTGCGAGCCACGAGGACTCAGCAATCCCATTACGATGGGTATCAAGACTGGCAAAGCTTAATGGGTATGGAATGGATAAGTGATGGTTGCAGCAAGCGGCTAAGCATTGTATGGTGGCTAACTTACGAATACAAGAGTAAGGTGAGAAGCTATGCAAACGGCCGCGAACTAGTAATGATCAAGAAGTGATCCTGAACTACTTATGTTCAAACATAACCCCACCGTGTTCTCTTCTCGACTCACTCGAAAAGAGACATCCGTATTTAGAAAAATCTAAGACAAGAATTTTGGGACTGAGGGAGTAATATATACTAACAATATATGGTGTACTACTCGAAGTAGGATACACAATGTCAATATATGTATTAACAGTGAGAGGCTTTTGAGAAGTGCCTAGATTTAGTTATGTTTAAATTTTAGGGACAAGATTGCTTCTAACAATTTCTAGGAAGAACCACCATAAGCCCTAGAGCTCCAGCCCTGTCCCAAAGCTTCTATCACTCCATATTCTATCCTTCAGCGAAGAAATGTGAGTGCTAAGCAGCAATGATGGAAAAAAATGGGAATTAGTGTTGATTTCTAACACTACCTGCATGTAACAAGTACTACTACACTACCCAGGTGCCCAAATTCAGAGCAAGTCAATGGGGAAAGCCAAGAACATGCACTTTACTGAAACAGTAAGGAGTTTTAGCCCACATTGGAATAAATATAACTGAAATCCTAATAGAGGCAAAAAAAATCATACACCCTAAGAATTAACAAGAAAATGCCGGCGTGATTTATCATAAATTCATCAAACCGATGGGACAATTAAGGCATGGAAGATTCTAAACTGTTCTTATCTGGGCGGTGATCTTGCTCGCAATATTTATGTTTGACAGATGGATCAAAAATGAAAGCGAACGTCAGTAACATGCCCATCTTTTTTTAACGAAACATGGCCTACATTCTAAGAATCTTCCATATGACCTTGTATACCCGAGCCTATTCCTGTTTTGTTTTCTAAACTGACCCTTAGACCTGAAATAGGACTATATACTTTTTCTATTATAGCTGATAGGGACAAACTAACTATATGGCTTCACAAGTTGGAGCAACAAACCTTCACAAAATGTATGCAGAACTGAACGGTCCGCCTTCCGAGGTTTCACCCGCTGCTCTGGATCATTCGGCTCTCCCCCTGTGACCTGCCAGACACTAGGCATCCACAAGAGTCAAGAGACCAAGCCACCTGCCACCAAGGTAATTTCCCTTTCTGAAATCTGAATCATGTTCACCTCATATAGTCATATGATAGTTAGTAATGATGTTTTTTTAGAAAAATAGTAGTGTTGGTTTTCACTAGCTAAAGAATACAATTCCAAGGAATATACATCTACTTGAAGAAAATAATGTTGTTTATGCCATTGGGCATCAGCCTACATGATATTTCTGTAACTGTAACCTGTTCATGCTCAATCAACCAACTTAAAAACTAAAATCAAAATGAATCATATTCTATTTTGATCAATCTGTCGTTTTGCATTTTGGAACTGGCAGGTTGATTCTGGTTGTCCAGCCCACGCCTCGTCGGCGAGGCGCTAGAAGCCATCCATCTATCCAGGCATCTACAAGAGACCAAGCCACCATTGTAATTTCTCCTCTATTTCTAAACAAATCTCAAGCTTTTTTGTTAATTGCCGTTGATAGAAGCCATCCATCTGAATTCCTTAATAAAATATGTGAAGAAGCACCTAAGGAACAAAAGATTTAGTTGGTGCACTAGACCGTGAGTATCCTTGTTAACTCAGAAAAGACATACAGGGAAACAAACAAGTGATAGAATCTTGATCCATACATACAGGTGATGAGCTCGATGATGATAGCGGCGTTGTGGTGCTCGCTGGTAGCGAGTGTAGAGGAAGTGGTGGTGCAGCGCTTGGTTGAACAATTAGTGGTTGACCTCAATAGGGCAGGCCCGGAGCAGGTCTACCAACACCGCGCCATCCGTCCTCCACAGCAGCAGGTGCTGCACAGCTGCACCCCAAGATGGTGCAGGCCCGATGAAGAAGAGGAACGCTCGACTCGATGTCAATGCAGCTTGCAGTTGACCCTTCTTGAACTGGATGCCATGAAGAAGAGGACATGTTTCGAAGGCAGTGGCGTTGGGAGTGAGGGGGAGGGAGTCCTTGGAGAGGCCGTCGGGGATGGACTCCTCAGGAGATAGGCAACTACCCTCTCAGCTAATTTGGACGAGGCAGACAGGATGATGATAGGGGAAGCGGTGATGGGGAGGTGAACAACCGGGTCGGTGTCGATGAGGCCCGGAGCGGCTAGATCTGGCAGCATCGACCACCAGTGCGGCCAGACCGCCAGATTCGGCAGCATCGACCAACAGTGCGGCCAGACCGCCAGATCCTGCAATGACCAGGTCGGGCCGCTTTCATGGAAATGGCAGTTGAGTGGAGGAAGAGAGGTAGGGCGGAGGCACACAGGAAAGGGGAACGGGCCGGTAGAAGTAGGGTTAGGAAGGGACAGTGGTGGAGTGGGGGCAGCGATGGTGGCGGTGGGTCTGTGATTTGGGGAAGTAGGGTTTGGAATGGACGGGAGTGGGCGGGTTGATTCAGAGGGATTAGGGGAATAAAGGTTGGGCTAGGCCGCGAAACCTTTTGGATGTCTCCAGCGCTAGGCCCGATACTATTTCAGGTTGGCGCCAAATAAGGGGGCCTGGCAGAGAACAGGTCGTGGTTGTGTTGTCCCATCAGAATATGCGCCTGGAAAGTATACCAGCAGTGTTAATGCCCCTGTGGCTCAAGTTCTACCGGCAGTTTGCGTGCCCTCAAGTATATATACTGGCAGAAACAAATATCCCAGCAGATAGTTTGCCCTTATTTAGCAACTTCTCCCAGCAGTTAATTGACCCCAATTAAGTGTTGTGGTGTAGTGTACAACCAGATATTAACAAAGTCCCATCTGCCACATAACCGCGGGCACGGCTCTCGAAAGTTTAAACCCTGCAGGGGTGTCCCAACTTAGCCCATGTGATGTAGGGTGGAACCCCTTACGGCCGATCTTTCATGAAAGGAGCGGATCTCGCGATGAACACGAAGAACACAAGGGGAAATCATGAAGGGAAACACAAGAGAAACACTCAAACCAACGAGATTAGGTCACACATATGCTAGATCCTCGAAACACAAAGAGATACATGATTCGATGCCAACAAAGGACGATACATACACTACAAAAAAAGACACATCCGTGACATTTTGGGCCGAACCAAAAAAAGTCTGTCATACTTATGACACTTCTATGAAGATAATTGTGACAAAACCCGGTATCATCATAGATGTGGTGGGGTCCTACTTCTATGACAAAAAATCATGACAGAAAATGGGCTTTTTGTCCTGGGCGGGCCGGAGACGCAGCTGCATGACATTCTTTTGGTCGTCCATGATAGAAAAAACCATGCCAGAAGCGAGGGCGAGGAAAATATCGGGGGAGTTCCCAGTTACGGTGGGTGGTCGGGGGCTGAGCGATGCATGTTTCTCTCGTACATATGCGCGTGTGTGTGAGGCGTTGCGCTCTAACTGGACCTGAGTGAGGCGTTGGGCTCTAACTGAACCCGAGCGATTGCACTGCAGGCTACGCGTTACTGGACCCGAGCAATCGATCGATGGTTGTTAACTGAACCCGATTGAGCGATTCCTTCGCTACTGCTGCTAACTGAAGCTAATCAATGTTGCCTCTGAATGAACAGTGACCGTTGTTGGGGGTTTGGATGAACAGTTCCCGGTGGGGGTTGGATGAACAGGAACCCGTGTTAGTAGAGGTCGTTGCCGCTGGATGAACAGTACCCCGATCGATCGAGCCGGTGGATGAACAGGACCCCGTGGAGGGCTGGATGAACAGGACCCCGTGGAGGGCTAGTTGAACAGTAGCCAGTGGAGGGCTTGTTGAACAGTAGCTGGTGGAGGGCTGGATGAACAATAGCCCATGGAGGGTTGGTTGAACAAGACCTCGTGGAGAGGGCTGGTTGAACAGTAGCCAGTGGAGGCTGGATGAACAGGAGCCCATGGATGAACAGTCGTAGGTGGAGGCTGGAGGAGGTCGACGCTGGATGAACAGTAGCCCATGGAGGCTGGAGGAGGTCGACGGTGGAGATGAACGGTATCCCGTGGACTCCCGTTTTGTGGTATGCCACACCCCTCCTAATGAACAGGACCCCCGTTTCGACCGCAACGCTCCAACAAAAGTCTGTTTCCTCCGTTTTGCGGTACACCACACCCCTCCCGATCAACAGGACCCCGTTTCGACCATAGGAGGCCCGTTTACTCCGTCTTGCGGTACGCCAGACCCCTCCCGATGAACAGGATCCCGTTTCCACCATGGCCGGTCGAACACAAGGTCGTTTCCTCCGTTCTGTGGTGCGCTAGGCCTCGTTTCCATCGGGTATTCCGTCCAAGCTGGTTGGCTCCCGATGAACAACACACGTTCTGTTGCCTCCCGATGAACACGACACATTTCCGTTGCCTCCGCATGAACACGACGACGACGCAGTTTCTCCGTTCCGACCCAGCCACAACCATGTACACGAGCCCTGGTCGTACGTATGCGCGAGTAGGCTTTCTAGACCCCGCCCGTATGTACGTACATGGCCGTATTTACTTTCTTGCACCCTGGCCGCTGTACGTACATGTAGATGCTACGTGCGTGCCTCTACTACCACACGTGCACGCCTATACATCGACCAGTATGTACGTGCACGTTCGCGACCAGAATGACAATGCTATGTATGCTTTGACTGGTGAGTCCTGACTGTCAGGCACTTCCTTGCGTGCAAAGATGTAGCTGGTGGGTCCCAGCAGTCAAGGGGGTGAATCATTTTTTTGCCCGTAATATGGACGCACTTCCTTGCACGCGAAGATGTAGTTGGTGGGTCCCAGCAGTTAGGGGGAAACATTTTTTTCATGAAATACGATGGCCCGTCCGATGGGTCCCTGCTGTCAGGTGGAGAAATCATTATTTTCTGAGAAATAAGGAGGCACTTCCTTGCTGTGGCCGTGGACCCAGCTGCCAGCCTCTCCACGTATAATACTCTTCTGATGGATGTCGTTCCTTGACCACGTTGACCACGCCCCGGTGAGAGCACCAGGTCGATGGACGACGGTGAGGCCTAGGAAGGGGACGACGCGGAGCCGGGGAAGACGCGGCAGTGGATGCCCACTTGGAGAGGAGTAAGAGGGTCCACTGGTTCGACTGCCGTCGCCGCAGGGCCTGACCATCGATGGGAGTAGTAGGGGGCGGTGAGGCCGCTGCGACATTACAGCCGACCACGGGAAGCAGGAGCACGTGGCACGACCGACGCTGGTTTGAGCGGCTGGAGCAACAAGACCAGAGGTTGAAGAAGCACTACACCAATGGATGGACATCGTACGGTCACTGGATCTACAATCGTTCATATTGACTAAGTTGACAAAGCCCTCCATCCCCGTCAACTTAGTAGGCCCATAAGTCAGCCTCCCACTATGGTGGGCCCCAACTATCAGGGGGTATTCATTTTTTTGTGTAATAAGGAGGCACTTCCTTGCGTGTGCAGATATAGCTGGTGGGTCCGACCTGTCAGCGGGGGGAACATTTTTTTGTGAAATAAAGAGGCCCTTCCGGTGGGTCCCAGCTATTAGGTGGAGGAATCATTATTTTGCACGTAATAAGGAGGCATTTCCTTGCGTGCGGCCGTGGACCCAGCTGTCAGCCTCTCCACGCGCAGTCTACTTTCGATGGATGTCGTTCGTTGACCACGTTGACTACTCTGCACCGAGCGCATCCAAGGTGGTGGACGACGGCGAGGCCCCGGACAGCAACGAGCCAGAGATGGGAAGACACGGGAATAGAGTCGTAGATGGAGAGGTGTATGAGGGATAAATGGTTCTGGTGCGGTGTGGTTCGGCAATCGATGGAGAAGAACAGGAGGTGTGGAGGGGTGGAGGGATGGCGTGTCCAATGGTGGGGTATCGCTTCACAATGAAGCATGCTAAGCAGAGCTGCTAGCAGCAGGAGGCGGGAGCAGGTGGTCCCGGCGGCACTGGAGGAAGAAGACGAGAGATTGAAGATGGATGCCGGTCGTTGGATGTAAATCCAAAGGCTAACGATGTCAGAATCATTTGTTGACTAAGTTGACAACGACTTGCGTTGGCTTCGACCTATTGGCCCACATTTCAGCCTAAAAATGTGGCACGTATTCAACCCATTTTTCAGAATTTACAGTCAATTTGATCTCTCTTTTTTAGAATTACAGTCCATTTGCTGGGCTGGGTGAACAAATAATGTAGAGTCCATGCGGCCCATTTATTTTTCTCCTAAAAAATTACAGGCCATTTGCACTTTCTCGAAATACATGATTTTGCTGGGCTGATTCTAATTATAATGTTGGGTTGGGCGCATCAATGTTATCAATAAATAAATAGGGGCTGAGCATTTTATAAGTATATTTAAATAATAAGTGATTTATTATTACATTGGTCCTTAAATCTTACCAAGCTTTTGTACACAATCACCAGGATTTTCGTGCCAAAAAATCCAGTATTTTATTGTTAAGAAATTATTTTTATAAGTTAATAAGATGTGGGATATTGTTTTCTTACATATGTAAGTATTTGTTAAACATATGATGAGAATAACAATAATATATAATAACATATAAAATAATTTAAATATATATAATATAGTTAGAAGGGAAACAAAAGTTGGACCAGGCGTTCCTATTCTTATATAGAAAAATAGAAAGACCTCTGTGTTTTCTTCAAAAAAAATACATAAATTGGGATGGCGATGTTTCAAGAAAAATAAAACCTTGGATGGGAGGTCCATAGGCCGGTCGATAGATGGTCCTCCAAAAAATACAAACGAGCATGTCGTGGGTTGCGCATGTTAAAAAAGAAAGCCTAGGCGGGGCAGCCCAAAACCCAGCGGATACTTGTTGCCCCAGTGATAATAAATGATACTACCCGCCAGCTCCACAACTTCGTTGTGAATTTATCTCCTACATTGAAGCACCTAAAAATGTAACTATGTTGACAAACCCATGGGCCCCGACATCAGTATAGCATTAGGAGGACATTTTTTTCGATGAGGCACTAGCTTGCGTATGGCCATAGACCTGGTGGGACCAGACTGTCCGCCTCTCCATATACAGTCCTCTCCAGATTCCTCTCATTTGTTCAGCATGTTCACAACGGCACACAGTGGCACCACGGCGAGCGGACAAAGGCGCAAGAGGTGATCAGACCACCCAAGGCGGTGCCTTATTTGTAATGAAAGTACTGAACTAGCCCAGTGGCCAAGTGACTGTAACATCCTAAATTTTTAAGTTGGAATGTTATAAATAGGTCATTCATGCATATCATATTTTATTGCATTTCGTTTTGCGACCCTCGAAATTCTAAGCAACTCAAGGACCCTCGGAGAGAGTTGGGGATTTCACGTTTTTCATATTTGAATTTTTATCAAATATTGAAACAAGGATCATTTTGGTTTTAATGATTTTTCTCTCCGAAAATATTTCATATCAAAACATAAGAGAGGAGATAATATGACTTCTCCAAAATAAATGAAATACTAGAGGAAAAAAATTAAAATCAAATAAGTTATTTTATTTCGGTTTTATCGCTATTTTATTAGAATTGGGAAAAATGTGTGTTTTTCAAAATTGCATTATAGGCCCAAATAAATGTTCACCTTGTCCGGCATATTTTTAGAGGGCAGGAAAAATTTATTTCAGGATTCTTGGAGTCCGTTTAGTATTTTTTTTCTTTGTTTTTCTGCGTGGAATTATTTATAAAAGGGGGTCAACCGACTCCGGGCCATACATGGCCTGGACTCCGCCCCGGCCGGCCCTTATAAGCCGCGCCCCCGCGACCCCCAACCCACCAGCCCGAGCCGCGCCAACCCTAGCCCCGCCCGAGCGCCGCCGCCGCCGCCTTCCGCCGTTGCCGCGCCTTGCGCCGCTGCCGCCGCCTGCGAGCGCCGCCGTCGGAGCCCGCCGCCTTGCTGCCCCGCCGCCGAGCCGCCCCGCCGCTGGAGCCTGCCGCACCGCCCCGCCCCGCCGGAGTTCTCGCTGCCGCTGCCGACGTGTTTGCCGAGGTAGCCGTCGGTTTTCTTTAAAAACCGTTCGGTTTATTTCGAACCCTAGAACTGTTTTTTAGATCAGTTCGTTCAGTTTTTTTGGTTTAGTTATGTAGCGAACGCCTGTTCGTACGTTTGTTTTAACGAACAGTTTTCACCCATTAACCGCAGACAGCGAACGTTCGTTCCTTAGCCTATCCGTCAGTTTTCTTTTTCCAGGGTTTTTCCGCGATTATTCACGATCGCGATTTCTGCCCTGTTCTTAGATTTAGTTTATCTTTTCACTCGTTTATCGGAATCAGGCGATTCAAGCGCCTAGATCTTCGTCTCGCAGCCCTCTTTCTGTTTAACCAACTTAAACAAGATTTTGGTACTGTAAAATTTGACTTTAGTCCAGATTAGTAATCAGATCTTGTTTCTTTCACAGTTTGAGTTTCGTTGCTCCGTTTGATTTGTTTCTTTCTGCAAACCGGAGTTCTTCAGTTGAACTTTCTGGTTAGATCTTCTTATTTGGGTTTTACCCATGCATCCTTGCTTGATTGCTTATGTATGTTATTGTTTGTTTGCGGTAGAACACCTGGAGTGCGAAGCATGCTACTACGAGTCTTTAGGATTTGCAGATCGTCAGCAAGGCAAGTAACACTTTGATCATACCCCTTTATCACCCAGTTTGTATGCATTAGTTTCAACCTTCACACATTGCATGAGTAGGATCTATTAACATGTGGGTCTGGGAAGTAGACGATGAGGTAGAACCTATTACCTGTTTTATTATCAAACCATGGGAGTTACTTCTACGTTATGCTTATATTGCCATGCTATGCTCGTAGACGTGGTTTGGGTTTGAGCGTATCCATGACATATGTGAGATGTTAATTAATGGTTTAACTTAAGGTGGCAACTTTAATACACATCTGGGTGGATTGCTTGTGGGCACCTGGGGAATCCAGTGTTGTCCTAGGATATCCCGGAGTACCCATGTGATCATCCTATAGTCCTCCACCTAGGCTCAAAGGGATCTTAAGACTATTCATGCTAGAAACTTCCGTGTGCAGCCACAAGCCATTATGGGCTCTGGCATAGTTGAGTAAGTTGCGTGAGTTCTTGAAGAGGTGGACTAGCAGATGTAGGGGATTGTAGGTGTACCGGTCCACCCGGAGTAGAGAGCAAATGCTTCTGAAAGATTGTGTCTCGGTCATCCGTTTCTCAAACACCATGTAGTGCAAGAAATCCAATGGAGGAGATCGAGTCTTGTGGGTAAAAGTGCGCAAACCTCTGCAGAGTGTATAAACTAATCATGGTTAGCCGTGTCCCCGGTTATGGACATCTTGAGTATCTGGCTCTTGGATTATCATATGGATCTCATCACTCTAAATTAACTTGTTGGGTTGATAATTAATTTTAATTGGGATTGAGTTGGAGGAACCTTCTCAATGTTGTTCAACTACCATGATAGTTAAATAAAATATATTCCTTTGTTGTAGGGAAAAATTGGCTTTACGCAAAACTTATTAACCATACAGCCTCCACCAGCCATATATGCATGTAGTGATAGCATCTATTCTGCTCATTATTCTCCTGTTGCCAGCATATTCCATGTGCTGGCATGTTTTCGGGCTGCAACGTATCATGTTGCAGACTTTTCAGACGAGGAGTAAGACGCGATAGGCCGTTTGTCATGCACTCAGCTATGCCATTGGAGTTGATGGACTCACTTTATCTTCCAAGCCTTCTGTTGTTATCGTATTAGATGGCCTTAAGCCATATTTATTGTAATAAGTTCTTTCTTGAGACATTTGAAGTAATAATTGTGTGATTGCCACTCTGTTATAAATCCTTCGAGTACTGTGTGTGTCAGCATTACCGATCCAGGGATGACACTGAAGCATAGAGACTTGACCGTTTGAGGTCAGGTCGCTACAAGATGGTATCAGAGCACACGCTGAATGTAGGACACCACCATTAAGAAAAGCCATAGACCACTCTTCTCTACTCATTTCTGACTCCTCTCCATTGTCTACTCTTTAGTATGGCAGATACGAGGAACAAGTTTGCACAACCGGATGAATACACACCTTTTGGATAACACTTGAAGGAAGTCACTAAGTACCTGAACATTGGAATACCAAGCTTCACCGGGACCTACACCGCCACACTACTAGAAGAGGAACGTTGGTTGATTCGAGTTCAAGTTCCAGGAAGGACGTTCACGCCTGTCACTAAACCCATAGAGTTTTCCTTTGATGCACCCACCTGGAGTCTAGCAAGAGTATGGCGGTCCACATCGCTATAGGACGTGTTGGAGAAGTCTACAAACATGAGCTGAAGGACACTATCTACCAGATATGTGGGCGCTGAGATGAGCAATTGGAGATGATCATCACTAGGAAGGACAGGTCCATTGCAACATTCATCCAGGAATTAAACCATAATATTCGTCGCTAGGAGAACCAGATGTGTGCAAGCATGATAGATTTGAAGAAAGCGATGATCAGGATCATAGAGCTAGAAGAGGAGCTTAAGTCTACACGCGATGGATATGAGGACGAGATGATGATACTTGTGGAGAAGAATGATGACATGACAAGGAAGCTAGGAGTTTTCATGGGAGACCCCGCTCCAGGAAGAGAAGACGACGAACCCAAGGAGATTCGTTCTGAAGACTACATCATCATCAACGACACCGACTCCAACCCGGATAGTAGTGATGATGACTATGAAGATGAAGCTGGAGCAGATATCATGGAGTCTTCCACCGATCAAAATTTCTAGTAGAGCACCATACTAATAGTAATACACCCCCATGTAAATATCAGTAGTCCGAGCACTGTAACGATAGTTAGACCAATTACATGCCCTTGCTTGATTGATTGAGTGGTAGGATATGATTGTGTTTGTCTCATGTGCATATGGGTAGTGTTTTCTCATTAGACCCCATTCTATTCTAATCTCTTCCCTCTAAACCCATCAGATCCCTCCGAGACGTGACCTTGGTTTTGCTTTTTCACCGGAGATCACTCAGTTGATCCAGCAGCAGAATGCCTTGATGCAGTTGTTGGTTTAGAACCAAGGCAACAATAACAACAACAACAACAACAACAACAACAACAACAACAACAACAACAACAACAACAACAACAACAACAACAAAAAACAACCCTCCGCCGCCACCACTAGTTGACAACTTAGCCCGTTTTCTGAGGTTGCAGCCGCGGTGTTTTCCAGTAGCACCGAGCCAATAGTTGTTGATGATTGGTTGCGCGGGATAGGAAGGGAGTTGACCACCGCAGGTTGCATAGATGTTGAGAAGGTTCGTTTTGCCGCACACCAATTGGACGGACTGTCGGCGTTCTGGGAATGGCGGTCCCCAGACTTGGCTGCCTGCAGCCCGCGGCGTGGCCAAGCCAGCAGGCTGTACGGCCCATCTTCATCAAGAAGGCATCCAAGACCCTCGCAAGGGGCCAAGCCTCGCGAGCCGGACGACACAAGACCTTCTCTGGAGTGGCCTAGTCGGGCAGGCTCACGAGGGGCAGAGATAACAAGGCGAGGCAAACCTCACGAGGCTCTCGTGACGTGAGCCATGACAATCGACACCAGGCGAGCGCCAGCCGCGCAGCATCCTTGTTTCCTCTTCGGTGCTAAGGAGGCCAGCGCAGGCGAGGAGTACCGAGGCATCAGGCAAAGGTTGCCATATCGGTGCAACAGGACCAAGACTAGAAGGACGACAAGACGGAGGTCATCATGGAGCCCAAGACGGCGTCACTGCCAGAGCCTTTCGCAGGCGGAGACCACTTATGTCAGGATAGCTTGTACTAGGTGCCCCCCTTCAAATTTGCCCGCCGTTGTTGGCTCCCTTCCCGCTCAATAATTGGGAAGAGGACCAGGGCCTCTATAAATAGGACTGGCCACCACCATAGGCGAGGACGGATCCTGAAGATCATCCCCACACACACAAGTTAGCCAAGCACGAGAACACCTCACCCTCAGGAGGTTGTTCTTCCTCTTGTATTGTTCATCATCAGCCCAAGAGGCAATCCACCACCACCACACTGGAGTAGGGTATTACACCACAATGGTGGCCCAAACCAGTATAAATCTTGTGTCTTTTTGTGTTGCGAGTTCGTCGAGTTCGTCCACGAGATCTTAGCGAGCTAGGGCGTAGATCGGTGGGAGGAAAAGACTTCGCGTGCACCCCATTGTTCGAACCTTAAGGGTTTGCCGGAACCCCACATCCGACATTTGGCGCGCCAGGTAGGGGTCCACCATAGCTTCCCCTCCGTCGATCTGCGCTTTGTCGCCATCGTGCTTCGCCCACATGGCAGGCGCCCTGCCGCTGACTCTGATGGTCAGCATTGACAACGGGGCCAGGGGGCTCCGAGCCCTGGCCCCCGCCCTGCGGCGGGTGCAGTGGCCGCCCAAGTTTAGAACGGAGATGCAGCCGCACTACGATGGCGCGGCAGACCCGTTAGCTTTCATGCTGACGTACGAGGAGGCCGTCCTCGAAGCCGAGGGTGATGACAAGGTCATGGCCAAATGGCTTCCCATGGCCCTCGACGGCGAGCCACGCGCATGGCTGCTCAACCATCCCGGATCCACGGTGGCATCTTGGGAGGAGCTCCGCGACCTCTTCACTACTCGCTACGCGGTGCCAGTGCACTACACAGTCGCGGCCCTGCTGGGCGGCTCTCAAGCACCACCGTCAGACCGCCATGCCAAGTCGTTCCTCCGTCAGATTGGGGCCACCTCCAGGCGCCCGGGGGCTACGCCGGGTTGGGCTGCGCCAGAGGCCGACCTCAACTTCGGCTCAGAAGACCACCCCGACTCCACCGCCGGCTCCGAAATGCTCCCGATGCTCTGCACGCCCACCATCTGCAACGTGGCTGTCACCAAGACCCTCATCGACGGCGGTGCTGGCCTCAACTTTCTCTCTGTAGAAGCCTTTAGCCTTCTCCACGTGCCACTCGAGCGGCTCGGCCTCAGCAAGCCCTTCTCGGGAGTGGGTGGTGGAGCTGCCCACTCCCTGGGGCGAATCCGCCTCCCTGTCACCTTCGGCACGCGCGACAACTATCGCACCGAGTGGTGGACTTCGACATCGCTCGCATCGGTCTCCCGTACAACACCATCCTCGGGTACCCGGCTCTCGCTTAGTTCATGGCGACGACTCACCCGGCTTACAACCTCATGAAGATGCCAGGGAGCAAGGGTGTCCTCGCCATCAAGGGAGACACTAAGGAGGCCGTGACGGCGCTCAGGCTCGCCTTCAAGACAGCGGGAGCAGCACAACCCGTCGATGCCGGTGCCCCCGCGGCCAGGGAGGCCGCGCCCACCAAGAAGAAGCAGCTGTTCACCCAAGACAAGGCAGAAACCAAGCAGGTACCGGTCAGCGAGGACGGGTCTTCAGGAGCCACCTTCACCATAGGAGCTGGCCTTGACCTGGAACAAGAAGCTCTGGTGAGGTTCTTGCGCGCGAATAAGGAGATATTCGCGTGGGAGCCCAATCAGCTGGTAGGGGTCCTGAGGGAGGTGATCCAGCATCATCTAAGGGTGTGCCCCAACATCCGCCCTGTGAAGCAGCGAGAAAGACGGCAGTCCACTAAGAAGCAGGCCTTCATCAACCAAGAGACATGCAAGCTGGAAGCGGCAGGTGCCATCCGGGAGGACCGATACCCCGAATGGCTGGCGAACCCATTCGTAGTGCCGAAAAAAGGCGGGAAGGAACGGATGTGCCTCGACTTCACCAATCTTAACAAAGCCTGCCCCCAAGATCCATTCCCACTCCCGGGCATCGACCAGATTGTCGACTCCACCGCCGAGTGTGACCTGCTGTGCTTCCTAGATGCGTTCTCAGGGTATCAGCAAATCAAGATGGCGGTGGAAGATGTGGAGAAGACGGCCTTCCTGACACCATGTGGGGTGTACTGCTACACCTGCATGCCCTTCGGGCTGCACAAAGCGGGCGCGACCTTTCAACGGTTGATGCACATTGCTCTGGGGCGGCAGCTCGGGAGAAACGCAGAGGCCTACGTCGATGACATAGTGGTCAAGTCTCACGAGGCGAGGACATTGATTCAAGACTTGGAGGAGACCTTTGAGAGCCTGCGCCAAGTGAACTTGAGGCTCAACCCGGAGAAGTGCATGTTCAGCGTCCCCTCCGGCAAGCTGCTGGGATTCCTCGTATCCCACAGAGGGATCGAGGCTAACCCATAGAAGATCAAGGACATTGAGGACATGAGCCCACCACAGACCCTCAAAGAGATGCAGAAGCTAGCAGGGCGGGTGACCGCGTTAGGGCGTTTCATCTCCAAATTAGGAGAGCGTGCCTTACCTTTATTCAAGCTCATGAAGAAGAAGGGCCCCTTCGAGTAGAGCCCGGAGGTCGAACGGGCCTTCCAAGACCTCAAGAAATACCTTACTACCCCCCGGTGATGGTGGCACCACGGCCCTTGGAGCCTCTGGTACTATACCTTGCTGCCACCCCGTACTCCACCAGCGCGGCATTGGTGGCGGTTCGGGAGGAGCGCCAAGCCAAGGGCGCACCGCGCCAAGCCAGGGCTAAAGTCGCGCGGGGCCAGGAAGGCGTAGCTAAGGCATCAGCGGTGGAAGGTCAAGCTCAGCAGGGCGTCCTACCTCTTGAGCACTGCGTTGGTTTTCCCCGAAGAGGAAGGGATGATGCAGCAAAGTAGCGTAAGTATTTCCCTCAGTTTTTGAGAACCAAGGTATCAATCCAGTAAGAGGCTACACACCAGTCCCTCGTACCTGCACAAAACAAATAAATCCTCACAACCAACGCGATAAGGGGTTGTCAATCCCTACACGGCCACTTACGAGAGTGAGATCTGATAGATATGATAAGATAATATTTTTGGTATTTTTGTGATAAAGATGCAAAGTAAAATAAAAGGAAAGTAAAAAGCAAAGGAAATAACTAAGTATTGGAAGATTAATATGATGAAGATAGACCCGGGGGCCATAGGTTTCACTAGTGGCTTCTCTCGAGAGCATAAGTATTCTACGGTGGGTGAACAAATTACTGTTGAGCAATTGATAGAATTGAGCATAGTTATGAGAATATCTAGGTATGATCATGTATATAGGCATCATGTCCGAGACAAGTAGACCGACTCCTGCCTGCATCTACTACTATTACTCCACTCATCGACCGCTATCCAGCATGCATCTAGAGTATTAAGTTAATGAAAACAGAGTAACGCCTTAAGCAAGATGACATGATGTAGAGGGATAACCTCATGCAATATGATGAAAACCCATCTTGTTATCCTCGATGGCAACAATACAATATGTGCCTTGCTGCCCCTACTGTCACTGGGAAAGGACACCGCAAGATTGAAACCAAAGCTAAGCACTTCTCCCATTGCAAGAAAGATCAATCTAGTAGGCCAAACCAAACTGATAATTCGAAGAGACTTGCAAAGATAACCAATCATACATAAAAGAATTCAGAGAAGATTAAAATATTGTTCATAGATAGACTTGATCATAAACCCACAATTCATCGATCTCAACAAACACACCGCAAAAAGAAGATTACATCGAATAGATATCCACAAGAGAGGGGGAGAACATTGTATTGAGATCCAAAAAGAGAGAAGAAGCCATCTAGCTACTAACTATGGACCCGTAGGTCTGAGGTAGGCTACTCACACTTCATCGGAGGGGCTATTTTGTTAATGTAGAAGCCCTCCATGATCGATGCCCCCTCCGGCGGAGCTCCGGAACAGGCCCCAACATGGGATCCCATGGATACAGAAAGTTGCGGCGGTGGAATTACGGTTTTGGCTCCATATCTGACCATTTGGGGGTACGTAGGTATATATAGGAGGAAGGAGTATGTCGGTGGAGCAACAGGGGGCCCACGAGGGTGGAGGGCGTGCCTAGGGGGGCTAGGCGCGCCCCCTACCTCGTCGCCTCCTATTTTGTTTCTTGACGTAGGGTCCAAGTCCCCTGGATCACGTTCGGTGAGAAAATCACGTTCCCGAAGGTTTCATTCCGTTTGGACTCCGTTTGATATTCCTTTTCTTCGAAACCCTGAAATAGGCAAAAAAAATAGCAATTCTGGGCTGGGCCTCCGGTTAATAGGTTAGTCCCAAAAAATAATATAAAAGTGGATAATAAAGCCCAATAATGTCCAAAACAGTAGATAATATAGCATGGAGCAATCAGAAATTATAGATACGTTGGAGACGTATCAAGCATCCCCAAGCTTAATTCCTGCTCGTCCTCAAGTAGGTAAATGATAAAAACAGAATTTTTGATGCGGAGTGATACTTGGCATAATTTTAATGTAATTCTTCTTAATTATGGTATGAATATTCAGATCGGAAAGATTCAAGACAAAAGTTCATATTGACATAAAAATAATAATACTTCAAGCATACTAACAAAGCAATTATGTCTTCTCAAAATAACATGGCCAAAGAAAGTTCATCCCTACAAAATCATATAGTTTACTCATGCTCCATTTTCGTCACACAAGAATGCTCTCATCATGCACAACCCTGATGACAAGCCAAGCAATTGTTTCATACTTTAGTAATCTCAAACCTATAAACTTTCACGCAATATATGAGCGCAAGCCATGGACATAGCACTATGGGTGGAATAGAATATAATGAGGGGGGTTATGTGGAGAAGATAAAAAGGAGAAAGTCTCACATCAACGAGGCTAATCAATGGGCTATGGAGATGCCCACCGATTGATGTTAATCAAGGAGTAGGGATTGCCATGCAACGGATGCACTAGAGCTATAAATGTATGAAAGCTCAACAAAAGAAACTAAGTGGGCGTGCATCCAACTTGCTTGCTCACGAAGACCTAGGGCACTTGAGGAGGCCCATTGTTGGAATATACAAGCCAAGTTCTATAATGAAAATTCCCACTAGTATATGAAAGTGACAAAACAAGAGACTCTCTATCATGAAGATTACGGTGCTACTTTGAAGCACAAGTGTGGCAAAGGATAGTAACATTGTCCCTTCTCTCTTTTTCTCTCATTTTTTTATTTAGGCCTTTTTCTTTTTTTATATGGCCTTTCTCTCTCTTTTTTTAATTCCTCACTTGGGACAATGTTCTAGAAAATGATGATCATCACACTTCTATTTATTTTACAACTCAATGATTACAACTCGATACTAGAACAAAAGATGACTCTATATGAATGCCTCTGGCGGTGTACCGGGATATGCAATGAACCAAGAGTGACATGTATGAAAGAATTATGAAGGGTGGCTTTGCCACAAATACTATCTCAACTACATGATCATGCTAAGCAATATGACAATAATGAATGTGTCATGATAAACAAAATGGTGGAAAGTTGCATGGCAATATATCTCAGAATGGCTATGGAAATGCCATAATAGGTAGGTATGGTGGCTGTTTTGAGGAAGATATAAGGAGGTTTATGTGTGAAAGAGCGTATCATGTCACGGGGTTTGGATGCACCGCGAAGTTTGCGCCAACTCTCAATGTGAGAAAGGGCAATGCACAGTACCGAAGAGGCTAGCAAGGATGGAAGGGTGAGACTGCGTATAATCCATGGACTCAAGATTAGTCATAAAGAACTCACATACTTATTGCAAAAATCTACAAGTCATCAAAAACCTCGGCACTACGCGCATGCTCCTAGGGGGTAGATTGGTAGGAAAATACCATCGCTCGTCCCCGACCGCCACTCATCAGGAGGACAATCAAATAACACCTCATGTTTCAAATTTGTTACATAACGTTTACCATACATACATGCTACATGACTTGCAAACTTCAACACAAGCATTTCCCAATTTCACAACTACTCAACTAGCACGACTTTGATATTATTACCTCCATATCTCAAAACAATCATCAAGCATCAAACTTCTCTTATTATTCAAAACACTCATAAGAAAATTTTACTAATCTTGAATACCTAGAATATTAGGATTTTAAGCAAATTACCATGCTATTTAAGACTCTCAAAATAATCTTAAGTGAAGCATCGGAGATCAATAGTTTCTATAAAACAAATCCACCACCGTGCTCTAAAAGATATAAGTGAAGTACTAGAGCAAAACTATATAACTCAAAAGATATAAGCGAAGCACATAGGGTATTCTAACAAATTTCAAATCATGTATATCTCTCTCAAAATGTGTGTACAGCAAGGATGATTGTGGTAAACTAAAAAGTAAGGACTCAAATCATACAAGACGCTCCAAGCAAAACACATATCATGTGGTGAGTAAAAATATAGCTCCAAGTAAAGTTACCGATAGAAGTAGACGAAAGAGGGGATGCCTTCTGGGGCATCCCCAAGCTTTGGATTTTAGGTGTCCTTAGATTATCTTGGAGGTGCCATGGGCATCCCCAAGCTTAGGCTCTTGCCACTCCTTGTTCCATAGTCCATCAAATCTTTACCCAAAACTTGAAAACTTCACAACACAAAACTCAAAGTAGAAAATCTCGTGAGCTCCGTTAGTGAAAGAAAACAAAAGACCACTTCAAGGTACTGTAATGAACTAATTCTTTATTTATATTGGTGTTAAACCTAGTGTATTAAAACTTCTCTATGGTTTATAAACTATTTTACTAGCCATAGATTCTTAAAAATAAGCAAACAACACACGAAAAACAGAACAGTCTGTAGTAATCTGTAGCTAGCGCAAGATCTAGAACCCCAAAAATTCTAAAATAAATTTCTAGACGTGCGGAATTTATCTATTAATCATCTTCAGAAAGAATTAACTAAATAACACTTTCCAAATAAAAATGGCAGCAGTTCTCGTGAGCGCTAAAGTTTCTGTTTTTTACAGCAAGTTTAACAAGACTTTCCCCAAGTCTTCCCAACGGTTCTACTTGGCACAAACACTAATTAAACACAAAAAACACAACCTAAACAGAGGATAGATAAATTATTTATTACTAAACAGGAGCAAAAGCAAGGAAAAAAATAAAATTGGGTTGCCTCCCAACAAGCGCTATCGTTTAACGCCCCTAGCTAGGCATAACAAGCAAGGATAGATCTAGGTATTGCCATCTTTGGTTGGCAATTCTTCAATGAGGCATCTACCATCTTTAGGAATTTCTTTCTTTTTATTAATTATCAAAATTTTAGGCACAAGATCAAAAAATTCATTTGTAACAAATGGTTCCTTAATGATAGCAAAAAGATTGGGATGAATACTTATAGATTTGAGATCCGCAGTTTCCTTACTACAGGATTCACCCTTATTTTTAGGAACATACATAAGCTTGGCAATTTTAGTGGGAGGACTTGGAGTATTCTTTACGGAAGAAAAAGCGGTTCCCAAGTTGGTAATGTTATCCTCAAGTTTATCGATTCTAGTGGAATCGTGATTTATTTTCTCATTAACTATGGGTTCCTTCTCTTTAATATTTTTCAAAGTGACTCCTACTTTAGATCCATATTGAGAGATTCGGTTGTGGATCTTTTTATACAAATTTTCAATTAACTCTATGGTAGAAACCTTATTTTCAATAATTTCAAGTCTTTGCATTACATGCTCCAAAGTTAATATAGTTTCATTAACCAAAAGAGGGGGTGAGCCAAATAAATCTATCATAGCATTATAAGAATCAAAAGTATGGCTACCCAAGAAGTTCCCTCCAGTAATAGTATCAAGGACATATCTGTGCCAAGGAGTAACGTATACATAAAAATTGAAAAGAAGAACGGAAGTAGATTGCTTCCTGGTAGATCTATTTTTAGCATTGCAAATTCTATACCAAGCGTCTTTTAGATTTTCTCCCTCCCTTTGCTTAAAATTTAGAATTTCATTTTCGGGAGACAATGGAGAAGATAAGGGACTAGCCATAATGATAAGCAAACGAACTAACGTACAAGCAAACAAAAAGCGATAAAAAAGAGGCAAACGGGAAAGAGAAGGAGGATAGAGAGAGAGGGCGAATAAAACGACAAGGGTGAAGTGGGGGAGAGGAAAACGAGAGGCAAATGATAAATAATGTAATGCGGGAGATAAGGGAATGTGATGGGTACTTGGTATATTGACTTTTGCGTAGACCTCCTCGGCAACGGCGCCAGAAATCCTTCTTCCTACCTCTTGAGCACTACGTTGGTTTTCCCCGAAGAGGAAGGGATGATGCAGCAAAGTAGTGTAAGTATTTCCCTCGGTTTTTGAGAACCAAGGTATCAATCTAGTAAGAGGCTACGCGCCAGTCCCTCGTACCTGCACAAAACAAATAAATCCTCGCAACCAACGCGATAAGGGTTGTCAATCCCTACACAGCCACTTACAAGAGTGAGATTCGATAGATATGATAAGATAATATTTTTGGTATTTTTGTGATAAAGATGCAAAGTAAAATAAAAGGAAAATAAAAATCAAAGGAAATAACTAAGTATTGGGAGATTAATATGATGAAGATAGACCCGGGGGCCATAGGTTTCACTAGTGGCTTCTCTCGAGAGCATAAGTATTCTACGGTGGGTGAACAAATTACTGTTGAGCAATTGACAGAATTGAGCATAGTTATGAGAATATCTAGGTATGATCATGTATATAGGCATCACGTCCGAGACAAGTAGACTGACTCCTGCCTGCATCTACTACTATTACTCCACACATCGACCGCTATCCAGCATGCATCTAGAGTATTAAGTTAATGAAAACAGGGTAACGATGCAATATGATGAAAACCCCATCTTGTTATTCTCGATGGCAACAATACAATACGTGCCTTGTTGTCCCTACTGTCACTGGGAAAGGACACCGCAAGATTGAACCCAAAGCTAAGCACTTCTCCCATTGCAAGAAAGATCAATCTAGTAGGCCAAACCAAACTGATTATTCGAAGAGACTTGCAAAGATAACCAATCATACATAAAAGAATTCAGAGAAGATTCAAATATTGTTCATAGATAGACTTGATCATAAACCCACAATTCATCGATCTCAACAAACACACCGCAAAAAGAAGATTACATCGAATAGATCTCCACAAGAGAGGGGGAGAACATTGTATTGAGATCCAAAAAGAGAGAAGAAGCCATCTAGCTACTAACTATGGACCCGTAGGTCTGAGGTAGACTACTCACACTTCATCGGAGGGGCTATGGTGTTGATGTAGAAGCCCTGTGTGATCGATGCCCCCTCCGGCAGAGCTCCGGAACAGGCCCCAAGATGGGATCTCGTGGATACAGAAAGTTGCGGCGGTGGAATTATTGTTTTGGCTCCGTATCTGATCGTTTGGGGGTACGTAGGTATATATAGGAGGAAGGAGTACGTCGGTGGAGCAACAGGGGGCCCACGAGGGTGGAGGGCGCGCCTGGGGGGTAGGTGCGCCCCCCTCCAACCTCTTGGCCTCCTCTTTTGTTTCTTGACGTAGGGTCCAAGTCCCCTGGATCACGTTCGGTGAGAAAATCACGTTCCCGAAGGTTTCATTCCATTTGGACTCCGTTTGATATTCCTTTTCTTCGAAACCCTGAAATAGGCAAAAAAACAGCAATTCTGGGCTGGGCCTCTGGTTAATAGGTTAGTCCCAAAAAATAATATAAAAGTGGATAATAAAGCCCAATAATGTCCAAAACAGTAGATAATATAGCATGGAGCAATCAAAAATTATAGATACGTTGGAGACGTATCAAGGCGGCATCGCAGAAGCCCCCGAGGACAATCAGGTCTCAGGGATCCTCCCACCTCATGATATGCCCCGATCGCCGCAGGACCCGAGCCTCGACAGTGTGTCGGCCCTTGTCGAACACCCGGTGTACTTTGTTAGCACCGTACTACGGGACGCAAGGGCATGCTACCCCATGCCCCAGAAACTCCTGCTCGCACTCCTGGTAGCCTCACGCAAACTCCGACCGTACTTCCAGGGCCACCCCATCAAGGTCGTCTCAGCCTACCAATTGGAGAGGGTGCTTAGGATCCCTGACTCGGCCGGAAGGATCACTGAGTGGAACATCGAGTTGCAAGCATTCCAGTTGGAGTTCAGCACTACCAGGGTCATCAAGGGGGCCGCACTCGCTGACTTTGTTGCAGAATGGACGGATGCACCGACACTTGAGGAAGGAGAAGATTGGTCCACCTCCCCTGGAAGTGAGGCTCTGGACGGCTGGGTCATGTACTTCGATGGCGCCTTCGCGCACCAAGGCGCGGGGGCTAGAGCAGCGCTCATCTCGCCCACCCAAGACAAGCTCTACTACGTCGTGCAACTCTACTTTCAGCACGGCGAGAAGGTCTCCAACAATATTGCAGAATACGAAGGCCTCATAGCTGGCCTGAAGGCTGCGGTGGCTCTAGGGGTTAAGCGCCTCACTGTCAGAGGTGACTCACAACTCCTCGTCAACTTCTCCAACAAGGTGTATGAGCCAAAGGACGAGCATATGGAGGCCTACCGCGCGAAGGTGCGCAAGATGGAGAAATAGTTCTCGGGCCTGGAGCTGCAGCACGTACCCCGGGGCCCCAACAAGGAGGCCGATGACATCGCCAGGAGAGCATCCAAGAGGCAACCACAGGAGCCAGGCGTCTTTGAGGAGTGGCTCTTCAAGCCATCAGTTGCACCACCTCTTTCAAGCACGACTCAAACCTCGGGAGGAGCTCCCCCATCCTCTGGCCACAGGAGCCCCAGCCTGTGCCCCGACCTCAGGAGCTCGGCTACTCTTGATGCTCGAGCCCCAGGAGGAATGCTGGACCAAGGAATTCAAGGAGTACTTAACACACGGGACGTGCCGGAGAAGGAAGAGGAGGCGGAGCGCGTGGCTCAGCAAGCCATGGCATACTATATCCAAGACTGCGAGTTATACAGCAAATGACCGAACGATGTCACGCTGCGCTGCATATCCAGCGATCAAGGAAGGGAGTTGCTGATTGACATACACGGCGGGGACTATGGGCACCACTCATCATCACGGACCCTCCTCGGCAAGGTGTTCCGCAGTGGATTCTACTGGCCTACAGCACTCAACGATGCAGCCGAGCTAGTGAAATCCTGCGAAGCTTACCAGTTCCACGCCAAGCAAATCCATCAGCCGGCTCAGGGTCTTCAAACCATCCCACTCACATGGCCGTTCGCTGTCTAGGGCTGGATATCCTAGGCCCGTTCCCTCGGGCGCTAGGGGGCTATCGCTACCTCTACGTCGCCATCGACAAGTTCACCAAGTGGGCGGAAGTGGAAGTCGTCCGTACCATCCCAGTCGGCTCTGCTGTCAAGTTCATCAAGGGCCTCGTAATCCGCTTCGGGGTCCCCAACCGCATCATCACAGATAACGGTTCGCAGTTTACTAGCAACCTCTTCAAAACCTACTATGCTAACCTTGGAACGCAGATCTTCTACGCTTTGGTGGCCCACCCCAGGAGTAATGGATAGGCCGAACGTGCTAACGTGGAGGTCCTAAGGGGCCTCAAGACCAGGATCTTCAAGAAGAAGCTGGAGGCCTGCGGCAGGGGCTGGCACGACAAGCTCCAGTCCGTATTGTGGTCCATCCGAACCACCGCCACCAAGCCAATGGGAGAGACTCCATTCTTCCTCATCTACGGAGCTGAAGAGGTCCTTCCTCATGAGGTCAAGCATCGCTCCGCACGGGTCCTGGCGTTCGACAAAACGCAGTAGGACGCCACGCGGGGGATGGATGTAACGCCCTCGATGCGGCTATATCTCCCACGTGTCGAAGGACGACTTAGAGGCATAACCGCATTGAAAGCAATGTCGCAAGTGAGGTAATCTTCATACAACCCATGTAATACATAAGGGAAAGAGATACATAGCTGGCTTACCATCGCCACTTCACACAAATGCATGAATAAAGTATTACATCATCCAAATACAATCAGGGCCCGACTATGGAACCAAAATAAAAGAAGAACCCCAAATGTGACAAAGGTCCCCGATCGACCCCAAATGGGCTCCACTACTGATCAACTAGAACGAAGCAACGCAAAGGACAAGATCTTCATCGAGCTCCTCCTGAGCTGGGTTGCGTCATCTGCACGGACTCATCGGCACCTGCAAGCTGGTTTTTGAAGTATCTGTGAGCCACGGGGACTCAGCAATCTCGCACCCTCACGATCAAGACTATTTGAGTTTATGGGTAAGGTAAAGGTACGAGGTGGACCTGCAACAAGCGACTAGCATATATGGTGGCTAAACATACGCAAAAGAGAGCGAGAAGAGAAGGCAAAGCACGATCGAACAACTATGATCAAGAAGTGATCCTAGAAATACCTACGTTAAGCATAACTCCAACACCGTGTTCACTTCCCGGACACCGCCGGAAAGAGACCATCACGGTTACACATGCAGTTGACTCGTTTTAATTAAGTTAAGGTTCAAGTTATCTACAACCGGACATTAACAAATTCCCATCTACCCATAACCATGGGCACGGCTTTCGAAAGTTCAAATCCCTGCAGGGGTGTCCCAACTTAGCCCATGACAAGCTCTCACGGTCAACAAAGGAATAGACCTCCTCCTGAGACATTCCGATCAGACTCGGTATCCCGGTTCTACAAGACATCCTCGACAATGGTAAAACAAGTCCAGCAAGACCACCCGATGCGCCGACATCCCGATAGGAGCTGCATATATCTCGTTCTCAAGGCAACACCGGATAAGCAATCCGTACAACTAAAACCAGCCCTCGAGTTTCCCCGAGGTGGCACTGCAAGGGGCTCTAGTTTGGACCAACACTTAGACAAGCACTGGCCTGGGGGGTTAAAATAAAGATGACCCTCGAGATGCGCGACTCCCAAGGGAAAAGGCTAGGTAGCGAATGGTAAAACCAAGGTTGGGCCTTGCTGGAGGAGTTTTATTCAAAGCGAACTGTCAAGGGGTTCCCATTATAACCCAACTGCGTAAGGAACGCAAAATCCGGGAACATAACACCGATATGACGGAAACTAGGGCGGCAACAGTGGAACAAAACACTAGGCATAAGGCCGAGCCTTCCACCCTTTACCAAGTATATAGATGCATTAATTAAATAAGATATAGTGATATCCCACCAAGTAAACATGTTCCAAACAAGGAACAACATCTCCATGTTCCAACATGGAACAAACTTCAATCTTCACCTACAACTAACAACGCTATAAGAGGGGCTGAGCAAAGCGGTAACATAGCCAAACAACGGTTTGCTAGGACAAGGTGGGTTAGAGGCTTGGTTCAACAATATGGGAGGCATGATAAGCAAGTGGTAGGTATCGCAGCATAGGCATACCAAAAGAGCGAACATCTAGCAAGCAAAGATAGTAGTGATTTTGAGGGTATGATCATCTTGCCTGCAAAGTTGTCAGAGTTGACTGGATCCTCGAAAGCAAACTCAACGGGCTCCTCGTTAGCGAACTCGTCTCCTGGCTCTACCCAAACAAGACAAACAAGCAACAAGGACACAATCAACCACGTGCAAGGATCAAACAATGATGCAAGGATGGTATGCTATGCGGGATGCGATGCGGGATGCATATGCAAGATTTGACAAGGAATGCATGAACCTGGACTCAACTTGGGAATCCAAGTGTGCCACTGGAAAGATGAGATGAAATCTCTTGAAAACGATATTAAGAATGCCGGAATCGGAGTTACAGTTTGGAAATAGCAAGCAATTCAAATATGGCACCGGTCTGCGATTTACAGTAGGTAGCCATCTAAATGCAATGAGATGAACATGCTACAGCACCCAAACATGACAACAAAATACATGGCAAGGATGCATTCAAGATGCTTAACAAAAGTCTAGCACTGAGCCATGGCCAAATCATCCATTAACAGGTTCAAACAAGCATGGCAAAAATGCATATGGCAAACAGATCTCAGACTTAGTGAAATTAACACTTGTCTGGAATTTCAGATCAGGTAGCACACTTCGGAGCAACAAAACTACATGCTACAGGACCCGAACATGGCAAAGTAAAGCATGGCATGGAGCTACTCAAAGAGCTTAACAAAAGTCCCTTAGTGACCTTGAGCCAAAAGGGATCAGAAAATACAATTGCAAGCATGTGAACATGGCAAAAACATAATCAGTTCTCAGACTTAGTGAAAACTAGAGCATGCTGAAAACAGATATCAAGTAGGCATGTTTACGAGCTCGATGCACTCACTACGGAGCAAGGAATGATAATCTAAGCATACACCCATCAAGAATACACATTATACAAGCTATACATGGCAAGAACAATAACATGGCATGCACGGATCAACTAAAACATCCTCGGGAAAATTGCTAACAAGTAGACAATCTGCCCAGATTCACGAAGTAGCAAAAGTAGAGCTCGATTGACTCAATCTAGGGTGCTCCATAATTGCAAACAAGGACATGGATGGATAGATCACTACAAGATTAACAAAACATCCTTTCTGATCATCCTCAAAAGAGGCACGGATCACTAGAAAACAATGTGAACATATGGCCATATGAGATAAATAGATCAAGGACTTAGTGGAAATGCTAAGTCCCTGAAATCAGCATTACCAAGTGCCTCACTTGGCAAGCTTGTGCTAGTCACCACACACATCACAAAAATACATGGGTTGCACCTCTGGAAAGATGGCAAAACCCTTAACAAAACATATGTAGAGCTCACGGGCATATCATGGACACAAAAATCATGGCAAAATGACAAATATCTAAATGGAGCAGCAGATCTGACAATTATCTCAAGTAGCTCTCTTCTAACAGCATTTCGGGCATCAAGATTAACTCAAATGAAAATGATGCAATGAGATGAAATGATTTACTCTCTGGGACGAACATTTTAATATGCTATATGCATGAATCGAAGCTATGGATGCAAAGTTACAACATGATGAACATGGGCATATGAATCTGGGAATTTCGGGGACTTAGTGAAATTATACCTCTGCGAAAGTCAACGCGGGACGGAGGGATCCGGGACGGAGCGGTGCAGATCTGAGACGGGACGTGTTTGGATGGGGAAGTGGTGGATCTGATCCATCTTCCTCGGATCCGCGCGGGACGAGCTCCGGCGAACTCCTCGAGCTCCGGCGACGAAGGGGAGGTGGCACGCGGAGGCCGGAGGTGACCGGACAGCGGCGTGCGGGTAAGGCGGCGGAGGAGGTCGACGCCGGCGAGCTAGGCGCGGGGCGGCGCGGGCTCATCGAAAGGGCGGCGGAGACGCGGAGTGGCGGCGCCGGCGAACGGCGGCGGAGCGGGCCCGACGACCGCGGGCGAAGGCGGCCGCCGGGGTTCGGGCGGAGTGCCCGCGAAGTGCGGCAGTGGCGAGATGGGCCGGGAGGGCCTCGCCCGGGCCCCGGCGGGCTTCGGCAGGTGGTGGGAGGCTCGGTTGAGGTGGCGTGACACGATTGGCGCGGGAGGCGGCGGCGGGTGACGTGGCAGGCCCTCATTGGCCGGGGTGAGGTGGAGGGCGCAGCGGACATGTCCGGCCGGCGCGGGAGGAATTGTCCGGCGGCGCGCGGAGGAGGAGGTTAGGGTTTCATCTGCGTGCAAATTCTGGGAGGGACACATATTTATAGGTAGAGGGAGCTAGGAGAGTCCAAATGAGGTGCGGTTTTCGGCCACGCGATCGTGATCAAACGACCGAGATTATGGAGGAGGTTTAGGTGGGTTTTGGGCCATTTTGGAAGGGTGTTGGGCTGCAACACACACGAGGCCTTTTCGGTCCCTCGTTTAACCGTTGGAGCATCAAACGAAGTCCAAATGGTATGAAACTTGACAGGCGGTCTACCGGTAGTAAACCAAGGCTGCATGAAAAGTCTCGGTCCAATCTGGAAATGTTTAATCCCCACACACAAAAGAAAGGTAGAAATAACCACCGGAGGAGAACGAAGCGCCGGAATGCAAAACGGACAACGGGGAAAAAGCTCGGATGCATGAGACAAACATGTATGCAAATGAAATGCACATGATGACATGATATGCAAATGCATGACATGCAAGTAATGACAAGGCAACAATAGTGAATAACTGCACGACACCTGGCACATCGGTCTTGGGGCGTTACAATGGACCTCGTGCTGGGGGAGGAACGTCGCCGCGAAGCTGCCCTACGGGCGGCGAAGTACCAGCAGGCATTGCGGCGATACCACTACCGCAACATCCGCTCCAGGACACTCGAGACGGGCGACCTAGTCCAGAGGCGGGTCCTCTCCAGGGAAGGCTTGCATAAGCTTTCACCAATGTGGGAGGGCCCATTTAAGGTCGTCCACATCTCCAGGCCTGGCGCCGTGCGCCTGGAGACACAAGACGGGGTACCAATCCAAAACGCCTGGAACATCCAGCACCTCCGGAAGTTCTACCCATGAAGCAAGGCCCATAGCCTGTGAAGCAAGGCCCAGAGCCTGTGAAGAAAGGCCCAGAGCCTGTGAAGAAAGGCCCAGAGCCTGTGAAGAAGGCCCAGTGCCTGTGAAGAATCGCCGCTCGTGACACTCTCACGTAATAATGAGTTGGGGCTGTACACGCCCCGGAGTCTTGGGGGTGCCGGCCTCAGGCCCTGGGGCTCCCGCCCACGCCTAGTGGCAGCACTTGGCTCCACGCTGGTGAGAAGACTTGAAGACTAGATTAGGTGCCGGACGCGGCTTTTCATTTGCTTTCTATAGTTGGCTTGCTTTTCCTTAATCGAAGTTTGCTTTTGGCGTTCCTTGCTGATCTGACACCCTCACCTCTCACTGCATTTTTCCGGCTCGGGTTCGCTCGTGTTCTCTCTCTCGCATGCCTCATGAGGGGGCTAGGCAGGTGCCCTCGCAAGCATTTTCTTTCCCCTTCTCTGCCTTCTCACGAGCCACCCTCGTTCGAGCCCAAAAGCCGGCGTGCTTCTCCTAGTCCGTGCCCCTCGGGTACCGCGACACAAAGCGTCGGGTCAGGGCCAGGGTGATCAACAAATAATTTAGCGCACTTCCTAACAAGTTTTTGCAGTTTCTGAGCGAATGCAGGTCGCCAAGGCAAGATGGACACGAGGAAATGAGCGCCTCGTGAGGAAGAGGGTGTCCCGAATATACTAGGTTAAGTTCTTCGCATGAAATAACGACACAACACGGGAACAACACGCATAGTGCAACAATCGAGGAACTATAGTTTGATACACGACCCCTGGGCCTATACTGGTTTCATTCTTGATGCAGGAAAAAGAGTAAAACAAAAGTGGCGTTGCAGCAATCCATGAAAGCAGACCCCTAGCGGCACCTCGAGCCTAGCCGGATCCTTCTTCGCGCTTCACGGAGGTGCGGCGACGAGATGACCCACTGCCGCCTTCAAAGCGGGCGCGGCGGCTGGTCATAGCCACTCTACTAGAACAGTCACCAGAGGAAGAGCCGCCGTAGCTTGACAAGACACGGCCGCCCTCGAGGGCAGGCTCGCCCTCATCCTCGTTGCGGCCGTCCCTGAGACCGAGCAGCTCCTCACCATTGTTCGCCTCGGGGCAGCACCCGGCGCGGCAACCATCTTCCCCAAACACCCTCACATAGAGGGTCGATCCACCATCGTACTTAAAGTGGAGGGCGCACCGCCTGCCCAAGCCACGCGCGCGGGCGAACGTCTGCCAGCCGCGGGCCAGAGCTATGTTGCCCGTGGCAGAAGTCGCGACTGCAACCCAAGAAGCCTTGCTACAGCAACCATCCGCCTGCAGCCAGAGTCCGCTTGGACCGGAGGCCGATAGCTCGTCGGCGAAGAAGCGCGGAAGTGGGAGCCAGATGCCTGCTAGGTTCTCCGACCAGACGACAAACTCCGGAGACACTTCCATCGTGTGGAAGCGCGGACCGGGGGGACCACCAGAGCACGCCTCCCCTCGTCAACTGGATCGCCATGGCTGGGACGACCCCCTCTGCATGCCGCGGCACTACACCAACGGTGGGCCGCGGCAGGGGATGCGGTGCACTTCGCGGATGCTCGCGCCCGCGCTTGGGCCCCGAGGAGCCGGGTCCCTCGCGAGGGGCCTTTCCCTTTGTGGCGCCATTGGTGACACTGCAAGCAATGGAGCGAAGAAGAAGCAAGCAAGCAAGGAGGAGATGGGCGACGGGGGCTCCGCCCCCTCCCCATTTATAGCAAGATAAGGCCAATCGGTGCCTCCCATGATCGCAGGTAATGATGGTTCTCCTTGCATCTCGCAGAGACTTGCCAAGTCGTGCAGTTGCCGAGGCAGTGTGGGGAAGCAGAGACACCCACGTCCAATCAACCGCCACGCGTCAACCAAGGCCGTAGACTTTTGGGGGCCCACGGTGCTCCGTACTTGACCCTTGGCTTCACCGTGAAGCCAAGCCCGAGCACACCTTGGGCCCGGGGGCTCCTTTCGGCATTCTGGGAACAGGGGTCCCCAGACTTGCCTGCCTGCGGCCCATGGCGTGGCCAAGCCAGCAGGCCGTACGGCCCATCTTCATCAACAAGGCATCCAAGACCCTCACGAGGGGCCAAAGCCTCATGAGGCGGACGACATAAGACCTCCTCTGGAGTGGCCTAGTCGGGTAGGCTCATGAGGGGCGGAGATAACAAGGCGAGGCAAACCTCACAAGGCTCTCGTGACGTGAGCCATGATGATTGACACCGGGTGGGCGCCAGGCGGGCGCCAACGCACGCAGCGTCCTTGTTTCCTCTTTGGTGCTAAGGAGTCCAGCGTAGGCGAGGAGTACCGAGGCATCAGGCAAATGTTGCCATATCGGTGCAACAGTACCAAGACCAGAAGGACGGCCAGACGGAGGTCATCATGGAGCCCAAGACGGCGTCACCGCTAGAGCCTTTCGCAGGCGGAGACCACCTTTGTCAGGATAGCTTGTTCTAGCTGTCGCCCTTCAAATTTTCCTGCCGTTGTTGGCTCCCTTCCTGCTCAATAATTGGGAAGAGGACCAGGGCCTCTATAAATAGGACTAGCCACCACCATAGGCGAGGACGGATCCTGAAGATCATCCCCACACACACAAGTTAGCCAAGCACGAGAACACCTCACCCTCAGGAGGCTGTTCTTCCCCTTGTATTGTTCATCATTAGCCCAAGAGGCAATCCACCACCACCACACTGGAGTAGGGTATTACATCACAACGGTGGCCCGAACCAGTATAAATCTTGTTTCTTTCTGTTTTGTGAGTTCGTCGAGTTCGTGTGCGAGATCTTAGCGAGCTAGGGCGTAGATCGGTGGGAGGAAAAGACTTTGTGCGCACCCCAGTTTTCAAACATTAAGGGTTTGCCGGAACCCCACATCCGACACGGACCAGCAGCCACATGGTGGGAGAATTACACAGCTACTTTTCCTATAGCCAATGTCACTTGGGAGCAGTTTCAGCAAGCATTCCGCACAACCCATGTATCCACCAAAGCAATAAGCATGAAGAAGCGTGAGTTTCACAACTTACGCCAGGGGAACCGCACTGTAGGCCAGTACGTGGAGGAGTTTAGTAAGTTATCCCGCTATGCTCGAGATGATGTGGCCACAGATGCTGCGAAGCAGGAGAAGTTTATGGAAGGGCTAAATGATGAGATGAGTATGCAGTTAATGATGGCAGCATTTAACAACTACCAGGAGTTGGTAGATAAAGCTCTCACGATCGAAGGGAAGAAGCGGCAGATAGAGAGCCGCAAGAGGAAATATGGACAAGGGAAGTACAATTCAGGAGCTCAGCAGAAGCCTCGCTTTACCCCAAACTCGGAAGGGCTTGCCCATAACCATGGAGGCCACACTCACAATGGAGGAAGTTCCCATAATCATAATGGCCCAAGGAATGGGAATGGGAATGGAGCAAGCAGCAATCAGAACCGCTCGAATCCAGCCACACCCGCCAAGAGGGACCTAAGCCACGTTACTTGTTTCAAGTGCGAGAAGACTGGACACTATGCCACGGAGTGCCCTGAAGCAAAGAATGAAAATGGTAATGGGAGCTCTGGGAAGAAGCCCAATCCATTTACCAAAGGACAAGTGAACCACGTGAACGTGGAGGAGGTTGAAGAACAACCAGATGCAGTTATCGGTAAGTTTTTAGTTAAGACATTTAGTACAATCGTTCTTTTTGATACTGGTGCATCGCATTCATACATATCAAGGGGATTTGTGGATAAGTATAAGTTGCCCACTAGAATTCTTAAGACACCTATGCTAGTAACCTCACCTGGAGCCGAGTATATGGCAAGCAGTGGATGTTTTCAGATGCCATTAACCATAGGTGGTCATGTTTTCCCCTCTGACTTGATAATTTTGGAGTCGCAAGGATTGGATGTGATACTAGGAATGGATTGGCTGTCGATGTATGGAGGAAACATCGATTGCACCAGTAAGTCCACTATGCTCACCACTCCGGAGGGAAAAAGGATCAAGTATGTATCTAGGCATGCGCCAAGGGGAACCCACGTACATTCTCTCACGGGAGTTGTTCAGGAGGAAGTGCCTGTTGTGAAGGATTACCCAGATGTATTTCCAGAGGAGTTACCGGGCATGCCGCCAGATCAAGACATAGAGTTTTTGATAGAGCTGTTGCCAGGCACCGAGCCAATATCAAAGAGACCATACCAGATGCCTGCGAATGATCTGGAGGAGATCAAGAAACAGATTAAGGAGTTATTGGAGAAAGCTTACATTCGACGGAGTTCATCACCATGGGGAGCCCCAGTGTTGTTGGTTGAGAAGAAGGATAAGTACCTAAGAATGGTTGTTGATTATCAGGCGTTGAATGAAGTGACAATCAAGAACAAGTACCCACTGCCAATGATCAATGATCTGTTTGACCAGCTGCAAGGAGCTAAAGTGTTTTCGAAGATCGACCTGTGATCAGGCTACCACCAGCTGAAGATTCAAGAAAAGGATATACCTAAGACAGCGTTCACCACATGGTATGGGCTTTATGAGTATACGATTATGTCATTTGGATTGACTAACGTCCCTGCCTATTTCATGAGTATGATGAATAACGTGTTCATGGAGTTCTTGGATAAGTTTGTTGTGGTGTTCATTGATGATATTTTAGTATACTCAAGGAATGAAGAGGAACATAAGGAGCATTTGCGGTTAGTTCTCGAGAAACTCAGGGAACATCAGTTATATGCCAAGTTTATTAAATGTGAGTTTTGGTTGAAGGAGGTTGGAATTTCTTGGACATGTTATATCAGGAGAAGGTATAGCAGTGGACCCTACCAAGGTTAAATTAGTCACTGAGTGGTTGGAACCCACCTCAGTTGGAGAGATCCGCAGTTTTCTTGGACTCGCGGGATACTATTGGAGATTCATTGAAAATTTCTCTAAGATTGCGAAGCCCATGACGACGTTGTTGAAGAAGGACACCAAGTTCCATTGGACTGAGGAATGTGAAGCAAGTTTCCTGGAGTTTAAGAAACATTTGACTACAGCCCCAATGCTGATTGATAGAGCATTTCCTCATATAATCTTTTTAGCCTTTTTGCATCAAATTGTAATCGTATTCTCACATTATTTACTCGAAAGATATTCAAATACTCATATTATGTCACATTTACAACACTACTCCATCTTTTGCAGAAAAAGGGCGAAAAGGTCCAAATCCTTCTATATTGGAGTGTCTAAGAGGTTGCGGTTGCTGCATTTTGCGGAGGGACTCTAGTGTGAAGAAGAATTAACCTCCAAGGGGCTAGCTGATGAAGAAGGGGACCAACTTGGGAAGAAAGAAGAAAACAAGGAGGGCTAAACAAGAAGAATGCAGATCTGATCGAGAGGGGTCAAATCCCTAGCCATCTCCTTGGATCCCCTCCGGGCCTGGCACACATCTCTCTCCCTCACCCCTCCTTCTCCACCATCGGCTACCGCCGCGGCCAGGCCGGCGTGGTGGCGCGCCACCGCGCAACCAGCACACCCACCACACGCCACCAAATCCATCCACCATCGCCACCATCTCCAGCCACCTCCACACCTCGCACACCCGATCAGACAAGAGGGTCACGAGCGTCTGGTCCTCCGTGTGAGCGCCCCCGTGCTGCTGATCTTCTTCTTCTCCTATGCCTTGCGGCTGCTCCTTCTTCCCTCGCCTTGCTGCTGCTCCTCCACTTCTCAACCCTCATCACACTGCTGCTCCTTCTTCCCTCGCCTTGTTGCTGCTCCCCCACTTCTCAACCCTCACCACGCTGCTGCTCCTCCTCTCCAAGTTGCTGCTGCCGCTCCTTCCTTTGTTCTGCTGCTTCTTCTCTGTTCCACCTACTGCTGCTCCTCCCTCACGCCCCTTCTCTAGCTGGCTGCTGCTGCTGCTGCTCTTCACCTTCCCTTTCCCCAACCTGCTGCTACTTCTTCTCTCAACCTCCTGCTGCTACTTCTTCTCCAATCCCCACGCTGCGCCTATTCCCTTTTCTTGTTGGTGTTCCTTTACTGAAGAAAACAACCTGCTGCTATTATTTACTTGTTGCTGATCATGCATTTTTCTGCATCCCGAACTACTGCTTCCCTCTCTTTTTCTTGCAAAAATATTGTACGATGCCTTGTAAGAATTGGTGAATTGTCCAGTATTAAAGTGGTTTAGTAATATTTTGTTGATCTGCGAGTACTTGTTTAGTGGCTTGTGTAATTTCGTTTGTGTTGTCACTCGTGTAACCTGAACCTTGGTGTAGTACCTTGTGCCCATATGTGTGGCTATGTGTGTACTGTAGTTCCTACATCAACTATGTTCATGTGAAAATATATATGTTTGTGCTGTGATATATATTTGTCCCTGTCATATTATCTGGTTTCTCTCCTCTGTTAGATGTTTGATAGTTATATATGTGTCTTTGTCATGTTGTTTTCCTTTTGTTTTAGTCTCTAATTTCTCCTGCCTAATAAAAATATCAAAAAGACAACTAGTACTCTCTCTTTACTGTTTGTCATTTGTATTTGTCACTGTCCTTGGTTATTTTAGGTTTATATTTTCTTGCGATCATCATATGAATTGTCACCTAGCTTTAGCCTAGTATAGTCGCTGTCGCCTAGTCCCTGTGGTGAATAAGACATCCATAGTTTGGGGCGTAAAAACCCCGCTATACTTTCAATAGATCATTGATCCTGCCGGACATATGCAAGGATTTCCAAGTGTATTGCGACGCCTCTCTCTTAGGACTTGGAGGAGTACTTATGTAAGATAGAAGAGTTGTTTGATATGCCTCACGACAACTTCGACCACATGAGTTGAATTATGCCACACATGACTTGGATTTGGCAGCCGTAGTGCATGCACTCAAGACCTGGAGACATTTTCTTATTGGGAACCATTGTGATGTGTACTCGGATCATAAGAGTTTGAAGTACATTTTCACACAGAAGGAGTTGAACCTTAGGCAAAGGAGATGGTTGGAGCTTATAAAGGATTATGATATGAAGTTGCACTATTATCTGGGAAAGGCCAATGTCATAGCAGACGCTTTGAGCTGAAAGAGTCATGCCAATACCTTAGTA
Source organism: Triticum aestivum (assembly GCF_018294505.1). Classification (NCBI taxonomy): domain Eukaryota; kingdom Viridiplantae; phylum Streptophyta; class Magnoliopsida; order Poales; family Poaceae; genus Triticum; species Triticum aestivum. The sequence goes on along the minus strand of NC_057812.1, from coordinate 358,882,944 downwards.
ACAGGAGGATTGCCAAAGGAGTTAGCAGAGGATTTCAAGGAGCTACGTTTAGAGATTGTTCCCAAAGGTTTTGTTAAAACAATGGAAGTTCAGTCGACATTATTGGGAAAGATTCGAGAAGCCCAGAAGGATGACAAAGAAATTGTCGAGATAAAGGAAAAGATGAGTGAAGGCAAAGCCAAAGGTTTTCGTGAGGATGAGCACGACACCTTGTGGTTTGAGGATCGTATTTTTGTGCCCAATAATGCCGAGATCAGGAAGTTGATATTACAGGATGCTCACGACTCACCATACTCGATACACCCTGGAAACACCAAGATGTATTTGGATTTGAAGGAGCGTTTCTGGTGGACTGTAATGAAGAAGGATATTGCCAAGTATGTAGCCGTATGTGATGTATGTCAGAGAGTGAAGGCAGAACATCAGAAGCTAGCAGGATTACTACAAGCTATGTTAATACTCGAATGGAAGTGGGATAAGCTTGACATGGATTATCACCGGATTACCCAGGTCCCGATCGGGGTATGATTCTATCTGGGTGGTAGTAGACCGCTTGACCAAAGTAGCTCACTTTATCCCAGTGAAAACCACATATACAAGTGCAAAGTTGGCCAAGATATTTATGACCAGGATCGTATGTATGCATGGAGTTCCGAGGACCATCGTATCAGACAGAGGAACACAATTTACATCAAAGTATTGGCACCAACTGCACCAGACTTTGGGAACCAGGCTGGAATTCAGTACAACTTCTCACCCGTGCACAGATGGACAGACCGAGAGAGTCAATCAGATTTCGGAGGACATGTTGAGAACTTGTGCACTAGACTATGGGTCTAGTTGGCATGATAATTTACCCTACGTGGAGTTCTCATACAATAACAGCTACCACGACAGTTTGAAGCCCTGTACGGAATAAGATGTCGAACACCATTGATGTGGGATGAAGTTGGAGACCGTCAGTTGTTTGGACCGGATTTGATCAAAGAGTCTGAAGAGAAGGTTAAGCTGACTCGAGATAGACTGAAAGTAGCTTAGTCCAGACAGAAGAGTCATGCAGACTCGAAATGCAAGGAGGTGGTCTATGAAATCGGAGATAGAGCATATCTGCGAGTATCACCTCTACGAGGAGTTAAGCGTTTTGGAGTTAAGGGAAAGTTAGCCCCGAGATTTGTAGGACCGTACCGTGTTCTGGAGCGTATGGGAGAGGTTGCCTACAAGTTGGAGTTACCTGAAGGACTGTCAGGAGTTCATGATGTGTTTCACATTTCCCAGTTGAAGAAGTGCCATGCTGAGATAGCAGATATTCCTCTGAGAGATATAGTGCCCCTGGAAGCAATGCAGTTGGACAGTGATTTGGCGTATGAGGAAAAACCAGTCAAGATTCTCAAGTTTGCCAGTTGAGTTACCCGCAGCAAGGTTATCAAGTTTTGCAAAGTTCAGTGGAGTCACCATACCGAGGACGAAGCCACCTGGGAAAGAGAGGATGATCTACGCAAAGACCACCCACACCTATTTTCTAGCCAACCTGAATCTCGAGGGCAAGATTCATCTTAAGGGGGGTAGGTTTGTAACACCCCAAATTTTCAATTTGAAATGTTGTACATAGGTCATTCATGCATATAATATTTTATTGCATTTCATTTTGCGATCCTCGAAATTCTAAGCAACTCAAGGACCCTGGGAGAGAGTTGGGGATTTCACGTTTTTCATATTTGAATTTTTATCAAATATTGAAACAAGGATCATTTTGGTTTTAATGATTTTTCTCTCCGAAAATATTTCATATCAAAACATACGAGAGGAAAAATATGACTTCTCCAAAATAAATGAAATATTAGAGGAAAAATATTAAAATCAAATAAGTTATTTTATTTGGGTTTTATCGCTATTTTATTCGAATTAGTAAAAATGCGCGTAAAAATTGCATTATAGGCCCAAATAAATGTTCACCTTGTCCGACATATTTTAAGAGGACGGGGAAAATGTATTTCAGGAATTTTGGAGTCCGTTTAGTATTTCTTTTTTTTGTTTTTCTGTGCAGAATTATTTAAAACAAAGGAGGGGGTCAACCGACTCCGGGCCGTACACGGCCTGGACTCCGCCCCGGCCGACCCTTATAAGCCGTGCCCGCATGACCCCTAGCCCACCAGCCCGAGCCGCGCCAACCCTAGGCCCATCCGAGCGCCGCCGCCGCCACCGCGCCTTGCGCCGCTGCCGCTGCCGGAGCCCGCCGCCTTTCCGCCCCGCCGCCGAGCCGCCGCGCCACCCAGCCGGAGTTCCCGCCACCGCCGCCGACGTGCTTGCCGAGGTAGCCGCCGGTTTTTCTTTAAAAACCGTTCGGTTTATTTCGAACCCTAGATCTATTTTTTTAGATCGGTTCGTTCGTTTTTTCGGTTTAGTTATTTAGTGAACACATGTTTGTACATTCGTTTTAACGAACGGTTTTCTCCTGTTAACCGCAGACAGCGAACGTTCGTTCGTTAGCCTGTTCGTCAGTTTTCTTTTTCCAGGGTTTTTCCGTGATTATTCACGATCGCGATTTCAGCCCTGTTCTTAGATTTAGTTTATCTTTTCACTCATTTATCAGAATCAGGCGATTCAACCGCCTAGATCTTCGTCTCGAAGCCCTCTTTTTGTTTAACCAACTTAAACAAGATTTTGGTATTGTAAAATTTGACTTTAGTCCAGATTAGTAATCGGATCTTGTTTCTTTCGCAGTTTGAGTTTCATTGCTCCGTTTGATTTGTTTCTTTCTGCCAAACGGAGTTCTTTAGTTGAACTTTCTGGTTAGATTTTCTTATTTGAGTTTTACCCATGAATCCTTGCTTGATTTCTTATGTATGTTATTGTTTGTTTGCGATAGAACACCTGGAGTGCGAAGCGTGCTACTACAAGTCTTTAGGATTTGCAGATCGTCAGCAAGGCAAGTAACACATTGATCATACCCCTTTATCACCCAGTTTGTATGCATTAGTTTCAACCTTCACACATTGCATGAGTAAGATGTCTTAACATGTGGGTCTGGGAAGCAGATGATGAGGTAGAATGTAACGCCCTGGATGTAACTTACCATATTTGTACTCCGACTCTTGCCATTTTCGGCTCTAAGTTATGAGATTCCCTTTGTGGTTGGGTTCTTGTCTTTGTTTTGCATTTTGTCCATGTCATGCATTTCATATCATGTCATCATGTGCATCGCATTTACATACGTGTTCATCTCATGCATCCGAGCATTTTCCCCGTTGTCCGTTTTGCAATCCGACACTCCTACGTCTTTCGGCGCCCCCTTTTGCCTCTTTTCGTGAGCGGGTGCTAAACATTCTCGGAATGGACTGAGATTTTCCAAGTGGCCTTGGTACACCACCGGTAGACCGCCTGTCAAGTTTTGTGCCATTTGGAGTCCGTTTGATACTCCAACGGTTAACCGGGGAACCGTAAAGGCCTCATGTGTGTTGCAGCCCAACACCCCTCCAAAGTGGCCCAATAACCCATCCAAACCCACTCCATCCTCTCGGCCGTTCGATCACGATCGGGTGGCCGAAAACCACACTCCATTTGGACTCTCCTAGCTCCCTCTACCTATATATTTGTCCTCCTCGTCCAAAATCCGGGTCCCGAAACCATAAAATTCCCCTCCGCGCCGCCGGGCATGTCCACGCGCCGCCGGACATTTCGCGCCGCCGCCGCGTGCCAGTGAGAGCACGCCACCTGTTGCCTCCGCCGCCGTTCCCACCGCGCGCCGCCACGGGCCCGCGCGGCCCAGATCCGGCCCACGGGGCCCTAGCCGCCTGCGCCCCCGCGTCTCACCGTCGCCCGATCCCGCGCGCCCCGCCGCCTTTCATCCTTGCCACCGCCCCACTCTCTCCGCTCGTCGCCAACGCCGCACCATGCTGCCGACTCCACCGCGGCCCCGCTTCCCAGCTCCTCCACCGCGCGCCGTCCTCACCGAACCTGGCCGCCCCGAGCTCGTCGGCGTCTCCCTCCACCCTGGCGTCAAGTCCGGCGACGATCTCCGGCCACCTCCGACGATCCTCGATCCGCGAGCTCGACGAACCCTAGATCTCGCGGGGTGAGATTTCCACTAAGTCTTCATCTCTGCCACATTTTCAGGCCCTGTTCAACATGCCATAACTCCTCATCCGTAGATCCATTTTGCATGCATGACATATCAAAATGTTCATCTGGATGTGCTCTTCATTTTGTTACATTGTGCCATGCTTGTTTGAGTCCATCTTGATGCCCAAATCGTGGGTGCAAGAGTGCTATAAAATGTTAGGTGCTGAATCTTAGCAGATTATGAGCATTTGTTATTTTTGCTACATTTATTGTGTGCTGCATATGAGCATGAGCTCTACACGTGTTTTGGGCTATGCCATGCCATATTTACAGGGGTGTATGCCATGTATTTTTGTGATCAATGTGGTGACTAGCACAAGCATGCAAAGTAGCTCTCGTAATATTGCTGTTTTCAGGGACTTAGAATTTCACCAAGTCATTGCTCTGCTGTTATTTTTATGCCATGTGTTCATGTTGCTACAAAGAGATCCATGCTTCTTTTGAGTATGTTCAGTAAGGTTGATTTTGACATATGGTTGTGCTCTATCCATCCATGTCCCTATTTGCATTTATGGAGTGCCCTAGCATGACTAAATCTTGCTCTACTTTTGCTATAAATGTTCCTGGCAGATTGTTTACGTGTTAATCAATTTTGCCAAGGTTGTTGTAGTTGATCCATGCATGCTATTATTTTGTTCTTGCTTTGGTTAGCTTCATGAACATGTCTTCTTGATGGTAGTATTCTTAGCTTGTCATGCCATCCCTTGTGTTGAGTGAATGAAGCTCGCAAAGAGGCCTTCATAATTCTGTTTTTGCCATGTCCAGTTTTCTGCTAAGTCTGAATCCGTTAACGAAACTTACTCCTCAGTCCCTTCGTCGCTCTGGTGAGGCCTCCTGACGTAGAGTTTTGACTCTTCTCTCCTCAAATTTCATGAATTTTTTTTAGGATCACGCGGGTATCTTGGAATCGTTCTGATGGTTTTGTGACGAGAACATTGTTCTTGGTGCCTCCTGACATTTAGGGGTTGTGGCAGTGTCCCGGGGAGTTGATCTCCGAGGTGTTGTCGTCAAAATTTTACCGTTGCGGTTCTGGAATACCTAAGTTCGCCGACATCGAAAATCTCCTTTATGAAGTTGTTGCTGAGATAACCTCGATGCCACCTTGTACAGGGGCGGGAGTTCGGGAGTATTGCCATAACTCGTATAACGGATGCTTTTCGAAGGTTGAGATAAATGATTTCCGAAGGTTTCTTGGTTATGTGTTGAAGGATGGATACAGCTGGATTTAGGATTTGCTAGTTTTGGGTGAGATATTATGCTTCCCCTGTATCCCCAACACCCGATTGCATAACCAGAAAATTTCGGGAGTTTCATAGGTGGGAATTCATGTAGCTCTAGTATTTCTTCCCGCAGATATTTGGTTTGTGATTGGGTAATCCTTACCAATTATTTGTTCATATTTGTACCTTGTTCATTTTATTCTTCTACCTTTATCTAAGTGGCTTCTCAACCTTATGGAAGTGTGATGATTTACTTTGGAATTCATTCGTTCATTCTTGCTCGGATGTTAAGGCTATATGTTGCAATTTTGACCCATTGATTCAGCTTGACTATATGTCTTTCAAGATGCTAACGGATGTCACCCTCTTCAGGATGGCTCCTCCAACGCGTCAGAATCCAGAACCTCCGCCACCACCTCCACCTCCGGAGGCATGGCAAGCTGTCATGGCCGCCACCAACGCCAACACGCAGATGCTTATGCAACTCTTGCAAGAGCGTAACCAATAAAATCAAGGCCAAGGCAACAATCAAGCTCAGTTCGCTACCCTCAATCAGTTCCTCGCAAACCAGCCGAAGTCCTTCAGTAATTGTGTCGAGGCCACAGACGCTGACGATTGGCTCGTGGATATCTGTAAACATTTTGAGTGTAGCAACGTCAAGGCTGAGGACTTTGTCAAGTTTGCTTCGTTCCAACTCAAAGACCAAGCTGCTGAGTGGTGTCAACAATACAAAGATTCCAGAGGAGGTCATGTGATTACCTGGGATGATTTCCGCCGAGACTTCAAAGCTTACCACATTCCTCAAAGTGTTGCTGAGAGTAAGCGTGAGGAGTTCCGCAATCTGAAGCAAGGCAGCATGTCTGTTTACCAATACAACATCCTGTTTCAGAGGCTCGCTCGCTTTGCTAAACAAGACATCCCTGATGAGAAGAGCATGATTTATCAATTCAAAGGTGGCCTCAGAGAAGATCTGCACCTAGCTCTTGTGCTTTTTGAGCCGACCGAGTATGATGAGTTCTACAACATGGCACTAAAGCAAGAGGCTGCTCAGCTCAAGTGCGATGCTTCTAAGAAGAGAGTCAGGGATGCAACTCAATCATCTTCTTCAACTCAAGTGGCAGCTAAGCAGCAAAAGTTCTGGTTGCCTCCTCCTCCATTCCGTCAGCCTTATCAGTAGAAGAGCAAAGGTGGAAATGGATCTTCCCACCCACCCAACACAGGCTATCAGAACAAAGCTCTGTCTCATGCTCCAAGGTCAAGTGCTCCTTATCACCGTCCGCTCTCAAAGGTGACATGTAACAAGTGTCAGCAAAAAGGGCACTATGCAAACAAATTCTTCAACCAGAGGCGCCTTCCGCCTCCTCCTCCTGTGAGATCTGCCAGCAATGCAGTGGTCAAGCATAATCCCAAGTTTGGAAAGGTCAACATGATGAATGCAGCTCAGGCAGAGGACTCTTCAAAAGTGATCATGGGTAACCTTCCTGTTAACGATATTCCTGCAAAAGTTCCTTTTCGATACTGGTGCATCGCATTCTTTCATTTCAAGACCGTTTGTGGCTATGCATGATTTGGTTACTGAAGTATTGCCGAGACCTTTGTCTATTGTTTCTCCGGCCCGACAAATGACTTCTCGAGAATTCGTTCTAGATTCCATTATCAAGATGGGCGACTACAAATTTCTGGCTTCTCCAATTGTTCTTGGTGACTCGGTTATTGATCTAATTCTCGGCATGGACTGGCTTTCTAAGCACAAGGCTCAACTTGATTGTGCTGGTAGGCAGATTCAATTGTCACACTCGTCTGAGGATGTGATCATCTTTGCCGCTCGTGATGATACCATTAGACTGTTTTCTCTCAATGAGAAGGGCGAGTTGAATGCCATCTCTCAGATTCCAGTTGTTTCTGAATATCAAGATGTCTTTCTAGAAGAGCTTCCGGGAATGCCTCCTCACCAGCCAGTTGAATTCATCATCGATCTTGAGCCTGGCACGGAACCTGTTTGCAAACGTCCTTACAAGCTTGGACCAGAAGAGTTGAAGGAGCTGAAGAAACAACTCGATGTACAAGAGCGCATGGGTCTGATCCAACCGAGTTCATCTCCATGGGGTTGTGGTGTTCTTTTTGTCAAGAAGAAGGATGTCACGGACCGACTTTGTGTCGACTACCGCCCATTGAACAAGAAGACCATAAAGAACAAGTACCAACTTCCCAACATCAATGAGCTTTTCGAGAAGCTCAAAGGTGCTCAAGTATTCTCCAAGCTTGACCTCCATATGGGCTATCATCAGATTCACATTCGTGAACAAGATATCCCCAAGACATCATTCATAACAAGCTATGGTTCTTACGAATACACTGTCATGTCTTTCGGCCTTGTCGATGCTCCTCCAACATTCTCTCGCATGATGAACTTCATCTTCAACCCTTACACAAATGATTTCTTCTTGGTGTATCTCGATGATATTTTGGTCTTTTCCAAGAACAAGGAGGATCATGCCAAGCATTTGAGTTTGGTGCTGGACAAACTCAAAGAACATCAGTTCTATGCGAAGTTTTCAAAGTGTGAGTTTTGGCTCGATGAGGTTCTCTACCTTGGGCATATCATCTCCGCCAAGGGCATACCTGTTAATCCTGAGAAGGTGTCTGCAATCGGGAATTTGGAACCGCCTCAGAATGTGAAGCAGCTCCGCAGTTTCCTTGGGCTTGCAAGCTATTGTCGAAGATTCGTTGAGAATTTCTCTAAGATCGCGAAGCCTCATTCCAACCTCCTCCAGAAGCATGTGAAGTATGTCGGGATGCCTGAATGTGACATCGCTTTCAACACCCTCAAAGAGAAGTTAGTCACAGCTCCAATTCTAACTCCTCCTGATGAATCCAAACCATTCGAAGTTTTCTGTGATGCTTCCCTTCAAGGTCTCGGTGCTGTGTTAATGCAAGAGAAGAAAGTTGTGGCCTATACCTCTCGCTAGTTGAAGCCCAACGAAAAGAACTACCCCACTCATGACCTCGAGTTGGCGGCAGTTGCCCATGCTCTTTTAACATGGAGACATCTCTTGTTGGGAAGGAAAGTGGACATCTTCACTGATCATAAGAGCCTCAAGTACATCTTCATCAAGCTCAACCTCAACCTCAGGCAGACTCGTTTGGTCGAAATGATTCAAGAGTATAACCTGAGTATTGAATATACTCCAGGAAAGGCCAATGTCATTGTTGACGCTTTGAGCAGGAAGGCTTACTACAACAGTTTGATTCTCAAGCCCTTCCAACCGGATCTTTGTGAAGCTTTCCGCAAACTTAATCTCCAAGTTGTTCCTCAAGGCTTCCTTCCCAACCTCCAAGTCTCTCCTACTTTGGAAGATCAGATTCGTGAGGCTCAACTTCTTGATGCAATGGTGAAGAAGGTGAAGAATGGGATTGCCAAGAGCCAACACAAGTACAAGTGCTATCGCCTTGATGACAAAGATACTCTATTCTTCGAGGATCGAATTGTTGTTCCTAAAGGTGGCCTTCGTAAAGTCATTATGAACGAGGCTCACAATTCACTCCTATCCATTCATCCTGGAAGTACAAAGATGTACAATGACCTCAAGCAGTCGTATGAAGCGATAAATTGCTCAGTTCGTGAATGAATGCGATGTCCGCAGAAGAGTGAAGGCAGAACACCAATGGCCAGCTGGTCTCCTCCAACCTCTTGCCATTCCAGAATGGAAGTTTGACCATATTGAGATGGACTTTGTGACTGGATTTCCCAAGTCCAAACGTGGAAATGATGTTAGCTTGGTTGTCATCGATAAGCTTACTGAAGTGGCTCATTTTCTTCCTATCAAAGAATCTATCACAGCAGCTCAGTTGGCAGAGCTATATACCTCCAGATTGTCTCCTTGCATGGCATTCCACAGTTGATATCTTCAGATCGTGGAAGCATCTTTACTTCTAAGTTCTGGGACTCCTTTCAGAAGGCCATGGGCACCAACATTCGCTTCAGCACAGCCTTTCATCCTCAAACTAGTGGACAAGTCGAGCGAGTAAATCAAATCCTTGAAGATATGCTTAGGTCTTGTGTCATTTCCTTTGGTATGAAGTGGGAAGATTGTCTTCCATATGCCGAGTTCTCCTACAACAACTTCCAAGCGAGTTCGGGCAAGGCCCCATTCGAGATTCTCTATGGCAGAAAGTGTCGTACCCCTCTTAATTAGTGAGATACTGGTGAACGCCAACTTCTTGGCAATGACTTAATCACGGAAGCTGAAGAAATGTGTAAAGTCATCTGTGAAAATCTCAAAGCTGCGCAATCGCATCAGAAGAGTTACTATGATAGCAAGCATCGTGACTTGGCTTTCGAGATAGGAGACCATGTCTACCTCCGCGTCTCTCCAATGAAAGGTACTCATCGCTACGGTATCAAAGGGAAGCTTGCCCCTAGATATGTGGGTCCTTTCAAGATCATTGGCAAAAGAGGCGATCTTGCCTTCCAACTTGAGCTTCCATCCAAGTTTGCAAACGTGCACGACGTGTTTCACGTGTCACAGCTTCGCAAGTGTTTCATGACTCCTGACCGCACCATCAACTTCGAAGTGATTGATCTCCAATAAGACCTGTCTTATCATGAGCATCTCGTTGCTATTATTGAAGAAACTGAGCGCAAGACTCGCAACAAGTCTATCAAATTCCTGAAATTGAAGTGGTCACATCATTTCAACCGAGAAGCCACCTCGGAACGCGAGGATCGCCTCCGTTCTGAATATCCGTAGTTCTTTCAGTCCTAGATCTCGGGACGAGATCCTATCGTAGTGGTGGAGTGTTGTAACGCCCCGGATGTAACTTGCCATATTTGTACTCCGACTCTTGCCATTTTCGGCTCTAAGTTATGAGATTCCCCTCGTGGTTCGGTTCTAGTCTTTGTTTTGCATTTTGTCCATGTCATGCATTTCATATCATGTCATCATGTGCATCGCATTTGCATACGTGTTCTTCTCATGCATCCGAGCATTTTCCCATTGTCCGTTTTGCAATCCGACACTCCTACGTCCTCCGGCGCCACATTTTGCCTATTTTCATGTGTGGGTGTTAAACATTCTCGGACTGGACCGAGATTTGCCAAGCGGCCTTGGTACACCACCGGTAGACCGTCTATCAGGTTTCGTGTCATTTGGAGTCCGTTTGATACTCCAACGGTTAACCGGGGAACCATACAGGCCTCGTGTGTGTTGCAGCCCAACACCCCTCCAACGTGGCCCAATAACCCATCCAAACCAACTCCATCCTCTCGGCCGTTCGATCATGATCGCATGGCCCAAAACCGCACTCCATTTGGACTCTCCTAGCTCCCTCTACCTATATATTTGTCCTCCCCGTCCACAATCCGGTTCCCGAAACCCTAAAATTCCCCTCCGTGCCGACGGACATGTCCGCGCGCCGCCGGACATGTCCGCGCGCCGCCGGACATTTCGCGCCACCGCCGCGCGCCAGTGAGAGCACGCCACCTGTCGCCTCCGCCACCGTTCCCACCGCGCGCCGCGGCAGGCCCGTGCGGCCCAGATCCAGCCCGCGGGGCCCGAGCCGCCCGCGCCCCCGCGTCTCCTTGCCGCCCGATCCCGCGCGCCCCGCCGCCGTTCATCCTCGCCGCCGTCCAACTCTCTCCTCTCACCGCCGTCCGGCTACCGGCCAGCCGCCGCGCCACGCCACAGACTCCATCGCGGCCCCGCTGCCCAGCTCCTCCACCGCGGGCCGTCCTCACCGGATCCAGCCGCTTCGAGCTCACCGGCGTCTCCCTCCACCCCGGCGTCAAGTCCGACGATGATCTCCGGCCGCCTCCGATGATCCTCGATCCGCGAGCTCGACGAACCCTAGATCTCGCGGGGTGAGATTTCCACTAAGTCTTCATCTCTGCCATATTTTCAGGCCCTGTTCAACATGCCATAACTCCTCATCCGTAGATCCATTTTTCATGCATGATATATCAAAATGTTCATCTGGATGTGCTCTTCATTTTGTTACATTTTGCCATGCTTGTTTGAGTCCATCTTGATGACCAAATCGTTGGTGCAAGAGTGCTATAAAATGTTAGGTGTTGAATCTTAGCAGATTATGAGCATTTGTAATTTTTGCTACATTTATTGTGTGCTGCATATGAGCATGAGCTCTACATGTGTTTTGGGCCATGCCATGCCATATTTACAGGGGTGTATGCCATGTATTTTTGTGGTCAATGTGGTGACTAGCACAAGCATGCAAAGTAGCTCTCGTAATATTGCTGTTTTCAAGGACTTAGAATTTCACCAAGTCATTGCTCTGCTGTTATTATTATGCCATGTGTTCATGTTGCTACAGAGAGATCCATGCTTCTTTTGAGTATGTTCAGTAAGGATGATTTTGACATATGGTTGTGCTCTATCCATCCATGCCCCTGTTTGCATTTATGGAGTGCCCTCGCATGACTCAATCTTGCTCTACGTTTGCTATAAAATGTTCCTGGCAGATTGTTTACGTGTTAATCAATTTTGCCAAGGTTGTTGTAGTTGGTCTATGCATGCTATGAGTTTGTTCTTGCTTTGGTTAGCTTCATGAACATGTCTTCTTGCTGGTAGTATGCTTAGCTTGTCATGAAATGCCTTTTGGTGAGTGAATCGAGCTCGCAAAGAGGCCTTCATAATTCTGTTTTTGCCATGTCCAGTTTTCTGCTAAGTCTGAATCCATTAACGAAACTTGCTATGTTTACATGGGTGCCATCATATCTTCTGATCCTTTTTGGCTTATGGTCAGTAAGGGACTTTTGTTCTATGCTTTGAGTAGATTCATGCCATGCCTTTGTTTGCTATGATCTGTTCTTGTAGCATGTTATTATCTTGCTCTAAACATCACTTCCTGATGTAAATTTCTGGCATGTTAGTATTTTCACTAAGTCTGTAAATTTCTGGCATGTTAGTATTTTCACTAAGTCTGTGAAGCTGATATCTTTCGCCCTTTTGCCATGCTTGTTTGAACCTGCTCTTGTGTAATTTAGCCATAGCTCAATGTTCATATTTTGTCAAGCATCTTGACTAGATCACTGCCGTGTGCTTTGTTACTATGTTGCAGTGCAGTAGCTTAGTTTCTTGTTGCATACTAGAGGGCATCGTGATGTTAATCGCAAAACTCTGCCATTATTGTGCTACTTGCCATTTGCAAATCGTGCATCCGTTTCCGGTGATCTTTATGTCGATTTCGACGAAAATCAAATCATCTTTCCAACGGCGCACTGGGTTTGCCAAGTTGAGGCCTGGTTCAATTTTTACTTCCGAAGCACGCATATGCATTGCATATCACATCCCGCATATCATGCCATGTTTTGCACCTTGTTGCTTGCACATTGCACCGTGATTGATTGTTAGTCTGTTGCTTGTGTGCTTGCCTTGGGTAGAGCCGGGAGACGAGTTCATGATCGAGGAACCCGTTGAGTACGCTTACGAGGATCAAGCTTACGTCAACTCGGAGAACTTTGCAGGCAAGATGACCATACCCTTGAAATCACTTCTATCTTTGCTTGCTAGTTGCTCGCTCTTTTGCTATGCCGCGATACCTACTACATTCTTTATCATTCCTCTCATATTGCCATGTCAAGCCTCTAACCCACCTTTCCTAGCAAACCGTTGTTTGGCTATGTTACCGCTTTGCTCAGCCCCTCTTATAGCGTTGCTAGTTGCAGGTGAAGATGGAGTTTGTTCCTTGTTGGAACATGTTTATTGTTGGTATATAATTATTATATCGTGTTTACTTTAATGCACCTATATACTTGGTAAAGGGTGGAAGGCTCGGCCTTATGCCTGGTGTTTTGTTCCACTCTTGTCGCCCTAGTTTCTTTCATACCGGTGTTATGTTCCTTGATTTTGCGTTCCTTACGCGGTTGGGTTATAATGGGAACCCCTTGACAGTTCGCCTTGAATAAAACTCCTCGAGCAAGGCCCAACCTTGGTTTTACCATTTGCCACCTAAGCCTTTTTACCTTGGGTTTCGCGGACTCAAGGGTCATCTTTATTTTAAACCCCCGGGCTAGTGCTCCTCTGAGTGTTGGTCCAAACTAGAGCCCCTTGCAGCGCCACCTCGGGGAAACTTGAGGGTTGGTTTTAGTTGTACAGATTGCTTATCCGGTGTTCCCTGAGAACGAGATATGTGTAGCTCCTATCGGGATTTGTTGGCACATTCGGGTGGCTTTGCTGGTCTTGTTTTACCATTGTCGAAATGTCTTGTAACCGGGATTCGAAGTCTGATTGGGTCTTCCTCGGAGAAGGAATATCCTTCGTTGACCGTGAGAGCTTGTGATGGGCTAAGTTGGACACCCCTGCAGGGTTTTGATCTTTCGAAAGTCGTGCCTGCGGTTATGGGCAGATGGGAATTTGTTAATATCCGGTTGTAGAAAACTTGACACTTAACTTAATTAAAATGAATCAACCGTGTGTGTAGCCGTGATGGTCTTTTTTCGGCTGAGTCCGGGAAGAGGACACGATTTCGTGTCATGCTTGAATGTAAGTAGTTTCAGGATCACTTCTTGATCTTATAGCTTCTCGACCGAGCTTTGCTTCTCTTCTCGCTCTTATTTGCGTAAGTTAGCCACCATATATGCTAGTTCCTGCTGCAGCTCCACCTCACTACCTTTTTCCTACCCATAAGCTTAAATAGTCTTGATCACGAGGGTGTGAGATTGCTGAGTCCCCGTGACTCACAAATTACTTCCAAAACCAGATGCAGGTGCCGACGATACCAGTGCAGGGGCCGCGACCGAACTCAAGTGGGAGTTTGATGAAGATTCTGGACGTTACTATGTGTATTTTCCAGACGATCAATAGAGGATCCCAGTTGGGGCTCGGGGATCTTTTGCATTACGGGTTGTCTTTCTTTATTTGGTTCCGTAGTCGGACCTTGATTGTATTCTGGATGATGTAATGCTATATTTATGTATTGTGTGAAGTGGCGATTGTAAGCCAACTCTTTATCCCTCTATTTTTTTAGTACATGGGATGTGTAAAGATTACCCCTCTTGAGACATGCCTACTATGCGGTTATGCCTCTAAGCCGTGCTTCGACACGTGGGAGATATAGCCGCATCGTGGGTCTTACAAGTTGGTAATCAGAGCCTTCCCCGACTTCGTTTTAGTTATTTAGCGAACACCTGTTTGTACGTTCGTTTTAACGAACGGTTTTCACCCGTTAACCACAGACAGCGAACGTTCGTTCATTAGCCTGTTCATCAGTTTTCTTTTTCCAGGGTTTTTCCGCGATTATTCACGATCGCGATTTCTGCCTTGTTCTTAGATTTAGTTTATCTTTTCACTCGTTTATCGGAATCAGGCAATTCAAGTGCCTAGATCTTCGTCTCGAAGCCCTCTTTTTGTTTAACCAACTTAAACAAGATTTTGGTACTGTAAAATTTGACTTTAGTCCAGATTAGTAATCGGATCTTGTTTCTTTCGCAGTTTGAGTTTCGTGTCTCCGTTTGATTTGTTTCTTTCTGCAAACCGGAGTTCTTTAGTTGAACTTTCTGGTTAGATTTTCTTATTTGAGTTTTACCCGTGCATCCTTGCTTGATTTCTTATGTATGTTATTGTTTGTTTGCGATAGAACACCTAGAGTGCGAAGCGTGCTACTACGAGTCTTTAGGATTTGCAGATCGTCAGCAAGGCAAGTAACACTTTGATCATACCCCTTTATCACCCAGTTTTTATGCATTAGTTTCAACCTTCACACATTGCATGAGTAGAATGTCTTAACATGTGGGTCTGGGAAGTAGATGATGAGGTAGAATGTAACGCCCCGGATGTAACTTACCATATTTGTACTCCGACTCTTGCCATTTTCGGCTCTAAGTTATGAGATTCCCTTCGTGGTTGGGTTCTTGTCTTTGTTTTGCATTTTGTCCATGTCATGCATTTCATATCATGTCATCATGTGCATCGCATTTACATACGTGTTCATATCATGTATCCGAGCATTTTCCCCGTTGTCTGTTTTGCAATCCGACACTCCTACGTCCTTCGGCGCCCCCTTTTGCCTCTTCTCGTGAGCGGGTGCTAAACATTCTCGGAATGGACCAAGATTTTCCAAGCGGCCTTGGTACACCACCGGTAGACCACCTGTCAAGTTTTGTGCCATTTGGAGACCGTTTGATACTCCAATGGTTAACCGGGGAACCGTAAAGGCCTCGTGTGTGTTGCAGCCCAACACCCCTCCAAAGTGGAGCAATAACCCATCCAAAACCACTCCATCCTCTCGACTGTTCGATCACGATCGCGTGGCCGAAAACCGCACTCCATTTGGACTCTCCTAGCTCCCTCTACCAATATATTTGTCCTCCTCGTCCAAAATCCGGGTCCCGAAACCATAAAATTCCCCTCCGCGCCGTCGGACATGTCCGCGCGCCGCCGGACATTTCGCGCCGCCGCCGCGCGCTAGTGAGAGCACGCCAGCTGTCGCCTCCGCCGCTGTTCCCACCGCGCACCGCCGCGGCCCGCGCGGCCCAGATCCGGCCCACGGGGCCCGAGCCGCCCGCGCCCGCGTCTCGCCGTCGCCCGATCCCACGTGCCCCGCCGCCGTTCGTCCTTGCCACTGCCCGACTCTCTCCGCTCGCTGCCGTCCGGCCGCCCTCCGCCGCCACCAACGCTGCACCACGCCGTCGACTCCACCGCGGCCCTGCTTCCCAGCTCCTCCACCGCGCGCCGTCCTCATCGAATCCGGCCGCCCCGAGCTCGCCGGCGTCTCCCTCCACCCCGGCGTCAAGTCCGGCGACGATCTCCGGCCGCCTCCGACGATCCTCGATCCACGAGCTTGATGAACCCTAGATCTCGCGGGGTGAGATTTCCACTAAGTCCTTCATCTCTGCCCAACATTTTCAGGCCCTGTTCAACATGCATAACTCCTCATCCATAGATCCATTTGCATGCATGATATATCAAAAATGTTTCATCTGGATGTGCTCTTCATTTTGTTACATTGTGCCATGCTTGTTTGAGTCCATCTTGATGCCCAAATCGTGGGTGCAAGAGTGCTATAAAATGTTAGGTGCTGAATCTTAGCAGATTATGAGCATTTGTTATTTTTGCTACATTTATTGTGTGCTGCATATGAGCATGAGCTCTACATGTGTTTTGGGCTATGCCATGCATATTTACAGGGGTGTATGCCATGTGTTTTTGTGATCAATGTGGTGACTAGCACAAGCATGCAATGTAGCTCTCGTAATATTGCTGTTTTCAGGGACATAGAATTTACCAAGTCATTTGCTTTTGCTATTATTTTTATGCCATGTGTTTCATGTTGCTACAGAGAGATCCATGCTTTTTTGAGTATCTTCAGTAAGGATGATTTTGACATATGGTTATGCTCTATCCATCCATGCCCTGTTTGCATTTATGGAGTGCCCTAGCATGACTTAATCTTGCTCTACTTTTGCTATAAAATGTTCCTGGCAGATTGTTTACGTGTTAATCAATTTTGCCAAGGTTGTTGTAGTTGATCCATGCATGCTATGAGACTTGTTCTTGCCATGGTTAGCTTCATGATCATGTCTTCTTGCTGGTAGTATGCTTATCTTGTCATGCCAATGCCTTTGTGTGAGTGAATCGAGCTCGCAAAGAGGCCTTCATAATTCTGTTTTTGCCATGCCAGTTTTCTGCTAAGCTGAATCTGTTAACGAAACTTGCTATGTTTACATGGGTGCCATCATATCTTCTGATCCTTTTTGGCTTATGGTCAGTAAGGGACTTTTGTTCTATGCTTTGAGTAGATTCATGCCATGCCTTTTTTGCTATGATATGTTCCTGTAGCATGTTGTTATCTTGCTCTAAACATTGCTTCCTGATGTTAATTCCTGGCATGTTAGTATTTTCACTAAGTCTGTGATGCTGATATCTTTTGCACTTTTGCCATGCTTGTTTGAACCTGCTCTTGTGTGATTTAGCCGTAGCTCAGTGTTCATCTTTTGTCAAGCATCTTGAGTAGATCACTGCCATGTGCTTTGTTGCTATGTTGGAGTGCAGTAGCTTAGTTTCTTGTTGCATTCTAGATGGCATCGTGCTGTTAATCGCAGAATTGTGCCATTCTTGTTTTGCTTGCCATTTGCAAACCGTGCATCCGATTCCGGTGATCTTTATATCGATTTCGACCGAAATCAACTCATCTTTCCAGCGGCACACTTGGTTTGCCAAGTTGATGCCTGGTTCAATCTTTTCCTTCCGGAGCACGCATATGCATTGCATATCACATCCCGCATATCATGCCATGTTTTGCATCATGTTGCTTGCGCATTGCACCGTGGTTGATTGTTGGTTTCCTTGCTTGTGTTCTTGCTTGGGTAGAGCCGGGAGACGAGTTCGTGATCGAGGAACCCGTTGAGTACGCTTACGAGGATCAAGCTTTCGTCAACTCGGAGAACTTTGCAGGCAAGATGACCATACCCTCGAAATCACTTCTATCTTTGCTTGCTAGTTGCTCGCTCTATTGCTATGCCGCGATACCTACCACTTGCTATATCATGCCTCCCATATTGCCATGTCAAGCCTCTAACCCAACTTTTCCTAGCAAACCGTTGTTTGGCTATGTTACCGCTTTGCTCAGCCCCTCTTATAGCGTTGCTAGTTGCAGGTGAAGATGGAGTTTGTTCCTTGTTGGAACATGATTATTGTTGGGATATCATTATTATATCTTGTTTACTTTAATGCATATATATACTTGGTAATGGGTGGAAGGCTCGGCCTTATGCCTGGTGTTTTCTTCCACTCTTGCCGCCCTAGTTTCCGTCATACCGGTGTTATGTTCCTTGATTTTGCGTTCCTTACGCGGTTGGGTTATAATGGGAACCCCTTGAACAGTTCGCCTTGAATAAAACTCCTCCAGCAAGGCCCAACCTTGGTTTTACCATTTGCCACCTAAGCCTTTTTCCCTTGGGTTTCTGCGGACTCAAGGGTCCATCTTTATTTAAACCCTCGGGCCAGTGCTCCTCTGAGTGTTTGGTCCAAAACTAGAGCCCTTGCAGCGCCACCTCGGGGAAATTGAGGGTTGGTTTTAGTTGTAACAGATTGCTTATCCGGTGTGCCCTGAGAACGATATATGTGCAGCTCCTATCAGAGATTTGTCGGCACATTCGGGTGGCTTTGCTGGTCTTGTTTTACCATTGTCGAAATGTCTTGTAACGGGATTCAAGTCTGATCGGGTCTTCCTGGGAGAAGGAATATCCTTCGTTGACCGTGAGAGCTTTGTGATGGGCTAAGTTGGGACACCCCTGCAGGGTTTTGAATCTTCGAAAGCCGTGCCCGCGGTTATGGGCAGATGGGAATTTGTTAATATCCGGTTGTAGAAACTTGACACTTAACTTAATTAAAATGAATCAACCGCGTGTGTAGCCGTGATGGTCTCTTTTCGGCGGAGTCCGGGAAGAGAACACGGTCTCGTGTTATGCTTGAACGTAAGTAGTTTCAGGATCACTTCTTGATCTTTTAGCTTCTCGACCGTGCTTTGCTTCTCTTCTCGCTCTCATTTGCGTAAGTTAGCCACCATATATGCTAGTGCTTGCTGCAGCTCCACCTCACTACCTTTCCTACCATTAAGCTTAAATAGTCTTGATCGCGAGGGTGTGAGATTGCTGAGTCCCCGTGACTCACAGATTACTTCTAAAACCAGATGCATGTGCCGATGATGCCAGTGCAGGGGACGCGACCGAACTCAAGTGGGAGTTCGACGAGGATTCGGGACGTTACTATGTGTCTTTCGGACGATCAGTAGAGGAGCCCAGTTGGGGCGATCGGGGATCTAGCATTTGGGGTTGTCTTTATTTATTTGGTTCCGTAGTCGGACCTTGATTGTATTCTGGATGATGTAATGCTATATTTATGTATTGTGTGAAGTGGCGATTGTAAGCCAACTCTTTATCCCTTTCTTATTCAGTACACGGGATGTGTAAAGATTACCCCTCTTGCGACATACCTACTATGCGGTTATGCCTCTAAGTCGTGCTCCGACACGTGGGAGATATAGCCGCATCGTGGTTGTTACAAGTTGGTAATCAGAGCCTTCCCCGACTTAGGAGTCCCCTGCTTGATTGAATCGCTGACGTTGTTGAGTCTAGAAAAATGTTTTGAGTCTTATAGGATTATATATATCGGAGAGTAGGATTCTTTTTACTCCTCAGTCCCTTCGTCGCTCTGGTGAGGCCTCCTGACGTAGAGTTTTGACTCTTCTCTTCTCAAATTTCACTAAAAATTTTAGGATCATGCGGGTATATTGGAATCGTCCGATGGTTTTGTGACGAGAACATTGTTCTTGGTGCCTCCTGACATTTAGGGGTTGTGGCAGTGTCCCGGGGAGTTGAGCTCCGAGGTGTTGTCGTCACAATTTTATCGTTGCAGTTCTGGAATACCTGAGTTCGCCGACATCGAAAATCTCCTTTATGCAGTTGTTGGTGAGATAACCTCGACGCCACCCAGTACTGGGGCGGGAGTTCGGGAGTATTGCCATAACTCGTATAACGGATGCTTTTCGAAGGTTGAGGTAAATGATTTCCGAAGGTTTCTTGGTTATGTGTTGAAGGATGGATACAGCTGGATGTAGGATTTGCTAGTTTTGGGTGAGATATTATGCTTCCCCTGTATCCCCAACACCTGATTGCATAACCAGAAAGTTTCGGGAGTTTCATAGGTGGGAATTCATGTAGCTCTAGTATTTCTTCCCGCAGATATTTGGTTTGTGATTGGATAATCCTTACCAATTATTTGTTCATATCCGTACCTTGTTGTTTTATTCATCTACTCTATCTAAGTGGCTTCTCAACTTATGGAAGTGTGATGATTTACTTTGGGATTCATTCGTTCATTCTTGTTCGAATGTTAAGGCTATATGTTGCAATTTCGATCCATTGATTCAGCTTGAATATATGTCTTTCAAGATGCTAACGGATGTCAACCTCTTCAGGATGGCTCCTCCAACGCGTCAGAATCCGGAACCTCCGCCACCACCTCCACCTCCGGAGGCATGGCAAGCTGTCATGGCCGCCACCAACGCCAACACGCAGATGCTTATGCAACTCTTGCAAGAGCGCAACCAAGGAAATCAAGGCCAAGGCAACAATCAAGCTCAGTTTGCTACCCTCAACCAGTTCCTCGCAAACCAGCCGAAGTCCTTCAGTAACTGTGTCGAGGCCACAGACGCTGACGATTGGCTCGTGGATATCTGCAAACATTTTGAGTGTAGCAATGTCAGGCCTGAGGACTTTGTCAAGTTTGCTTCGTTCCAACTCAAAGACCAAGCTGCTGAGTGGTATCAACAATACAAAGATTCCAGAGGAGGTCGTGTGATTACCTGGGATGATTTCCACCGAGACTTCAAAGCTCACCACATTCCTCAAAGTGTTGCTGAGAGTAAGCGTGAGGAGTTCCGCAATCTAAAGCAAGGCAACATGTCTGTTTACCAATACAACATCCTGTTTCAGAGGCTCGCTCGCTTCGCTAAACAAGACGTCCCTGATGAGAAGAGCATGATTTATCAATTCAGAGGTGGCCTCAGAGAAGATCTGCAACTAGCTCTCGTGCTTTTTGAGCCGACCAAGTATGATGAGTTCTACAACATGGCACTAAAGCAAGAGGCTGCTCAGCTCAAGTGCGATGCTTCTAAGAAGAGAGTCAGGGATGCAACTCATCTTCTTCTTCAACTCAAGTGGCAGCTAAGCAGCAAAAGTTCTGGTTGCCTCCTCCTCCTCCGTTCCGTCAGCCTTATCAGCAGAAGAGCAAAGGTGGAAATGGATCTTCCCACCCACCCAACCCAGGCTATCAGAACAAAGCTCGTCTCATGCTCCAAGGTCAAGTGCTCCTTATCACCGTCCGCTCCTCAAAGGTGACATGTAACAAGTGTCAGCAAAAAGGGCACTATGCAAACAAATGCTTCAACCAGAGGCGCCTTCCGCCTCCTCCTCTGTGAGATCTACCAGCAATGCAGTGGTCAAGCATAATCCCAAGTTTGCAAAGGTCAACATGATGAATGCAGCTTAGGCAGAGGACTCTTCAAAAGTGATCATGGGTAACCTTCCTGTTAACGATATTCCTGCAAAAGTTCCTTTTCGATACTGGTGCATCGCATTCTTTCATTTCAAGAACGTTTGTGGCTATGCATGATTTGGTTACTGAAGTATTGCCGAGACCTTTGTCTATTGTTTCTCCGGCCCGACAAATGACTTCTCGAGAATTCGTTCTAGATTCCGTTATCAAGATGGGCGACTACAAATTTCTGGCTTCTCCAATTGTTCTTGGTGACTCGGTTATTGATCTAATTCTCGGCATGGACTGGCTTTCTAAGCACAAGGCTCAACTTGATTGTGCTGGTAGGCAGATTCAATTGACACACTCGTCTGAGGATGTGATCATCTTTGCCGCTCGTGATGATACCATTAGACTGTTTTCTCTCAATGAGAAGGGCGAGTTGAATGCCATCTCTCAGATTCCAGTTGTTTCTGAATATCAAGATGTCTTTCTAGAAGAGCTTCCGCGAATGCCTCCTCACCGGCCAGTTGAATTCGTCATCGATCTTGAGCCTGGCACGGAACCAGTTTGCAAACGTCCTTACAAGCTTGGACCAAAAGAGTTGAAGGAGCTGAAGAAACAACTCAATGTACAAGAGCACATGGGTCTGATCCAACCGAGTTCATCTCCATGGGGTTGTGGTGTTCTTTTTGTCAAGAAGAAGGATGTCACGGACCAACTTTGTGTCGACTACCGCCCATTGAGCAAGACGACCATAAAGAACAAGTACCAACTTCCCAACATCAATGAGCTTTTTGAGCAGCTCAAAGGTGCTCAAGTATTCTCCAAGCTTGACCTCCTTATGGGCTATCATCAGATTCACATTCGTGAACAAGATATCCCCAAGACAGCATTCAGAACAAGCTATGGTTCTTACGAATACATTGTCATGTCTTTCGGCCTTGTCGATGCTCCTCCAACGTTCTCTCGCATGATGAACTTCATCTTCAACCCTTACACAAATGATTTCTTCTTGGTGTATCTCGATGATATTTTGGTCTTTTCCAACAACAAGGAGGATCATGCCAAGCATTTGAGATTGGTGCTGGACAAACTCAGAGAACACCAGTTCTATGCGAAGTTTTCAAAGTGTGAGTTTTGGCTCGATGAGGTTCTCTACCTTGGCATATCATCTCCGCCAAGGGCATAGCTGTTAATCCTGAGAAGGTGTCTGCAATTGTGAATTGGGAACCGCCTCAGAATGTGAAGCAGCTCCGCAGTTTCCTTGGGCTTGCAAGCTATTGTCGAAGATTCGTTGAGAATTTCTCTAAGATCGCAAAGCCTCTTTCCAACCTCCTCCAGAAGCATGTGAAGTATGTCTGGACGCCTGAATGTGACATCGCTTTCAACACCCTCAAAGAGAAGTTAGTCACAGCTCCAGTTCTGACTCCTCCTGATGAATCCAAACCATTCGAAGTTTTCTGTGATGCTTCCCTGCAAGGTCTCGGTGCTGTGTTAATGCAAGAGAAGAAAGTTGTGGCCTATACCTCTCGCCAGTTGAAGCCCAACGAAAAGAACTACCCCACTCATGACCTCGAGTTGGCGGCAGTTGTCCATGCTCTTTTAACATGGAGACATCTCTTGTTGGGAAGGAAAGTGGACATCTTCACTGATCATAAGAGCCTCAAGTACATCTTCACTCAGCCCAACCTCAACCTCAGGCAGACTCGTTGGGTCGAAATGATTCAAGAGTATAATCTGAGTATTGAATATACTCCAGGCAAGGCCAATGTCATTGCTGACGCTTTGAGCAGGAAGGCTTACTGCAACAGCTTAATTCTCAAGTCCTTCCAACCGGATCTTTGTGAAGCTTTCCGCAAACTTAATCTCCAAGTTGTTCCTCAAGGATTCCTTGCCAACCTCCAAGTCTCTCCTACTTTGGAAGATCAGATTCGTGAGGCTCAACTTCTTGATGCAATGGTGAAGAAGGTGAAGAATGGGATTGCCAAGAGCCAACCCAAGTACAAGTGCTATCGCCTTGATGACAAAGATACTCTATTCTTCGAGGATCGAATTGTTGTTCCTAAAGGTGACCTTTGTAAAGTCATTATGAACGAGGCTCACAATTCACTCCTATCTATTCATCCTGGAAGTACAAAGATGTACCATGACCTCAAGCAGTCGTATTGGTGGACTCGAATGAAGCGAGAATTGCTCAGTTCGTGAATGAATGTGATGTCTGCAGAAGAGTGAAAGCAGAACACCAACGGCCAGCTGGTCTCCTCCAACCTCTTGCCATTCCAGAATGGAAGTTTGACCATATTGAGATGGACTTCGTGACTGGATTTCCCAAGTCCAAGCGTGGCAATGATGCTATCTTTGTTGTCATCGACAAGCTTACTAAAGTGGCTCATTTTCTTCCTATCAAAGAATCTATCACAGCAGCTCAGTTGGCAGAGCTATATACCTCCAGGATTGTCTCCTTGCACGGCATTCCACAGTTGATATCTTCAGATCGTGGAAGCATCTTTACTTCTAAGTTCTGGGACTCCTTTCAGAAGGCCATGGGCACCAACATTCGCTTCAGCACAGCCTTTCATCCTCAAACTAGTGGACAAGTCGAGCGAGTAAATCAAATTCTTGAAGATATGCTCAGGGCTTGTGTCATTTCCTTCGGTATGAAGTGGGAAGATTGTCTTCCATATGCCGAGTTCTCCTACAACAACAGCTTCCAACTAAGTTCGGGCAAGGCCCCATTCGAGATTCTCTATGGCAGAAAGTGTCGTACTCCTCTTAATTGGTCAGAGACTGGTGAACACCAACTTCTTGGCAATGACTTAATCACAAAAGCTGAAGAAATGTGTAAAGTCATCTGTGAAAATCTCAAAGCCGCGCAATCGCGTCAGAAGAGTTACTATGATAGCAAGCATCGTGACTTGGCTTTCGAGATAGGAGACCATGTCTACCTCCGCGTCTCTCCAATGAAAGGTACTCGTCGCTTCAGTATCAAAGGGAAGCTTGCCCCTAGATATGTGGGTCCTTTCAAAATCATTAGCAAAAGAGGCGATCTCGCCTACCAACTTGAGCTTCCATCCAAGTTTGCAAACGTGCATGACGTGTTTCACGTGTCACAGCTTCGCAAGTGTTTCAAGACTCCTGACCGCACCATCAACTTCGAAGAGATTGATCTCCAAGAAGACATGTCTTATCATGAGCATCTCGTTGCTATTATTGAAGAAACTGAGCGCAAGACTCGCAACAAGTCTATCAAATTCCTGAAATTGAAGTGGTCACATCATTTCGACCGAGAAGCCACCTGGGAATGCGAGGATCACCTCCATTCTGAATATCCGTAGTTCTTTCAGTCCTAGATCTCGGGACAAGATCCTATCGTAGTGGTGGAGTGTTGTAACGCCCTGGATGTAACTTACCATATTTGTACTCCGACTCTTGCCATTTTGGGCTCTAAGTTATGAGATTCCCTTCGTGGTTGGGTTCTTGTCTTTGTTTTGCATTTTGTCCATGTCATGCATTTCATATCATGTCATCATGTGCATCGCATTTGCATACGTGTTCGTCTCATGCATCCGAGCCTTTTCCCCGTTGTCTGTTTTGTAATCTGACACTCCTACGTCCTCCGGCGCCCCCTTTTGCCTCTTTTCGTGTGCGGGTGTTAAACATTCTCGGAATGGACCGAGATTTGCAAAGCGGCCTTGGTACACCGCCGGTAGACCATCTGTCAAGTTTCGTGTCATTTGGAGTCCGTTTGATACTCCAACGGTTAATCGGGGAACCATAAAGGCCTCGTGTGTGTTGCAGCCCAACACCCCTCCAACGTGGCCCAATAACCCATCCAAACCCACTCCATCCTCTCGGCCGTTCAATCATGATCGCGTGGCTGAAAACCGCACTCCATTTGGACTCTCCTAGCTCCCTCTACCTATATATTTGTCCTCCCCGTCCAAAATCCGGGTCCCGAAACCCTAAAATTCCCCTCCGTGCCGCCGGACATGTCCACGCGCCGCCGGACATGTCCACTCGCTGCCGAACATTTCGTGCCGCCGCCGCGCGCCAGTGAGAGCACGCCACTTGTCGCCTCCCCCGCCGTTCCCACCGTGCGCCGCGGCAGGCCCGTGCGGCCCAGATCCGGCCTGCGGGGCCCGAGCCGCCCGCGCCCCCGTGTCTCCTCGCCGCCCGATCCCGCGCGCCCCGCTGCCATTCGTCCTCGCCGCCGTCTGACTCTCTCCTCTCGCAGCCGTCCGGCCGCCGGCCGGCCGCCGCGCCACGCCATAGACTCCATCGCGGCCCCGCTGCCCGGCTCCTCCACCGCGGGCCGTCCTCATCGGATCCGGCCGCCCCGAGCTCACCGGCGTCTCCCTCCACCCTGGCGTAAAGTTCGACGACGATCTCCGGCCGCCTCCGATGTTCCTTGATCCGCGAGCTCGACGAACCCTAGATCTTGCGGGGTGAGATTTCCACGAAGTCTTCATCTCTGCCATATTTTCAGGCCCGGTTCAACATGCCATAACTCCTCATCTCTAGATCAATTTTGCATGAATGAAATATCAAAATGTTCATCTGGATGTGCTCTTCATTTTGTTACATTGTGCCATGCTTGTTTGAGTCCATCTTGATGACCAAATCGTGGCTGCAAGAGTGCTATAAAATGTTAAGTGCTGAATCTTAGCAGATTATGAGCATTTGTTATTTTTGCTACATTTATTGTGTGTTGCATATGAGCATGAGCTCTACATGTGTTTTGGGATATGCCATGCCATCTTTACAGGGCTGTATGCCATGTATTTTTGTGATCAATGTGGTGACTAGCACAAGCATGCGAAGTAGCTCTCGTAATATTGCTGTTTTCAGGGACTTAGAATTTCACCAAGTCATTGCTTTGCTGTTATTTTTATGCCATGTGTTCATGTTGCTACAGAGAGATCCATGCTTCTTTTGAGTATGTTCAGTAAGGATGATTTTGACATATGGTTGTGTTCTATCCATCAATGTCCCTGTTTGCATTTATGGAGTGCCCTAGCATGACTCAATCTTGCTCTATGTTTGCTATAAAATGTTCCTGGCAGATTGTTTACGTGTTAATCAATTTTGCCAAGGTTGTTGTAGTTGGTCCATGCATGCTATGAGTTTGTTCTTGCTTTGGTTAGCTTCATGAACATGTCTTCTTGCTGGTAGTATGCTTAGCTTGTCATGAAATGCCTTTTGTTGAGTGAATCAAGCTCGCAAAGAGGCCTTCATAATTCTGTTTTTGCCATGTCCAGTTTTCTGCTAAGTCTGAATCCATTAACGAAACTTGCTATGTTTACATGGGTGCCATCATATCTTCTGATCCTTTTTGGCTTATGGTCAATAAGGGACTTTTGTTCTATGCTTTGAGTAGATTCATGCCATGCCTTTGTTTGCTATGATCTGTTCTTGTAGCATGTTATTATCTTGCTCTAAACATCACTTCCTGATGTAAATTTCTGGCATGTTAGCATTTTCACTAAGTCTATGAAGCTGATATCTTTTGCCCTTTTGCCATGCTTGTTTGAACCTGCTCTTGTGTGATTTAGCCATATCTCAGTGTTCATATTTTGTCAAGCATCTTGACTAAATCATTGCCGTGTGCTTTGTTACTATGTTGCAGTGCAGTAGCTTAGTTTCTTGTTGCATACTAGAGGGCATCATGCTGTTAATCGCAAAACTGTGCCATTATTGTTTTGCTTGCCATTTGCAAATCGTGCATCCATTTCCGGTGATCTTTATGTCGATTTCGACCGAAATCAAATCATCTTTCCAGCGGCGCACTTGGTTTGCCAAGTTGAGGCCTGGTTCAATTTTTCCTTCCGAAGCACGCATATGCATTGCATATCACATCCCGCATATCATGCCATGTTTTGCATCATGTTGCTTGCACATTGCATCGTGATTGATTGTTGGTCTTTTGCTTGTGTGCTTGCCTTGGGTAGAGTCGGGAGACGAGTTCTTGATCGAGGAACCCGTTGAGTATGCTTACGAGGATCAAGCTTACGTCAACTCGGAGAACTTTGCAGGCAAGATGACCATACCCTCGAAATCACTTCTATCTTTGCTTGCTAGTTGCTTGCTCTTTTGCTATGCCGCGATACCTACTACATGCTTTATCATTCCTCCCATATTGCCATGTCAAGCCTCTAACCCACCTTTCCTAGCAAATCGTTGTTTGGCTATGTTACCTCTTTGCTCAGCCCCTATTATAGCGTTGCTAGTTGCAGGTGAAGATGGAGTTTGTTCCTTGTTGGAACATGTTTATTGTTGGGATATAATTATTATACCATGTTTACTTTAATGCACCTATATACTTGGTAAAGGGTCGAAGGCTCGGCCTTATGCCTGGTGTTTTGTTCCACTCTTGTCGCCCTAGTTTCTGTCATACCGGTCTTATGTTCCTTGATTTTGCGTTCCTTACGCGGTTGGGTTATAATGGGAACCCCTTGATAGTTCGCCTTGAATAAAACTCCTCCAGCAAGGCCCAACCTTGCTTTTACCATTTGCCACCTAAGCCTTTTTACCTTGGGTTTCGAGAACTCAAGGGTCATCTTTATTTCGAACCATCGGGCTAGTGCTCCTCTGAGTGTTGGTCCAAACTAGAGCCCCTTGCAGCGCCACCTCGGGGAAACTTGAGGGTTGGTTTTAGTTGTACGGATTGCTGATCCGGTGTTACCTGAGAACGAGATATGTGCAGCTCCTATCGGGATTTGTCGGCACATTTGGGTGGCTTTGCTGGTCTTGTTTTACCATTGTAAAAATGTCTTGTAACCGGGATTCCAAGTCTGATCGGGTCTTCCTCGGAGAAGGAATATCCTTCATTGACCGTGAGAGCTTGTGATGGGCTAAGTTGGACACCCCTGCAGGGTTTTGATCTTTCAAAAGTCGTGCCTGCGGTTATGGGCAGATGGGAATTTGTTAATATCGGTTTGTAGAAAACTTGACACTTAACTTAATTAAAATGAATCAACCGTGTGTGTAGCCGTGATGGTCTTTTTTTGGCGGAGTCCGGGAAGAGAATACGATTTCGTGTCATGCTTGAACGTAAGTAATTTCAGGATCACTTCTTGATTTTATAGCTTCTCGACCGAGCTTTGCTTCTCTTCTCGCTCTCATTTGCGTAAGTTAGCCACCATATATGCTAGTGC
Source organism: Triticum aestivum (assembly GCF_018294505.1). NCBI lineage: Eukaryota > Viridiplantae > Streptophyta > Magnoliopsida > Poales > Poaceae > Triticum > Triticum aestivum. Next base: position 358,854,456 of record NC_057812.1, on the reverse strand, counting down.
TTGCTGCAGCTCCACCTTACTACCTTTTTCCTACCCATAAGCTTAAATAGTCTTGATCGCGAGGGTGTGAGATTGCTGAGTCCCCATGACTCACAGATTACTTCCAAATCCAGATGCAGGTGCCGATGATGCCAGTGCAGGGGCCGCGACCGAACTCAAGTGGGAGTTCGATGAAGATTCTGGATGTTACTATGTGTATTTTCCAGACGATCAATAGACAATCCCAGTTGGGGCGATCGGGGATCTTTTGCATTAGGGGTTGTCTTTCTTTATTTGGTTCCATAGTCGGACCTTGATTGTATTCTGGATGATGTAATGTTATATTTATGTATTGTGTGAAGTGGCGATTGTAAGCCAACTCTTTATCCCTCTATTTTTCAGTACATGGGATGTGTAAAGATTACCCCTCTTGCGACATGCCTACTATGCGGTTATGCCTCTAAGCCGTGCTCCGACACGTGGGAGATATAGCCGCATCATGGGTGTTACAAGTTGGTAATCAGAGCCTTCCGCGACTTAGGAGCCCACTTCTTGATCGAATCGTTGGCGTTGTTGAGTCTAGAAAAAAAGTTTTGAGTCTTATAGGATTATGTATATCAGAGAGTAGGATTCTTTTTACTCCTTGGACCCTTCGTCGCTCTGGTGAGGCCTCCTGACGTAGAGTTTTGACTCTTCTCTCCTCAAATTTCAGGAATTTTTTTAGGATCACGCGGGTATCTTGGAATCGTTCCGATGGTTTTTTTATGAGAATATTGTTCTTGGTGCCTCCTGACATTTAGGTGTTGTGGTAGTGTCCCGGGGAGTTGAGCTCCGAGGTGTTGTCGTCACAATTTTATCGTTGCTGTTCTGGAATACTTGAGTTCGCCGACATCGAAAATCTCCTTTATGTAGTTGTTGGTGAGATAACCTCGACGCCGCCAAGTACTAGGGTGGGAGTTTGGGAGTATTGCCATAACTCGTATAACGGATGCTTTTCGTAGGTTGAGGTAAATGATTTCCGAAGGTTTCTTGGTTATATGTTGAAGGATGGATACAGCTGGATGTAGGATTTGCTAGTTTTGGTTGAGATATTATGCTTCCCCTGTATCCCCAACACCCGATTGCATAACCAGAAAATTTCGGGAGTTTCATAGGTGGGAATTCATGTAGCTCTAGTATTTCTTCTCGCAGATATTTGGTTTGTGATTAGGTAATCCTTACCAATTATTTGTTCATATTCGTACCTTGTTCATTTTATTCTTCTACCTTTATCTAAGTGGCTTCTCAAACTTATGGAAGTGTGATGATTTACTTTGGAATTCATTCGTTCATTCTTGTTCGGATGTTAAGGCTATATGGTGCAATTTTGATCCATTGATTCAGCTTGAATATATGTCTTTCAAGATGCTAACGGATGTCACCCTCTTCAGGATAGCTCCTCCAACACGTCAGAATCCGGAACCTCCGCCACCACCTCCACCTACGGAGGCATGGCAAGCTGTCATGGCTGCCACCAACGCCAACACGGAGATGCTTATGCAACTCTTGCAAGACCGTAACCGATGAAATCAAGGCCAAGGCAATAATCAAGCTCAGTTCGCTACCCTCAATCAGTTCCTCACAAACCAGCCGAAGTCCTTCAGTAACTGTGTCGAGGCCACAGGCGCTGATGATTGGCTCGTGGGTATCTACAAACATTTTGAGTGTAGTAATGTCAGGCCTGAGGACTTTATCAAGTTTGGTTCGTTCCAACTCAAAGACCAAGCCGCTGAGTGTTATCAACAGTACAAAGATTCCAGAGGAGGTCGTGTGATTACCTGGGATGATTTCCGCCGAGACTTCAAAGCGCACCACATTCCTCAAAGTGTTGCTGAGAGTAAGCGTGAGGAGTTCCGCAATCTGAACCAAGGCAGCATGTCTCTTTACCAATACAACATCCTGTTTCAGAGGCTCGCTCGCTTTGCTAAACAAGACTTCCCTGACAAGAAGAGCATGATTTATCAATTCGGAGGTGGCCTCGGAGAATATCTGCAACTAGCTCTCGTGCTTTTTGAGCCGACAGAGTATGATGAGTTCTACAATATGGCACTAAAGCAAGAGGCTGCTCAGCTCAAGTGCGATGCTTCTAAGAAGAGAGTCAGGGATGCAACTCAATCGTCTTCTTCAACTCAAGTGGCAGCTAAGCAGCAAAAGTTCTGGTTGCCTCCTCCTCCTCCATTCCGTCAGCCTTATTAGTAGAAGAGCAAAGGTGGCAATGGATCTTCCCACCCACCCAACCCAGGCTATCAGAGCAAAGCTCCGTCTCATGCTCCAAGGTCAAGTGCTCCTTATCACCATCCGCTCTCAGAGGTGACGTGCAACAAGTGTCAGCAAAAAGGGCACTATGCAAACAAATGCTTCAACCAGAGGCGCCTTCCGCCTCCTCCTCCTATGAGATCTGCTAGCAATGCAGTGGTCAAGCATAATCCCAAGTTTGCAAAGGTCAACATGATGAATGCAGCTCAGGCATAGGACTCTTCAGAAGTGATCATGGGTAACCTTCCTGTTAACGATATTCATGCAAAAGTTCCTTTTCGATACTGGTGCATCGTATTCTTTCATTTCAAGACCATTTGTGGCTATGCATGATTTGGTTACTCAAGTATTGCCGAGACCTTTCTCTATTGTTTCTTCGGCTCGACAAATGACTTCTCGAGTATTCGTTCCGGATTCCGTTATCAAGATGGGAGACTGCAAATTTCTGGCTTTTCCAATTGTTCTTGGTGACTCGGTTATTGATCTAATTCTCGGCATGGACTGGCTTTCTAAGCACAATGCTCAACTTGATTATGCTGCCAGGCAGATTCAATTGACACACTTGTCTGAGGATGTGATCATCTTTGCCGCTTGTGATGATACCATTCGACTGTTTTCTCTCAATGAGAAGGGCGAGTTGAATGCCATCTCTCAGATTCCAGTCGTTTGTGAATATCAAGATGTCTTTCTAGAAGAGCTTCCGGGAATGCCTCCTCACCGGCCAGTTGAATTCGTCATCGATCTTGAGCCTGGCACGGAACCTGTTTGTAAACGTCCTTACAAGCTTGGACCAGAAGAGTTGAAGGAGCTGAAGAAACAACTCGATGTACAAGAGCGCATGGGTCTGATCCGACCGAGTTCATCTCCATGGGGTTGTGGTGTTCTTTTTGTCAAGAAGAAGGATGGCACGGACCGACTTTGTGTCGACTACCGCCCTGTGAACAAGAAGACCATAAAGAACAAGTACCCACTTCCCAACATCAATGAGCTTTTCGAGCAGCTCAAAGCTGCTCAAGTATTCTCCAAGCTTGACCTCCGTATGGGCTATCATCAGATTTGCATTTGTGAACAAGATATCCCCAAGACAGCATTCAAAACAAGCTATGGTTCTTACGAATACACTGTCATGTCTTTCGGCCTTGTCAATGCTCCTCCAACGTTCTCTCGCATGATGAACTTCATCTTCAACCCTTACACAAATGATTTCGTCTTGGTGTATCTCGATGATATTTTGGTCTTTTCCAAGAACAAGGAGGATCATGCCAAGCATTTGAGATTGGTGCTAGACAAACTCAGAGAACATCAGCTCTATGCGAAGTTTTCAAAGTGTGAGTTTTGGCTCGATGAGGTTCTCTACCTTGGGCATATCATCTCCGCCAAGGGCATAGCTGTTAATCCTGAGAAGGTGTCTGCAATCATGAATTGGGAACCGCCTCAGAATGTGAAGCAACTCCGAAGTTTCCTTGGGCTTGCAAGCTATTGTCGAAGATTCGTTGAGAATTTCCCTAAGATCGCGAAGCCTCTTTCCAATCTCCTCCAGAAGCATGTGAAGTATGTCGGGACGCCTGAATGTGTCATCGCTTTCAACACCCTCAAAGAGAAGTTAGCCACAGCTCCAGTTCTCACTCCTCCTGATGAATCCAAACCATTCGAAGTTTTCTATGATGCTTCCCTTCAAGCTCTCGGTGCTGTGTTAATGCAAGAGAAGAAAGTTGTGGCCTATACCTCTCACAAGTTGAAGCCCAACGAAAAGAACTACCCCACTCATGACCTCGAGTTGGCGGCAGTTGTCCATGCTCTTTTAACATGGAGACATCACTTGTTGGGAAGGAAAGTGGACATCTTCACTGATCATAAGAGCCTCAAGTACATCTTCACTCAGCCCAACCTCAACCTCAGGCAGACTCATTGGGTCGAAATGATTCAAGAGTATAATCCGAGTATTTAATATACTCCAGGCAAGGCCAATGTCATTGCTGACGCTTTGAGCAGGAAGGCTTACTACAATAGTTTGATTCTCAAGCCCTTCCAACCGGATCTTTGTGAAGCTTTCCACAAGCTTAATCTCCAAGTTGTTCCTCAAGGATTCCTTGCCAACCTCCAAGTCTCTCCTACTTTGGAAGATCAGATTCGTGAGGCTCAACTTCTTGATGCAATGGTGAAGAAGGTGAAGAATGGGATTGCCAAGAGCCAACCCAAGTACAAGTGCTATCGCCTTGATGACAAAGATACTCTATTCTTCGAGGATCAAATTGTTGTTCCTAAAGGTGGCCTTCGTAAAGTCATTATCAACGAGGATCACAATTCACTCCTATCCATTCATCCTGGAAGTACAAGGATGTACCATGACCTCAAGTAGTCGTATTGGTGGACTCGAATGAAGCGAGAAATTGCTCAGTTCGTGAATGAATGCTATGTCTGCAGAAGAGTGAAGGCAGAACACCAACGGCCAGCTGGTCTCCTCCAACCTCTTGCCATTCCAGAATGGAAGTCTGGCCATATTGAGATGGACTTCGTGACTGGATTTCCCACGTCCAAACATGGAAATGATGTTATCTTTGTAGTCATCGACAAGCTTTCTAAAGTGGCTCATTTTCTTCCTATCAAAGAATCTATCACAACAGCTCAGTTGGCAGAGCAATATACCTCCAGGATTGCCTCCTTGCATGGCATTCCACAGTTGATATCTTCAGATCGTGGAAGCATCTTTACTGCTAAGTTCTGGGACTCCTTTTAGAAGACCATGGGCACCAACATTCGCTTCAGCACAGCCTCTCATCCTCAAACTAGTGGACAAGTTGAGCGAGTAAATCAAATCCTTGAAGATATGCTCAGGTCTTGTGTCATTTCCTTTGGTATGAAGTGGGAAGATTGTCTTCCAATGCCGAGTTCTCCTATAACAACAGCTTCCAAGCGAGTTCCGGCAAGGCCCCATTCGAGATTCTCTATGGCACAAAGTCTCGTACCCCTCTTAATTGGTTAGAGACTGGTGAACGCCAACTTCTTGGCAATGACTTAATCACGGAAGCTGAAGAAATGTGTAAAGTCATCCGTGAAAATCTCAAAGCCGCGCAATCGCGTCATAAGAGTTACTATGATAGCAAGCATCGTCACTTGGCTTTCAAGATAGGAGACCATGTCTACCTCCGCGTCTCTCCAATGAAAGGTACTCGTCGCTTCAGTATCAAAGGGAAGCTTGCCCCTAGATACGTGGGTCCTTTCAAGATCATTGGCAAAAGAGGCGATCTCGCCTACCAACTTGAGCTTCCATCCAACTTTGCAAACGTGCACGACGTGTTTCACGTGTCACAGCTTCGCAAGTATTTCAAGACTCCTGACCGTACCATCAACTTCGAAGAGATTGATCTCCAAGAAGACATGTCTTATCATGAGCATCACATTGCTATCCTTGAAGAAACTGAGCGCAAGACTCGCAACAAGTCTATCAAATTCCTGAAATTGAAGTGGTCACATCATTCCGACCGAGAAGCCACCTGGGAACGCGAGGATCACCTCCGTTCCTAATATCCGGAGTTCTTTCAGTCCTAGATCTCAGGACGAGATCCTATCGTAGTGGTGGAGTGTTGTAACGCCCCGGGTGTAACTTACCATATTTGTACTCCGACTCTTGCCATTTTCGGCTCTAAGTTATGAGATTCCCTTCGTGGTTGGGTTCTTGTCTTTGTTTTGCATTTTGTCCATGTCATGCATTTCATATCATGTCATCATGTGCATCTCATTTGCATACATGTTCGTCTCATGCATCTAAGCATTTTCCCCATTGTCCATTTTGCAAACCGACTCTCCTACGTCCTCTGGCGCCCCCTTTGGCCTCTTTTCGTGAGCGGGTGTTACACATTCTTGGAATGGACCGAGATTTTCCAAGAGGCCTTGGTACACCACCGGTAGACCACCTGTCAAGCTTCGTGCCATTTGGAGTCCGTTTGATACTCCAATGGTTAGTCGGGCAACCGTAAAGGCCTCATGTGTGTTGCAGCCCAACACCCCTCCAAAGTGGCCCAATAACCCATCCAAACCCACTCCATCCTATCGGCCGTTCGATCACGATCGCGTGGCTGAAAACCGCACTCCATTTGGACTCTCCTAGCTCCCTCTACCTATATATTTGTCCTCCCCGTCCAAAATCCGGGTCCCGAAACCCTAAAATTCCCCTCCGCGCCGTCGGACATTTCACGCCGCCGCCGCGCGCCAGTCAGAGCATGCCACCTGTCGCCTCCGCCGCCTATCCCACCGCGCGCCGCCGCGGGCCCGCGCGGCCCAGATCCGGCCCGCGCGGCCTGAGCCGCCCGTGCCCCCGCGTCTCCCCACCACCCGATCCCGCATGCCCCGCCGCCGTTCGTCCTTGCCGCCGCCCGACTCTCTCCGCTCGCCGCCGTCCGGCCGCAGCCCGGCCGCCGTCCGCCGCCACCAACGCCGCGCCACGCCGCCGACTCCACCTGGCCCTATTGCCCAGCTCCTCCACCGCGCGCCGTCCTCACCGGATCCGGCCGCCCCAAGCTTGTCGTCGTCTCCCTCCACCCCGGCGTCAAGTCCGGCGACGATCTCCGGCCGCCTCCGATGATCCTCGATCCGCGAGCTCGACGAACCCTAGATCTCGCGGGGTGAGATTTCCACTAAGTCTTCATCTCTGCCACATTTTCAGGCCCTGTTCAACATGCCATAACTCCTCGTCCGTAGATCCATTTTGCATGCATGATATATCAAAATGTTCATCTAGATGTGCTCTTCATTTTGTTACACTGTGCCATGCTTGTTTGAGTCCATCTTGATGCCCAAATCGTGGGTGTAAGAGTGCTATAAAATGCTAGGTGCTGAATCTTAGCAGATTATCAGCATTTGTTATTTTTGCTACATTTACTGTGTGCTGCATATGAGCATGAGCTCTACATGTGTTTTGGGCTATGCCATGCCATATTTACAGGGGTGTATGCCATGTATTTTTGTGATCAATGTGGTAAATAGCACAAGCATGCAAAGTAGCTCCCGTAATATTGCTGTTTTCGGGGACTTAGAATTTCAGTCATTGCTCTGCTGTTATTTTTATGCCATGTGTTCATGTTGCTACAGAGAGATCCATGCTTCTTTTGAGTATGTTCAGTAAGGATGATTTTGACATATGGTTTTGCTCTATCCATCCATGTCCCTGTTTGCATTTATGGAGTGCCCTAGCATGACTCAAGCTTGCTCTACTTTTGCTATAAAATGTTCCTGGCAGATTGTTTACGTGTTAATCAATTTTTGCCAAGGTTGTTGTAGTTGATCCATGCATGCTATGAGTTTGTTCTTGCTTTGGTTAGCTTCATGAACATGTCTTCTTGCTGGTAGTATGCTTAGCTTGTCATGAAATGCCTTGTGTTGAGTGAATCAAGCTCGCAAAGAGGCCTTCATAATTCTGGTTTTGCCATGTCCCGTTTTCTGCTAAGTCTGAATCCGTTAACGAAACTTGCTATGTTTACATGGGTGCCATCAAATCTTCTTATCCTTTTTGGCTTATGGTCAGTAAGGGACTTTTGTTCTATGCTTTGAGTAGATTCATGCCATGCCTTTTTTGCTATGATTTGTTTTTGTAGAATGTTGTTATCTTGCTCTAAACATCACTTCCTGATGTAAATTTCTGGCATGTTAGTATTTTCACTAAGTCTGTGAAGCTGATATCTTTTGCCCTTATGCCATGCTTGTTTGAACCTGCTCTTGTGTGATTTAGCCATAGCTCAGTGTTCATATTTTGTCAAGCATCTTGAGTAGATCACTGTCGTGTGCTTTGTTACTATGTTGGAGTGCAGTAGCTTAGTTTCTTGTTGCATACTAGAGGGCATCGTGTTGTTAATCGCAGAATTGTGCCATTATTGTTTTGCTTGCCATTTGCAAATCGTGCATCCGTTTCCGGTGATCTTTATGTCGATTCCGACCGAAATCAAATCATCTTTCCAGCGGCGCACTTGGTTTGCCAAGTTGAGGCCTGGTTCAATTTTTCCTTCCGAAGCACGCATATGCATTGCATATCACATCCCACATATCATGCCATGTTTTGCATCATGTTGCTTGCGCATTGCACCGTGATTGATTATTGGTCTTTTGCTTGTGTGCTTCCCTTGGGTAGAACCGGGAGATGAGTTCGTGATTGAGGAACCCGTTGAGTATGCTTACGAGGATCAAGCTTACGTCAACTCAGAGAACTTTGCTGGCAAGATGACCATACCCTCAAAATCACTTATATCTTTGCTTGCTAGTTGCTCGCTCTTTTGCTATGCCGCGATACCTACTACATGCTTTATCATGCCTCCCATATTGCCATGTCAAGCCTCTAACCCACCTTTCCTAGCAAACCGTTGTTTGGCTATGTTACCGCTTTGCTCAGCCCCTCTTATAGTGTTGCTAGTTGCAGGTGAAGATGGAGTTTGTTCCTTGTTGGAACATGTTTATTGTTGCGATATCATTATTATATCTTGTTTACTTTAATGCACCTATATACTTGGTAAAGGGTGAAAGGCTCGGCCTTATTCCTGGTGTTTTGTTCCACTCTTTCCGCCCTAGTTTCCATCATACCGGTGTTATGTTCCTTGATTTTGGCGTTCCTTACGTGGTTGGTTTATAATGGGAACCCCTTGACAGTTCGCCTTGAATATAACTCCTCCAGCAAGGCCCAGCCTTGGTTTTACCATTTGCCATCTAAGCCTTTTTCCCTTGGGTTTCATGGACTCAAGGGTTTTCTTTATTTTAAACCCCCGGGCCAGTGCTCCTCTGAGTGTTGGTCCAAACTAGAGCCCCTTACAGCGCCACCTCGGGGAAACTTGAGGGTTGGTTTTAGTTGTACGGATTGCTTATCCGGTGTGCCCTGAGAACGAGATATGTGCAGCTCCTATCGGGATTTGTCGGCACATTCGGGTGGCTTTGCTAGTCTTGTTTTACCATTGTCATAATGTCTTGTAACCGGGATTTCGAGTCTGATCTTCCTGGGAGAAGGAATATCCTTTGCTGACCGTGAGAGCTTGTGATGGGCTAAGTTGGGACACCCCTGCAAGGTTTTGAACTTTCGAAAGCCGTGCCCGCGGTTATGGGAAGATGGGAATTTGTTAATATCCGGTTGTACAAAACTTGACACTTAACTTAATTAAAATGAATCAACCGTGTGTGTAGCCGTGATGGTCTTTTTTCGGCGGAGTCTGGGAAGAGAACACGGTTTCGTGTCATGCTTGAACATAAGTAGTTTTAGGATCACTTCTTGATCTTATAGATTCTTGACCGAGCTTTGCTTCTCTTCTCGCTCTCATTTGTGTAAGTTAGCCACCGTATATGCTAGTGGTTGCTGCAGCTCCACCTCACTACCTTTTTCCTACCCATAAGCTTAAATAGTCTTGATCACGAGGGTGTGAGATTGCTGAGACCCCGTGACTCACATATTACTTCCGAAACCAGATGCATGTGCCGACGATGCCAGTGCGGAGGACGCGACCGAACTCAAGTGGGAGTTCGACAAAGATTCTGGACGTTACTATGTGTCTTTTCCGGACGATCAATAGAGGAGCCCAGTTGGGGCGATCGGGGATCTTTTGCATTAGGGGTTGTTTTTCTTTATTTGGTTCCGTAGTCAGACCTTGATTGTATTCTGGATGATGTAATGCTATATTTATGTATTGTGTGAAGTGGTGATTGTAAGCCAACTCTTTATCCCTCACTTTTTCAGTACATGGGATGTGTAACGATTACCCCTCTTGCAACATGCCTACTATGCAGTTATGCCTCTAAGCTGTGCTCCGACATGTGGGAGATATAGCCGCATCGTGGGTGTTACATAGAACCTATTACCTGTTTTATTATCAAACCCTGGGAGTTACTTCTACGTTATGCTTATATTGCCATGCTATGCTCGTAGACGTGGTTTGGGTTTGAGCGTATCCATGACAGATATGAGATGTTAATTAATGGTTTAACTTAAGGTGGCAACTTTAATACACATATGGGTGGATTGCTTGTGGGCACCTGGGGAATCCAGTGTTGTCCTAGGATATCCCAGAGTACCCGTGTGATCATCCTATAGTCCGCCACCCAGGCTCAAAGGGATCTTAAGACTATTCATGCTAGAAACTTCCGTGTGTAGCCACAAGCCATTATGGGCTCTGGCATAGTTGAGTAAGTTGCGTGAGTTCTTGAAGAGGTGGACGAGCAGATGTAGGGGATTGTAGGTGTACCGGTCCACCCGGAGTAGAGAGCAAATGCTTCTAAAAGATTGTGTCTCCGTCATCCGTTTCTCAAACACCATGTAGTGTGAGAAATCTAACAGAGGAGATCGGGTCTTGTGGGGAAACATGCGCAAACCTCTGCAGAGTGTATAATTAATCATGGTTAGCCGTGTCCCCGGTTATGGACATCTTGAATATCTGGCACTTGGATTATCATATGGATCTCATCACTCTAAATTAACTTGTTGGGTTGATAATTACTTTTAATTGGGATTGAGTTGGAGGAACCTACTCAATGTTGTTCAACTACCATGATAGTTAAATAAAATATATTCCTTTGTTGTAGGGAAAAATTGGCTTTACACAAAACTTATTAACCATACAGCCTCCACCAGCCATATATGAATGTAGTGATAGCATCTATTCTGTTCATTATTCTCCTGTGTTACATTGCCAACATATTCCATGTGCTGACCCATTTTCGGGCTGCAACGTATCATGTTGCAGACTTTTTAGACGAGGAGTAAGACGTGATAGGTCAATTGTCATGCACTCAGCTATGCCGTTGGAGTTGAGGGACTCACTTTATCTCCAAGCCTTCCGCTGTTATCGTATTAAATGGCCTTAAGCCATATTTATTGTAATAAGTTCTCTCTTGAGACATTCGATGTAATAAGTGTGTGATTGCCACTCTGTTATAAATCCTTTGAGTACTGTGTGTGTCAACATTACCGATCCAGGGATGACACTGAAGCATGTGACTTGACCGTTTCAGGTCGGGTCGCTACAGTGACACTACCCGAGAGCTATTCCGCCCAGGTTCAATTCTAGCTGATGTAGGGGAAATATCTCCAAATTTTTTGCCTCTGCCATTATTGACATGTGGGTCCCCATTGTCATCTACGCACACCATGTCCAACACTTGCCAAAACTTCGTCCCTCATTTTCTCTTTTTTCGCACACTCGACATTGTGTGGGCATTTTGAAAATAGCATATCTTTTTGACTGTGCATCATATGAGGATGTGCTATGCATGAATGTTGATCAGCATGATGCTAACTGGCTGGTAGTTCCATTTTCGACCATGAATAAAACTTCCAAGATGATGTTAACCCAGTTTGAAAAGGCCGTGTTAATATAAATGTTCTGCCTCTGAAAGTTGTAGTTTCTTACTGAAACTAAACTTGCAGTTTCTTATCTGAAACTGAAACTTGTAGTTTCTTCTCTGAGAATCACATTGTCTGCACTTTTATACTCCTATGAAACTACATTATATAAGTACTAAAAATAGATCTCTAGAATTCATAAAATACTTCATATGCTCAATACTGCAAATCTGAAATTCAAAAGACATTCATATCTGAAAGTACTCTCAAAATACACAACACAAAACACAATTCACAACCTGCAAATACTGACAACCCTAAGCTCCTCCTGACAATTCACAACCTGCCTGACTATTGGGCTGGGGGCAGTCCCCTCCTATTCCTCGGCGGCAGACAGCTGCCCCGTGAGATGATGTGAACGGCGAGGGAGAGGATGGCGGGGAAGCATCGTCGGGCCAACTGCTTTTACCCTCTTGCAGTTGGGTTCGGTCGACGAAGACTCCATCGGCTCGCTCTGGCATGACACCCTCACAAATGGCACACTCTAGAGGCTCGATCCTTCAATCTCTGGTGGATGCTCCATCTGGGATCGATACTCCCACCACTGCTCCCTTACGATCGGATTCGGTGAATCTGTTTGCTCCATGGCCTAAAGGAGCAGCTCTATGTACTCCCGCGTGACTCCCTCCGGGAGTATCGCTGCCTTTTCGCTCTGTTGTAGATATTTGGCCATGGATGTCGCCGTCGCCGCTAGTTGGTCCTTGTTGTCAAACCAAGACTGTATCTCCAACATCCTAGCTAGCTTCACAAGGTCGCCATCTGCGATCCTCGCGTATCGGTTGTACTCCTCCATCAATCTACTTCTCCACAGCACCTTCACTCGCCGGCGGTGGTTTTTGAATGGAAGAGGAGAGGAGCAGCGCTGGTTTTGGATTAGAACGGGAGAGGAGTGATGCTGGTTTTGGATTGGAACAGGAGAGGAGGGGCGGTGGTTTTGAAATGGAAGAGGATAGGAGCGGCGCTGGATATAGATTGGAACAGGAGAGGAGCGGTGGTGGTTTAAGAGGAGAGGAGCGGCGCTGGTTTCGGAAGTATTTGTTTGTTTTGCGTATTTTGGGTCAAAGTTTGACCATGTACTGTATTTGGCAAGTAAAATGTGAATGCATGTCACCAAAAATTGTATCGTTTGATTTGTATCTGAATGTACTTTCAAATTATATTATTTTTGCAACGTATAACATATATTTTATTTGTGAAAATCATGGTCAATTATGACCCGGAATAAAAGGGAGACTAGTTAATGTGGGGTCGCTTTCTTAATTGAAGGGTAAATTGATGTTGATCCAGTCACAGCGTGCCGGCCCTCTCGTCCAAACCTAAATCGCTACCACATGCTCCTCTCCCTCTTCTCCATTGCAAAACCATCTCCTCTGCTCTCCATCATCTCCATTCCAAAACCATTGTATCACATCTTCCTCTTCTCCATTGCAAAACCACCTCCTCTCTCCTCGGACGAGGACCCCCTGACGTAGCCCATCCTGCCATTGAGACACTGCCACATGGGTCCCACCAAGCGTGGGGCCCACCTATCAGCGAACGAAAGGCAGGGAAACCTCTCCTCTCCATCATCTCCATTCCAAAACAACCGTCTAGCCTCTCCCTCTTCTCCATTTCAAAACCACCCTCTCTCCTCTCCATCATCTCCATTCCAAAACCACCGTCTCGCCTCTCCCTCTTCTCTATTGCAAGACCACCATCTCTCCTCCCATCTTCCAAAGCTAGCACCGGACCACTCAGAAGGACATCTATGGAGAGGATGCAGCAGCGAATCAGGCAGATCGCCGGCGGTGACCAGGCAAAGTTAGCCAGGTTGAAGGAGATCCTTACTTGGTTTTACAATGAGTGGGAGATTTTGAGGACGGTGAGGGCCATGTGGCAATGTATGCGAAAGAGCGAGACGGCGGCGATGAGGGCGGCGATGTACTCCTCGGCGGCAATCATGCCGCGGTCCTTTGAGTTCATCGAGTACCTCCTTTGGATGATGGAGCAGACAGATTGGCCCAAGATGTAAGTCAGGTGGAGGTGGTGGGCGTACAGGTCGAAGGTCGAGCACCCAGAGGATAACAAATCGATCGAGTACGGTGTGCCGTTCGTGAGGGTTTAAAGCCAGCCGGAGACACATGAGTATTCGTTCTCCCACTCCAAGATGAGGACGGTTGGCGCGACGTAGCTTCCCCTCCGTTCTCCACGGTTTCCTCGACGCTCGCCTCGTTTCAACAGCGTCGGTAGGGTTTAAGGTAAGCTTCGCACTAACCTAATATTCCATCTACTCATGCTTACAATCAGTCTTCAAGTGCTATGCCAATCACCCTAAAATAGCTCTGGACCTTTGGGTCAGAGTTGTGACACTGTGTACAAATAAAGAAAAATAGATTGGTGCTTCTTTCAAAAAAGAGTACTCCCTAGAAAACTGCCAATATAAGCTACTAGTATTTTTTTGAAGTCTAAGCTACTAGTATTTTGTTAGAGGATTTGCTGCAAGATCCGTCCATAGTGAGCGCCATACATCCCACCGGTGGTGGATGACAATTCTTAGATGGAGCAGGGTTGGTGTTAGTAATTTTTACTTGGCACCTCGCACTCTGCATATATGCCGGTTCCTCCCCGATACACCTTCTGCCAGTGATGAACATCAGTGTACAACAATAGTACAAGGAGGGGCCTTGAGACATTCCAATCTCTATTTTTCTGCAGATCAACTAAAATTAAGCACCCCAGTTTTCGGTTCAATATCCAGCGTATCTCGTAGTAGGGGTCCTAAGCTAGGCGTCTTGGAGCGATGGTAACATGGACACGGGATTTTACCCAGGTTTGGTCCCTCTTGATGGAGGTAAAACCCTACGTCCTGCTTCTGATTGTATTCATATGGGTGTAGTATAGAGTACATATGTCTACCACGAGACTGTAGTAATGAATATTAGATTGTCTATTGACTAGCCTGGCCTCGGTTTTATAAGACACCGGAGGCCTAGGGTTTTAGCAGAGTCCTTGTCTTGGGCGCCAAGTCTTGTGGAGTCTTCCTTGTATGCGGCATGGGCTGTCCGAACTGGCCCAATATTGAACCGCCATGGGGGTCCTCGGCCCGATCCAGCTGGTCGGGAGACGACGTGATGAATACCCCCTAGTCCAGGACACCGTCAGTAGCCCCCCTGAACCGGTCTTCAAGTTGGGGACGCTACTAGATTCTTCCAAACTGTTCTTCATCTTTGGTCGTCGGTCTTGAAAACTGGTTCAACAAATCTTCTCATCTTTAATCTTGAGGATCGCCTAAGTGAATCCGAAGAGTTTACATGTCAGGTATCCGAGGAGCCCCTTTAAGTCTTCGGCCTTTAACAATGCCTAACTATTTTTACACCACACCTCGGGTTTGAAGTTGTTCCCATGCGGCGGCGTCCTCTTGCGTCCGAGCTCCAACTCCGGACTGCATTCGAGGTATCTTCTGCAGCCGAGCACCAACGTCGGACCGCTTCCGAGCTCCAACGTCGGAATGTATCCGAAGAGTATTGTTACAGCCGAGCTCCAACGCCGGACTGTATCCGAGCTCCAACGCCGGAATGTATCCAAGCTCCAACGTCGGACTATATCCGAGGTGTCATAAATCACCTTGGTTCAAAAAAAGTTGAAGGAGTTTAGCCAAGCTTAATGCCGGAAATGCCCTCTATGCAGCCAGACACTGGCGTCCGAGCTTTATGCCGGACTGCTTCCGAGGTGGTGCACCACCCTGACCGCGGGCCGATTTTTTGTCAATATTTTTGATTGGTGGAATTTATTATCTGCCGAGATATATAGCCAATAGCCCTCAAAGTGTGTATCGGTCTAAAACCCGAGATGCACCTGAAGGATGACATAATACTGTTGATCCCAGTAGCCCCTGAGACTCGGGTTGATTCACAAAATCGGCATGAGGATGAACTCCTAGCTCGGCAGAATACTGCGGGACACAAAAAGTGGTGTGCAAAGCCCTCAAGACTCAGGTTGGGTGCGGCTGACCAACCTGAGGATCATAATCTCCTCGAAAACTATATTGCACTTAAATTTTCTTCATTGGATTGCCAATGCAGTAGCCCCCCGAGAATTGGGTTGGGCAACATGGCCGACCCTAGGATCGTACCTCCTTGGGAACTAGTTCAATTTTCATGTATATTTTGACAATACCGAGGTGGGGTTTGGCAGAAAAGATGTCGAACTATAGTTTTAGAAAAGAGTTTCACGCCGAACACCCCAATCAAGAGAATCTCCTGCTTCCTAAAAGGAAAACATAAAGTAGGTGAAAAGATGTTATGAGCTCAAAGGCCAAAAACATGCGTAAAAAACTTTACGTCTAGATTGAATCAAGCTGTTTTGGTGCCAATAAGAAATTGGTCTTAAAATTGTACTTTCGTCATGATTTGACATGACACATCTGATCTCTAGACTTCAAGTGGGTCAGCCCGCGGCTTCAACCTCCCTATCCCGAAGGCGGAGTGTTTCTCAGGCCAGTTTAGCGAACTAAACGCGAGCGTCTTTAGAGAGAAACCAGGCTACCCGGCTATTGATCATACACCTGAGTCGAGAAAGGAGTGGTGGAAAAAGACTATGCATGTAGCGACCAGACCTCAAATGGTCCAATCTCTGTACGCAGGTGTCATCCCTGGATCAGTAATGCTGACACCACACAGTACTTGAAGGATTTATAACAGAGTAGCGATCACACACTTATTACATTGAGTGTCTCAAAAGAGAGCTTATTACAATAAATATGGCTTAAGGCCATCTAATAACGATAACAACGGAAGGCTTGGAAGATAAGTGAGTCCATCAACTCCAACGGCATCACTGAGTATAGAACCACGACCTAAAAGCACCTTACTCGTCGTCTGAAAAGTCTGCAACATGAACGTTGCAGCCCGAAATGGGTCAGCACATGGAATATGCTGGGAATGTAACACATAGAGAGTAATGAAAGATATAGTCTATACTATATGCATATTTGGTTGGTGGAAAGCTCTATGGTTACAGTTTTACGAAAAGCCAATTTTTCCCGAATGCAAAGGAATAAATTTTAATTAACTATCATGGTAGTTGTTAAACATTGAGAATGGTTGACAGCATTCTCAATCCCAATTAAGCATCATCATTAAACAAACCCAACAAAATTAATTAGAGTAACATGATGAGATTTACATGATAATCCAAGTACTAGATACTCAAGATGTCCATAACTGGGGACACGGCTAACCATGATTAGTTTATACACTCTGCAGAGGTTTGAGCAATTTTCCCCACAAGACTCGATCTCCTCCGTTGGATTTATCGCACTGCATGGTGTTTGAGAAACGGATGACCGGGACATAGTCTTTCAGAAGCGCTAGCACCTCACGATCGGGTAGACCGTTACACCTACTTTCCCCTACATCTACCAGTCTACCACTGTAAGAGTTCGCACGACTTAGTCAACTATGCTAGAGCCCATAGTAGCTTGTGGCTGCACACGGAAGTTTCTAGCATGAATAATCTCATGATCCCTTTGAGCCTGGGTGGCGGTCCAATAGAAAAAATGGCAATCGCTGGAATACCCAGGTGCCTCAATCCACCCAGATGTGTATTTAAGTTGCCACCTTAGATAAACCATTAATTTAACAATCTCACATCTATCATGGATACACTCACCCAATCCACGTCTACTAGCATAGCATAGCATAATAAGCAAACGTAGAAGTAACTCCCAAAGGTTTTGATAATAAACAGGTAATAGGTACTACCTCAACTACTTCCCAAACCCACAATTTAAATTAGATCCTAAACATGCAAGGTGTGAGGATTGATCTAATGCAATAAAACTGGGTAATTGGAAGTATGATCAAAGTGTTACTTGCCTTGCTGATGATCCGGATAACCAAGCGATTCGAAGTAGCAAGCGGCGCACTCCGGGTACTCTATCGCAAACAACCAAGCATACAATAAGTACTCATCTAATGCACAGGTAAAACTCGAATAAGAGATCTAACCAGAAAGTTCAACTTAAGAACTCCGGTTGGCAAAAGGAATCAAATCGAACGAAGCAACGAAAGACAAACGGAAAAAGAAACAGGCTTCGTTTACTATTCTGGATCTAGGGCAATTTTTACAGTGGCAAAAACTTGTTTGAGTTGGTTAAACGGAAAGAGGGTTTCGAGATGAAACTCCAGGCGCTTGAATCGCCTGATTCCGATAAACGAGCGAAAAGTTATACTAAAACGAAAATCGGATCAGGAATCGCGATCAGAAAAAATCGCAGATTTAATCTAAGAAAAAGAAAAATGACGAACAGATTAACGAATGAACGTTCGTTATCTGGATCTAACCGATGAACGCGTTCGTTAAAACGAACAAATGAGCGAACGCTCGCTAATTAAATAAACCGGAAAAGCGATCTATAAAAAACGAAACTAAAAAAACCGAACGAAAAACCAAAAAAACCGAACGGTTTTTCAAGAAAAACCAGCGGCGGCGAGGTCTACCTCCGGCGAGCGGAGGGGCGGCGGTCCGGCGGGCGGTGGTCCGGCGGGCGGCGGCGGGGTCCGGCGGCGGTGGCGGCGGGGCGGCTAGGGCAACTAGGGTTTGGGGGGTCCGGCTGGGCCTTCCCCGGCTTATAAAGTCGGCCGGCCCTGGTGTCTGGGTCGGACACGGCCCGTTAGGTCGGTTCGTTTTTTTAAATAGTTACGCTCAGAAAAAGAAAAAAGGAATACTAAACGGAATCCAAAAATCCCGAAATAAATTTTCCCCGGCTTCTAAAATCAGGGCGCAGAGGATGAACATTTATTTGAGGCCTAAATGCAATTTCGGAAAACGTGCATTTTTCCTAAATTCAAACAAAATAGCAAATAAAACCAAAATAAAATCATATTTGATTTTCTTATTAAATCATCCATATTTCTTTATTTTGGGAAGTCATTTTATTCCCTCTCATATTTTTGTAATAGAAATAATCGAAGATAAAATACATAAAATCAAATGATCCTATTTTCAAATTTTGAGAAAACTTAAATATGAAAGTAACGAAATCCCCAACTCTCTCCGAGGGTCCTTGAGTTGCGTAGAATTTTCTAGGATCAGCCAAAATGCAATAAATTATGATATGCAATGATGATCTAGTGTATAACATTCCAAATTGAAAATTTGGGATGTTACAAACCTACCCCCCTTAAGATGAATCTCGCCCTCGAGATTCGGGTTGGCTAGAAAATAGGTGAGGGTGGTCCTTCAGCAATTCTTCCTCTCGTTCCCAGGTGGCTTCATCCTCCATGTGGTGGCTCCACTGAACTTTGCAAAACTTGATAACCTTGCTGCGGGTTACTCGGCTGGCATACTCAAGAACCTTGACTGGTTTCTCCTCATAGGTCAAATCACTGTCCAACTGAATTGCTTCCAGCAGCACTGTGTCTCTCAGCGGTATACCAGCCATCTCTGCGTGGCACTTCTTCATCTGGGAAACGTGGAACACGTCGTGAACTCCTGACAATCCTTTGGGCAATTCCAACTTGTAGGCTACTTCTCCCATACGCTCCAAAACTTTGTATGCTCCTACAAAATGTGGCGCTAACTTTCCCTTAACTCCAAAGCACATAACTCCTCGAAGTCGAGATACTCGAAGATAAACTCGGTCTCCGACTTCGTAAACTGTCTCCTTGCGTTTAGAATCTGCGTAGCTCTTCTGCCTGGACTGGGCTACCTTGAGCCTATCGTGAATCAATTTTACTTTCTGTTCAGACTCCTTAATTAGATCTGGTCCAAACAACTGATGGTATCCAACTTCATCCCACGACAATGGGGTCCTGCACCTCCTTTCGTATAAGGCTTCAAAAGGGGCCATCTTCAAACTGGATTGATAACTGTTGTTATAAGAGAACTCTGCATATGGCAAATTCTCGTCCCAACTAGATCCGTAATCTAGCGCATAAGCTCTCAGCATATCCTCCAAAATCTGATTAACTCTCTCGGTCTGTCCATCTGTCTATGGATGGAAAGTTGTACTGAACTCTAGCCTAGTACCCAAAGTTTCATGCAACTGATTCCAGAACTTTGAGGTAAACTGGGTTCCTCTATCTGATACAATGCTCCTTGGAACTCCATGCAGACTACGATCCTGGTCATGTATATCTTTGCTAACTTTGCACTGGTATAGGTAGTCTTCACTGGAATGAAATGAGCTACCTTTGTCAAACGATCGACTACAACCCAAATCGAGTCATAGCCTGAACGAGTTCTGGGTAAACCCGTAATAAAATTCATGCCTAGCTTATCCCACTTCCATTCGGGTATCGGCAATGGCTGTAGCAATCCTGCTGGCTTCTGATGCTCTACCTTTACCCTCTGGCATACATCACAAACTGCTACATACTCCGCAATGTCCTTCTTCATTCCGGTCCACCAGAAAATATCCTTCAAATCCAAATACATCTTGGTATTTCCTGGGTGAATCGAATATGGTGAATCATGGGCCTCTTGCAGAATTAACTTCCTGATCTCCAGGTCGTTAGGCACATAAACACGGTCTTCAAACCATAAGGTATCGTGCTCATCCTCACAAAATCCTTTAGCTTTTCCCTTGCTTATTTTCTCCTTAATAGAAGCGATCTCCTTGTCGGTTTTCTGGGCTTCTCTGATCTTATCCATCAACATAGACTGAATCTCCAATGCTGCTACACAGCCTCTCGAAACTATCTCCAAACATAGCTCACGAAGATTTTCGGCTAACTCCCTTGGTAAATCTCCCGTTATTAGTGTGTTGACATGGCCCTTACGGCTCATCGCATCAGCTACTACATTAGCCTTTCTAGGGTGATAATGCAATCTCATATCATAATCCTTGATGAGCTCCAACCATCTCCTTTGTCTGAGGTTCAACTCCTTCTGTGTGAAAATATACTTCAAACTCTTGTGATCCGTGTACACCTCACAATGGTTTCCAATGAGAAAGTGTCTCCAGGTTTTCAATGCATGCACTACGGATGCTAACTCCAAATCATGGTAGCATAATTTAACTCATGAGGCTTAAGTTGTCGTGAGGCATATGAAACAACTCTTCCTTACTGCATAAGCACTGCTCCAAGTCCTCGACGTGAAGCGTCGCAATACACCTCATAATCCTTGGTATGATCAGGCAAAATCAACACAGGTGACATAACCAAACGTTTCTTCAGCTCCTGGAAACTGGCCTCACATTCCTTAGTCCATATGAACTTGGTATCCTTCTTCAACAACTCTGTCATAGGCTTTGCAATCTTTGAGAAATTTTCAATAAATCTTCGGTAGTATCCTGCGAGTCCAAGAAAACTCCGGATCTCTCCAACTGTTGTTGGCGCTTCCCAATTTGTCACAGCCCTTGGTGGGATCTACTACTATACCTTCTCCAGATATAACGTGTCCGAGAAATCCAACTTCCGTCAACCAAAACTCACATTTTCTAAACTTGGCATATAACTGATGTTCTCTGAGCTTACCAAGTACCAAACGCAAATGCTCCTTATGCTCCGCTTCATTCTTTGAGTAAACCAGGATATCATCAATGAACACTATGACGAACTTATCCAGAAACTCCATAAACACCTTGTTCATCATGTTCATAAAATATGCGGGTGCGTTAGTCAGACCAAATGACATAACGGTATACTCATACATCCCATACCTGGTGGTAAAAGCTATCTCAGGTATATCCTGTTCTCGAATCTTCAACTGATGGTATCCTTATCGCAGGTCGATCTTGGAAAATACTTTAGCTCCTTGCAATCGATCAAACAGATCATTGATCATCGGTAGTGGGTACTTATTCTTGATGGTTACTTCATTCAATACTTGATAATCAACAACCATCCTTACGATACATCCTTCTTCTCCACTAGAAGTACTAGCGATCCCCAAGGCGAAGAACTTGGGCGAATATATCCTTTATCCAGTAACTCCTTAATCTGCTTCTTAATCTCTACCAAATCCTTTGCGGGCATCCTATATGGTCTCTTAGATATTGGCCCTATGCCTGGCAAAACCTCAATCAAAAACTCAATATCTCTATCCAGTGGCATGCCTGGCAACTCTTCTGGAAATACATCAGGGAAATCCTTCACTACTGGTACTTCCTCCTGCACAACTCCTGTTAACGAATTCACTTGAGTCCTTTTCGGCACATGCCGGGACACATACTTGATCCTTCTCCCTTCTGGGGTGGTAAGCAAAATTGACTTACTGGCGCAATCGATGTTTCCTCCATACATCGACAGCCAATCCATACCCAGAATTACATCCAAACCTTGTGATTCCAAAATGATCAAATCCGAGGGAAACACATGCCTACCTATACTCAATGGCACTTGAAAACATCCCTTACTAGCCATCCGCTCCTGGTGAGCTTACTAACATAGGTGTTCTAAGAACTTTAGTGGGCAGGTTATACTTATCCACAAATCCCCTTGATATGTATGAATGCGATGCACCAGTATTGAAAAGAACGAGTGCAGTAAATGACTTAACCAAAAACTTACCGATTACTGCATCCGGCTGCTCTTCAACCTCCTCCACGTTAACGTGGTTCACCTGTCCCCTTTTGAAAGGGTTCGGCTTCTTCCCAGAGCTTCCATTGCCATTTCCATTCTATGATTCAGGACATTCATTGGCATAATGTCCGGTCTTCTGGCACTTAAAGCAAGTGACTTGGCTCAGGTCTCTCTTGGCTGGGGTTGATGGGTTGGTGCGGTTCTGGCCGTTGCTTCCTCCATTCCCATTACCATTCTTGGTGCTGTTATGATTGTGCGAGCTACCTCCTCCATGGGTATGCTGAAAATGTCCTCGCGGTCTAGGGGTAAAACGTGGCTTCTACTGAGCTCCTGAATTGTACTTCCTTTGTCCATACTTCCTCTTACGGTTCTCAATTTGCTGTTGCTTCCCTTCAATCATGAGAGCACGATCTACCAACTCCTGGTAGTTGTTGAAGATTTCTACAATCAAGTGCATGCTCAACTCATCATTCAGTCCTTCCATAAACTTCTCCTGCTTAGCTGCATCCGTAGCAATGTCATCTGGAGCATAACGTGCTAGCTTACTAAAGTCCTCCACATACTGGCCAACTGTCCGTCCTCCTTGGCGCAAGTTGCGAAACTCACGCTTCTTCATGGCCATAGCTCCTGCTGAAACATGGGCAGTACAGAAAGCCTGCTGAAACTGGTCCCACGTGACAGCGTCGACAGGGAAAGTGGCTGTGAAATTCTCCCACCATGATGCTGCGGGTCCTTCAAGCTGATGTGCAGCAACTTCACCTTTTCCGCATATGTGCATCCTGCCGTGGTCAACTCCCTTGCTGTCTTGTGGAGCCAATCATCTGCTACTATCAGCTCGGTGCTACTGGAAAACACCGGTGGATTCAGCCTAAGAAAACGGGCTAAGTGATCAACAGGTGGTGGTGGTGGTGGTGGGTTGTTGTTGTTCCCCTGATTCTGATTCTGGACTAACAACTGCATCAATGTGTTCTGCTGCTGGATCAACTGGGTGAGCTTCGGTGGGAAGGTAAATCCGGGGTCACGTCTCGGAGGCATCTGAGGGTTTAGAAAAGATGAGATTTAAGAATAGAGAGGGGTCTAGAGAGAAAACACTACCCATATGCTCATGAGGCAAAAGCAAACAATTCACTTCATTCAATCAAAGAAGGGCATACAATCGATCTAACTATCGCAAAAGTGCTCGGACTACTATATTTACATGGTGGACTACTACTACTGTTGGGGTGGTCTACTAAAAGTACTCTTTGGTTGCAGACTCCATGATATCTGCTCCAGCTTCATCAACATATTCATCATCGCTATCATCTGGATCAGTGTCAGTGTCGTCGATGATGATGTAGTCTTCCGGGCGAATCTCCTTGGGTTCTTCGTCTTCTTCTACTGGTGTAGGGCCTCCCATAAATATTCCAATCTTCATTGTTAAGTCGGCATTCTTATCCACGAGTACTTCAATTTCCTCTTCATAATCTTCACGTGTAGCCTTGAGTTCTTCCTCTAGTTCCTTCATTATTGTCCTCGCCTTCTTCAGATCTATCATGTCGGCGCACATCTAGTTCTCCTGACGTCGAATGTGCTGGTTTAACTCCTGGATAAAAGCTGCAACTGATCTATACTTCCTGGTACTGATCATCTCCCAATGCTCATCTCGGCACCCACAAATCTGGTAGATAGTATCCTTGAGATCATTGCGGTAAAATTCTCCAATGCGTCCCATGGCGATGTGAACTGCCATGCTCTTCCCTAGATTCCAAGTTGGTGCATCAAAAGAAAACTCTATGGGCTCAGTGACTGGCATGAACGTCCTTCCTGGAACTTGAACTTGAATCATCCAGCGCTCTTCTTCAGGTAAAGTGGCGTTGTAAGTCCCGGTGAAGCTTGGTACTCCTATGTTCAGGTATCTAGTGACTTCCTTCAAGTGTCGTCCAAAGGGTGTATCTTCATCCGGTTGCGTGAACTTGTTCCTTTCATCTGCCATCCTAAAAGAGCAGAAAAGATAAGAAGTCAGAATGAGAAGAGAGTGAGTAGTGATCTAGGGCTTTAGCTTAGTGGTCGTGTCCTACAGTCAGCATGTGCTCTGATACCATCTTGTAGCGACCAGACCTCAAACGGTCCAATCTCTGTGCTCAAGTGTCATCCCTGGATCAGTAATGCTGACACCACACAGTACTTGAAGGATTTATAACAAAGTAGCAATCACACACTTATTACATCGAGTGTCTCAAAAGAGAACTTATTACAATAAATATGGCTTAAGGCCATCTAATAACGATAACAGCGGAAGGCTTGGAACATAAGTGAGTCCATCAACTCCAACGGCATCACTGAGTATAGAACCACGACCTAAAAGCACCTTACTCGTCGTCTGAAAAGTCTGCAACATGAACGTTGCAGCCCGAAATGGGTCAGCACATGGAATATGCTGGCAATGTAACACATAGAGAGTAATGAAAGATATAGGCTATACTATATGCATATTTAGCTGGTGGAAAGCTCTATGGTTACAGTTTTGCGAAAAGCCAATTTTTCCCGAATGCAAAGGAATAAATTTTAATTAACTATCATGGTAGTTGTTAAACATTGAGAATGGTTGACAGCATTCTCAATCCCAATTAAGCATCATCATTAAACAAACCCAACAAAATTAATTAGAGTAACATGATGAGATTCACATGATAATCCAAGTACTAGATACTCAAGATGTCCATAACCGGGGACACGGCTAACCATGATTAATTTATACACTCTATAGAGGTTTGCGCACTTTTCCCCACAAGACTCGATCTCCTCCATTGGATTTCTCGCACTGCATGGTGTTTGAGAAACGGATGACCGAGACATAGTCTTTCAGAAGCGCTAGCACCTTAGGATCGGGTAGACCGTTACACCTACTTTCCCCTACATCTGCTAGTCTACCACTGTAAGAGTTCGCACGACTTAGTCAACTATGCTAGAGCCCATAGTAGCTTGTGGCTGCACACGGAAGTTTCTAGCATGAATAATCTCATGATCCCTTTGAGCCTGGGTGGCGGTCCAAAAGAAAAACAGGCAATCGCTGGAATACCCAGGTGCCTCAATCCACCCAGATGTGTATTTAAGTTGTCACCTTAGATAAACCATTAATTTAACAATCTCACATCTGTCATGGATACACTCACCCAATCCACATCTACTAGCATAGCATAGCATAATAAGCAAATGTAGAAGTAACTCCCAAAGGTTTGATAATAAACAGGTAATAGGTACTACCTCAACTACTTCCCAAACCCACAATTTAAATTAGATCCTAAACAAGCAAGGTGTGAGGATTGATCTAATGCAATAAAACTGGGTAATTGGAAGTATGATCAAAGTGTTACTTGCCTTGCTGATGATCCCGGAAACCTAGCGATTCGAAGTAGCAAGCGGCGCACTCCGGGTACTCTATCGCAAACAACCAAGCATACAATAAGTACTCATCTAATGCATAGGTAAAACTCGAATAAGAGATCTAACCAGAAAGTTCAACTTAAGAACTCCGGTTGGCAAAAAGAATCAAATCGAAGGAAGCAACGGAAGACAAACGGCAAAAGAAACAGGCTTCATTTACTATTCTGGATCTAGGGCAATTTTTACAGTGGCAAAAACTTGTTTGAGTTGGTTAAACAGAAAGAGGGTTTTGAGACAAAACTAAAGGCGCTTGAATCGCGTGATTCCGATAAACGAGCGAAAGTTATACTAAAACGAAAATCGGATCAGGAATCGCGATCAGAAAAAATCGCGGATTTTATCCAAGAAAAAGAAAAACGACGAACAGATTAACGAACGAATGTTCGTTATCTGGATCTAACCGATGAACATGTTCGTTAAAACGAATGAACGAGCGAACGCTCGCTAATTAAATAAACTGGAAAAACCTATCTATAAAAAAACGAAACTAAAAAACCCGAATGAAAAACTGAAAATAAAACAGAACGGTTTTTCGAGAAAAACCAGCGGCGGCGAGGTCTACCTCCGGCGAGCGGCGGGGCGGCGGTCCGGCGGGCGGCGGGGCAGCGGTCCGGCGGGCGGCGGGGTCCGACTGTGTCGCGGGGCGGCGGCGTGGGCGGCGGCGCGGCGGTCTGGCGGCGGCGGCAGGGAGGCTAGGGTTTGGGGGTCCGGCTGGGCCTTCCCCGGCTTATAAAGCCGGGAGGGCCTAGTGTCCGGGTCGGACACGGCCCGTTAGGTCGGTTCGTTTTTTTATAGTTATGCTTAGAAAAAAACAAAAGGAATACTAAACGGACTCCAAAAATCCCGAAGTAAATTTTTCCCGACTTCTAAAATCAAGCCGCACAGTATGAACATTTATTTGGGGCCTAAATGCAATTTTGAAAAACACGCATTTTTCCTAAATTCAAATAAAATAGCAAATAAAACCAAAATAAAATCTTATTTGATTTTCTTATTAAATCCTCAATATTTCTTTATTTTGGGAAAGTCATTTTATTCCCTCTCTCATACTTTTGTAATAGAAATAATTGAAGATAAAATAAATAAAATCAAATGATCCTATTTTCAAAATTTGAGAAAACTCAAATATGATAATAACGAAATCCCCAACTCTCTCCGAGGGTCCTTGAGTTGCGTAGAATTTTCTAGGATCAGTCAAAATGCAATAAATTATGATATGCAATGATGATCTAGTGTATAACATTCCAAATTGAAAATTTGGGATGTTATAGTGCAACAACTAGTAAAAATGGCACATACTAATTCAAGAGCCCCCAAGCGACTTGGGTAAAAGAATTTTATCTATAATGAGTGTATGTACCGAAGTACTTATATCATAGTTGTGTTCAGCCAAACTTTAAACGCGTCTTAACCGACCTTTGGCTTCTCCCTCTTCGGTCAAGGACCGAAAAGTGTTATGTACTCCACCTGTCGAGAATATCGACGGTGTTTCTGATAATCAGGCAATCAGGCCATAAGGCTATAACAGACTAAGTGCGCTCAGGGAACTTATGCTATATTACTGACGAAGTGTAAGAAGCATCTTCGAAGAAAATAGTACCTCCACCGATACCTTTCTTCGGTTGCTCATTGTTACTATGAGACTTGTGCAATAGATTTTTTGTACTCATGAGTTCCGTTGTGTGCCGACCGTTATTGAAAACAATAAGAGCGCTAGCTTTCGGCTTCACCCAGTCTGAGGTACTAACTCGGATGACCCGGTAGTAACAATCGCAGAGGTGCTCCCTTTACCGCCTAGCCGAACAATCGGGAACGTAGGGTAAGCACAGGAGCCAGGCAACCTAGCTTGCGAAACACTTAAGTCAACATGGTGCATATTGTGGCATAATACACGAACAAGGAACAAAGTCGTACAAGTATAATCATATGCAAGAGGAAAGGCTTCATAAAGGAAGCCCCCAAGTAAATGGAGTATTTGAATTTGCTTGCAACAAACAAGGTATTGACAACGAAAGTTTTTCGCAAATGACTTCTTGTCAAAAAAGCATAATGCTTGGTCGAACCGAACAAAATTTAAAACAGAAAGTTTTTGAGCATGAAAGCGACTTAGGTGGTTAATGCGCTCGGTATTGATGATGCGATTCCGGTTTGTGGTGGGATGAAGACGCCCATTGATCTGCAACAGATCCAACAAGGTTTGCAGTCCTCGGCATGGCCGAGGTCCCAGCCCCCAAGCCGGTTCCGAAGTGTCCGAGAAAAGAGCTCGGCTTGACGAAGTGGCGACATAGCGCGGTTGATGTGTTGAGGAGCGGCCCCCGGTGCAGCCGAGCTGACAAAGCTGGTCATCTGATGATGCCACAATCCTCGGAGTAGGTTTGATGAAGAGATGGCAAAGCCCCCGGTCCAGCCGAGGTGACGTGGTACGTCGTTACGCCGAGGTGACAACGCTGCCCAACCCGGATCAGTTATCTGTGCACAGAAAATAGTGCAAGCCAGAGATAATAGTAGTAATAATCAATTATAAAAAATTCATAGCATAATAAATAATTTATGCAAAATGAGTAATAAGAGAGATATGGCCCGTGTGTCGAACACTCGATGAGCTTGAGCTCTCTCAGCAATGCCGAAGTCCTCGAGGCAACCAAACATGTCGATGACCTACACATGTAAAATAGTGCAGTCTGAATAATAATAATATAAATATATAAAAAGTTCTCGTGTAATTAATTTACGCAAAATAAATTATTTAAAGAGACATCAGCATGACAAAGCCTGAATTCATAGGGCGGTCTGAGTCCCTGATGCGGCGTTTGTCTGACTGCGGACAAAAAGTCCGGATACTCTTTGATGATGTTGCCGTCTGTGCATAGTGTCCTCGGATTTATGCGGTATTGGCCGTGCTAGGCTTGTGTACTCCTCGGGACCCAGCGGTGCTTACGACACATGAAGCCAGCGTAAAGTGCGCTTGGCGTTGTGGCATGACGATGTTGACCAAGATCAGCCAGTCTGACGATGGCGAGAGGCCATCCAGGCCGCCATCACATACAAACATTGGTAGAATTTCTCTGCAACAATAATGCGGTACAAACCAACTGAAAGATATTTTGCATTGTAAATTGTTAGCTAGGAAAAATAAAACCTGGCATTATCCTGAGCAGTTGCGGCGACGGCTGTAGCAGAACGCAACAAATAAGAGAAGTCGGTCTGTACTGAAATAATTCCAATTATCATGAGGAATTGGAGATTGGACATAGCATCAGTTGATCTAGTATACACGTAGTAGTAGTACTACTACTTGGACTAGTAGTCATCAATATACGTGGAGACCGGCTGCAAAACTAGCTCAATTGTACTATTCCTTTTAGCAAGCAAAGGACACCATTAGTGGATGATCAGCGGTCGCATAAGCGTCAGAATAAAAAAAGGAAAAAGGAATTAAAGAGAGAAAGAAGAGAATCTCCCTGGATGGCCATCGAGCCGAACTCTTGTCGGCCTCACGTGCGCCGCGTGAGAAGTACTCGGGCGTGGTTCCTCGGCTGGGGCGCCGTTTGATGGAAATTTCTTATTGCGTTGATCTTCCGTAGTCTGTTGCATGCGCGTCCATATGACACGACTACGGCACGGATCCAATGTAGTACCAGACGCCGGATACTTTTCTGGTCTCAATTTAACTACAAATAGGGCAGTGTGAAGCAACAACCATAATTTTGCAAAAACAAGAGTTCACACGAATAGATTTAACTGAAAAAATATCACGTGATTATCCCATCGATCCACGATGAACACCCAGCAGGCTCTCAATGAAAGCACCAATGTCGGTTCAATATCTGGCGTATCTCATAGTAGGGGTCCTAAGCTAGGCGTCTTGGAGCGACGGTAACATGGACACGGGATTTTACCCAGGTTCGGGCCCTCTTGATGGAGGTAAAACCCTACGTCCTGCTTTTGATTGCATTCACATGGGTGTAGTACAGAGTACATATGTCTACCACGAGACTGTAGTAATGAATATTAGATCGTCTATTGACTAGCCTGGCCTCGGTTTATATAAGACACCGGAGGCCTAGGGTTTTAGGAGAGTCCTTGTCTTGGGCGCCAAGTCTTGTGGGGTCTTCCTTGTATGCGGCATGGGCTGTCCGAACTGACCCAATAGTGAACCGTCATGGGGGTCCTCGGCCCGATCCAGCTGGTCGGGAGACGACATGGTGAATACCCCCTAGTCCAGGAGACCGTCACCAGTTTGCAGAAACGCTTAAACATTAACAATGGGACTAGTTGATGAAACATAGACTAACAAAGAGAAGCACTTTCTTTATCTACATTGGAAATGAAATGATAGAGAGGACACTCGCTCTATTTAAACCGTATTATTACTTCATTTTATTAGTGGCACTAGGGTCGAGCATGTGCCAAACGAGGTGTACCGTGCGTCCCAAGGATGGAGGCTGGGGGTTCTTAGACTTGGATGCTGAAGCTGGCTCTTTCAGTCCCTATCTTCCCCTCTGATGTTTCTGTGGTAGCATTTGGGTTGTAATCCAAACTTGGTCGAGCTGGTGTTGCGCCCCCTACCTGCCTAGCTTATGTGGCAAACTTGTCTCCTGCTAGTACTCAGTCTGTTCTAGTAGTAGTTGCATAACTGCCCATTTACACTGAGATGTTATCGGATAATGGTTCTCTATGGTTGGATTTCTTTAATGAAATCGAAGGAAACCCCCTATTTTGATATATAAAAAAAATTAGTGCCACTAGCGGTGCTAAAACATTGCCTCAAATTAATAGTGCCACTAGATTAAGGTGCAAAATAATAACATTGCTGCTTTATCATGGCAGTGCCAAAACAGTAGCACAAGAGCAGACTCAACATGTAGGATCTTTGGCAAACGGTCAGACCAAAAAGGAACATACCTCGTGATGGGAACCATGTCTGCAGTCAACGCCATCGTAGAAGGGCTGACACCAGTCACCAACATGGATGATTCAATTCATGGGACCTTTTGGTGCAATTCACTTAAAATGAAGCAATGTCCCATGAGCTAGCAGCTTCTTCTTCATTTTTTTAAGAAAAGGGCTCCAGCCTCGGTTTCATTTCCATCAAAAAACGAAACCCACAGAGCTTATTCTTCATTAGTTGCAATAAAATTGAGCAACATCAAGGTTGCTTGTGAAGCTCTTGGAATGTTCAACTATAATTTGGATATCATTTGTCCAGTTGAACTAAGATCAAGCGTGAAATGTATGTCTCCGTTTGCACAAAAAAGGTGGAAAGGAGGGTGACAAACAAGTGATGAAACATACATCAAATGAAAAGAAGCATGTTCCTTATCTGAATGGCAATCCTACAAGGACAGTAGCAATTTCTAAAGCAGCAGCATTGCTAGATATTAGTGTGGGCATTAGGATTAACTATGACAACCATTAAATACGACATTACTTTAATGGTGCCATTGCTTCATTTTACCAGCAACATTGGTTTAACGTGTCCTTACTTTTAGCAGTGCGACTGCTACATTTTACCAGTGGCATTACATAAGAGTGGCTCGGGGCAACAAACATCAGAACATGATATCTGGGTTGGTCCCATTTTTGTTCGGTATAGCCACCTTATATTGTGTGACGCTAGCAAATCTAGTGCTGGACTTACTCTGTTGACTTGTCCCCCAGTCCCCACTTTCTTTCCTTTTTCAACCAATAGATCAGGTTTATATTGAGTTTGTACTGCGCTTCCCTTTATTTCCCTTTTAGACCTAGAGACCAGTTGGATAGCCAGTCTCTGCTACTTTTCACTCCCATTATTTCCTCTTTCAACCAAGTCCTAGATTCAAGTAACAAATCTTCCCCCACCCCCCCCCCCACCCCCTTTCTTCCTTGTTTGAACCAAGTAGTACTAGATTCGAGTGCATGAACTAGTTTTACCTCTTAACAGTAAAAATTTAGGTGGCTTTCGAACAGCCGATCGATCCTACTCCCTCCGTTCCAAAATAGATGACTCAACTTTGTACTAACATTAGTACAAAGTTAATACAAAGTTGGGTCATCTATGTTGGAATGGTGGGAGTATCTACGAGGGGGCCAGGAAAATAGTAAAAGATATAAATGCAGCGTCAAGAGCTCGGGAAGTAGATCAAGGCCGGTTTCGAAGGAAGTTATACCTGAGGGTCGCCGGGATGTCGCTAGGTGGGCGGCGGGAGGCCGGATCTGCCCACACTACGGCAGGGAGGAAGAAGGGGTCGAAGGCCCTCCCTAGCCAGCAGTGCTTGGGAGAGAACGGCAAGGCACGCCGATCGAGACGTGCTGGCAGTGGGTAAGACCCGTTGCCGAGGACGACCACGTGAACGTTGCACCTTCTCACCTTCCCCAACGGAGAGGATCCGACTGGATCTGTGACCAGCGGTGAGCAAAGAGAGAGAGATAGTGTGGCCACCATTGTCGCGTTTAGATCTGGAGAGGACGAGAAAGTGTGAACAGAGCAACACTAGCAAGCAAGCACTGAGGCTACTGCCTATATATAGTGGAGTACTACTAGTTTTCTTTAGTATACCGGAGCCAGCTTGACCTCGTCAATGACTGTCTTCATGCACGTGCCCCGGAGGCGCAGCTTTCCTCATTTTGATCTGAAGCACCGGATTATAACATGACAAGAAATCATAACCTCACTTCCCAAAGGAGACAACATGAATCCCGACAGACAAACTAGATGAGCACCAAAGCTCAAATTAAAGATAAACTCGTAGAAAAGGGGTCCATCGATAGATGCCCTAATTAGCATAGCCGGCTTGACATAGATGGCAGTCGAGTAGTCTTCGTGCATGTGGTCCCCATGACTAGCGCCTTGGAGGAACCCAGTTGTCGCTATTTAACCCTCGCAGTGATCCGAAGCACATGACACCTAATTTTGCAATATGACAAGAAACCTTTTTTAGATTTCTCACCAGAACTATAGCCCTGTACAACACAGCCTACACGATATGTAGACGATAGCCAATCCAGGCGTGTCTGCTGGAGTCTCGTCACATGCATGGACGAACTGATCTTCCATGTCATGCAGGGATCGTCCAGGCGCCAACTGTCGGCGTTCTGGGAACGGGGGTCCCCAGACTTGCCTGTGTGCGGCCCACGACATGGCTTTGCTAGCAAGCCTATACGGCCCATCTTCATCAACAAGGAATCAAGACCCTTGCAAGGGGCCAAGCCTCGCGAGGCGGACGACACAAGACCTCCTCAGGAGCGGCCTCACCAGGCTAGCTCGTGAGGGGCGGAGAGTTCAAGGTCGGGCAAACCTCGCAAGGTTCTCGTGACATAAGCCATGACGATTGAGACCAGGCGGGCGCCAGGCGGGCGCCAACACGCGCAGCGTCCTTGTTTCCCCTTTGGTGCTAAGGGGGCAAGCACAGGCGCGGAGTACCGAGGCATCCAGCAAAGGTTTCCATATTGGTGCAACGAGACCAAGACCAGAAGGATGACAAGACGGAGGTCATCGTGGATCCCAAGACGGCGTCACCACCAGAGCCTTTGGCAGGCGAAGACTGCTTTTGTCAGGATAGCTTGTACTAGCTGTCCCCTTTCAAAATGGCCGTTGTTGGCTCCCTTCCTGCTCAATATTTGGGAAGAGGACCAGGGCCCCTATAAATAGGACTAGCCACCGCCATAGGGGAGAGAGATCATTAAGATCATCCTCGACCACACAAGTTCACCAAGCACAAGAACACCTCAACCTCAGGAGGTTGTTCTTCCCCTTGTATTGTTCGTCCTCAACCCAAGAGGCAATCCACCACCACCACACTGGAGTAGGGTATTACACCACAACGGTGGCCTGAACCAGTATAAATCTTGTGTCCTTTGTGTTGCGAGTTCGTCGAGTTAGTTCGTGAGATCTTAGCTAAGTTAGGACGTGGATCGATAGGGGGGAGATCTTCGCGCGCACCCCAGTGTTCCAACCTTAAGGGTTTTTCCGGAACCCGTGATCCGACATTTGGCGTGCCAGGTAGGGGTGCGCCGAAGCGTCCTTCTCGCCGCTCCGCGTCACGTCGCTTCATCGTCTCCATGGCGGACGCACGTCGTGCCTGTGCTGAGCGCCGGGCTGCCATCGCCACCCGCGTTGCTCAGACGGCCCCTGTCGGTGGGCCACCCCGTTGCTCTCCGTTGCCTGCCGCCACCGGCCCGACAGGGAACGAGTAGCAAGCATCCTTGCTGCACCCCTCGGCGCGACAGGACGGCCGCACCGCCACTCCAATGCTAACTCCCGCTGGTTCGTCGTCTCACGCTCGTCGCGTTCCCACGGACGCATGGGCCGCGCTCCTCATGGCGCACGAGCTCCTGCACTACCGCCCAGTCGACGACCTCTACGAGGACTGGCTTGACTGAATCGCCGAGCTTGTCCGCGCCGTAGGGGGCTCCCCTGTGCCGTCCCACTCTCCACCTCGCCCTCCGCCAGCCCCGGGCGACGCAGCTCATGAAGCACCTCCACCACCTCTGCCCCAAGATGGCACCCTAGCGCTAAGGCACGTGGCTTTGCGGCGCGACCCACCGCGTCCGGCGCCTGCGCGTGAGAATCTGTCAAGAAGTCCCTCGACCTTAAGTGAACGCTTCGCCGCTCCTTACACCGCCGCATCAGGATCGTTTGTTGTGGCAGGGCCCTGCGCCACTTGCGTAGCAGAGCGTGGGCCTCAATACCAAGCTCCACCTCCAAGGCGGGCACCGGTGAGCACGGCCGGCTGTCGCGCCTTCGCCCCCGAGCTGCATGGCGTCGCCTGGCCGGGCAAGTTCTAGCCAGATCTGCCTCCTCTCTACGCGGCACCCTCGACCCCGCGAAGTTCCTGTGGCTCTACGAGCTAAGCATCGAGGCGGCCAACGGCGACGAGAAAGTCATGGTGAACTGGTTTCCCATGGCTCTCGAGGATGGCCCCCGCTCCTGGCTCCAGAACCTGCCTCCAGGCTCGATTTCCTCCTGGGACGAGATGCGCAACCGCTTCATCGCCAACTTCCAGGGCACTCACGACCGCCCCCCGGTCGCGGGTGACCTGCGCCGCATCCAGCAACAACCAGGAGAGACCCTATAGAAGTACATTCAGCGCTTCAACAGTGCGCGAATCAAAATCCCCAAGGTGATCGACGAAGCCATCATCTCAATGTTCTCCGACGGCGTCCGCGACGTCAAGATGAAGGAGGAGTCACCATCCATGAGGAGCTGTGCATGACCCTGGAGTTGTTCAACATCGCGACCAAGTGTGCAAGAGCTAAGGAGGGGTGCCTCTCCCTCCTCGAGCTCCTTGTTGCAGACCTAGAGGAGAAGAAGACCAAGGCCAAGGACGTGAAGCGCAAGGGAGCGACCGTGCTCGCGGTGGAGCCACACACCAAGCGCGACAGAGACCAGCCCGAGTCATCCAAGGGCAGCCGACCGTTCTGCGCCTTCCATAACCTGCATACCCACAACACCAGCGATTGTCAAGAGCTCAGAGCCATTCGAGAAGGACGCTTCGGTCGACGCCCCGACCACAGCGACCGGGGCTACGGCCGAGGAGGAGGACATGGTGGCAGACGCTGGGACTACCGTGGCACGACCGGCCTAGTGAGCACCGCTGTAAGGATCAGCCTCGCGAGGGCGCCTGGAGGGACCAGCCTCGTGAGACTCGTCCTCAAGTCAATGCTGGCCTTCCTCCATTACCGCCACGACCCAGAAGGAATGACGACCACCATCAAGACAAGGGGGTTGGGGGCTTCCAGGAGCCACGCGCTATCGCCTGCATCTTGGGTGGAGCTCAAGCCCCAGCCTCACAGTGTATCTTCAAACAATTTGCTCGTGAAGTGAATGCAGTTCTCCCCAAGCTCAAGGCCACACGCCCACTCAGATGGTCCAGGTGCCCCATCACGTTCAATTTGGCAGATCAGCTCAAGTGTGCGGCTACTGCAGGCGTCCTCCCAATGCTCTGTTCACCAGTCATCAGCAACGTGCAAGTTACCAAGACCCTCATCGACGGTGGCGCAGGGCTCAATGTCCTGTCTGTCAACATGTTCGACAACCTCCAAGTGCCATATGACCAACTTCAGCCTACCAAGCCTTTCTCAAGAGTGACCAACGGCTCTACTACCCTGATCGGGCAGGTCTGCCTCCCTGTTACCTTCGAAGAACGCAACAACTACCGCACGGAACTCATCGACTTCGATGTTGCCTACATCCACCTGCCATACAATGCCATCCTCGGGTATCCAGCCCTCGCCAAGTTCATGGTGGTGACCCATCATGGCTACAATGTCCTCAAGATGCCGGGAAGCGGCGAAATCATCACGGTCCCGTGCAAAGAGAGATATGCAGTGTGCTCTGATAACCCACAAGTATAGGGGATCGCAACAGTTTTCGAGGGTAGAGTATTCAACCCAAATTTATTGGTTCGACACAAGGGGAGCCAAAGAATATTCTCAAGTATTAGCAGCTGAGTTGTCAATTCAACCGCACCTGGAAACTTAATATCTACAGCAAAGTATTTAGTAGCAAGGTAATATGATAGTAGTGATAACAGTAGTAAAAATAATATTTTTGGTATTTTGTAGTGATGATAGCAATAGCAATGGGAAAGTAAATAAGCGAAGAACAATATATGGAAAGCTCGTAGGCAATGGATCCGTGATGGAGAATTATGCCGGATGCGGTTCATCATGTAACAGTCATAACCTAGGGTGACACAGAACTAGCTCCAGTTCATTGATATAATGTAAGCATGTATTCCGAACATAGTCATACGTGCTTATGGAAAAGAACTTGCATGACATCTTTTGTCGTACCCTCCCGTGGCAGCGGGGTCCTTACGGAAACTAAGGGATATGAAGGTCTCCTTTTAATAGAGAATCGGAACAAAGCATTAACACATAGTGAATACATGAACTCCTCAAACTACGGTCATCACCGGTAAGTATCTTGATTATTGTCACTTCGGGGTTAATGGATCATAACACATAATAGGTGACTATAGACTTGCAAGATAGGATCAAGAACACTCATATATTGATGAAGACATAATAGGTTCAGATCTGAAATCATGGCACTCGGGCCCTAGTGACAAGCATGAAGCATAGCGAAGTCATAGCAACATCAATCTCAGAACATAGTGGACACTAGGGATCAAACCCTAACAAAACTAACTCGATTACATGATAGATCCCATCCAACCCATCACCATCCAGCAAGCCTACGATGGAATTACTCACGCACGGCGGTGAGCATCATGGAATTGGTGATGGAGGATGGTTGATGATGACGATGGCGACGGATTCCCCTCCCCGGAGCCCCGAACGGACTCCACATCAGCCCGCCCGAGAGGTTTTAGGGCTTGGCGGCGGCTCTGTATCGTAAAACGCGATGATTTCTTCTTCTGATTTTTTTCTCATCGAAACTCAATATATGGAGGTGGAGTTGGAGTCAGAGAGGTAACAGGGGGCCCACAAGGTAGGGGGGCGCGCCCTAGGGGGGCAGGCGCGCCTCCCACCCTCGTGGCTAGGTGGTGGGCCCCCTGGCCTTCATCTTTTGCAGGTATTTTTCTTATTTTCTGAAAAGTGTCTCCGTGAAGTTTCAGGTCATTCCGAGAATGTTTGCTCCTGCACATAAATAACACCATGGTAATTCTGCTGAAAACAGCGTCCGTTCGGGTTAGTTCCATTCAAATCATGCAAGTTAGAGTCCAAAACAAGGGCAAAAGTGTTTGGAAAAGTAGATACGTTGGAGACGTATCAACTCCCCCAAGCTTAAACCTTTGCTTGTCCTCAAGCAATTTAGTTGACAAACTGAAAGTGATAAAGAAAAACTTTTACAAACTCTATTTGCTCTTGTTGTTGTAAATATGTAAAGCCAGCATTCAAGTTTTCAGCAAAGATTATAACTAACCGCATTCACAATAAGCATAGGTCTCAAGTTTACTCATATCAATAGCATAATCAACTAGTGAGCCATAATAATAAAACTCGGATGACAACACTTTCTCAAAACAATCACAATATGATATAACAGGATGGTATCTCGCTAGCCCTTTCTGAGACCGCAAAACATAAATGCAAAGCACCTTTAAAGACCAAGGACTGACTAGACATTGTAATTCATGGTAAAAGAGATCCAGTCAAGTCATACTCAATGTAAACTAACAGTAGTGAATGCAAATGACAGCGGCGCTCTCCAATGGTACTTTTTAATAAGAGGATGATGACTCAGCATAAAAGTAAATAGATAGGCCCTTCACAGAGGGAAGCAGGGATTTGTAGAGGTGCCAGAGCTTGGTTTTGAAACAGAGGTGAATAATATTTTGAGCGGTATACTTTCATTGTCAGCGTAACAACCAAGAGATGGCGATATCTTCCATGCTACACACATTATAGGCGGTTCCCAAACAGAATGGTAAAGTTTATACTCCCCCTTCCACCACAAGCATCAATCCATGGCTTGCTCGAAACAACGAGTGCCTCCAACTAATAAGAGTCCCAGGGGGAGTTTTGTTTGCAATTATTTTGATTTAGTTTGCATAAAGCATGGGACTGGGCATCCCGGTAACCAGCCATTTATCTCGTGAGTGAGGAGCGGAGTCCACTCCTCTTGAGAATAACCCGCCTAACATGGAAGATACAGACAGCCCTAGTTGATACATGAGCTATTCGAGCATACAAAATAGGATATTTATTTGAAGGTTTAGAGTTTGGCACATACAAATTTACTTGGAACGGCAGGTAGATACCGTATATAGGTAGGTATAGTGGATTCATGTGGAATAACTTTGGGGTTTAAGGAGTTTGGATGCACAAGCAGTATTCTCGCTTAGTACAGGTGAAGGCTAGCAAAAGACTGGGAAGCGACCAGCTAGAGAGCGACAACGGTCATGAACATGCATTAAAATTAATCGACACCGAATGCAAGCATGAGTAGGATATAATCCACCATGAACATAAATATCGTGAAGGCTATGTTGATTTTGTTTCAACTACATGCGTGAACATGTGCCAAGTCAAGTCACTTAAATCATTCAGAGGAGGATACCACCCTATCATACCACATCATAACCATTTTAATAGCATGTTGGCACGCAAGGTAAACCATTATAACTCATAGCTAATCAAGCATGGCATAAGAAACTATGATCTCTAGTTGTCGTTGCAAACATGTTTATTCATAATAGGCTGAATCAGGAATGATGAACTAATGATATTTACAAAAACAAAAGCGGTCGAGTTCATACCAGCTTTTCTCATCTCAGTTAGTCCATCATATATCATCATAATTGCCTTTCACTTGCATGACCGAATAGTGTGAATAATAATAATAGTGCACGTGCATTGGACTAAGCTGGAATCTGCAAGCATTCAATAACTAGGAGAAGACAGGGCAATATGGGCTCTTTTGTCAGCTCAACAATAATGCATATAAGAGCCACTTCAACAATTTAATCATGGTCTTCTCCTATCGACCCCCAAAGAAAAGAAATAAAACTATTTACAGGGAAAGCTCCCAACCAGCAAAAGAAGAACAGGAAATATTTTTGGGTTTTCTTTTTAATTACTACTACAAGCATGGATATTAAACTGATTAAAATCTATCACTAATTTTTTTAAACACACAAGAAGAAAGCATAAAAAGGTAAATAAACTAGCATGGATGATACAATGAAAAGGTATGAGCACCGACATCTAGCAATGAGTGTGTGAGCATAAATGTAATGTCGGTGGGAAATGCGTACTCCCCCAAGCTTAGGCCTTTGGCCTAAGTTGGTCTATGGCCACGGCTGGCCTGGCGGATATCCATAATAGTAGCTGGGGTCGTACTGTGATGCAGCAGCTATCGCCTGCTGAGCTGGAGCGTGGCAACGAGCGGCCTCCTCTCTCCTCTCGTACTCATCCGCCCCCTCTCTGGTAATAGTATATCCTCCTCTTGCCTGATAATCAAAGAAGGCAGGAGCAGGGAGAGTAATACGGACAGCACGGTGTCTGTCAAAGATTAGTCGATACTGGAGAGGTGATTCGTTCCTCTCGACAACTGGTGGTGAACCATAGCATTAAAATCTAGATAGGCAGGAGGTAGTTCAATATCATCTTTGCGCACATCTATACCAAGAAAATTAGCTATGTGGGTTGCATAAATTCCACCAAAGAAATCTCCATTACGTCTATTAAGATGCAATCTATGTGCAACAATGGCTCCCAAATTATATGATTTGTCTCCTAACACAGCACTCCTAAGAATACTAAGATCGGGGACACACATGTGACATGCCTCATCCTTACCATTTATGCATCTACCTATGAAGAGAGCAAAATAATGTATAGTAGGAAAGTGAATGCTCCCTATGGTAGCTTGTGTAATATCTCTAGATTCTCCCACAGTTATATTAGCAAGAAAATCTCTAAATTCAGATTTGCGAGGATCCCTGATACTACCCCATTGTGGAAGTTTGCATGCAGTGGTAAAATCCTCTAAGTCCATGGTATAAGATTTATCATAAAGATCAAACAGGACAGTTGGAGAATTACGTGAAGTTGAAAATTCAAACCTCCTCACAAAGGAGCTAGTGAGCTCACGATACTGACTGCACTTCTCTTCCTCGAAGCTCACGAGATCAGCGTTACGCAAATATGTGTTGAATTCTTCTTTTATTCCCGCTCGATCCATAAAATTTTCAGAAGGCCACTCACAAGAACGCAGTGGAGCGTCTCTTGGTGGCTGTTTGTCAGCATCACGCATTGCAAGCCTGGGTCCTTGCTTCCTTGAAGAACCACCTTGGAACATTTTCCTAAGCATTTTTCTTCCTTTGAAAAATTCTGAAATTTTTTAGTAATTTCAAAATAAAAGTAAACCAAACTCAATAATATTGATAGCAACTACTCCTACAAGTGCCTAGGGCCTATATCATGCATCAAAACTACTTTTGACCATATAAATTTGACATGCAAGCTAAAGAACAGGGTCACCTAAGCAGCAAGAATTTGTAATGAATAAAGCACTAGAACAAAACTAATTGGACCAATGGAGGAGTCACATACCAAGAACAATCTCCCCCAAGCAGTTTTGTGAGAGGTGCTTTGAGCAAGGAGATCAAAAATGGCAGCAAAACGAGCTTGGACTCGGGTTTGAGCTGGTTATTCGTGTTTGGGGGAGGAAGAAGAAGTGTATGGGTGAAAGGATAAGTGGAGGGGGGCCATCGTGGGCCCACGAGGCAGGGGGCGCCCTAGGGGGTGGGCGCGCCCTCCACCCTCGTGGCAAGGTGGTTGGCCCCCTGGTGTGTTCTTTGTTCCATAAATCCTCAAATATTCTAGAAAAAATCATATTTAATTTTCAGGGCATTTGGAGAACTTTTATTTTCGAGGTATTTTTATATTGCATGGATAATCAGATAACAGACAGACAAATATTTATTTTATTTTATTTAATATGAATAACAGAAAGTGGGTTACATAAAGTTGTGCCTTCTAGTTTCATCCATCTCATGATCATCAAAAGGAATCCACTAACAAGGTTGATCAAGTCTTGTTAACGAACTCATTCCGAATAACATGGAACCGGAGAAATTTCGAATAACACTATGTTACTTCAACGGGGATATGCACATCCCCAATAATAAGTATATCATATTTCTTCTTGACAGTAGGAAGAAGAAATTCAAAACCTCCAATTATAATCAATGAAATTTTTCCAATGGAGTTGATACTATGAACTTGAGGTTGTTTCCTCGGAAAGTGTACCGTATGCTCATTACCATTAACATGAAACGTGGCATTGCCTTTGTTGCAATCAATAACAACCCCTGCAGTATTAAGAAAAGGTCTTCCAAGAATAATAGACATACTATCATCCTCGGGAATATCAAGAATAACAAAGTCCGTTAAAATAGTACGTTTGCAACCATAATAGGCACATCCTCACAAATACCGACAGGTATAGCAGTTGATTTATCAGCCATTTGCAAAGATATTTCGGTAGGTGTCAGCTTATTCAAGTCAAGTCTACGATATAAAGAGAGAGGCATAACACTAACAATGGCTCCAAGATCACATAAAGTGGTTTTAATATAATTTATTTTAATGGAGCAAGGTATAGTAGGTACTCCGGGGTCTCCAAGTTTCTTTGGT
Organism: Triticum aestivum; assembly: GCF_018294505.1. NCBI lineage: Eukaryota > Viridiplantae > Streptophyta > Magnoliopsida > Poales > Poaceae > Triticum > Triticum aestivum. The sequence goes on along the minus strand of NC_057812.1, from coordinate 358,812,789 downwards.
ATTCCACCCTTAAAAGTATAATTAGAAAGCATGGTGGAAATCTCAGCTTCCGGTATCTTTCTTTCATTAGTAATGATATCCTTCATATATTTAGCATAAGGATTTGTTTTGAGCACATCAGTTAATCGCATACGCAAAAAGATAGGCCTAATCATTTCAGCAAAGCGCTCAAAATCCTCATCATCCTTTTTCTTGGATGGTTTCGGAGGAAAAGGCATGGGTTTCTGAACCCAAGGTTCCCTTTCTTTACCATGTTTGCTAGCAACAAAGTCTCTTTTATCATAACGTTGATTCTTTGATTGTGGGTTATCAAAATCAACAGCAGGTTCAATTTCTACATCATTATCATTACTAGGTTGAGCATCATCATGAACATCATTATCAATATTTTCATTAGGTTCATGTTCATTACCAGATTGTGTTTCAGCATCAGACATAGAAATATCATTTGGATTATCAGGTGGTTCAGCAATAGGTTCACTAGAAGTTTGCATAGTTCTATCATTTTTCTTCTTCTTCTTTTTAGAAGAACTAGGAACATCAATATTATTTCTTTGAGAATCTTGCTCGATTCTCTTAGGGTGGCCTTCAGGATACAAAGGTTCCTGAGTCATTCTACCAGTTCTAGTAGCCACTCTAACAGCATAATCATTTTTCTTACTATTCATTTAATCAAGCACTTCTTTTTGAGCCTTAAGTACTTGTTCTACTTGAGTGGTAACCATAGAAGCATGTTTGCTAACAAGTTTAAGTTCACCTTTAATATTAGCCATATAATCACCCAAGCATCTAATCATATAAGCATTTTCTTTTAATTGTCTACCAACATAAGCATTGAAGTCGTCTTGCTTAAACATAAAGTTATCAAACTCATCCAAGCACTGACTAGCAATTTTAGTAGGAGGGACTTCAGCTTTATCATATCTATAGAGAGAATTTACCTTTACTACCTATGTCAGGATATCGGGACCAGGAGGTTCTTCAATAAATAAAGAATTGAGATCATATGTTTCTTCAATAGGCGGTATATTAAGACCATGTATTTCTTCAATAGGAGGTAAATTCTTAACGTCTTCAGCTTTAATACCTTTTTCTTTCATAGATTTCTTTGCCTCTTGCATATCTTCGGGACTGAGGAATAGAACACCTCTCTTCTTCGGAGTTGGTTTAGGAATAGACTCAGTAATTGGAGCAGGAGTTAGCTCGGGAGCTGGCTCAGGAGGTGCCCAATTATTTTCATTTGTCAACATATTATTCAATAGAATTTCAGCTTCATCTGGTGTTCTTTCCCTGAAAAGAGAACCAGCACAACTATCCAGGTAATCTCTGGAAGCATCGGTTAGTCCATTATAAAATATATCAAGTATTTCTGGTTTCTTAAGAGGATGATCAGGCAAAGCATTAAGTAACTTGAGAAGCCTCCCCAAGCTTGTGGGAGACTCTCTTCTTTAATTTGCACGAAGTTGTATATTTCCCTCAAAGCAGCTTGTTTCTTATGAGCAGGGAAATATTTAGCAGAGAAGTAATAAATCATCAAGCAAGGAGAGGTTCTTTGAGCAAGGAGATCAAAAATGGCAGCAAAACGAGCTTGGACTCGGGTTTGAGCTGGTTATTCGTGTTTGGGGGAGGAAGAAGAAGTGTATGGGTGAAAGGATAAGTGGAGGGGGGCCATCGTGGGCCCACGAGGCAGGGGGCGCCCTAGGGGGTGGGCGCGCCCTCCACCCTCGTGGCAAGGTGGTTGGCCCCCTGGTGTGTTCTTTGTTCCATAAATCCTCAAATATTCTAGAAAAAATCATATTTAATTTTCAGGGCATTTGGAGAACTTTTATTTTCGAGGTATTTTTATATTGCATGGATAATCAGATAACAGACAGACAAATATTTATTTTATTTTATTTAATATGAATAACAGAAAGTGGGTTACATAAAGTTGTGCCTTCTAGTTTCATCCATCTCATGCTCATAAAAAAGAATCCACTAACAAGGTTGATCAAGTCTTGTTAACGAACTCATTCCGAATAACATGGAACCGGAGAAATTTCGAATAACACTATGTTACCTCAACAGGGATATGCACATCCCCAATAATAAGAATATCATATTTCTTCTTGACAGTAGGAAGAGGAAATTCAAAACCTCCAAATATAATCGATGGAATTTTTCCAATAGAGTTGATACTATGAACTTGAGGTTGTTTCCTCGGAAAGTGTACCGTATGCTCATTACCATTAACATGAAAAGTGACATTGCCTTTAGTGCAATCAATAACAACCCCTGCAGTATTCAAAAAGGGTCTTCCAAGAATAATAGACATACTATCATCCTCGGGAATATCCAGAATAACAAAGTCCGTTAAAATAGTAACATCTGCAACTACAACAGGCACATCCTCACAAATACCGACATGTATAGCAGTTGATTTATCAGCCATTTCCAAAGATATTTCAGTAGGTGTCAACTTATTCAAATCAAGTCTACGATATAAAGAGAGAGGCATAACACTAACACCGGCTCCAAGATCACATAAAGCAGTTTTAACATAGTTTCTTTTAATAGAGCATGGTATAGTGGGTACTCCTGGATCTCCAAGTTTCTTTGGTATTCCACCCTTAAAAGTATAATTAGCAAGCATGGTGGAAATTTCAGCTTCAGGTATCTTTCTTTTATTTGTAATAATATCTTTCATATACTTAGCATAAGGATTGGTTTTGAGCATATCAATTAATCGCATACGTAAAAAGATAGGTCTAATCATTTCAGCAAAGCGCTCAAAATCCTCAGCATCCTTTTTCTTGGATGGTTTGGGAGGAAAGGGCATGGGTTTCTGAACCCAGGGCTCTCTTTCTTTACCATGTTTCCTAGCAAAAAAGTCTTTCTTATCATAACGTTGATTCTTTGATTGTGGGTTATCAAGATCAACACCAGGTTCAATTTCTATATCATTATCATTACTAGGTTGAGCACCATCATGAACTTTATCATTAACATTACCACTAGTTTCAGGTTCATTACCAGATTGTGTTTCAGCATCAGAAATAGAAATATCATTTGGATTCTTAGGTGTTTCAACAATAGGTTCACTAGAAGCATGCAAAGTCTTATCATTTTTCTTTTTCTTCTTTTTAGAAGAACTAGGTGCATCTATATTATTTCTGTGAGAATCTTGCTCAATTCTCTTAGGATGAACTTCGGGATACAAAGGTTCCTGAGTCATTCTACCAGTTCAAGTAGCCACTCTAATAGCATAATCATTATCTTTATTATTCAATTCATTGAGCAAATCATTTTGAGCTTTAAGTACTTGTTCTACTTGAGTGGTAACCATAGAAGCATGTTTACTAATAAGTTTAAATTCACCTTTGACATTAGCCATATAATCACCCAAGTGTCCAAGCATATTTGAATTATATTTCAGTTGTCTACCAAAATAAGAATTAAAGTCTTCTTGCTTAGCCATAAATTTATCAAACTCATCTAAGCATGGGCTAGCAATTTTAATAAATGGGATTACAGCTTTATCATATTTATAGAGAGAATTTACCTTTACTACCTGTGTCGGGTTATCAAGACCATGAGTTTCTTCAATAGGTAAAGGATTTGGATTATATGTTTCTTCAAAAGGCGGTAAATTAAGACCATGTATTTCTTCAATAGGAGGTAAATTCTTAACATCTTCAGCTTTAATACCCTTTTCTTTCATAGATTTCTTTGCCTCTTTCATATCTTCAGGACTGAGAAATAGAATACCCCTCTTCTTCGGAGTTGGTTTAGGAATAGGCTCGGGAATTGGCTCCGGAGGTGCTCAATTATTTTCATTTGTCAACATATTATTCAATAGAATTTCAACTTCATCCGATGTTCTTTCCCTGAAAACAGAACCAGCACAACTATCCAGGTAATCTCTGGAGGCATCGGTTAGTCCATTATAAAAGATATCAAGTATTTCATTTTTCTTAAGAGGATGATCAGGAAAAAGCATTAAGTAATTTGAGAAGCCTCCCCCAAGCTTGTGGGGGACTCTCTTCTTCAATTTGCACAAAATTATATATATCCCTTACAGCAGCTTGTTTCTTATGAGCAGGGAAATATTTAGCATAGAAGTAATAAATCATATCCTGGGGACTACGCACACAACTAGGATCAAGAGAATTAAACCATATCTTAGCATCACCCTTTAATGAGAACAGAAATATTTTAAGGATATAAAAGTAACGAGTTCTCTCATCTTTAGTGAATAGGGTGGCTATATCATTCAATTTAGTAAGATGTGCCACAACAGTTTCAGATTCATAACCATGAAAAGGATCAGATTCAACCAAAGTAATTATGTCAGGATCAACAGAGAATTCATAATCCTTATCAGTAACAAAGATAGGTGAAGTAGCAAAAGCAGGGTCAGGTTTCATTCTATCATTTAGGGATTGCTTACTCCATTTAGCTAATAATTTTTTAAGTTTTTTTCTATTTCTGCAAGCTAAAATAGCTAAAGAAGCATCTTGATCAAAAACATAACCCTTAGGAATAGCAAGTGGTTCTTCATCATCACTTTCATTAGTATCATCAGATTCAATATTTTCAATTTATCTAGCCCTAGCATGTTGTTCATCAAGAAAAGCACTAAGTGACATAGTAGTATCAGGCATAGAGGTAGTTTCATCATAAGTATCATGCATAGCAGAAGTGGCATCATCAATAACATGCGACATATCAGAATGAATAGCAGAAGCGGGTGTAGGTGTCGCAAGCTTACTCAAAACAGAAGGTGAATCAGGTGCAGAGCTAGATGGAAGTTCCTTACCACCCCTCGTAGTTGAGGGATAGATCTTGGTTTTTGGATCTCTCAAGTTCTTCATAATGATAAGCAGATATATATCCCAAGTGACTCAAAAAATAGAGCTATGCTCCCCGGCAACGGTGCCAGAAAATAGTCTTGATAACCCACAAGTATAGGGGATCGCAACAGTTTTCGAGGGTAGAGTATTCAACCCAAATTTATTGATTCGACACAAGGGGAGCCAAAGAATATTCTCAAGTATTAGCAACTGAGTTGTCAAATCAACCACACCTGGAAACTTAATATCTGCAGCAAAGTATTTAGTAGCAAGGTAATATGATAGTAGTGATAACGGTAGCAAAAGGTAACAGTAGTAAAAATAATAGTTTTGGTATTTTGTAGTGATGATAGAAATAGCAACGGGAAAGTAAATAAGCGAAGAACAATATATGGAAACCTCATAGGCAATGGATCGTTGATGGAGAATTATGCCGGATGCGGTTCATCATGTAACAGTCATAACCTAGGGTGACACAGAACTAGCTCCAGTTCATTGATATAATGTAGGCATGTATTCCGAACATAGTCATACGTGCTTATGGAAAAGAACTTGCATGACATCTTTTATCCTACCCTCCCGTGGAAGCGGGGTCCTTACAGAAACTAAGGGATATTAAGGTCTCCTTTTAATAGAGAATCGGAACAAAGCATTAACACATAGTGAATACATGAACTCCTCGAACTACGGTCATCACCGCTAAGTATCCCGATTATTGTCACTTTGGGGTTAACGGATCATAACACATAATAGGTGACTATAGACTTGCAAGATAGGATCAAGAACACTCATATATTGATGAAAACATAATAGGTTCAGATCTGAAATCATGGCACTCGGTCCCTAGTGACAAGCATTAAGCATTGCAAAGTCATAGCAACATCAATCTCAGAACATAGTGGACACTACGGATCAAACCCTAACAAAACTAACTCGATTACATGATAGATCCCGTCCAACCCATCACCGTCCAGCAAGCCTACGATGGAATTACTCACGCACGGTGGTGAGCATCATGAAGTTGGTGATGGAGGATGGTTGATGATGACGATAGCGACGGATTCCCCTCTCCGGAGCCCCGAACGGACTCCAGATCAGCCCTCCCGAGAAATTTTAGGGCTTGGCGGTGGCTCCGTATCGTAAAACGCGATGATTTCTTCTCTCTGATTTTTTTCTCATCGAAACTCAATATATGGAGGTGGAGTTGGAGTTGGAGAGGCAACAGGGGGCCCACGAGGTAGGGGGCGCGCCCTAGGGGGGCAGGCGCGCCCCCCACCCTCGTGGCAAGGTGGTGGGTCCCCTGGCCTTCATCTTTTGCAGGTATTTTTCTTATTTTCTAAGAAGTGTCTCCGTGAAGTTTCAGGCCATTCCGAGAATGTTTGCTCCTGCACATAAATAACACCATGGTAATTATGTTGAAAATAGCGTCAGTCCGGGTTAGTTCCATTCAAATCATGCAAGTTAGAGTCCAAAACAAGGGCAAAAGTGTTTGGAAAAGTAGATACATTGGAGACGTATCATGCTCCCTCGAGCGTGCCTTCCAAGCTGCAGCAATCGACGACCCCGAAAGTCAGGGCGAGCTCCCTCCTGAGGCCACCCCCAAGAAGTAGAAGCAGCTGCGCCACGCAAGGCCTCAGGCAAGCGGCGCCTCGTCAGGACCGGCGCTCGCGCCTGGGACACCTCCCTCCATCGCATAGGAAAGCGCGCCCAGCGCCCCTCTCGGGCAGGGCTCATGGGCTCTCTTCTGGAGGGCCTCAGACTTTGCCAACATCACGAGGGAGGTGCTTGGGCACCACTTGGAGGCGTGCTTCACGACACGTTTCCCTCAGGAGAGCACAGGGCAAGGAGTGCCCATTGCTCAGGAGTTCATCACCAAGACCACTCAGGAACTGCAAGACGCGAGGGCCATGCGCGGCGGCCGTTGCTCACCAGACGCAACTCCCCATCCAGGCGGGGATGCTGGGCTGCGCGTCTGCATTGACGTCCCAGGGCTCAATCGGGCCACCTCTCAGGAGCTTCTCTGGCCTTCGCACGTGGGATGCTGCGAGTGGCCACCTCATAGCTATGTTGCATGCCCTTTGGCCTGCCCAGCGTGGCGGCCGCCTATCAGCGCAACCTGCGGAGCATCCTGGTGGCTCAGGAGGCAGGCACCACACTGTGCTGACGGAGATGAAGATGGTCCTCAAGGAACCCCCTGGACCCCCAGAGCCTCCCGAGGCCCAGGGCCTTGGTGGCTCATGAGGGGCAGCCCCTTCGCTGCACCCCTTCAGCTACCCCAACTCTCCTTCATCGACAGGACTAGGTGACATTTTCCAAAGTTCGTTCAGCTGGGAGCGCCCCCGGGGCTGCATCATTCCCACGCCGCGTGGGTCCGTCCCTGTGGCATGTATCTTTCCTTTTATGTCTTTAGCTTACCCTGTTGGGGGCGCCCCTCGGGCTGCATCATCCCAAAGCTGCTCGGGCCGGACCCAGTGGCATGCATCTTCCCTACATTTACTTGAGCTAGGTCGCTTTCCATGCTTAATCTATCTATGACTATCACTTTCTTGATTGTCACCCACCATAGGAGCCGCGCGCCAGCCGTCTTTCTTCAGGACCCCTCGCATGAGTAAGTTAAGCATGACGTCTGTGCTCAGGCCCGTCCCTGCAGCATCGATAAATCCAGCGGCTGAGTTCTGTCTGGCGGGCCGGCCCCGTTCACGTCACCTCCTGGGGCCTTTGGTGGTTGGCTTTTTCACGTGATGACCTCAGGAGATTCGTTCGGTGCGGGTTGTCTAACCACCTCACAGGACCAAGACAGCGAATAAGAATCAAGACCAGGCGCAACCCGCCTTGAGGTAGGTCCTTGTCAGTCCCGCGCTGGCCCACGAGTGCCCATATACACCTCGTCTAGCCCTGCCGTGCAATCCACATGTCAGGGCGGGGCTGTACACGCCCCGAGGGCTCTCCACAGTAGGGAGTCCCCTCTCACATGCCAGAAGCAAACCAACAATCACCACGGCGACCGGGGCCCTTCCTTGAGATAACTTGCAGGAACTTCATGAGGGCCACAGCAGGCGGTACCGCGGACTCTCTCTCTCTCTTCTCTCATGCGATTCGCTTGCGCGTTAAAATGGGGGCTCCTGAGCATCGCACCTCAGGAGCTCTTACTGGCTCTCCAGCCCTCACCCCCTGGCCTTGACCACGGCACACGACCTGGCATACCAGCGACGGCTGAGCTCGCTCGAGGGCCATGACCTGAGGATGCAGTGCACCAAGAAGGACAGGGAGGGGAGGGGGAGGCCCTCATGGGCCAGACCTAGCCACACCACAGCGACCGACGTACGAGTCCGGCATGACTCGAGGAGCCGACCCCGGATGGCCAAGATAAGTTCTCGCTCTGGATCCACCAGTCGCCCACGGCACGAGACCCTCGCTCACTCCCTTCGCTGCCCTGTCGCGGCAACATTTTCTCCCTTTCCCATCCTAAGATAGTTGCTTGCACGCTAAAGGGGGCCTCTTGAGCATCGTGCCTCAGGAGCTCTTACTAGACCTCGGGCTGCTCACCTCCTGGCCTTGACCACGGCACACGACCTAGCATACCAGCGACGGCTGCAGCCTGCCTGGGGATCGGGACCTGTCAGCGTAGAGTACCAAGCTGTCACAGGATTCAAAAGGGGAGGCTGAGCCTCGGCAGGATATGCACACACGAATCTTCATAATGAGGGCTATGTTGATGAAAGGCATTACAGACGCTTTACACACACCCACGGGGTCCGTTTCTTGATTCCTCACAGGGAACAAAAGGGAAGGAATTCCTAGGGGTTCTATCTACACGCACGAGGTGTCGCCGACGCCCTCATCGACAGTGGGACACGTGAGGCCGGCGCCAATCCCATCCAGATCAGCGGCGACGGCGGCTGGACGCCGCGGCCCTGCTCCGGGCTCGGCGGGAGCTCGGGGGCACGTAGCTGTCATCGCTCGTCTCCAGAGACTCCAAGAGCTCAGGAGAGTCTCTGGACCACCGGGAGTCGCCGCCATCGCTGGAGGAGCTGCAGCCGAGACCGGTGGCGGGCCCCGCGCCCGCCGCATCGTCATCCTGGCGACCTCCTTCAGGGCAGCACTTTAGGCGGCGGCCTTCCTTGTCGAAGACCTTGAAGGACAGCACGGAGGTCTCGTCGTACTCGAAGTGGATCGCGAGGGCACCCTCCGCACGGCAGACCCGGGTAATCTCACCCCAGCCTCGGTTCATGAAGATCTTCCCGGAGGCAACGGTTCCAATCTCCGCTTCGGTCATTGGGGCATCACAGTCGGCATGCTGCAGCCAAAGTTCACGAAGGCCCATCGGCGGCATCTCGGCAGCGAAGAACGGCGGGAGGCATATCCAGGTGCTCGGGGGCATCGCCACCCACAGCACAAACTCGCGCGAAGAGTCTGCGGCGTGGATCCTTGGGGCGACGGCGTGCGCCTCCGCGGCACAGCGACGACGGCCCTAGCGAGGGCGCCGCCGCTCACCGCTCCTCCCTCCGGAATCAGTGGCGTGAGTGTACAAGGGCAGTGGGTACCCAGGAGGCGGCCTCTCATACCAAGGCCACGACACCACTGGCCTCACGACCATCTCGCGGCAATGAGACCTCCTTTTCTTTGGCGGGAGCAGCTCGGGCACGTTGAGGGGATCCTTGCCCTTCTCTGCGGTCGAGAACCTCCATGACGCGGGATTTCTCGACATGAGCTTTCATCATCTTTTCCACGGCCGCATTATGTACCTTGACAGCAGCCGGGTGCTCAATGCGGAGCTTCCCCAACTCCTCCTTCTGTTCCATGACGAGGGCCTGCAGCATTTTCATCGTGGAACTACTATTCTCATGCAACTTCTTCCAGCCGGCGTTCTCCTCCTTCAGCAGGTCGAGCTCATAGCAGAGCGGTCAACTCCCCCTGCTCATTGAGCTCAGCGGGCATGTCCTCTTGGAGCCTTGTCCTCCTGGAGTTGCAGGATTTCGTCGGTCCCCTTCTTCTCCGAGGCAATGCTCTTCTTTAGTGGCATCACCAAGCCGGCGGTCAACTCCCCCTGCTCATTGAGCTCAGCGGGCATGTCATCGAGGCTCTCCTTCAGCAGCTCCACCAAGCCATGGATGAACTCCTTGTGCTTATTGAGGTGCTTATTGAGCTGATCGGGCATGCCATCGAGGGATAACGACTCCAGCGCCGCCAGCTCGGCATGTTCGCCTCCGCGGGTACGGCGCTCCTAGGAGCCATCGCCTGCCCGTGAGAGATCTTTCGAGGTCTCTGCGTAGCGGCGAGCCCTCTCTTTTTTTCGCAGCCTTGGTTGCCGCTCCCTTGTTACGAGTAGTTCTCGACCTAGAGCTCTGCACACCGGCCATGGCAAGTATGGACGAAGAAGGAGGACTTATGAGGAGGAAGGTAGAGTAATTTTTGGTTAGGTAGTTCCCCTTTTTATAACCTAAGTACTAGCACTAGTACTAAAACCTGCATAGTGGGAACACGTTCAGGTTTGGTACGTAGTGGTAGGTGTGAGCAGGCTTGCACTTAACTGTAGCACTAGTACTTTGGAATGTGATGGGAACAAGGTAAAGATTAATTGATGGTTTTGGTTTCGAGGCCCGAAACGGCTCCCGATGAGTTTAGTGGAACATAAATTTCAAGTACTCCTGATGAGTTTAGTAGAACATAAATTGTTTAACATAAAAAATATATCATTAAAAATAGAATATTTGAAGTTTGTAATGATATATTTTTCATAATGTATGCCTCTTGTTAAGTTGGTCAAATTAACGACCTAGGTACACGTGCAAGACTTGTCAACTGAGTTAGAGGGAGTACTACACTGCTCAAATGCAGTCGCACAAGTCAGTGATGTAACTGGTCGTACATGTCAGACCAAGCCGATGTGTGTCCCTTCGGTGAGACGCGGGTCTGACCGACCGTTTGTTGGTGTGACCGACCATCTGTTGGTGTGACCGACCGTAAAGTACTTACGCGATGGAGACTTCTAGTTGTGGCTTCGGTTGATTGTCACGACCAAGCATTCTAAAACTAGTGATAAATCAATTACCATCTTTTTCCAAATGACCAAGTATTTTTTATAGGAAAACAATACATATAGATGGAGTTATTGTCAAGGATGCAAACCGACATAGCGTTGCAAGTTCACTGCAGCAGCAACCGACTAGGTCACTACATCGCTGGCGGGGAAGGAGGGCAGCTCACATCGCCTAAGATGCATGCCCAGCGGCACCGCCGCAACTGATCCCGAGATTTGGCTTCTCCTACCGCCCATTTGAACAGTTGCACCGGCTGCTCATGCCATTACGCAGGCATGCGCGTTCTTTCCACCGCAGTCGACTTTGTGAATATGATCTCTGTCGTTAGCCCTAGCTCGAAATCAATGCAACGCTGCCAGATGCTGACATCCCTCAGCAACTCTCCCCTGAGATCGACTTGCGCCTCCACCTTGTGTTGCGCCAGGCACAGCTCCTTGAAACTTCTCTCCAATCAATGCGATGCTTCGTTGATCCAATTTTCCCTTGCTTCCCACCACCTAAAACGCAGCCCTGGCATGTCCTCCAGTGTCACCGATCTGTGATTCCAGAGCAATGGATCCCCTCTAAAACACATGTGGGTTTCGCTCAAAGGCGGCAGTGCTGCGGGCCGTAGCGAGAGGGAAGCCCGCGGGATCCTGTGATCTAAGGGATTATCCATGATGGGATCCTCCATGGCGGGATCAGGTGGGCGAGGCGGGGAGGCGAGCCTAGGCACTGGGAGAGCCCTACGAGGCTAAGATAAAGATAGTACTACTCCACTTTGTCCATATTTAAATATAAAGGCCACCAACAGTAGCCCTGGCAAAAATGGAGTAGTAATGTCTTTCTTCCGCCCTCACGTCCACTCAATTTGCATGCGCTGTATTAATTGACCATCAATGAAATGAAGGACTTTACACGCGTCAAATTATCACATGGGGTGGATCTTCGTACAAAAATGCATTGCCCCGTGTACCCGCGTGTGCATGCGAGGGAATGAGTGCGTGCGTGGGGTGTGTGCACATCTTCGCTTCATGCATGTACCACCAATGTGGCTCAGAGAGGACGAGTACATTCTTCTGGAAGCAGCAGCACATCACTGTGATCAATCCACACAATGAGGTCGGGACAACGCCTCCACATGTGCCACGTAGCTTCATGAACTGTAAGAGAGACACTGTGTAGCGTGCCATTGGAATTCTAATTTACGTGTTTTCACATACTCGAAGTACTAGTAAGGTACACGTGCATTGCATGCATCAGATTTGGCAACCAAATTATGAATAAATACCACACTATAGCATGTAAGCTCTTAGTCATATATGCCTGATGTAGACCTTCGTTTAATTCTTATAGTTCATCTCATTCAAAATAAATTAGTTTTTATAAAAAAAAGCTAGGGCCTCTTTGATTCGTAGGATTTCCAAAACGCGGGAATAGGAAAAACATGGGATTAGAATGGAATGTCATCTTGAATCCTACAGGATTGTACGAGTGTTTGATTGTGCATAGAAAAATGCAGGATTCTTTCAAAGTGGTTTGAGTGGATGGGATGTTTCCTATGAAATCTAGTGCAAATGAATCCTATGTAAAAATTTCTATGGTTTACAATCCTACGAATCAAACAACCAAGATAGGAAAAATTCCTAAGGATTAGAATCCTCCAAAATTCCTTTGGGAATCCTTTGAATCAAAGAAGCCCTTAATCTATTTTATGATTCATGCAATTGTGCATTGTAAAGCATAAAGTGAAAACAAATAATTGCAATTCAACTAGAAAAAAAGTTTGGACAGTTATGATACGGAAGATTCTAGAACAAAGGAGAAGCACTTGTGTTTTGAGGTTTGTGCATTATGCTTAAGTTCAACCATGGAGTCTGCTAGATTGTACATGTGGCAAAATCCGGTGGGGGCTAGAAGATGGTGCGAGGGGCCAAGTGGAGGGAGACTATGAAGGAGTGCACAAGTGCGAGATCGATATTTGAAGAGAGGGGGCGAGAACGTGCGTTGTTGCACGCAGTGGCGGAGCCATGAAATATAAATGAGCTAGGGGGCCAAGCATTGCTAATCCTTTACGAGGAGGGCCAATTCATCAACTTAAACCATTTTACCAGCAATTTACTAATGATCACATTCATATTAGCCTCGATATATAGTGATGTTAGGGGGGCAGGGCCCTTGCTGCCCCTTGTCTTCGCCATTGTGCATGCATTTGAGAGATGAAGCGGAGTAATGGATGATGAGAGGGGGGCGTTGGATATATATATTAATGTGGGTGTATTAGCTATGTAGTCCTATATAGAGAGGTATAGATAGATCAATGTGGACGTGGGAAAGAGGGTGAGACCTCACTAGATGTATAGACTGATCGGTTTGTGTGGAAAACTATGAAAGACCTAGCTATATATACACACTCACAGAGGAACATCGATCGTTGCGCATGCACGTGAGAGATAAAGAATGCCCGATATGATGGGGAGGGGGAGGTGTGTGTGTGTGTGCATGCATGGGAGACCAACCTGAAGAAAAAGATTGCATGTGTGCGATGGATAATGCCGACTGGTACTGTCTGTGCATGCATTCATGAGAGAAAGTTAATGGTACAATTATAAAGAGAAGATGACTGTGTGGGTGTAAAAGACTAGGTGGCGTCATAATCAATGTAAAGTACAATTCAAATATTTGAATAAGAGATCATGATGTTTGAAACCCATGCATGCATGAATATAACTGAGATATGTGTGGTGTGCTTTGGAAACGAGCATGTTGTAGTGTATACACATTAAACAAGGTCAGACTGATTTGTATTTGAGATATCGATGGCAGACATCGTTTGGCCACATTGCATCCATGCATGGACACACTATTCTAATTGGAGATGATGGGTGGCTTTCGCATGACATATCTATATCTATACCCCTATATATATTATATTTTTTATTTTTTATATAGTGTGCGGATAACTTTAACTTTGAAAGATGGTCGTTGGATGAGGCCAATCCGATGGTGCAGAGATGACAAATTTGAGCACAACTGGCCGTTGGATATCATCTAGATTCCACCAGATTTTGCCACATGTACAATCTAGAAGACTCCATGGTTGAACTTAAGCATAATGCACAAACCTCAAAACACAAGCACTTCTTCTTTGTTCTAGAATCTTCCTTCTCAGAATTGCCCAAATGTTTTTCTACATGATTTGCCATTATTTGTTTTTACTTTATGCCTTACAACGCACAATTCCATGAATCTTAACATAGATTAGCTTTCTTATAAAAACTAGATGATTTTGAATGAAATGAACTATAAGAATTAAACGAACATCTAGATCATGCATATATGACTCAAAGCTTACATGATATAATGTGGTATTTATTCATAATTTGGTTGCCAAATATCATGCGGGCTATTCACGTGTACCTTACTAGTCTAAATGGTGTTTGTGTGTGCGATGTGCTTGTTAAACACATTGTGCGTAGTATATCATACATGGTTTAGGTTCCGAACATCTAGCTAGAGCATACATGTACTATGATTTGAATTCAACATAAAATCTATACATATATTTGAATTTGAGATCGTATGTACATGTAGTTCGTATTTATATAGGAATTTACTTCTCCTATATTCATGTCATGTGTTGTGAAGATAATATTTAGATGGTTGTATAACTAACCCGAGTACAATCCCATTCAAACAGGGAAAATGTACTCAAATTTAGTCCATATGCTAGACAACACACATTGCTTTTTATTGTTGAGGGAAGTGCAAATTGTTTTGGTACTGTACACGTTATGTTTGTTGTCCTAATTTTTTAGTTTTTTTGTTGTATTTGAATGCATTTCTAGTAATATAGTAAAATGGGACATAGCTCTCTCTAGTGATGAGGTGCGAATTGTCTTTTTTGGGTAAACGTTAAGCTTGTTCTCCCGAAATTTCAAGCCGCGCCTTGTTATGGCGAAATTTCAAGCTAGCGTTTCTGTCTATCATGCTGCGAAACTCCCGCCTCTTCAACTCGCGCCTTGTTACACCGAAATATTCAAGATATATCTTTGTGTCGTTGTGCTCCAACAACTCCCTCCATCTCAACCCGCGCCTTGCTATTCCAAAATTACTACACGGCAACTACGAATGACAACGGGTTTTATGAAAACAAGCGAATGCAATGCGGATGATGCGATGATGAAATGCAACAAACAAATAAAACACACTCGGCAAGGAAAAACAAATGTGATGCGTCTGAAGCGTCGTCTCGGGTCGTTACACGTAGGTCTGAGGTAAACTACTCACGCTTCATCGGAGAGGCAATGGTGTTGATGTAGAAGCCCTCCGTGATCGAATCCCCCTCCAGCAGGACGCCGGAAAAGGCCCCTAGATGGGATCTCACGGGTACATAAGGTTGCGGCGGTGGAAAAGTGTTTTCGTGGCTCTCTTGGTAGGTTTTGGAATATTTGAGAATATATAGGCAGAAGAAATAGGTCGGTGGAGTCACGAGGGGCCCACGAGGGTGGGGGCGCGCTCTACCCCCCTGGGCGCGCCCTCCGTCCTTGTGGCTGCCTCGTGGCTTCCCTAACTTGCACTCCAAGTCTTCTGGATGTCTTCTGGTCCAAGAAAAATCATCGCCAAAGTTTCATTTCATTTGGACTCCTTTTGGTATTCCTTTTCTGCGAAACTCTAAAAGAAGGGAAAAACAGAAACTAGCACTAGGCTCTAGGTTAATAGGTTAGTCCCAAAAATCATATAAAATAGCATATTAATGCATATAAAACATCCAAAACAGATAATATAATAGCATGGAACAATCAAAAATTATAGATACGTTGGAGACATATCAGGGGACACCTGTGTTGCTGTGATGGAGGTGCTAGGGATGGGGCCTACTGGTCGCCACCATAGCCTGTGTGCTCCATCGGTCCATCCTTGGATACGCCAATGTAATGTTGCGGAAACATAGCTGCTTCAAGAACATCCCTCGTGCTTCAGTAACAATGATACAACTGCAAGCCAGTAATCGCGCTAAGATGACATTGTAGTGAGATGTTTCTGAAACATTGCCTATGTTGGTGTAACGCCCTCGATGCGGCTATATCTCCCACGTGTCGAAGCACGACTTAGAGGCATAACCGCATTGAAAGCAATGTTGCAAGTGAGGTAATCTTCGCAAACAACCCATGTAATATAATAAGGGAAAAGAGATACATAGTTGGCTTACAATCGCCACTTCACACAATTACATGAATAAAGCAATACATCATCCAGATACAATCAAGGTCCGACTACGGAACCAAAATAAAAGAAGAACCCCAAATGCGACAAGGTCCCCGATCGACCCCAACTGGGCTCCACTACTGATCGACTAGAACAAAACAACATAAATGACAAGATCTTCATCGAGCTCCTCCTGAGCTTGGTTGCGTCATCTGCACGGACTCATCGGCACCTGCAAGCTGGTTTTGGAAGTATCTGTGAGTCACGGGGACTCAGCAATCTCGCACCCTCGCGATCAAGATGATTTAAGCTTATGGGTAAGGTAAAGGTATGAGGTGGAGCTGCAGCAAGCGACTAGCATATATGGTGGCTAAACATACGCAAATGAGAGCAAGAAGAGAAGGCAAAGCACGGTCGAGAAACTATGATCAAGAAGTGATCCTAGAACAACCTACGTCAAGCATAACTCCAACACCGTGTTCACTTCCCGGACTCCGTCGGAAAGAGACCATCACGGTTACACACACGGTTGATTCATTTTAATTAAGGTCAACTTCAGGTTTTCTACAACCGGACATTAACAAATTCCCATCTGCCCATAACCGTGGGCACGGCTTTCGAAAGTTCAAATCCCTGCAGGGGTGTCCCAACTTAGCCCATGAAAAGCTCTCACGGTCAACGAAGGAATAGACCTCCTCCCGAGACATTTCGATCAAACTCGGTATCCCAGTTCTACAAGACATCCTCGACAATGGTAAAACAAGTCCAGCAAGACCACCCGATGTGCCGACATCCCGATAGGAGCTGCACATATCTTGTTCTCAGGGCAACACCGGATAAGCAATCCGTACAACTAAAACCAGCCCTCGAGTTTCCCCGAGGTGGCGCTGCAAGGGGCTCTAGTTTGGACCAACACTTAGACAAGCACTGGCCCGGGGGGGTTTAAAATAAAGATGACCCTTGGGCTGGCCTAACCCAAGGGAAAAAAGGCTAGGTGGCAAATGGTAAAACCAATGTTGGGCCTTGCTGGAGGATTTTTATTCAAAGCGAACTGTCAAGGGGTTCCCATTATAACCCAACCGCGTAAGGAACGCAAAATCCGGGAACATAACACCGATATGACGGAAACTAGGGCGGCAAGAGTGGAACAAAACACCAGGCATAAGGCCAAGCCTTCCACCCTTTACCAAGTATATAGATGCATTAATTAAATAAGATATATCGTGATATCCCAACAAAAAAATGTCCATGTTCCAACATGGAACAGGCTTCAATCTTCACCTGCAACTAACAACGCTATAAGAGGGGCTGAGCAAAGCGGTAACATAGCCAATCAATGGTTTGCTAGGACAAGGTGGGTTAGAGGCTTGGTTTAACATTATGGGAGGCATGATAAGCAAGTGGTAGGTATCGCAGCATAGGCATAGCAAAAGAGCGAGCAACTAAGCAAGCAAAGATAGAAGTGATTTCGAGGATATGGTCATCTTGCCTGAAATCCTGCAAGGAAGAAGAATGAGTCCATGAAGAAGACAAACGGACGAAGTCGAACGGATCCTCACAAATGCGACGTTATCGGAACTAACCCGAAGAAGCAACACCGGAAAGAAGCAAACAACATAGTAAACAACCACCACATAATCATGGCATGATGCATGTCCGGTTAAATGAAGCATGACATGGAAAAGTGCACAAACAATACCACAAATTAAGTGGAGCTCCGTTGCATATTGACGGAACACCACATTAATTATTTAGTTCTCTCTCGGTTAGGTACTCAACAATATTAAATGTTGGTTAACATGGCAAGAGGTGAGGCATAAAAAAACTACACCATCTAAACAATTTAAATGGGGCCGGGTATAACAAATAACGAATCCGGTAAATCCCCATATGCATTAATAATATATAGCAACAACAATTTAAACATTTTAATTGTTGTTATCATGATGCGGGTGACATGTTCAAGTTATGCAAGTTTTAAGAAAATGTTAACAAGAGCATATTATGAGGCATTTGTCATCGTGGCGGAAAGGAAAGGGGTGCCACGGCAACGATAACGAAAATGGTGCCACGACAGTGTTCCGGTTCAAGATACCGATGCAAAGGAGAAGTGTGTGGTTGCGTGCAAAAGATGGTGGGGCGCTCCCGGATACCGGGTGCCCCATGAGTTGGCGACAAGGAAACGAGTGACAAATTGGACACGGTGCAAACACGAGCATCTCAAACATCACAAACATTCGTTCATGGACGGCCGTCTCGGGGTTATACCTTCGAAGTGTGCAAACGGGATGGTTCGAGTTCGTCGAGGGAAGTAGAGGAAGTAGTTGTTCCGCGACGGTAGTCGTTCACGTTCACGTTACACGGGTCTTCGGCGATTGTCGTCGTACATGGTTCGGAGTGGTACTTGCATCTTCGGACTTGACGAATCCGAGGGCTTCGGGGTTCACCGTTGAACTTGACGAAACCCACGACGATGGAGAGGTATGCATCGGCGGTAGTCGTTCGGGCGGAGAGCGTCATCGAACTTGGCATTCTTCGGACTTTCTGGTCTCGTCGAAACGAAGGGGTACTTGGTACAATCTGCGTAGTCATGCACTTGTCGTCGAGGGACTTGATGGTCTGGACAAAACGAAGGGGTACTCGGCAAAACCCTGTTCTTCGGAGGTCGACGGTAGTGGTTCCCGTATCAGCATGGTGTGGTTGTACTTGACAGGTCCGGTCTTGGCGTGCGAACGAAGGATCACCGAATCATGGGGGGTGCAAGTGGTGACGAGGTGGGATTTTGCAGCGATCATGAAGAGCATTGGGGCTGCATCTCGGCAGTCCAACGACAAGAAGCAGTCACGGTGAGGTACACGGGTCGTCGAAGGATCTCTGCGGCCAAAACAAGAGGCAACAGGGGCAGCGCTGGAGAGGAAACAGGATCATGGCGAGGTGGATGAGCTTCTGCGGATGCTCGCCGGAGGCGAACGGCGGCGAGGCAGGGCATCGTCCTGCTGGATCGAAGGGCACGTGACCATGGCAAGGAGCGCGAGGAAGAAGCCTAGGGCGTGGGGCTTCGAGGCGAGGAGGAGGCCATGGCAGGAGGCACGGCAGCGCTCTCCGGGAGCTCGAGGCGAAGGTGAACGGCGGCGAGGAGGCCATGAACACGAGGAACACCGCGGCGCTCGCTGGACGGAGCTTGCAGGCGGCGAGGATGGAGCCATGCGGGGATGGGGCGTCGAGGTGCGCTGGCGAGGACGGGGACCGAGAGCAGGGGCTCCTGCGTGCATGGGTGGGGCGAGAGACCTCTCCTCTCTGGCGGCGCAAGCAGGGGAGAAGAGAGGGTCGGGAGAGAGCGAGTCTGCGAGGGAGATGGGGGAGTCGGGCACTGCTGGAGGGAGAGATGGGATCGAGGGAAGGGAGCGTGCGTGCGTGCGTGCAGCGCTACTGGCGGCGGTGAGGGAATGAGGAGGAGGGAGAGATCGAGGGTTCGGTCAGCGCTAGGTTAGGGAGGGAGTGGGCCTTGGGCCGGCCTGGGTGCGGGTGGTGCAGGTGGGCCGGCGCGGAAAATGGCCTAGGGAGGCCCAGTTGGGCTCTCTGCTTTCTCTCTCTCTTTCCCATCTTTTCCATTTAAAACAAAACAGAAAAAGAGAAAGAAAAGAAATAGAAGGTAGGGGAGGACTCTGGGCATGGGGATAATTTTCACGAACTCGTGAAAATGTGCACAGCCCGAGAAAATAGAAAAGGTCAAGTTTGAAAGATTAAATTCAAATTCATTTGAATTTAATTCAAAAGGTTTGAACTAGGACAGGTTTTTCGAAGTGCCCAAAAATGTTGAGAATTTAGGTGGAGCTCCGGAAAATGAAGAAAAGGTATATGACAAAGTTAGAGACCAAGAGTTGAGAAGGAAAAAGGCATGAGGATTATTTTTGCATGTGTGTTATGGTGAATATCAAATTAAAGAAATATTGAATATAGCTCCCTACTATCGGGAGGATAGGTTATAAAGAGAAACCACCATGTGAGTTCCCTCGATTTAAATGGACCGAAGATCCATGCAATTTATTTAGTGAGTTGAGGTGCAAAGATTTATGAGATGATGACATGATGCAATGCACATGATGCAAATATGAATGCAACAGACGAAACCAATCACACAACGAATCTTGGAAACCCTGAAAGACATCTGAAGCTCCGGTCTTGGGGCGTTACAGTTGGAGAAGTCCATGAGTCTACGAAAAAATTTGCAACACAGTATTTGTTGCAAATGTTTTCCACACCACGAGCTCTGGCTTCTACATGGTACCGAAGAGGCTAGCAAATTGCGGAAAGGTAAGAGCGCATATAATCCATGGACTCACATTAGTCATAAAGAACTCACATGCTTGTTGCGAAAGTTTATTAGCCCTTGAAGCAAAATACTACTACGCATGCCCCTAGGGAGATATATTGGTAGGAAAAGACCATCGCTCATCCCCGACCGCTACCCATAAGGAAGACAACCAATAATAAATCATGCTCCAACTTCTTAGCATAACTAGAGACTATACGTGCATGTTTCGGTAATCACAAACACCAATATTCTTAGTAAACCCCAATCATTCACTAGTACCTCCCACATATTACCATCTAAATATCGCAAAACTATTGCAAGGAATCAAAGTTATCATATTTAGTGATCGACATGAAAGTTTTTATTATATCCCTCTTGAATACCTATCATATTAGGACTAGATTCATAACACATGCATATTGCCATTACTATTTATTAGACTCCCAAAAATATATAAGTGAAGCATCAGGGTGCAACTATTTCTTTAAAATATAACCACCACCGTGATCTAAAAGATACTCCCTTCGTCCCAAAATTATTGTCTTAGATTTGTCTAGATACATATGTACCTAATACTAAAACGTGGCTTGATACATCTGTATTTAGACAAATATAAGACAAGAATTTTGGGATGGATGGGAGTATAAGTAAAGCACTAGAGCAACTGCCTAGATCAAAAGATACAAGTGAAGCACATAGAGCATTCTAACAAATCACGAATAAATGCATGTCCCTCTCAAAAGGTGTCTGCAACAAACAATGATTGTGGCAAAGTAAAAAGTAAACAAAGCAAATACTACTATAATACAAGACGCTCCAAGCAAAACTCATATCATGTGATGAATAAAAATATAGCTGCAAGTAATATACCAATGGATTATAGACGAAAGAGGGAAGCTTAGATGCTTGGTTCTCCTTGAATATTACCTTGGGGTGCTTTGGGCATCCCCAAGCTTAGGATCTTGCTCCTCCTTATTCCTTCATACATCGTGATATCACCCAAAACATGAAAACTTTAGCACACAAAACTCAATAGAAACTTGTGAGATCTGTTTTATAACAAGCAAATCATAAACTTTAGGTACTGTTATGAACCCATTCATATTTTATTATTACATAATACCTACTGTATTCTAACTTCTCCATGGCTTATACCCCCTGATATAATCCATAGCATCATTAAAACAAGCAAACTATGCAACAAAAACATAATCTGTCTAAAACAGAGCAGTCTGTAATATGAACAAACGCAATACTTATGTAACTCCAAAAATTCTTCAAAACTAGGACAACATGGAAAATTTGTATATCAATCATTTGTAATAAATTTAGAATTTTATCCCGTTCCATTGAATTTTAAAAAATCCAGAACTGGGCGCAAAAGTTTGTGTTTTTTCACATAATCAAGTCGACTATCAACCAAATCATCCCAAAGGATTTACTTGGCACAAACGCTAATTAAAACATAAAACCAAATCATAATAGTAGCATAATTGTGTGAACACTCAAAAACAAAAAAGAAAAAAGAAAAATAAGATAATTATTGTGTTGCCTCCCAACAAGTGCTATTGTTTTACGCCCCTAGATAGGCGTAATGCATAGTTTCAAGTATTGCCATCCTTAGTTTTCATCCCATAGGTCACCCTCATACTAGATTCATATGGTGGCTTAATTCTCTTTCTAGGGAAGTGTTCCATTTATTTCTTCAATGGAAATTGGAACCTTGTGTTTCTTTCTTTCATACCACTAATAGCACCTATGGTTCGTAGGAAAGGCCTACCAAGTATAATAGGACAAGACGGATTACATTCAATAGCAAGCACAATGAAATCCACATGCACATAGTTTCTATTGGCAATAATAAAGCACATAATTTATTCTACCAATGGTTTCTTAATAGTTGAATCTGCTAAGTGCAAATTAAGGGAATGTTCATCCATATCAACAAGGCCTAGCACATCACATAAAGATTTTGGTATAGTAGAAAAGCTAGCACCTAAATCACATAGAGCATTACATTCATAATCTTTAATCTTTACTTTAATAGTAAGTTCCCATTCATCATGTAATTTCCTAGGTATTGAAACCTCCAACTCCACTTCATGAGCTTTCATCATAGCTTCTACGATACGTTTAGTAAAAGCTTTATTTTGTTCGTAAGCATTGGGTGAATTTATCATGGATTGCAACAAGGAAATACACTCAATTAAAGAACAACTATCATAATTAAAGCCCTTGTAATCCAAAGTAGTGGGCACATCACAACTTAAAGTCTTGACCTCTCCAAACCCACTTCTATTACTTTTGTCATTAAGATCATCACCCGCCGAACAATTGGGACACCTTCTAGCTAAAGTTGACTCATCTCCAGTCCCTTTTTCATCAAGTTTCATATTACTAAACAAAGATTCAATGGGTGAGATACCAATCATTTTAATATCTTCATCATGATTACGGAAAAAATCGGGCGGAATAGCCTTTTCTACCGTTAAGCTCTCAACCTAGTGGTTCTCTCTTTACTTTCATTAATGGAAACATTGATAGCTTTAATAGACTCATTAATACCATGCTTAGGTGGAAATTTTTTAGATTCAAGAGTTTCCACATCATGAGCAATTCTATCCATGTTCCTAGTAATATCATCAACTTTATTTAATTTTTCTTCTACATGGCATAAAAATCTTTTGAGAATTAATGAATTCTTTAATATTGATCTCAAGATCAATAGGTATCCTATTATTATTATTACCACAGGAATTACCATAATTATTAGAGGAATTTCTGGGATACAGCCTAGGATTAAAATTACCTCTATAAGCATTGTTATTGAAATTATTTCTAGAGAAAAAATTCATATCAATGGCATCATTATTTTTCTCAGTCAAAGTAGATAATGGTACATCATTAGGATCAACATGAGCATTTTTATTAGCAACCAATTTCATAAGAGCATCCATTTTATCACTCAAAGTAGTAATTTCTTTGTCAGAATTTACCTTCTTACCAGTTCGAGCTCTTTTGGTGTGCAATTGAGATTAATTTGCCATTATATTATCAAGGAATTTTGTAGCTTCTTCCAATGTGATTTCCATAAAAGTACCACCTGCAGCAGAGTCTAGAAGATTTCTAGAAACAAAGTTTAGTCCCGCATAGAAATTTTGTATAATCATCCATAAACCTAAACCATGAGTGGGACAATTTCTTATCATTAATTTCATTCTCTCCAAAGATTGTGCAACATGTTCATGCTCAAGTTGCCTAAAATTCATAAATTGATTTCTAAGAGAAATAATTTTAGCGGGAGAAAATACTTGGCAATAAAAGCATCCTTACGCTTATCCCAAGAATCAATACTATTTCAAGCGAAGAACGAAAACCAAGTTTTAACACGATCTCATAGTGAGAACATAAATAATTTCAATTAAAAAATATCAGTATCCATATCTTTTTTCTTTTGCATATCACATAATTCAACGTAAGTGTTAAGATGGGATGCAACATCTTCATTAGGACTACCAATGCAACATCTTCATTAGGACTACCAAAAAGTTGTTCTTCCATAACAAGATTTATCAAAACAACATTAATATCACATGATTCCGCACTAGTCGCGGGAGGAGCAACTTGAGTACTATAAAAATAATTTTTATTGGTATTTGAAAAGTCACACAACTTGGTATTTTCTTGAGACATAGCGACAAAGCAAGCAAACGGGCAAACAATGTTTTTTTGTGTTTTTGTAAAAAAAATAGAAGTGGGGGGATTAAAACGAGAGGCAAAGGCAAATAAAAATTAGAGCAAGTAGATGATAGTTTGTGCGAAGGTACTTGATAGGTTTTGATGATGCCTCCCCGGCAACGGCGCCAGAAATTCTTCCTGCTACTTGTGAGCTGCGTTGGGATTTTACCTGAAGAGGAGAGGAGAATCACGCACCATAGAGATAAGTATTTCCCTCAGTGAGAACCAATGTATCAATCCAGTAGGAGAATCACGCAAAGCCTCGTGAACAACACCTACACACAAAAGCAAATGCTCGCACCCAACGCGGGTAAGAGGGTTGTCAATCCCCTTGAACTCATAACTTACAAGGATCAAATCTTGTATAAGTAGATAGATAAATTGCAAAAAAAAGATAAAAATTGCAGCAAAGATATTTTGGGTTATATATATATGATAAAAGTAGACCCGGGGGCCATAGTTTTCACTAGATGCTTCTCTCCCGAACACATACAATGAACGATGGGTAGCACGTGGTGGAAATTGATGGATGGATGGTGGACAGCGGAAGGGATAACGATGCATCGGCGGCGTGACTAATGTGAACAGAACTCGAAACTCTAAATGAACTAGACACTAAGACCAGCAACTCGACAGGACGATGCAACCGATAATTCAACTATGCAAGCAATGAAAAGAAAATTGCAAAGGTTTAGACTGGCTTGGACAAAGGATGAATAGATCTAACTTTTTTTGTGGCTTTTTCTTGGACAATAGGTAAGAAAATAAATCTAATCTGGAAAAAACTAGAAATTCTCACTAAGCAACCTGAAAACTAATACCACTTGATAGAGGCGAGGGTCTCGGTCTTTCAATGAGATGATAACTATCGATTTGGTGGAGACAACTTTGACGATCCGACTACAAACATGCAAGATGTTGCGCCTTAGCAATCGCTAAACCAATCTTCTGAGGTTACTAACGATGCCGGAAGCACGGTCAGCCTGACCACGAAGGTCTATTCCTGCAAGCAATCGAAGAATGAGCAAGGATATGATAAAGCAATCTGAATATTGTGAATATATATGAAGTATTGATAATGGTGGGGATCCGTAAGCGGTCTTGGTCTGGTCGTTGGACACAAACAAAGTACGCGAAGTTGCAATGGCTAACTTTTAACTAAACAAATCCCCCAGGAAAAAGCTACTAGATGGATCTACTTATATAGGAGCAACGGGTGCCGGCCAAGGAGGTTGGAGGACATCCCAAGGCAGCCTAAAACTAACCCTAGGTCGTACAAGGCTCATGGGCCCAAGTGGAGGTGATGCAACACCTTTGGGCTTGTAGTTTGACTCGGATTCTGCTACAACGTCAGATTGTTTCGTCCATAACTCAATGATCTGGACGAATTTGAAGGTGAATCCAATTGTGTTGGAAAGAGCATGAAATCTACTTTCAAACAAAAAAAGAATCACCCAATTAGAAGTCCGTATGAAAAATTTGTTGGCGTTTTGAGTCAGGTATGTTTGTGCAGTCCGAATCACCTTTGGGCTTGTAGTTTGACTCGGATTCTGCTACAATGTCAGATTGTTTCGTCCATAACCCAATGCTCCGGATGAATTTGAAGGTGAATCCAATTGTGTTGGAAAGAGCACGAAATCTACTTTCAAACAAAAAAGAATCACCCAATTTGGAGTCCGTATGAAAAAATTGTTGGTGTTTTGAGTCAGGTATGTTTGTGCAGTCTGAATCTGAATCCAGAACGTGAGAGACTTGGACTCTATCTTCTCTTGGCCCAAAAATGATGTCAGAGGACTTTTTAAACAGCACCTAAACTTCTCTTTTTCCCTTATCTTCATATGTGGATTGTACAAATGTCCCATACACCTGCAATTAGACATGGCACAAAAGTTTGTGAAGTATTTTTGTCCTGGATGACATAAATAAATTATTGCATAGTTTGCATTAGAAATGACCTCACAAATATACATGTATGCAATATTTTTGGTCGTATCCAAGGTATTCATGTCCTCATCCCATAGCATATGGTGGGTGAACAAATTACTGTTGGGCAATTGATAGAAAAGTGCATAGTTATGACGATATTCAAGGCAATGATCATGTATATAGGCATCACGTCTGAGACAAGTAGACCCACTCCTGCCTGCATCTACTACTATTACTCCACCCATCTATTGGGGAACGTAGTAATTTCAAAAAAATTCCTACGCACACGCAAGATCATGGTGATGCATAGCAATGAGAGGGGAGAGTGTTGTCTACGTACCCTCGTAGACCGAAGCGGAAGCGTTGATGCAACATAGAGGAAGTAATCGTACGTCTTCCCGGTCCAACCGATCCAAGCACCGTTACTCCGGCACCTCCGAGTTCTTGGCACACGTTCAGCTCGATGACGCTCCCCGGGCTCCGATCCAGCAAAGCTTCGGGGAGGAGTTCCGTCAGCACGACGGCGGGGTGACGATCTTGATGTTCAACCATCGCAGGGCTTCGCCTAAGCACCGCTACAATATGACCGAGGTGGAATATGGTGGAGGGGGCACCGCACACGGCTAAGGAACAATCACGAAGATCAACTTGTGTGTTCTAGGGTGCCCCCCGCCCCCGTATATAAAGGAGCCAAGGGGAGGGGGCGGCCGGCCAAGGAGGGCGCGCCAAGGGGGAGTCCTACTCCCATCGGGAGTAGGACTCCCTTCTTTCCTAGTTGGAGAAGGAGAAGTGGGAAAGAGGAGGAAGAGGGAAAGGAAAGGGGGGGGGCGCCGCCCCCCTCTCCTTGTCCTATTATGAGTAGGGAGGGGAGGGGCGCGCGGCCACCTCTTGCCTCCTTTCCTCTTCTCCCTTAGGGCCCATGTAGGCCCAATAACCCCCGGGGGGGTTCCGATAACCCCCGGTACTCCGGTAAAATCCCGATTTCACCCGGAACGATTCCGATATCCAAATATAGGCTTCCAATATATCGATCTTTATGTCTCGACCATTTCGAGACTCCTCGTCATGTCCATGATCACATCCGGGACTCCGAACAACCTTCGGTACATCAAAATACATAAACTCATAATGAAACTATCATCGTAATGTTAAGCGTGCGGACCCTACGGTTCGAGAACAATGTAGACATGACCGAGACACATCTCCGGTCAATAACCAATAGCGGAACCTGGATGCTCATATTGGTTCCTACATATTCTACGAAGATCTTTATCGGTCAGACCGCATAACAACATACGTTGTTCCCTTTGTCATCGGTATGTTACTTGCTCGAGATTCGATTGTCGATATCTCAATACCTAGTTCAATCTCGTTACCGGCAAGTCTCTTTACTCGTTCCGTAATACATCATCTCACAACTAACTCATTAGTTGCAATGCTTGCAAGGCTTATGTGATGTGCATTACCGAGAGGGCCCAGAGATACCTCTCCGACAATCGGAGTGACAAATCCTAATCTCGAAATACGCCAACCCAACATGTACCTTTGGAGACACCTGTAGAGCACCTTTATAATCACCCAGTTACGTTGTGACGTTTGGTAGCACACAAAGTGTTCCTCCGGCAAACGAGAGTTGCACAATATCATAGTCATAGGAACATGTATAAGTCATGAAGAAAGCAATAGCAACATACTAAACGATCGGGTGCTAAGCTAATGGAATGGGTCATGTCAATCAGATCATTCACCTAATGATGTGATCCCGTTAATCAAATAACAACTCTTTCTCCATGGTTAGGAAACATAACCATCTTTGATTAACGAGCTAGTCAAGTAGAGGCATACTAGTGACACTCTGTTTGTCTATGTATTCACACATGTATTATGTTTCCGGTTAATACAATTCTAGCATGAATAATAAACATTTATCATGATATAAGGAAATAAATAATAACTTTATTATTTCCTCTAGGGCATATTTCCTACAGTCTCCCACTTGCACTAGAGTCAATAATCTAGATTACACAGTAATGATTCTACCACCCATGGAGCCTTGGTGCTGATCATGTTTTGCTCGTGGAAGAGGCTTAGTCAACGGGTCTGCTACATTCAGATCCGTATGTATCTTGCAAATCTCTATGTATCCCACCTGGACTAGATCCCGGATGGAATTGAAGCGTCTCTTGATGTGCTTGGTTCTCTTGTGAAATCTGGATTCCTTTGCCAAGGCAATTGCACCAGTATTGTCACAAAGATTTTCATTGGACCCGATGCACTAGGTATGACACCTAGATCGGATATGAACTCCTTCATCCAGACTCCTTCATTTGCTGCTTCCGAAGCAGCTATGTATTCCGCTTCACACGTAGATCCCGCCACGACGCTTTGTTTAGAACTGCACCAACTGACAGTTCCACCGTTTAATGTAAACACGTATCCTGTTTGCGATTTAGAATCGTCCGGATCAGTGTCAAATCTTGCATCAATGTAACCATTTACGATGAGCTCTTTGCCACCTCCATAAATGAGAAACATATCCTTAGTCCTTTTCAGGTATTTCAGGATGTTCTTGACCACTATCCAGTGATCCACTCCTGGATTACTTTGGTACCTCCCTGCTAGACTTATAGCAAGGCACACATCAGGTCTGGTACACAGCATTGCATACATGATAGAGCCTATGGCTGAAGCATAGGGAACATCTTTAATTTTCTCTCTATCTTCTGTAGTGGTCGGGCATTGAGTCTTACTCAACTTCACACCTTGTAACACAGGCAAGAACCCTTTCTTTGCTTGATCCATTTTGAACTTCTTCAAAACTTTGTCAAGGTATGTGCTTTGCGAAAGTCCAATTAAGCGTCTTGATCTATCTCTATAGATCTTAATGCCTAATATGTAAGCAGCTTCACCGAGGTCTTTCATTGAAAAAAATCTTATTCAAGTATCCCTTTATGCTATCCAGAAATTCTATATCATTTCCAATTAGTAATATGTCATCCACATATAATATCAGAAATGCTACAGAGCTCCCACTCACTTTCTTGTAAATACAGGCTTCTCCAAAAGTCTGTATAAAATCAAATGCTTTGATCACACTATCAAAGCGTTTATTCCAACTCCGAGAGGCTTGCACCAGTCCATAAATGGATCGCTAGAGCTTGCACACTTTGTTAGCTCCCTTTGGATTGACAAAACCTTCTGGTTGCATCATATACAACTCTTCTTCCAGAAATCCATTTAGGAATGCAGTTTTGACATCCATTTGCCAAATTTCATAAACATAAAATGCGGCAATTGCTAACATGATTCGGACAGACTTAAGCATCGCTACGAGTGAGAAGGTCTCATCATAGTTAATCCCTTAAACTTGTCGAAAACATTTTGCAACAAGTCGAGCTTTGTAGACAGTAACATTACCGTCAGTGTCAGTCTTCTTCTTGAAGATCCATTTATTCTCTATTGCTTATCGATCATCGGGCAAGTCAACCAAAGTCCACACTTTGTTCTCATACATGGATCCCATCTTAGATTTCATGGCTTCAAGCCATTTCGCGGAATCTGGGCTCACCATCGCTTCTTCATAGTTTGTAGGTTCATCATGATCTAGTAGCATGACTTCCAGAACAGGATTACCGTACCACTCTGGTGCGGATCTTACTCTATTTGATCTACGAGGTTCAGTAGCAACTTGATCTGAAGTTCTATGATCATCATCATTAACTTCCTCACTAATTGGTTTAGGTGTCACAGAAACCGGTTTCTGTGATGTACTACTTTCCAATAAGGGAGCAGGTACAGTTACCTCATCAAGTTCTACTTTCCTCCCACTCACTTCTTTCAAGAGAAACTCCTTCTCTAGAAAGGATCCATTTTTAGCAACGAATGTCTTGCCTTCGGATCTGTGATAGAAGGTGTACCCAACAGTCTCCTTTGGGTATCCTATGAAGACACATTTCTCCGATTTGGGTTTGAGCTTACCAGGTTGAAGCTTTTTCACATAAGCATCACAGCCCCAAACTTTAAGAAACGACAACTTTGGTTTCTTGCCAAACCATAGTTCATAAGGCGTCGTCTCAACGGATTTTGATGGTGCCCTATTTAACGTGAATGCGGCCGTCTCTAAAGCATAACCCCAAAACGATAGCGGTAAATCTGTAAGAGACATCATAGATCGCACCATATGAAGTAAAGTATGATTACAACGTTCGGACACACCATTACGTTGTGGTGTTCCGGGTGGCGTGAGTTGCGAAACTATTCCGCATTGTTTCAAATGTAGACCAAACTCGTAACTCAAATATTCTCCTCCACGATCAGATCGTAGAAACTTTATTTTCTTGTTACGATGATTTTCAACTTCACTCTGAAATTCTTTGAACTTTTCAAATGTTTCAGACTTATGCTTCATTAAGTAGATATACCCATATCTGCTTAAATCATCTGTGAAGGTGAGAAAATAACGATATCCGCCACGAGCATCAACATTCATCGGACCACATACATCTGTATGTATGATTTCCAACAAATCTGTTGCTCTCTCCATAGTACCGGAGAATGGCGTTTTAGTCATCTTGCCCATGAGGCACGGTTCGCAAGTACCAAGTGATTCATAATCAAGTGGTTCCAAAAATCCATCAGTATGGAGTTTATTCATGCGCTTTACACTGATATGACCTAAACGGTAGTGCCACAAATAAGTTGCACTATCATTATCAACTCTGCATCTTTTGGCTTCAACATTATGAATATGTGTATCACTACTATCGAGATTCATCAAAAATAGACCACTCTTCAAGGGTGCATGACCATAAAAGATATTACTCATATAAATAGAACAACCATTATTCTCTGATTTAAATGAATAACCGTCTCGCATCAAACAAGATCTAGATATAATGTTCATGCTCAACGCTGGCACCAAATAACAATTATTTAGGTCTAATACTAATCCCGAAGATAGATGTAGAGGTAGCGTGCCGACCGCGATCACATCGACTTTGGAACCATTTCCCACGCGCATCGTCACCTCGTCCTTTGCTAGTGTTCGCTTAATCCGTAGTCCCTGTTTTGAGTTGCAAATATTAGCAACAGAACCAGTATCAAATACCCAGGTGCTACTGCGAGCTCTAGTAAGGTACACATCAATAACATGTATATCACATATACCTTTGTTCACCTTGCCATCCTTTTTATCCGCCAAATACTTGGGGCAGTTCCGCTTCCAGTGATCAGTCTGCTTGCAGTAGAAGCACTCAGTTTCAGGCTTAAGTCTAGACTTGGGTTTCTTCTCCTGAGCAGCAACTTGCTTGTTGTTCTTCTTGAAGTTCCCCTGCTTCTTCCCTTTGCCCTTTTTCTTGAAACTAGTGGTCTTGTTGACCATCAACACTTGATGCTCCTTCTTGATTTCTACCTCCGCAGCCTTTAGCATTGCGAAGAGCTCGGGAATTGTCTTATCCATCCCTTGCATATTATACTTCATCACGAAGCTCTTGTAGCTTGGTGGAAGTGATTGGATAATTCTGTCAATGATGCTATCATCCGGAAGATTAACTCCCAGTTGAATCAAGTGATTACAATACCCAGACATCTTGAGTATATGCTCACTGACAGAACTATTCTCCTCCATCTTGCAGCTATAGAATTTATTGGAGACTTCATATCTCTCAATCCGGGCATTCTGCTGGAATATTAACTTCAACTCCTGGAACATCTCATATGCCCCATGACGTTCAAAACACTGTTGAAGTCCCGGTTCTAAGCCGTAAAGCATGGCACATTGAACTATCGAGTAGTCATCAGCTTCGCTCTGCCAGACGTTCTTAACGTCGTCAGTTGCATCAGCAGCAGGCCTGGCACCCAGCGGTGCTTCCAGGATGTAACTCTTCTGTGCAGCAATGAGGATAATCCTCAAGTTATGGACCCAGCCCGTGTAATTGCTACCATCATCTTTCAACTTTGCTTTCTCAAGGAACGCATTAAAATTCAACGGAACAACAACACGGGCCATCTATCAACATAAACAAGCAAGATACTATCAGGGACTAAGTTCATGATAAATTTAAGTTCAATTAATCATATTACTTAAGAACTCCCACTTAGATAGACATCCCTCTAATCATCTAAGTGATCACGTGATCCAAATCAACTAAACCATAACCGATCATCACGTGAAATGGAGTAGTTTTCAATGATGAACATCGCTATGTTGATCATATCTACTATATGATTCACGCTCGACCTTTCGGTCTCAGTGTTCCGAGGCCATATCTGCATATGCTAGGCTCGTCAAGTTTAACCTGAGTATTCTGCGTGTGCAAAACTGGCTTGCACCCGTTGTAGATGGACGTAGAGCTTATCACACCCGATCATCACGTGGTGTTTGGGCACGACGAACTTTGGCAATGGTGCATACTCAGGGAGAACACTTTTTATCTTGAAATTTAGTGAGAGATCATCTTATAATGCTACCGTCAATCAAAGCAAGATAAGATGCATAAAAGATAAACATCGCATGCAATCAATATAAGTGATATGATATGGCCATCATCATCTTGTGCTTGTGATCTCCATCTCCGAAGCACCGTCATGATCACCATCGTCACCGACGCGACACCTTGATCTCCATCGTAGCATTGTTGTCGTCTCGCCAATCTTATGCTTCTACGACTATCGCTACCGCTTAGTGATAAAGTAAAGCATTATAGGGTGATTGCATTGCATACAATAAAGAGACAACCATATGGCTCCTGCCAGTTGCCGATAACTTGGTTACAAAACATGATCATCTCATACAATAAAATTTAGCATCATGCCTTGACCATATCACATCACAACATGCCCTGCAAAAACAAGTTAGACGTCCTCTACTTTGTTTGTTGCAAGTTTTACGTGGCTGCTACGGGCTTAAGCAAGAACCAATCTTACCTACGCATCAAAACCACAACGATAGTTTGTCAAGTTGGTGTTGTTTTAACCTTCGCAAGGACCGGGCATAGCCATACTCGGTTCAACTAAAGTTGGAGAAACTGACACCCGCCAGCCACCTGTGTGCAAAGCTCGGCGGTAGAACCAATCTCGCGTAAGCGTACGCATAATGTCGGTCCGGGCCGCTTCATCCAACAATACCGCCGAACCAAAGTATGACATGCTGGTAAGCAGTTTGACTTATATCGCCCACAACTCACTTGTGTTCTACTCGTGCATATAACATCAAACCATAAAACCTAGGCTCTGATACCACTGTTGGGGAACGTAGTAATTTCAAAAAAATTCCTACGCACACGCAAGATCATGGTGATGCATAGCAACGAGAGGGGAGAGTGTTGTCTATGTACCCTTGTAGACCGAAGCGGAAGCGTTGACGCAACATAGAGGAAGTAGTCGTACGTCTTCCCGGTCCAACCAATCCAAGCACCGTTACTCCGACACCTCCGAGTTCTTGGCACACGTTCAGCTCGATGACGCTCCCCGGGCTCCAATCCAGCAAAGCTTCGGGGAGGAGTTCCGTCAGCACGACGGCGTGGTGACGATCTTGATGTTCAACCATCGCAGGGCTTCGCCTAAGCACCGCTACAATATGACCGAGGTGGAATATGGTGGAGGGGGGCACCGCACACGGCTAAGGAACGATCACGAAGATCAACTTGTGTGTTCTAGGGTGCCCCCCTGCCCCCGTATATAAAGGAGCCAAGGAGAGGGGGCGGCCGGCCAAGGAGGGCGCGCCAAGGGGGAGTCCTACTCCCACCGGGAGTAGGACTCCCTTCTTTCCTAGTTGGAGAAGGAGAAGTGGGAAAGAGGAGGAAGAGGGAAAGGAAAGGGGGGCGCCCCCCTCTCCTTATCCTATTCGGACTAGGGAGGGGAGGGGCGCGCGGCCACCTCTTGCCTCCTTTCCTCTTCTCCCTTAGGGCCCATGTAGGCCCAATAACCCCCGGGGGGGTTCCGGTAACCCCCGGTACTCCGGTAAAATCCCGATTTCACCCGGAAAGATCCCGATATCCAAATATAGGCTTCCAATATATCGATCTTTATGTCTCGACCATTTCGAGACTCCTCGTTATGTCCATGATCAGATCCGGGACTCTGAACAACCTTCGGTACATCAAAATACATAAACTCATAATGAAACTGTCATCGTAACGTTAAGCGTGCGGACCCTACGGTTCGAAAACAATGTAGACATGACCGAGACACGTCTCCGGTCAATAAGCAATAGCGGAACCTGGATGCTCATATTGGTTCCTACATATTCTACGAAGATCTTTATGGGTCAGACCGCATAACAACATACGTTGTTCCCTTTGTCATCGGTATGTTACTTGCGCGAGATTCGATCGTCGGTATCTCAATACCTAGTTCAAACTCATTACCGGCAAGTCTCTTTACTCGTTCCGTAATACATCATCTCACAACTAACTCATTAGTTGCAATGCTTGCAAGGCTTATGTGATGTGCATTACCGAGAGGGCCCAGAGATACCTCTCCGACATTCGGAGTGACAAATCCTAATCTCGAAATACGCCAACCCAACATGTACCTTTGGAGACACCTGTAGAGCACCTTTATAATCACCTAGTTACGTTGTGACGTTTGGTAGCACACAAAGTGTTCCTCTGGCAAATGGGAGTTGGATAATCTCATAGTCATAGGAACATGTATAAGTCATGAAGAAAGCAATAGCAACATACTAAACGATCGGGTGCTAAGCTAATGGAATGGGTCATGTCAATCAGATCATTCATCTAATGATGTGATCCCGTTAATCAAATAACAACTCTTTGTCCATGGTTAGGAAACATAACCATCTTTGATTAACGAGCTAGTCAAGTAGAGGCATACTAGTGACACTCTGTTTGTCTATGTATTCACACATGTATTATGTTTCCGGTTAATACAATTCTAGCATGAATAATAAATATTTATCGTGATATAAGGAAATAAATAATAACTTTATTATTGCCTCTAGGGCATATTTCCTTCACCATCGACCACTATCCAGCATGCATCTAGGGTATTAAGTTCATGAGAAACGGAGTAACGCCTTAAGCAAGATGACATGATGTAGACAAAGTAAACCCAATCAATATGAATAAACCCCGTTGTTTTACCCTCAATGGCAACAATACAAATACGTGTCTTGTCCCCTACTGTCACTAGTATATAGAGCACCGCAAGATTGAACCCATTCAAAGGACCTCTCCCACTAAAGATAAATCAATCTAGTTGGCCAAATCAAATGGATAGATCGGAGAGAAATACAATGCTATAAAAATAAGGCATAATAAAGTTCAGAAAAGACTCCAGATCATAACCCACAATTAATCGGATCCCAACAAACACACTGCAAAATAAGATTACATTGGATAGAGCTCCAAGAACATCGAGGAGAACATTGTATTGAAAATCAAAGATAGAGAAGAAGACATCTAGCTACTAGCTATGGACCCATATGTCTATGGTGAACTACTCACACATCATCGGAGGGCAGCAAGGATGATGTAGAAGCTCTCTGTAATCGATTCCGATAGAGTACCAGAAAAGGCCTCCAGGTGGCACCGAAAAGAACAGAAACTTGCGGCGACAGAAAAGGCGCTTTGGCTGGCTCTATGTTGGTTTCCCGATTTTAGAGAATTTATAGAGGTGGAATTAGGTCACACGGATCCATGAGGGGCCTACAAGGCAACATGAGGCCATGTTGCCTTGGCGTCTCCTCTTTTGCCGCCTGGTCTCCTCCTAAAGCTTCTAGGGTCTCTCTTGTAGAGAAAAAAATCATCAAAAAGTTTTGTAGCATTTGGACTCCGCTTGGTAGTGCTATTGAAAGTGTGTTATATCGACTAGAGGGGGGGTGAATAGGCGATTTTTATTGAAGTCTTCAAAACATGGAAGTTTCGAAGACAAACGATAGAAATAGACCTATTACCATGCAGCTGAAGGTAGACTACACTAGGCAAACCATAGTCAAGTATTCAATGAAGTGAAAGCACAATGACCTATAGCAGCTAGGTAGTTAGGATCAGGTAGGAAGATATTATGAAGCCAAACAGAACACGCAGTCACTCAGTGAAGACAAAAGATAGTGCAATCATACAATGACTTCACAAGGACCAACAGTAAGTAAAGGGAAAGGAAGGATGAAACCAGTGACTCGCTGAAGATAATGATTTGTTAGACCAGTTCCAGTTGCTGTGACAACTGTACGTCTGGTTAGGGCGGCTAGGTATTTAAACCTGAGGACACACAGTCCCGGACACCCAGTCTTGAACATGCAGCTCAGGACACCCAGTCCTCACCGTATTCCCCTTGAGCTAAGGTCACACAGACCTCGCCCAATCACTCTGGTAAGTCTTCAAGGTAGACTCCCAAACCTTCACAGACTTTGTTCACCGGTGATCCACAATGACTCTTGGATGCTCAAAACGCGACGCCTAACCGGCTGGAGGATTCACAGTCCTCAAGTGTAATAAGTCTTCAGATCACACAGACAGGAAGACTTAAGTGATGTCTAACACTCTTTGGCTCTGGGTGGTTAGGGCTTTATCCTCGCAAGGAATTCTCTCTCAAAGGCTTCGAGGTGGGTTGCTCTCAAACGACAAAAGCCGTACTCTAACTTTGAGCAGCCAACCATTTATGGTTGTAGGGGGGTGGGCTATTTATAGCCACTAGGCAACCTGACCTGATTTGTCCGAAATGACCCTAGGTCACTAAGGAACTGACACGTGTTCCAACGGTCAGATTTCAAACACACACGGCAACTTTACTTGGGCTACAAGCAAAGCTGACTTGTCCGACTCTGGACAAGATTCGCTCTCATAGTCTTCACTCGAAGACATAGGTTTTGGTTAAGCATCACTTCAGTCATTCTGACTGGTTCTCTTGGACCCCACTTAACAGTACGGTGGTTCCTATGACTCAACAAAGAAGAAAAAGAACTACGAAAGATCTAAGTCTTCGAGCTCCATAGGCTTCATGCGATGTCTTCTCTTGTCATAGTCTTCAATGTGAATATCTTCACATACCACCTTTGACATCAATGTCTTCATACATTTTTAGGGGTCATCTCTGGTAGGAAAACCGAATCAATGAGGGACTTCTACCTGTGTTATCCTGCAATTCTCACAAACACATTAGTCCCTCAACTAGGTTTGTCATCAATACTCCAAAACCAACTAGGGGTGGCACTAGATGCACTTACAATCTCCCCCTTTTTGGTGATTGATGACAAACTAGTTGAAGTTTTCAACGGGGAATATAATATGTGAAATTGTAAAGGATAAGGAATTGTCTTCATAAGTTGCAAGGGCTCCCCCTGAAGATGTGCATATGAGTAATTTGCTTTTGGAATGCAAATGCACATGGCAGGTTGTACTTGTGGAGATCCTCTTCAACTTATGATGACAATTCATTATGCATGTGAAGGTATGTGAAGATAATGACATGCATAATGGAAAATGGACGTCTGCAAAATGATCTAAGTGCGTAATTTATCGTCGCACATGCGGAATTTATCATCGCATCACAAGTAGCAAATAAGTAGCAGACGACCATTGAGTTTAAGTGTTATAACTCAAAGAACCAAATGTATCAAAACAAGAGTTGTAAACACTAGGCAAAATATAAAGCAACCGCCCATATGGACCCGCTTGAAGACTATCGAACTCATATGCTTCTCCCCTTTTTGTCAGTAAGGACCAAAAAGGTTTGAAGACATAGAGCATCTACTCGTTCCCATGAAGAGTAGGTGAAGCAGCAGGGTCATCGGTGGTGATCGGCGGTGCAGAAGAACTTGGAGCAGTGTCGAAGCATGCTGAAGGAGGGGGCGGTGAAGTAGCATCGTCTTCATCCTCGATCACTCGGGCATTCACAGTTGCCACAGAGGAAGAGAACTCAGAGTCTTCAAGAGATGGAGTTCGTCGCAGCACTGCCCTTCGGGGAGGTGTGGAGTCAAACTTGAAGCATTCAGAGAAGCCATCCTCTTGAAGATCATCTTCAGAGCACATAAGCGTCAGCCCTTTCCATGTGCGTCGAGAGGTTTCATGGGCAACAAAGGCATTCTTGGTGGCAAGATTGCGAATGCGGTTAACATCCACCAAGAGGCTTTGCATTTGGCGCTTCAGCCAGTCATGATGCTTATCCTGTTTCTGAGGAAGAGCCACCAGAAGCTCTCGGTCATTGAGAACACGAGATCTCTTCTTGGGTCGTTGGGCAATAGTGCTTTCGGTGGCTTCAGTAAGGGCACGATGAGGTGCACGTGTAGTTCCAGCCAGAGGATAAACACGAGTGACTGCTTCAACTCCTTCAATGTTCTGAGAGAAACTTTGATGCTCCGCATTCTGAAGACTAAGAGGCTCCTTGGCAGGCTCAGGATAAATGGCTTCAACGGACATATCCACATCAGGCAGAAAGATCCGATGATTGTGAGCAGATGGCTGATATGAGATAGCGGAGTGGAGTTTAATCAGCCGCATTATCCATGGAGCGTAGAACTTCAAGCCAAAAAGATCAGAGCCTGATGCAGCAAGTTGGCGGATGAAGAAGTCTTGTGCATTGAAGCATTTGCCATGAAGAATATAGAAGACCAAAGTCTTCATTGCACCTTCCAGCTTGGCATGTGGAGAATGCCCTTTGATGGGCCAGAGAGTTCGCCTTATGATGTGATAGATAGTCCTTGGCAGATACTCAAGGTCTTCAACAAAGAACTCCTTAGGATATGCAGCATCTTGTGGCAAGGGCTTCATCATACTGAGCATCTGACTCATGTTCGTTTCAGGCTTCTGATAAATGTTCTCCATAGCTTCACTGTGAAGCTGACAGCCAGGTTCATAGAGATCTCCAGGAGTGGGCAGACCAGTGAGCTCAATGATATCAAAGGCTTTGGCTTCATGATGAACATTTCCTGTCATCCACTGACCCAAGTCTTCGGATCTCTATTGTAGCCACGTATGTGAAGTGTGGCATAAAATTGGAGTAGCAACTCTTCGTTCCAGTGCTCTTGGTCGGTGACAAAAGGCAACAGTCCAACCTCTTTGAAGCAATCCAGAGATTCTTCCAGACAGGGCAGACCAGCTATTGCTTCGGTGTCAAGACGCTTATGTGGGAAGATGCAACCTTGATTGTACAGAATGCAGGAGTAATAGCTTCGCTGTGGATAGCTCCAGAACCGATCAGAAGATATCCGTTCCCTTGAGTAGGGGTTCTTGGAGCTGTTGAAGAAAGTGTTGTCTGCTTTGAAGCCATTGACATTAAAGGATCCAGGTGATGATGCAGGACCTGGAAACCTAGGCAACCTTGGAATTGGCTTCTGTACCTGAGGCCTGTGCTCAACATGATAGTCAAACTGAGGACCAGCAGCAGGCGCAGAAACAGAAGCAGTAGCATCATTGGCTTCGCTGACTTCTGGTTCTTGGGTTGGTGTAGGCTCCACATTTGCTTCAGCCATGACAGCGTCAGTGGCTTCATTGGTGTTGGTGGTGGCAGCCTCAAGATTTTCTACCTCCACTTGATGAGCTGGAGGGTCGGGCACAGACACGTTCTTCGCGAGAACAACTTCGTCAGTAGTTGGGGGAGTGGGGACACGTTCTTCTTCTTGGGTGTCATCGGCTAATGCAGCCGGAATGTCTTCAGCAGCTTTAGCTTCAGATTCAGAGACTGGAGGCCTTGGTCCTTTGCGAAGCCTGCGTAACGCTGGTGACGCTTTTGGAGAAGGAGTTGGCTGGGCCTCAAAGTCATCTGCTTCTTGTTCTTGTGGGTGATCAGCCCATGATGCATCCTGAGCAATTGGCGTCAGAGGATGACCAATGCTGATGAGTTCGCTGTGCATAAGCACAGGCGATGATACCTGTTGGTGCTCGATCTGAGGAAGAACTGCATCATCTTCAACATGGTCATGGTGACCAATGTCTTCATCAGCAGTGGAATCAGCTGCTGGAAAGTCTTCAGCTTCATGAGCCTCTGTGAAAGCAGGCTCATGGACAGTCAGTTGGCACTCTTGATGTTCAGCGGCAGGGCGAACCATGGAGATGGGTTCAACAAGTAAGGGCTCTGTGGGAGCAGCCCGTTCCTTCTTGGTCTTCTGCTTCTTCTTGAAGGGAGCAGCATCAGAGGCTTTAGAATGTTTCCTCTTTCTGGCTTCAGCCTCAGCAGTCCTTGTCTTCTTCAGTTCTGAAGCGGTAGACCTGGCTTTTGGCTTCGAGCCAGTCATACTGGTTGGGAAGACAATGGGATGTGCTTCCTGCCTTGGTGCATCGGGTTCGGCCATAGCGGGCTTCTTCTGCTGCTGCTGCTGCTTTGCAGCCATCCTGGGGTCGATGCCAGGACGACCAAGGGCCTTGCGCTTCTCAGCCTCATTGTAGGCTTGCACACTCTTGTCAGCCAGGACCTTCATGCGCTCACGAGAACCTTGAGCTTCTGCATGTTTCTTGAGAAAGGCTTCTTTGAGCTCATGCAGCATAATCTTGAAGTTTTTCACCTCTTGCACACTGAGCTTGGCCATATGCTTCTTGAACTGAGCTTTCTCAAAGTCAATCTTTTGCTTCAGTTCGACGATGCGCTGAGCTAGAGCTAGCTCTGAAGCAATGGCGCCATGGAAGGCGACACTGAGGCCAATTAGAAGTTGCAGATCTTTGAAGCTGAGGTTGGGCGTGTCAAACCACTCATCAATGAAGTTGTGGATGATTGCCACGTCAAAGAGAGGCAGATCATTGAAGATTTCTGCTTCTTCTTTGCTCTTGATCAGTTGCTCAAGAGCGTCATCTGCAAGATCTTCATCACTGGACAGATCAATGGCATCGTTGCACAGAATAGCAGCAGCAGTCAGTTCTTGGCTGGTGTGTGGCAGAGGCATCTTGACTTTCTGGGGCTTGGAGATGCGTGACAGATCTTCAGACTGCACACTGTCTTCAGGAGGTGCAGTAGCCAGTGGCTTCGCCCATGAGATTTTTGGCGCTGAGGCAGGCTTTGAAGCTTTAGACTGCTTCAGTTTCTTTGGCTGCGCTGCAGGTGCTTCATCTGATTCAGCGTCATCTGCAGGCTCATCCACGGTTGTCCATTGAACCACGATATGAGTGATGAGACCTTCCAGGTTGTAGAAGGGGCCAACAAGATTGGGTTCAGCTTCGCGGGTGCCATCGGCACGGGGAGCAGAGGGACCTGGGTTGAAGTCTAGTCCCAAAGACTTCTTGTTCTACTTCGCCGAATTCTGGGCAAACTGGAAGTTGCGCTTGAACAGATTGTCGTCTCGACACCATAGCAGTGACGATGGGTCAGCATCCGCAGGCTGTGGTCCACGGACCATGCAGGGATAGAAGCCTTGTTCAATGGCTTCATCTCTGGACCTGGGTTGAAGATTTTTGTAGAGGATGTCTCCCCATGGTCGCTTGATGGCATTCTTTTCAACATATTCCTTTGTCACAAATCTGTACTTGAACCACTGTTCTGCCCAATATCGTCGAATCCATTGGATTCGTGTCTTGCGCTGATTGTAATCCTCTTCAGGATCTGTCTTGTAAAGCTCTGAGAGGTCATCAGGCAAATCTCTTGATGTCCCCCCATGACGCTGTCTGCCACCCTTCCTTGTTGATTTCTCTGCAGCCATGAACTTCAAACTGAATGGCTTCAACACGTTCAAAGGCTTCAAAGGCTTTCGCTTGCTGGACAAACAGGAACTGGCTTCGGGAGAATTTATACGATACTGTAAGAATTCTGCAAATGAATGCAGACTATGAGAACCAAGGGATTCTCCCACGGACATGTACCTGTGACAGCATTAAGGTGCGAGGGAAGGGGAAGAGGTCATATGCATTCTCAGAAGATTTTGAAGATAAATCAGTTTAGAAGACATTGACCTCATCATGCGAAGACATTCACTCATAGATAAGGAGTTGGTTCCAGATTTGTACGAATCCACGGATCAGTACAAGTGAGGAATCTAACTACTTTGTGAAGCATAAGTTAACATACTAGGCATAATATGAGATGCAATATGAAGTGGATCCAACATGGGTGAACAGAAACTACTTGTGGTAGAAAGTGACGAATCTGTAGGATCAAAGGGGCCGTAAAAAGGAGGTTTTTATTTACCACACAAGGAACTGCTAGACGGAGTGGAAGAGGAGGCCGAGCAGTTCGATCGTCCGTGCCCTAACTTGGTGACGGAGGACACCTACGGCGACGGCGGAGAGGACGATGTCCGCGGTCGGCGTGAAGACGGCGTCGGAGAGGTTGCGGCAGCTAAGCGCTTCGTCGCCGGCGTCGTCGAGGGCTAGCGGTGGCGCTAGGGTTCGTGCGAGAGTGGAAGAAGAGATAATGATTGTGGTATGGCGTGTATTTATAGGGACAGGGGCGGCTCAGTGTTATTACACAGGTGCCCCTGGCGATTCACATCTGAGGAACACGTGGCCATCATGCAGCATATCGGAGGTTGTTCCACGTCCCACGCACGCCTGG
This sequence comes from Triticum aestivum, assembly GCF_018294505.1. Lineage (NCBI taxonomy): Eukaryota > Viridiplantae > Streptophyta > Magnoliopsida > Poales > Poaceae > Triticum > Triticum aestivum. The sequence goes on along the minus strand of NC_057812.1, from coordinate 358,770,313 downwards.
ATTGTCGGGTGGTCGTTCCCACTTCTCCGGGTTTCAGGTGAAGGAATTAGCATTGAAAGCGGACTTAATGTTTGTCTCTGTATCTTCTGCTGACAAGGACGCAGAGAAGACATTTGACAGTTTCAAGAGAATGCATATGATTTGGAGAGTTAGAGTTTGAGATAGAAAGCATAGAGAGGTTAGGGTCCGATCACATTCACTTAGTTCAAAAGATTCAACAAGAAGACATAGCTATAAGTGAATGCTGTAGAGGACAGAACACTAGTATATATATATATAATCAACATAGTGAAGATAATCATGAAGACATGTTGAGATTGAAGCCAAACCAAATGTGAAGACATAGCAAATGTAACGCCATGAGTGAAACACTTCAAACAGAACATTTGGTGGTGGCGTTACCCACCGTATAGGAAGTGTTAGACCCAGACACGGCGCACAATTATCATGGCGCTCCGAGGTCAAATTCCTCATTAATGTATTCACACTTAGAATGCATGTCTTCATTGATTGAAGATATACTTTGCTTCGTGTGTTGCACATCTAAGTCATCAATATGCATAAGTGTTAGGATGTGTGCCTGATCACAGGACATTTGAGGATTCCAAGATATTTAGCTCACACCGTAACTTGCAAAATCTCTTCTCATCCAAGGGCTTGGTGAAGATATCTGCCAATTGCTCTTCAGTGTTGACGTGTATGATATCAATATCTTCCTTCACAACATGATCTCTGAGAAAGTGATGACGAATCTCAATGTGCTTTGTCTTCGAGTGCTGAACTGGGTTGTTGGCAATCTTGATGGCGCTTTCGTTGTCGCAGTAGAGTGGCACTTGCTTCAGATGAATGCCATAGTCTTTGAGTGTTTGCTTCATCCACAGAAGCTGAGCGCAGCAAGATCCAGCAGCAATGTATTCAGATTCAGCAGTGGAGAGAGATACACAGTTCTGCTTCTTTGAAGACCAACATACAAGTGATCGTCCCAGAAAATGACATGTGCCTGATGTAGACTTGCGATCAACCTTGTCACCAGCATAATCAGCATCCGAGAATCCAACTAGATCAAACTCTGAGCCCTTTGGATACCATAATCCTAGAGTTGGGGTGTAAGCCAAATATCGAAGAATTCGCTTCACAGCTAAGTGATGCGATTCCTTTGGTGCCGCTTGGAATCGAGCACACATGCAAACACTAAGCATAATATCTGGCCTAGATGCACATAGATAAAGTAAAGAACCAATCATGGAGCGGTATACCTTTTGATCGAACTCTTTACCATTGTCGTCGGGACCCAGATGATGTTTGGCTGGCATTGGCGTCGTGAAGCCTTTGCAGTCTTGCATACCGAACTTCTTCAGGCAATCTTTGAGATACTTCTCTTGAGATATAAAGATGCCGTTGCGTTGCTGTCGTATTTGAAGACCAAGGAAGAACTTCAGCTCTCCCATCATGGACATCTGGTATTGCTCTTGCATCATATATCCAAACTCTTCACTGTATTTCTGATTGGTGCAGCCGAAGATAATGTCATCCACATATATTTGGCACACAAACAGTTCACCATCATATGTCTTCGTGAAGAGAGTGGGGTCGAGGGAACCAGGTGTGAAGCCTTTGCTCTTCAGGAAGTATTTGAGTGTGTCATACCAAGCCCGAGGGGCTTGTTTGAGGCCATACAGTGCCTTGTTGAGCTTGTATACCATGTCAGGATGCTTTGGATCTTCAAAGCCAGGCGGTTGTGCAACATACACTTCTTCTTCAATCTTGCCATTGAGAAATGCGCTCTTCACATCCATTTGATATAGAAGTATGTTATGATGATTTGCATAGGCCAGCAGTATGCGTATGGCTTCAAGTCGAGCCACAGGAGCAAATGTTTCATCGAAGTCAATCCCTTCCACTTGAGTATATCCTTGAGCAACGAGACGAGCTTTGTTTCTGACAACTTGACCATGCTCATCTTGCTTGTTGCGGTATATCCATTTGGTGCCTATTATATTGTGCTTCCGAGGATCAGGACGCTTAACCAGTTCCCATACATTATTCAGCTCAAACTGTTGAAGCTCTTCTTGCATAGCTTGAATCCATTCAGGTTCCATGAAGGCTTCTTCAACTTTCTTGGGTTCTGTTATTGAGACGAATGCGAAGTGCCCACAGAAATTTGCTAGCTGTGTTGCCCTTGAACGAGTGAGCGGACCGGGTGCATTGATGCTATCAATTATTCTCTCAATCTGCACTTCATTGCAACACGAGGATGTACAGGGCGAAGATTTTGCTCTTGCTGATCATTGTCATTGTTAGAGGGATTGTCTTCAGGCTGAGCATTGTCTTCAGGTTGATCAGGTGCGGAGATGATAAGTTCCTCTTCAGGTTGAGCTTCAGAGGGTATGATTTCTCCAGTTCCCATAAGTTTGATTGATTCACTGGATGGAACTTCATCTAGCACATTTGGCAGGTGCTCTCTTTGTGAACCGTTAGTCTCATCGAACCGCACATCCACTGTTTCAACCACTTTATAATGAAAGAGATTGAAGACTCTGTAGGAGTGCGAATCCTTTCCATATCCAAGCATAAAACCCTCATGTGCTTTTGGTGCAAATTTTGAAGTGTGATGTGGATCCTTGATCCAGCACCTGGCGCCAAATACTCTGAAGTAACTGACATTTGGCTTCTTGCCAGTAAGGAGCTCATAAGATGTCTTGTTCAGAAGCTTGTGAAGATAAACACGGTTGATTGTATGGCATGCAGTATCAATGGCTTCAGGCCAGAATTTTCTTGGAGTCTTGTATTCATCAAGCATCGTTCGGGCCATCTCAATGAGTGTTCTGTTCTTGCGTTCGACGACGCCATTCTGCTGTGGCGTGTACGGAGCTGAGAATTCATGTGTGATGCCCAAAGTATCAAGATATGTATCAAGGCCAGTGTTCTTGAATTCAGTGCCATTGTCACTTCTGATGTGCTTTATCTTGGCGCCATAGTTGTTCATTGCTCGATTGGCAAAGCGTCTGAAGACATCCTGCACTTCAGTCTTGTAGAGGATTATGTGCACCCAAGTATATCTAGAATAATCATCAACAATGACAAAGCCATAGAGACAAGCAGTAGTAGTAAGAGTTGAGTAATGAGTGGGACCGAAAAGATCCATGTGGAGCAGTTCGAAGGGTCGAGTTGTTGTCATGATTGTCTTCGAGGGATGCTTGGCCCTTGTCATCTTTCCTGCTTCACAGGCACCGCATAAGTGATCTTTCTTGAACTTGACGCCCTCGATGCCTATGACATGCTTCTTCTTTGTAAGGGTGTGGAGGTTCCTCATGCCAGCATGCCCTAGCCTTCGATGCCAGAGCCAGCATTCTGAAGCTTTTGCCAGAAGACATACGGCAAGCTATGGTCCTGCTGAGAAATCTACCACGTACAAATCATCTTTCCTATACCCTTCAAACACTAGAGACTTGTCAGATTCCATTAGAACAAGGCAACGATATTTTCCAAACATCACGATCATGTTTAAATCGCAAAGCATTGAGACAGACATTAAGTTGAAACCAAGGGATTCAACAAGCATGACTTTATCCATGTGTTGATCCTTTGAGATTGCAACTCTACCTAGACCCAATACCTTACTTTTACCAGTGTCAGCAAATGTGATGTGACTCTTGTCGGATGGACGTAATGTTGAGTCCATAAGAAGGCTTCTCTTGCCAGTCATGTGATTGGTACACCCACTATCAATAATCCATTCTAAAGCTGCTGGTGTCATACCCTATAGTGCAGTTAGGGGGATAGGCTTCACGAAGAGAATTGTGAAGCAAAAACATTTGACGAACCAGTGGGTTATGAAAGCTTAGATCGAGATTTGGACTGATAGGGCGAGTAGCAAGCGATTCAGGACAAAGTACATAATAAGACCATTCGGGCATTTGATCTTGCGCCCTACAAGATGTTTAAGGTCCCCAGCAATAGCGTCAGACGATTTTGGTTTTCTGTTGGAGACCCTTCCCTGCAAAAGAGAGTTAAGCTTTCTTAGCCACCCACATCTTCAAGGGTGGCTTAGAAGCAATAAGTCTAAGTGCAGCATCTGAGAACTTTGGCTTTGGAGCCCTAGCAAAAAGTCTTGCAGGAGGACAATAGTACTCATAAGAATAAGCAGAATAGTTCTTGGTCTTATGAACATGGCGGTTTGATGAACCGCGCTCATATTCATAGGCCTGAGTATGGCTTCCCTGCAAAACATTTGCGTTAGTGCGACTCAGGTGAGTCCTCTGTCTGTATGAAGCCTTTGGACCGTATGAAGCCTGTGGTCTGGGGTTTGTCTTCTTCACCTGTGGTGTCATGATGACATTCACTGGAAGATTCTCCAAACACCTTTTCGGCACCCAGATCTTCTTCATAGGCGGTCCATTCCTGCAGTTAGTACCAATATACCTGGCAAACACTTCACCATTCTGATTCTTAAATACTTTATAGTTTGCATCAAAGGATTCATCAATAACGATGGGATTAGCACAAGTGAAGCCAGATAGGGTGGATGGATCCGCTGAGGGTTCCTTTGCAGCAACCCATGTGGTTTTGGGGTACTGCTCAGGTTTCCAGTAAGAGCCATCAGCATTCATTTTCCTTTCGAACCCAACACCCTCTTTCCTAGGGTTTCGGTTCAGGATCTGCCTTTTGAGGACATCACATAGTGTCTGATGCCCTTTGAGACTTTTGTACATCCCTGTTTCAAGCAGTGTCTTCAACCTAGCATTCTCATCAGCAATAGCAGTGGTATCCTCAGCGGAGGGGTTAGTTACCACATCAACAGTTGAAGATATTGCAATAGTAGCAGCAGTAGAACATTCAGCAACAGAGGTAGCGTTATCACGCTCAATGCATTTAAGACATGGTGGTTCAAATCCTTCCTGAGCGGAACTGGTCTGTTTGGCGCAAAGTGACTCGTTTTCCTTTTGAAGATCTTCATGAGCCGCTCTCAATTTCTCAAGATCTTGCTTCCTTTGAAGATAATCATAGGAAAGCCTTTCATGAGTTGTTGAGAGCGTTTCATGACGACTTTCAAGTTCCTCATACTTAACATGAAGATTATTTATGTCTTCAATTAAGGACTGAGATCGAGTCATTTCAGTGTCTAGCAGATCATCGCGTTTGTCTAATAGTTTTTGAATATGTTCCATAGCTTTCTATTGTTCAGTTGCAATTTTAGCAAGTGTTTTGTAGTTTGGTTTGGAATCACAATCAGAGTCATCTTCACTAGATGTTTGATAGTGAGTAGTGCGTGTGTTTACCTTGGCACCGCGTGCCATGAAGCAGTAGGTAGGAGCGGAGTAGTCCTTGTCATTTGCATCGGTGTCAGTGATGAAGTCGTTGTCTTCAGTGTTGAAGATGGACTTGGCAACATATGCTGTAGCCAGACTCGCAACGCCATAATCGGACTCCTCCTCAGACTCCACCTCCGCCTCCTCAGAAGCAGACTCCTCCTCTGAATCCATTTCCTTGCCAACAAACGCACGTGCCTTGCCAGATGAGCTCTTCTTGTGTGATGAAGACTTGGAGGAAGACTTGGAAGAAGACTTTGAGTATTTCTTCTTCTTCTTGTCGTCAGAGTCATACTCCTTGCTCTTCTTGTTGTTGTTGTTCTCATTGTCCCACTGCGGACACTCAAAGATGTAGTGGCCAGGTTTCTTGCACTTGTGGCATGATCTTTTCTTGTAGTCATAAGCAGAAGCTTCATCATCCCTTGAGCTTGATCGTGAAGACTTTCTGAAGTCTTTCTTCTTGGTGAATTTTTGGAACTTCTTCACAAGCATAGCAAGCTCCTTTCCAATGTCTTCAGGATCATCAGAACTGCTGTCGGATTCTTCTTCAGATGTGGAGACAGCTTTTGCCTTCAAGCCACGAGTTCACCCATAGTTGGGACCGTAGATGTCTCTTTTCTCAGAAAGCTGAAACTCATGTGTGTTGAGTCTCTCAAGTATGTCAAACGGATCGAGTGTCTTGAAGTCAGGACGTTCTTGAATCATCAGGGCTAGGGTGTCAAACGAGCTGTCAAGTGATCTCAGGGGTGTCTTGACGACTTCATGCTTGGTGATCTCAGTGGTGCCGAGAGCTTGAAGCTCATTTGTGATATCAGTGAGTCGATCAAATGTGAGCTGGACATTCTCATTGTCATTTCTCTTGAAGCGGTTGAAGAGGTTGCAAAGGACGCTGATTCTCTGATCTCTCTGGGTTGAGACGCCTTCATTGACCTTGGAGAGCCAGTCCCATACTAGCTTAGATATTTCCAAAGCACTTACACGGCCATATTGTCCTTTGGTCAGATGACCACAGATGATGTTCTTGGCAGTGGAGTCCAGTTGAACGAACTTCTTGACATCAGCAGCGGTGACACCTTCACCAGCCTTAGGAACGCCATTCTTGACGACATACCATAGGTCGACATCAATGGCTTCAAGATGCATGCGCATCTTATTCTTCCAGTAGGGATATTCAGTTTCATCGAAGACGGGACATGCAGCGGAGACTTTAATTATCCCTGCAGTCGACATAGCTAAAACTCCAGGTGGTTAAACCGAATCACACAGAACAAGGGAGTACCTTGCTCTGATACCAATTTAAAGTGCGTTATATCGACTAGAGGGGGGGTGATGTAACACCCTCGATGCGACTATAGCTCCCACGTGTCGAGGCACGACTTAGAGACATAATCGCATTGAAGGCATCTGTCGCAAGTTAGGCAATCTTCACAACATCCCATGTAATATAAATAATAATGGGGAGATAACATAGTTGGCTTACACTCGCCACGTCAATCAAGTACATAAATAACATTACATCATCCAAACACTCATGGCCCGACTACGGCGCCAAAATGAAAGAGAATCCAACATGCGACACGGTCCCGTTCACCCCCAACTGGGCACCACTACTGATCATCGGGAAAGGAAACATAGTAACGTTGAGAGTCTTCGTCGAACTCCCACTTGAGCTCATACGCGTCTCCTGGAGCGGAATCATCAGGCCCTGCATCTGGTGTAATAGTAATCTGTGAGCCACAGGGACTCAGCAATCTCGCACCCTCGCGATCAAGACTATTTAAGCTTATAGGTAAGGCAAGGTAAAATATGAGTGGAGCTGCAGCAAGCGACTAGCAAGTATGGTGGCTAACTTATTCGCAAAGAGAGCGAGAAGAGGAGGCAAAGCACGAGCGAGAAACTAGAGAGCAACCTGCGCAAACATTACTCCAACACCGTGTCCACTTCCCGGACTCCGCCGAGAAGAGGCCATCACGGTAACACACTCAGTTGATTCATTTTAATTAAGTTAAGGTTCAAGTTATCTACAACCGGACATTAACAAATTCCCATCTGCCCATAACCGCGGGCACGGCTTTCGAAAGTTCAATCCCTGCAGGGGAGTCCCAACTTAGCCCATGACAAGCTCTCACGGTCAACGAAGGAATAGACCTCCTCCCAAGACGTTCCGATCAGACTCGGTATCTCGGTAATTCAAGACACTTCGACAGGTTAAAACAAGACCAGCAACACCGCCCGAATGTGCCGACAAATCCCGATAGGAGCTGCACATATCTCGTTCTCAGGGCACACTCAGATAGGTCAAGCTACGAGTAAAACCAACCCTCAAGTTTCCCCGAGGTGGCCCCGCAGGCTGCCCGGTTCGGACCAACACTCAGAGGGAGCACTGGCCCGGGGGGGTTAAAATAAGATGACCCTTGAGTCTGCAGAACCCAAGGGAAAGAAAAGGCTAGGTGGCGAATGGTAAAACCAAGGTTGGGCATTGCTGGAAAAGCTTTAATCAAGGCGAAATATCAAGGGGTTCCCATTATAACCCAACCGCGTAAGGAACGCAAAATCCGGGAACATAACACCGATATGACGGAAACTAAGGCGGCAAGAGTGGAACAAAACACTAGGCGAGAGGCCGAGCCTTCCACCCTTTACCAAGTATATAGATGCATTAAGATAACAAGATAATATAATGATATCCCAACAAGTAAATAAATGTTCCAACAAGGAACGGCCTCCAATCTTCACCTGCAACTAGCAACGCTATAAGAGGGGCTGAGCAAAGCGGTAACATAGCCAATCAACGGTTTGCTAGGACATGGTGGGTTAGAGGTTTGACATGGCAATTTGGGAGGCTTGCAAGCAAGTGGTAGGCATCGTAGCAATGGCATAGCAAAAGAGCGAGCAAACTAGCATAGCAAAGATAGTAGTGATTTCGAGGGTATGATCATCTTGCCTGCACAGTTGTCAGAGTTGACTGGATCCTCGAAAGCAAACTCAACGGGCTCCTCGTTAGCGAACTCGTCTCCCGGCTCTACCCAAACAAGACAAACAAGCAACAAGGATACAATCAACCACGTGCAAGACTCAAACAACATGATGCAAAGATGATATGCTATGCGGGATGCGATGCGGGATGCAAAATGCAAGATATGACAGGAAATGCATGAACCTGGCCTCAACTTGGAAATCCAAGTGTGCCACTGGAAAGATGAGATGAAATCGCTTGAAAACGATATAAAGAACGCCGGAATCGGAGTTACGGTTTGGAAATGGCAAGCGATTCAAAAATGACACCGGTCTGCGATTTACAGCAAGTAGGCATCTAAATGCAATGAGATGAACATGCTACAGCATCCAAACATGGCATCAAAATACATGGCAGGGAAGAATTCAAGATGCTTAACAAAATTCTAGCACTGAGCTACGGCCAATTCATCCATTAGGAGGTTCAAACAAGCATGGCAAAAACGCAAATGGTAAAACAGATCTCAGACTTAGTGAAATTAACACTTGTCTGCAATTTCAGATCAGGTAGCCCTCTTCGGAGCAACAAAACTACATGCTACAGGACCTCAACATGGCAAAGTAAAGCATGGAATGGAGCTACTCAAAGATCTTAACAAAAGTCCCTTAGTGACCTTGAGCCAAAAGGGATCACAAAATATACTAACAAGCACACGAACATAGCAAAAACATAATCAGTTTTCAGACTTAGTGAAAACTGAGACATGCTGGAACATAACTCACGAAGGCATGTTTACGAGCTCGATGCACTCACCAGGGTGCAAGTCATGGCAAGACAAGCATACATCCCTTAATAAGGCACAAAATGCAGGCTAGACATGGCAAGAACAATGGCATAGCATGCACGGATCAACTACAATAACATTGGCAAAATCGCAAACAAGTTGACGATCTGCCCAGATTCGCAACGAAGCAAAAGTAGAGCTCGATTGACTCAAGCTAGGGTGCTCCATATTTGCAAACAAAGACATGGATGGATAGAGCACTACAAGATTAACAAAACTCCTTTACTGATCATCCTCAAGAGAGGCACGGATCACTAGGAAACAACAAGAACATATGGCATCATGAGATACGCAGCCCCAGGACTTGGTGAAATCACTAAGTCCCTGAAAATAGAATTAGCAAGTGCACCACTTTGCAAGCTTGCACAAGTCACCACACACATCCTAAAAATACATGGGTTGCACCTCTGGAAAGATGACAAAACCCTTAACAAAACACATGTAGGACTCACGGGCATATCATGCACACATTAATCATGGCAAAAATGACAAAAGTGCTAAACGGAGTAGCAGATCTGACAATTAACTCAAGTAGCCCTCTTCTAACAGCATTTCGGGCATCAAGATGAGCTCAAACGAAAATGATGCAATGGAATGAAATGATGTACTCTCTGAGATGAACATTTTGATATGCTCTATGCATGAATTGGAGCTACGGATGCAAAGTTATGGAGCCGCGAACATGTGCATATGGACTGAGATTTCTGGGACTTAGAGAAAAAACGAAGTCAACCTAAAATTTCAGATCTGATCGCACGCTTCCCGAGGTGGCTCCGGCGATGTACTGTTCACCGGCGGGAGTTGGCGGCGGCCGGAGATGGTGAGGTGGCGCGGCCGGAGGAGGGCTCGCCGGAGAGGAGGGCGGCGGAGGCGGCCGAGGTCGTGGGCGGCGGCTAGCGGCGCCGGCGGCTCGGTCAGCGGAGGCCGCGGCGGAGCGGCGAGCTCGGGCAGCCGAGAGCGGCGGCGGCGCCGGGCGGAGAGCCGCGCGGCTCGGCGCGCGGAGGGAGGATGGCGGGCCGCGGGGGCGGAGAGGGCCCGGGATGGGCCTGCGGGCCGGCGCGGGGCGGCGATGTGGGGCCGGGCGGGTGCGCGGCGAACCGGGAGCGCCACGTGGCGGCGGCGGATCGGACACGTCCGGCTCGGCGCGGACGTGTCCGGCGGCGGCAGAGATCTTTTTAGGGTTAGGGGAGAGGATCCGAATTTGGAAGGGGGTATATATAGGCATAGAGGGAGCTAGGAGAGTCCAAATGAGGTGCGGTTTTCGGCCACGCGATCGTGATCGAACGCTCTAGATGATGGAGCAGAGTTTGGTGGGTTTTGGGCCAAATTGGAGGGGTGTTGGGCTGCAACACACACGAGGCCTTTTCGGTCCCTCGGTTAACCGTTGGAGTATCAAACGAAGTCCAAATGATACGAAACTTGACAGGCGGTCTACCGGTAGTAAACCAAGGCCGCTTGGCAAGTCTCGGTCCAATCCGGAAATGTTTAATCCCCACACACGAAAGAAAGCTAGAAATGACCACCGGAGGAGAACGAAGCGCCGGAATGCAAAACGGACAACGGGGAAAATGCTCGAATGCATGAGACGAACACGTATGCAAATGCAATGCACATGATGACATGATATGAGATGCATGACAACGACAACAACACACGGAGACAAAAACCCGAACCCGAGGAAATAAATATAACTTAACGCCGGAAACGGCAAGAGTTGGAGTACAAATAGGGAAAGTTACATCCGGGGTGTTACAACACTCCACCACTACGAAAGGATCTCGTCCCGAGATCTAGGACTGAAAGAACGCCGGGTACTCAGAACGGAGGTGATCCTCGCGTTCCCAGGTAGCTTCACGGTCGGAATGGTGTGACCACTTGACTTTGAGAAATTTGATTGACTTGTTGCGAGTCTTGCGTTCAGTCTCTTCAAGAATAGCAACTGGGTGCTCACGATAAGAGAGATCTTCTTGGAGCTCAATGTCCTCGAAGTTGACGGTGCGGTCAGGAGTCTTGAAGCACTTTCGAAGCTGAGAGACATGGAACACGTCATGAACATTTGCAAAGTTTGAAGGAAGCTCGAGTTGATAGGCGAGGTCGCCTCTCTTGCTGACAATCTTGAAAGGTCCCACGTATCTGGGGGCAAGCTTCCCTTTGATACCGAAGCGACGAGTACCTTTCATAGGAGAGACGCGGAGGTAAACATGATCTCCGATCTCGAAAGCCAAATCACGGTGCTTACTATCATAGTAGCTCTTCTGACGGGATTGGGCTGCTTTGAGGTTATCACGAATGACTTTGCACATTTCTTCTGCCTCTGTGATTAAGTCATTACCCAAAAGCTGACGTTCACCGGTTTCAGACCAGTTGAGAGGGGTACGGCACTTCCTGCCATACAGAATTTCAAAAGGGGCCTTGCCCGAACTTGCTTGAAAACTGTTGTTGTAGGAGAATTCAGCATAAGGAAGACAATCCTCCCACTTCATGCCGAAGGAGATCACACAAGCCCTGAGCATATCTTCAAGAATCTGGTTGACACGCTCGACTTGACCGCTTGTTTGAGGATGGAAAGCTGTGCTGAAGCGGATGTTGTGCCCATGGCCTTCTGAAAAGAATCCCAAAACTTCGAGGTAAAGATGCTGCCACGGTCTGAAGAGATCACTTGAGGAATACCGTGCAGAGAGACAATACGAGAGGTATAGAGTTCCGCCAATTGAGCTGCAGTGATCGACTCTTTGATAGGCAGAAAGTGAGCCACTTTGGTGAGTTTGTCGATGACAACGAATATAGCATCATTGCCACGCTTGGACTTAGGAAACCCAGTCACGAAGTCCATTTCAATGTGGTCAAACTTCCATTCTGGAATGGCAAGAGGTTGGAGGAGACCAGCTGGCCTTTGGTGTTCTGCCTTCACTCTTCTGCAGACATCACATTCATTCACGAATTGAGCGATCTCGCGCTTCATTCGAGTCCACCAATAAGCTTGCTTGAGGTCCTGATACATCTTCGTGCTCCCAGGGTGGATGGAGAGGAGAGAATTGTGAGCCTCGTTCATGATCACTTTACGGAGGTCACCTTTGGGTACAACAATACGATCCTCGAAGAAGAGAGTGTCCTTGTCATCAAGGCGGTAGCACTTGTACTTGGACTGACTCTTGGCAATCCCAATCTTCACCTTTTTCACCATAGCATCAAGAAGCTGGGCTTGGCGAATCTGGTCTTCTAAGGTAGGAGAGACTTGAAGGTTGGCGAGGAAACCTTGAGGAACAACTTGCAGATTAAGTTTGCGGAAAGCTTCACAAAGCTCGGGTTGATAAGGCTTGAGAATCAGACTGTTGCAGTAAGCTTTCCTGCTCAATGCGTCAGCAATCACATTGGCCTTGCCTGGAGTATACTCGATACTCGGATTATACTCTTGAATCATTTCGACCCATCGAGTTTGCCTGAGGTTGAGATTAGGCTGAGTGAAGATGTACTTGAGACTCTTGTGATCAGTGAAAATGTCCACTTTTCTTCCCAATAGAAGATGTCTCCAAGTCAAAAGAGCATGCACAACTGCCGCCAACTCGAGATCATGAGTGGGGTAGTTCTTCTCATTAGGCTTCAACTGGCGAGATGTATAAGCAACAACTTTCTTCTCTTGCATCAATACTGCGCCAAGACCTTGGAGAGAGGCATCACAAAAGACCTCGTACGGCTTGGATTCATCAGGCGGAGTCAGAACTGGAGCAGTGATCAATTTCTCTTTCAAAGTGTTGAAAGCAATATCACACTCCGGAGACCAAACGTACTTGACGTGCTTCTGAAGAAGATTAGAGAGAGGCTTCGCGATCTTAGAAAAGTTTTCAACGAATCTTCGGCAATAGCTTGCGAGACCGAGAAAACTGCGGAGTTGCTTCACGTTCTGAGGAGGTTCCCAATTCACAATTGCAGACACCTTCTCAGGATTCACGGCAATGCCCTTGGCAGAGATGATATGACCAAGATAAAGAACCTCATCGAGCCAAAATTCACACTTGGAGAACTTGGCGTAGAACTGATGTTCCCTGAGCTTATCAAGAACCAAACGCAAATGCTTGGCATGATCTTCCTTGTTCTTCGAGAAAACCAGAATGTCGTCGAGATAGACCAAAACGAAGTCATTGGTGTAGGCGTTGAAGATGAAGTTCATCATGCGAGAGAACGTCGGAGGAGCGTTGGCGAGGCCAAAAGACATGACAGTGTATTCATATGAACCAAAGCTTGTTCTGAATGCTGTCTTGGGAATATCTTCTTCACGAATGCGAATCTGGTGATAACCCATACGGAGATCAAGCTTGGAGAATACTTGGGCACCTTTGAGTTGTTCGAACAGCTCATTGATGTTGGGAAGTGGGTATTTGTTCTTGATGGTCTTCTTGTTCACTGGACGGTAATCAACACAAAGTCGGTCCGTTCCATCCTTCTTCTTCACAAAAAGAACACCACAACCCCACGGAGAAGAACTAGGCCGGATGAGACCCATTTTCTCTTGAATATCGAGTTGCTTCTTCAGCTCCTTCAACTCTTCAGGTCCGATCTTGTAAGGACGCTTGCACACAGGTTCCGTACCGGGCTCAAGATCAATAACGAATTCAACTGGCCGGTGCGGAGGCATTCCTGGGAGCTCTTCTGGAAAGACTTCTTGATATTCGCAAACGACTGGAATTTGCGAGATAGCATCCAATTCACCCTTCTCATTGAGAGAAAACAGACGGATAGTATCATCACGAGTGGCAAAGACAATTACATCCTCAGACGAATGAGTCAATTGAATCTGCATGGCTGCACAATCAAGCTGAGCCTTGTGCTTAGAAAGCCAATCCATCTCGAGAATAAGATCAATATCCGAGTTACCAAGAACCATTGGGGAAGAAAGGAACTTGTAGTCGCCCAATGTGATAGTGACATCTAGCACCTCCAGACTAGCACTCAAACGTTTGCAGGAGAAACGATATCCATTTGTTTACCCAAATGAGAAGAAACGAACTCATGCTTGGTAAAAAATGGATTTGACATGAAACAATGCGATGCACCCGTGTCAAAAAGAACTCTTGCAGGAATATCATTAACAGGAAGGTTACCCATGATGACATCTGAAGAATCCTCTGCCTGAGCTGCATTCATCAAATTGACTTTGGCGTGCTTGGGATTATGCTTGACCACAGCTGTACTTGCCGATCTGACAGGAGGAGGAGGAGGAAGACGCCTCTGGTTGAGACACTTGTTGGCATAGTGACCCTTCTGTTGGCACTTGTTGCACGTGACCTCTGAAAGCGGACGGTGATACGGAGCACTCGATCTTGGAGCTTGAGACGAAGTCTTGTTCTGAAAGCCAGGGTTGGGTGGGTGGGAAGAACCACTGCCACCTTTGCTCTTCTGCTGATACGGCTGACGGAACGGAGGAGGAGGAAGCCAATACTTCTGCTGCTTGGCCACTTGAGTAGAGGAAGAAGGAGTAATATCTCTGACTCGCTTCTTGGAAGCATCACACCTCAACTGAGCAGCCTCTTGCTTCAGTGCCATGTTGTAGAACTCATCGTACCTCAAGGGCTCAAAGAGAACAAGAGCTAGCTGAATATCTTCTCTGAGACCACCCCTGAACTGATATATCATGCTCTTCTCATCAGGGACGTCCTGCTTGGCAAAGCGGGCGAGCTTCTGGAACAACTTGTTGTAGTCATAGACAGACAAAGAGCCTTGCTTCAGATTGCGGAATTCCTCACGCTTGCTTTCAACCACGCTCTGCGGAATATGATGAGCTCGGAAATCTCGACAGAAATCATCCCAAGTGATAACACGTCCACCTCTGGAGTCCTTGTACTGCTGGAACCATTCTGCAGCTTGATCTTTGAGCTGGAAGGAAGCGAACTTAACAAAGTCCTCAGGCCTGACGTTACTGCACTCGAAATGCTTACACAGATCCACAAGCCAATCGTCAGCATCGGTTGCCTCAACACAATTGCTGAAAGTCTTTGGCCCGTTAGCAAGGAACTGGTTGAGTGTAGCAAAGTGACTCTGATTGCTGCCTTGATTCCCTTGGTTGCCTTGATTGCGCTCTTGAAGAATTTGCATGATCAACTGTGTGTTTGCATTGGTTGCGGCCATCACAGCTTGCCATGCCTCCGGAGGAGGTGGAGGTGGTGGCGGATCAGGGTTCGGAGTCGTGCGCGTTGGAGGAGCCATCCTGAAGAGGTTGACCACCATTAGCACAATGATAGACAATATTGAAGCTGAATCCAACGGAATGAAAATTGCAACATATAGTCTTCACATCTGAACAAAATGAACGAATGCATTTCTCTTGAAATGGTCACATATCCATAAATTGAGAAGCCACGTAGAATTAAGGTAGAGAAATAAATCAACAAGGTACGGATCAAGAACGAATAATCAATAAGAAATCCCAATCTCAAACCAATATCCGTGCAAGAAAAACTAGAGCTACTAGAATTCCCACCTATGAAACTCCCGAACCTTTCCGGTTATGCAATCAGGCGTTGAGGATACAGGGGAAGCATAATATCTCACCCAAATCTAGCAAATCCTACATCCAGCTGTATCCATCCTTCAACACATAACCAAGAAACCTTCGGAAACCATCTACCTCAACCTTCGAAAAGCATCCGTTATACAAGTTATGGCGATACTCCCGAACTCCCGCCCCAGTATTGGGTGGCGTCGAGGTTATCTCACCAACGAACTGCATAAAAGAGATTTTCGATGTCAGCGTACTAAACTCAGGTATTCCAGAACTGCAATGATGAAATTATGATGACAACACCTCAGAGCTCAACTCCCCGGGACACTTCCACTAAACCCCTGACAGGAAGCACCAAGACAATGTTCTCATCATAAAACCATCGGAACGATTCCAACATACCCGCGTGATCCTAAATTTTTTTTTTGTGAAATTTGAGAAGAGAAGAGTCAAAACTCTACGTCAGGATGCCTTACCAGAGCGATGAGGAGACTGGGAAGTAAAAGAATTCCTAATCTCTCCGATATATAATTCCTAAAAGACTCAAAACATTTTTCTAGACACAACTCAGCGGCTAAAAACGATCAAGCAATGGGGCTCCTAAGATCGGGGAAGGCCCTGATACCAACTTGTAACACCCTCGATGCGACTATAGCTCCCACGTGTCGAGGCACGACTTAGAGACATAATCGCATTGAAGGCATATGTCGCAAGTTAGGCAATCTTCACAACATCCCATGTAATATAATAATAAAGGGGAGATAACATAGTTGGCTTACACTCGCCACGTCAATCAAGTACATAAATAACATTACATCATCCAAACACTCATGGCCCGACTACGGCGCCAAAATGAAAGAGAACCCAACATGCGACACGGTCCCGTTCACCCCCAACTGGGCACCACTACTGATCATCGGGAAAGGAAACATAGTAACGTTGAGAGTCTTCGTCGAACTCCCACTTGAGCTCATACGCGTCTCCTGGAGCTGAATCATCAGGCCCTGCATCTGGTGTAATAGTAATCTGTGAGCCACAGGGACTCAGCAATCTCGCACCCTCGCGATCAAGACTATTTAAGCTTATAGGTAAGGCAAGGTAAAATATGAGTGGAGCTGCAGCAAGCGACTAGCAAGTATGGTGGCTAACTTATTCGCAAGGAGAGCGAGAAGAGGAGGCAATGCACGAGCGAGAAACTAAGAGCAACCTGTGCAAACATTACTCCAACACCGTGTCCACTTCCCGGACTCCGCCGAGAAGAGGCCATCACGGTAACACACTCAGTTGATACATTTTAATTAAGTTAAGGTTCAAGTTATCTACAACCGGACATTAACAAATTCCCATCTGCCCATAACCGCGGGCACGGCTTTCGAAAGTTCAATCCCTGCAGGGGAGTCCCAACTTAGCCCATGACAAGCCCTCACGGTCAACGAAGGAATAGACCTCCTCCCAAGATGTTCCGATCAGACTCAGTATCTCGGTAATTCAAGACACTTCGACAGGTTAAAACAAGACCAGCAACACCGCCCGAATGTGCCGACAAATCCCGATAGGAGGTGCACATATCTCATTCTCAGGGCACACTCAGATAGGTCAAGCTACGAGTAAAACCAACCCTCAAGTTTCCCCGAGGTGGCCCCGCAGGCTGCCCGGTTCGGACCAACACTCAGAGGGAGCACTGGCCCCGGGGGGGTTAAAATAAGATGACCCTTGAGTCTGCAGAACCCAAGGGAAAGAAAAGGCTAGGTGGCGAATGGTAAAACCAAGGTTGGGCATTGCTGGAAAAGCTTTAATCAAGGCGAAATATCAAGGGGTTCCCATTATAACCCAACCGCGTAAGGAACGCAAAATCCGGGAACGTAACACCGATATGACGGAAACTAGGGTGGCAAGAGTGGAACAAAACACTAGGCGAGAGGCCGATCCTTCCACCCTTTACCAAGTGTATAGATGCATTAAGATAACAAGATAATATAATGATATCCCAACAAGTAAATAAACGCTCCAACAAGGAACGGCCTCCAATCTTCACCTGCAACTAGCAACGCTATAAGAGGGGCTGAGCAACGCGGTAACATAGCCAATCAACGGTTTGCTAGGACATGGTGGGTTAGAGGTTTGACATGGCAATTTGGGAGGCTTGCAAGCAAGTGGTAGGCATCGTAGCAATGGCATAGCAAAAGAGCGAGCAAACTAGTAGTGATTTCGAGGGTATGATCATCTTACCTGCATAGTTGTCAGAGTTGATTGGATCCTCAAAAGCAAACTCAGCGGGCTCCTCATTAGCAAACTCGTCTCCCGGCTCTACCCAAACAAGACAAACAAGCAACAAGGATACAATCAACCACGTGCAAGACCAAGCAACATGATGAAATGATGATATGCTATGCGGGATGCGATGCGGGATGCAAAATGCAAGATATGACAGGAAATGCATGAACCTGGCCTCAACTTGGAAATCCAAGTGGGCCACTGGAAAGATGGGATGAAATCGCTTGAAAACGATATAAAGAACGCCGGAATCGGAGTTACGGTTTGGAAATGGCAAGCGATTCAAAAATGACACTGGTCTGCGATTTACAGCAAGTAGGCATCTAAATGCAATGAGATGAACATGCTATAGCATTCAAACATGGCATCAAAATACATGGTAGGGAAGCATTCAAGATGCTTAACAAAAGTCTAGCACTGAGCTACGACCAATTCATCCATTAGGAGGTTCAAACAAGCATGGCAAAAACGGAAATGGTAAAACAGATCTCAGACTTAGTGAAATTAACACTTGTCTGGAATTTCAGATCAGGTAGCCCTCTTCGGAGCAACAAAACTACATGCTACAGGACCTGAACATGGCAAAGTAAAGCATGGAATTGAGCTACTCAAAGAGCTTAACAAAAGTCCCTTAGTGACCTTGAGCCAAAAGGGATCACAAAATATACTAACAAGCACACGAACATAGCAAAAATATAATCAGTTTTCAGACTTAGTGAAAACTGGGACATGCTGGAACATAACTCATGAAGGCATGTTCACGAGCTCGATGCACTCACCAGGGTGCAAGTCATGGCAAGACAAGCATACATCCCTTAATAAGGCACAAAATGCAGGCTAGACATGGCAAGAACAATGGCATAGCATGCACGGATCAACTACAATAACATCGGCAAAATCGCAAACAACTTGACAATCTGCCCAGATTCGCAACGAAGCAAAAGTAGAGCTCGATTGACTCAAGCTAGGGTGCTCCATATTTGCAAACAAAGATATGGATGGATAGAGCACTACACGATTAACAAAACTCCTTTACTGATCATCCTCAAGAGAGGCACGGATCACTAGGAAACAACAAGAACATATGGCATCATGAGATACGCAGCCTGATAGAGGCGAGGGTCCCGATATTTCGATGAGATGGTGGCTATCGTTTTCTGTGGGAGTCGACTTTGACGATCCGACTACGAACATGCGAGACGTCGCGCCTTAGCAATCGCTAAACCAACTTCCGAGGGTTATTGACCACGCCGGAGCACGATCAACCTGACCACGAGGGTCTGTTTCCTGCGAGCAAACGAAGAACAAGCAAGAAACTGAGATTGCAATCTGGATATTGCGAATATAAGATGAAAGCTTTATTGATCAAGGTGGGGTTCTGTGACGTCTTGGTCTGGTCGTTGGACACAAACGAAGTACGCGAAGTTGCAGCTATGGCGAACTTTTGATCTAAACAAAACCCAAAGTCTAAACGACGCCATAAGGGCTGTATATATGGAGGAAGAGGGGGAATTTCGTGGCCCTTGAGGGTGGGGTCCGAAACCAACCCTAACTCTTGTTTCCCCACACATACGGACTCTAAAAATAGCCTATACTTAAGTATTTCGAAATTACATGGGCCTGGCCCATTAATAAGGTGACGCAGCACCTAGAATAGCCTATGGACGAATATTATGAAGTGGCATCTTGTATATTTCGTCCAAGACTTCATGCACTCCTTATGGCGGCTTTAAAGTCCTGAAATCGTCACTTGTAACTCCATTCTTGATCCCCTTGCGCATGCCATCAACTCCATGTGTGTTCTTGCTCCAATGTTCATCCTTCTCCAAGCTAGGCCCTTCATTTGTAAGCAAAACAAATGTATCCAATTTAGGCAGCATCATAATCTCATGAACATTAGAATCATTACCAAGAAACGAAAGTACCTGGTAATTTAATTGGCGTGCGCGAGCTCTAGTAATTGGTCCAGTATATGTAACAGTAGGGGCTGTGGGTGTAACAATGGTATTGATGTCCTCATCATCCTCCCCTTCTTGAAATGAAGACGTCCTCGACGGAAGCGCATCTTCCTCACCCAAATAAGGCTTCAAATCTGCAATGTTAAAAGTGGGACTAACCCCAAAATCTATAGGTAGCTCAAGTTTATATGCATTATCATTTATTTTCTCTAACACCTTAAAAGGACCATCAGCACGTGGCATTAGCTTTGATTTGTGCAGATTAGGAAATCTATCTTTACGCAAATGTAACCAAACAAGATCTCCAGGCGCAAACACAACATGTTTTCTACCCTTATCTCCAGCAAGTTTATATTTAGCATTCATACGCTCAATGTTTTCCTTAGTTAACTCATGCATTTTTAAAATCATTTCAGAACGTTCTTTAGCATCAAAATTAACCTTCTCTGAAGATGGAAGAGGCAACAAATCAATAGGTGCACGAGGTAGGAAACCATACACAATTTCAAAAGGGCACATCTTAGTAGTAGAATGCAATGAACGATTATAAGCAAATTCAATATGAGGCAAGCATTCTTCCCACATTTTCTTGTTATTCTTCAAAACAGCCCTAAGCATAGTAGACAATGTTCTATTGACTACTTCAGTTTGTCCATCAGTTTGGGGGTGACAAGTAGTACTAAAAAGCAGCTTAGTCCCCAACTTAGCCCATAAACATCTCCAAAAGTGGCTAAGAAATTTAGTATCACGATCTGAAACAATAGTATTTGGCACACCATGTAAGCGAATAATTTCACGAAAGAACAAATCAGCAACATTAACAGCATCATCGCTTTTATGACATGGTATAAAGTGTGCCATTTTCGAGAACCTATCCACGACAACAAATATGCTATCCCTCCCCTTCTTTGTTCGAGGTAAACCTAAAACAAAGTCCATAGATATATCCTCCCAAGGAACACTAGGTACAGGCAAAGGCATATATAAACCATGAGGATTGAGTCATGACTTAGCTCTTTGACATGTAGTGCAGCGAGCAACAAAACGCTCAACATCCCGTCTCATCTTTGGCCAAAAGAAATGTGTAGCAAGTATATCCTCCGTCTTCTTGACGCCAAAGTGTCCCATTAATCCTCCTCCATGCGCCTCCTGCAACAACAAAAGACGAACGGAGCTAGCTGGAATGCATAGCTTGTTAGCACGAAACACAAATCCATCGTTAAGAACGAACTTGTTCCAAGTTCTCCCTTCCTTACAATTCTGCAATACATCTTTAAATTCAGCATCATGAACATATTGATCTTTGATGGTCTCCAAACCAAATATTTTAAAGTCAAGTTGTGAAAGCATAGTATAACGACGAGACAAGGCATCAGCAATAACATTTTCTTTACCCTTCTTGTGTTTAATGACATAAGGGAAAGTCTCAATGAATTCAACCCATTTAGCATGTCTACGGTTCAGTTTTGCTTGACTTTTAATGTGTTTCAAAGATTCATGATCAGAATGTATAACAAATTCCTTGGGCCATAAATAATGTTGCCATGTTTCTAAGGTCCGAACAAGAGCATATAATTCTTTATCATAAGTAGAATAGTTCAGACTAGGCCCACTCAATTTTTCAGAAAAGTATGCAACAGGTTTTCCATCTTGTAATAACACACCTCCTAATCCAATTCCACTAGCATCACATTCAAGCTCAAAAGTCTTATTGAAATTAGGAAGTTGGAGTAAAGGAGCATGTGTCAACTTACCGTGAAGGCTTCTTCCTGTGCGATACCCCAAACAAAAGGCACATCCTTCTTTGTAAGCTCGTTGAGAGGTGCAGCAATGGTGCTGAAATCTCTCACAAAACACCTATAGAAACCAGCGAGGCCAAGGAAACTCCTCACTTGTGTGACCGTTTTGGGCTGCGGCCAACTCTCAATAGCTTCAATCTTGGCTTTATCAACTTCAATTCCCTGTGGAGTAACAACATAGCCAAGAAAAGATACTCGGTCGATGCAAAAGGTGCACTTTCCAAGGTTTCCAAACAAACGTGCATCACGTAGAGCAATAAAAACAGCACGTAAATGTTCCAAATGTTCCTCCAAAGATTTGCTATAAATCAATATGTCATCAAAGTAAACTACCACAAATCGTCCAATGAAAGCACGTAAAACTTCGTTCATTAACCTCATGAAAGTACTAGGTGCATTAGTTAACCCAAAAGGCATGACTAACCACTCATATAATCCAAACTTAGTTTTAAATGTTGTTTTCCATTCATCTCCCAATTTCATACGAATTTGATGGTATCCACTACGCAAATCAACTTTGGAGAATATTGTAGAGCCACTCAATTCATCAAGCATATCATCTAGCCTAGGAATAGGATGACGATAACGAATAGTAATATTATTTATGCCTCTACAATCAACGCACATACGCGACGTACCATCCTTTTTCGGCACTAAAATGATAGGAACAACACAAGGACTAAGGGATTCGCGTATATAACCTTTGTCGAGCAGTTCTTGTACTTGACGCATAATCTCCTTCGTCTCCTCTGGATTGGTACGGTATGGTGCACGGTTGGGTAGCGAAGCACCGGGAATTAAGTCAATTTGATGCTCAATCCCTCGAATAGGTGGTAATCCCGGTGGCACGTCTTGTGGAAAGACGTCAGCGAACTCCTGCAAAATGTTAGTGACAGCAGGGGGCAAAGAGGAAGGCACGTCCTCGAATGAAAATAATGCCTCTTTGCACACAAAGGCATAGCAAACAGATTTGCTGAAATCTAGCTCATCAATATCAGATTTGGTGGCAAGTAAACATGCACTTTTCAATTTAATTTCAGAAACAACAGTAGATGGTTTATTATTAGACTTCATTTGGTGCTCAAATTCTTTTGCCACAATCTGATTTTCACTCTTATTTGTCTCCTGTTTTGCTTTATTAGCTCTATTAATATCATCTTTCAAAATGGAATCAGGAGTCATAAGAGGCAAAGTAATATTTTTATCGTTATGAACAAGAGTATACTGAGTGTTTCTACCATGGTGTACAGAATTTTTTATCAAATTGCCATGGTCTACCAAGTAATAAGGAACATGCTTGCATAGGTACCACATCACAATCAACATAATCAGCATATGTAGAGATACTAAAATGCACACGAACAGTACGTGTTACCTTAACCTTGCCGCTGTTGTTGAACCATTGGATGTAGTAAGGATGTGGATGTGGTCTTGTGGTGAGAGATAGCTTCTCCACCATCTCCATGCTAGCCAAGTTATTGCAGCTCCCTCCATCTATGATCACGCGAACAGAACGTTCCTTCACAACTCCCTTTGTATGGAACAAATTATGCCTCTGATTTTGCTCAGCTTGTGTAACCTGCACACTCAAAACACGTTGAGCAACTAAACATTCATACCTGTCAGCATCTTCAGGAGCCATGTATTGCGTCTCATGATCAGAATCGTCTCCACCGTGTTCGTCACGTGTAATAAGAGCCAAAGTCTCCTCATCATAGTCACTAGCAGACTCATACCCACCATCCTCAGTAACAATCATCACACGCTTAGATGGGCATTCTCTCGCATAATGACCTCCACCCTTGCAACGTCGACAAATAATATCATGTGTTTGCCCTGTTGATGCCATGGATGAAGAAGAGCTCTTTGCAGGCCCAGAAGGTGTGCTCTTGGCAGATAGTGGTGATTGTGCCTGCTTTATTGTATCACGGTTGGAGGTGGCAGCCGACGGAGGCGCCGGTGTAGCAGAACGTGTGGAAGTAGATGATGCACGTGGTGTCCATGATGAAGGTCGACCTGCAGAAAAGTTAGTCCGCGCCAATGCCTGTCGATCCTGCACTTCACGTTCAGCTTTACAAGCAAGATGGAATAAACGAGTGATATTAGTATACTCCTTATACTCTAGAATCGTCTGAATCTCTCTATTTAATCCACCCATAAAACGTGCAAGCATAGCTTCATTCTCCTCAACAATACCACATCTAATCATGCCAGTTTGTAATTCCTGATAATATTCTTCTACAGAATTTTTTCCCTGTCTTAAGCGCTGCAATTTTTGAAGTAATTCACGTTGATAATATGGTGGAACCCAACGAGTACGCATAGCAGTTTTCAAAGCAGCCCAAGTAGCCGGAATAGGAATAATCTACAATGCTCAGACCACCAAACACATGCAAAACTAGTGAATGCACAAACAGCAGCAGGAACACGTCTCTCCTCGGGATATTGTAAACATGTAAATCGTTGTTCAGTTTCTAACTCCCAAGTAAGATATATATCAGGAACATATCTACCCTCAAATGGTGGAATATTCAATTTTAGTTTAGGGAGATGGTCATGATCTCGTACCTGAGGGTGAGCCCTACCATTGCCATTATTTGCATGTGGACGACCTGGTGGTTGCTGTGCTGGTGGTGGCACGTAGTTCTGATTTTGATCAACCTCATCCTCATAATCTCCCACATAATCATCCTCCTCCACATCAGCAGTAGGAGCCACAGAAGTATCAACAGCAGCACCAGCAGTTTGGCCCGACTGAAGAGGGACACGGCTCGCTCGGCGGAGGGCTGTTTCCCGACGTGGAGGTAGTCGGTGTTGTTGCTGTTGTTGCAGAGGTGCGGCAGGAGCAGCCGGTGGTGGTGGTGGAAAACGCGAAAGCAATTCAGCAAACTTGTTATCGAGCTTTGTTTCAAACGTCTTCTCCATGCCATCTATCTTCTCCATGGCCTCTTCAAATCTGTTTATCACATCTTGCACCTGTACACTCATCATTTGCTGAAACGTATCATGAAGCTCCTTGTTCGTCAAGTTCTCCCAGTCAGTCTCGTCGGATTGTGATCCTGGCATGGTTAGCAGCAATAGAAACACACAAGAATATGATCCTACAGACTACTAACAAGTGGTGGTGGTGGCGGGTGTCACAAATCCGTCAAGCAAATCTCAAATTCTTACCAGTTCTTACCCAGCAGCAGGCGGTGATCGGCAACCGTTATAGTCAAAACTCTCAAAAGCTTGGATAGAGCGATTGCCAGGGAGAGTCAAACGCACGACGTAGATGTATGTGGAGCTGGGAAGGCTTATAGTATGGTAGCAAAAAGGGTCAGCAATAATCAATTCAGAGATGCAAAGTTGAATAAACGCTCAACGACGGTACTGTGCTGGTCCTAGGCTAGACCGTGCTAGAGACGCGAGCCTAGAACACTAACAAAATCACGGCGCTGCACGTAAATAAGGGAAAAGCACACTCTGGAACTATTTTTTTCCGCTCTTTTTTTGCGCTCCTTTTTTTTGCACTCCTCTTTTTTTTGCGAAAAATCACTATAATGGCGAGTGTCTCAAAACTCTTCCCTCGTCAAACTGATAGGATGGGCACGAAATTTTTTTTTCACTTTTTTTCGGAAATCAAGGCAGCGACGACGAAAAAGTGCGACAAAAAATCACTATGATGGCACGTGGCTCAAAAGACTCAGAAAAGCCTAAAAATAGGATAGGGAAAAATAATTTGCCCGTGAAAATTTTGGCCTAAAAACTGCCCGGGGGTCTCCAGACTCCTTTTTTTTCGAGACCTACGCAGGCAAGGAAACACGAATCGGAAGTTAGATTGATCTCAAGAACAAACCTAATATGAGAAGAACTCGGATTGGTGGTGGATATATGGTTGTGGTATATGGCAGCGGTGGTGGTATATGGTAGCGGTGGTGGTATATGGATACAGATTGGTGGTGGTATATGGATACGGATTGGTGGTGGTATATGGATATGGATTCAGAGCGGTGGCAGATAAGCAAAAGTGGTAGATGGGCGATGATGATGGTGCGGCGGCGGCGTGACAACTTATGACCAGAACTCGAAACTCTAAAAGACTAGACTCTAAGACCAGCAACTTGACACGACGATGCAACCGCAAATTCAACAAAGCAAAAACCCTAAAAAGATTATGCAAAGGCTCAGATTGGTTCGGATATGATGAACTAACCCTAAAAAATTTTTGTGGCTTTTTCGTGGACTGTAGGTATGAAGAACAGACTCGATCTAATCTACGAAAAACTGTAAAATCTCACCGAGCAACCTGGAAATCTGATACCACTTGATAGAGGCGAGGGTCCCGATGTTTCGATGAGATGGTGGCTATCGTTTTCTGTGGGAGTCGACTTTGACGATCCGACTACGAACGTGCGAGACGTCGCGCCTTAGCAATCGCTAAACCAACTTCCGAGGGTTATTGACCACGCCGGAGCACTATCAACCTGACCACGAGGGTCTGTTTCCTGCGAGCAAACGAAGAACAAGCAAGAAACTGAGATTGCAATCTGGATATTGCGAATATAAGATGAAAGCTTTATTGATCAAGGTGGGGTTCTATGACGTCTTGGTCTGGTCGTTGGACACAAACGAAGTATGCGAAGTTGCAGCTATGGCGAACTTTTGATCTAAACAAAACCCAAAGTCTAAACGATGCCCTAAGGGCTGTATATATGGATGAAGAGGGGGGGGGGGAATTTCGTGGCCCTTGAGGTTGGGGTCCGAAACCAACCCTAACTCTTGTTTCCCCACACATACGGACTCTAAAAAAAGCCTATACTTCAGTATTTCGAAATTACATGGGCCTGGCCCATTAATAAGGTGACGCAACACCTAGAATAGCCTATGGACGAATATTATGAAGTGGCATCTTGTATATTTCGTCCAAGGCTTCATGCACTCCTTATGGCGGCTTTAAAGTCCTGAAATCATCACTTGTAACTCCGTTCTTGATCCCCTTGCGCATGCCATCAACTCCATGTGTGTTCTTGCTCCAATGTTCATCCTTCTCCAAGCCAGGCCCTTCATTTGTAAGCAAAACAAATGTATCCAATTTAGGCAGCATCATAATCTCATGAACATTAGAATCATTACCAAGAAACGAAAGTACCTGGTAATTTAATTGGCGTGTGCAAGCTCTAGTAATTGGTCCAGTATATGTAACAGTAGGGGCTGTGGGTGTAACAATGGTATTGATGTCCTCATCACAACCCCAGGACTTAGTGAAATCACTAAGTCCCTGAAAATAGAATTAGCAAGTGCACCACTTTGCAATCTTGCACAAGTCACCACACACATCCTAAAAATACATGGGTTGCACCTCTAGAAAGATGACAAAACCCTTAACAAAACACATGTAGGACTCACGGGCATATCATGCACACATTAATCATGGCAAAAATGACAAAAGTGCTAAACGGAGTAGCAGATCTGACAATTAACTCAAGTAGCCCTCTTCTAACAGCATTTCGTGCATCAAGATGAGCTCAAATGAAAATGATGCAATGGAATGAAATGATGTACTCTCTGAGATGAACATTTTGATATGCTATATGCATGAATCGGAGCTACGGATGCAAAGTTACGGAGCCGCGAACATGTGCATATGGACTGAGATTTCTGGGACTTAGAGAAAAAAACGAAGTCAACCTAAAATTTCAGATCTGGATCACACGCTTCCCGAGGTGGCTCCAGCGATGTACTGTTCACCGGCGGGGTGTTGGGCTGCAACACACACGAGGCCTTTCGGTCCCTCGGTTAACCGTTGGAGTATCAAACGAAGTCCAAATGATACGAAACTTGACAGGCGGTCTACCGGTAGTAAACCAAGGCCGCTTGGCAAGTCTCGGTCCAATCCGGAAATGTTTAATCCTCACACACGAAAGAAAGCTAGAAATGACCACCGGAGGAGAACGAAGCGCCGGAATGCGAAACGGACAACGGGGAAAATGCTCGAATGCATGAGACGAACACGTATGCAAATGCAATGCACCTGATGACATGATATGAGATGCATGACAACGATAACAACACACGAAGACAAAAACCCGAACCCGAGGAAATAGATATAACTTAACGCCGGAAACGGCAAGAGTTGGAGTACAAATAGGGAAAGTTACATCCGGGGTGTTACAGGTGAATAGGCAATTTTTATGAAAGTCTTCAAAACATGGAAGTTTCTAAGACAAACGATAGAAATAGACCTATTACCATGCAGCGGAAGGTAGACTACACTTGGCAAACCATAGTCAAGTATTCAATGAAGTGAAAGCACAATGACCTATAGTAGCTAGGTAGTTAGGATCAGGTAGGAAGATATTATGAAGCCAACCAGAACACGCAGTCACTCAGTGAAGATAAAAAGATAGTGCAATCATACAATGACTTCACAAGGACCAACAGTAAGTAAAGGGAAAGGAAGGATGAAACCAGTGACTCGTTGAAGACAATGATTTGTTAGACCAGTTCCAGTTGCTGTGCCAAATGTACGTCTGGTTAGGGCGGCTAGGTATTTAAACCTGAGGACACACAGTCCCGGACACCCAGTCCTGAACACGCACCTCAGGACACCCAGTCCTCACCGTATTCCCCTTGAGCTAAGGTCACACAGACCTCGCCCAATCACTCTGGTAAGTCTTCAAGGTAGACTCCCAAACCTTCACAGACTTCGTTCACCGGCGATCCACAATGACTCTTGGATGCTCAGAACGCGATGCCTAACCGGCTAGAGGATTCACAGTCCTCAAGTGTAATAAGTCTTCAGATCACACAGACAGGAAGACTTAAGTGATGCCTAACACTCTTTGACTTTGGGTGGTTAGGGCTTTATCCTCGCAAGGAATTCTCTCTCAAAGGCTTCGAGGTGGGTTGCTCTCAAACGACAAAAGCCGTACTCTAACTCTGAGCAGCCAACCATTTATGGTTGTAGGGGGTGGGCTATTTATAGCCACTAGGCAACCCGACCTGATTTGTCCGAAATGACCCTGGGTCACTAAGGAACTGACACATGTTCCAACGGTCAGATTTCAAACACACACGACAACTTTACTTGGGCTACAAGCAAAGCTGACTTGTCCGACTCTGGACAAGATTCGCTCTCATAGTTTTCACTCGAAGACATAGGTTTTGGTTAAGCATCACTTCAGTCATTCTGACTGGTTCTCTTGGACCCCACTTAACAGTATGGTGCTTCCTATGACTCAACAAAGAAGAAAAAGAACTATGAAAGATCGAAGTCTTCGAGCTCCATAGGCTTCATGCGATGTCTTCTCTTGTCATAGTCTTCAATGTGAATATCTTCACATACCACCTTTAACATTAATGTCTTCATACATTTTTAGGGGTCATCTCTGGTAGGAAAACTGAATCAATGAGGGACTTCTATCTGTGTTATCCTGCAATTCCCACAAACACATTAGTCCCTCAACTAGGTTTGTCATCAATACTCCAAAACCAACTAGGGGTGGGACTAGATGCACTTACAGATATCCTGGAAAACCAAAAACAAGCAAAAAAAACTGGCACTAGGCACTGGGTTAATAGGTTAGTCCCCAAAAATGATATAATAGAGTACAAAAGTTATATAAAACATCCAAAATTGATACTATAATAGAATGGAACAATAAAAAATTATAAATACGTTGAGACGTATCACAACCCGCAGCATTAGAAGCATGTCGCCGCGGTTGCCGAAGCTTGTCGTTGTAACATCATCACGGCCGTCGAATCACCCCACGAGCGTTAGAAGCATGTCGTTGTGTCATCGCTGCGGCTCTCACAACATGACAAAGCATCACCAAGGTCGTCGAAGCATGCCATGGCAGGATCGTCGTAGCCGCCGAAGCACACCACGGGTGTTCGAAGAATGTCGTCGTGCCAACACCGCGGCCGTCGCAACATCATCGAAGCACCCAGGATGCTATCGCAGCATCGTCACGACTGTCGAAGCACATCAAGGGCGTCTGAAGCATATCGTTGTCCCAATGTCGGGGCTGTCGCATCATCATCAAAAGCACCAATGATACCATCGCAGTATCATCGCGGCCGTCGAAGCACGTCAAGGGCGTTTGAAGCATCTCGTGGTCCCAACACCGAGGCTGCCACAACATCATCAAAACAACAGGGATGCCATTGCAACATCCTCACGGCCGTCGAAGCACATCAGGGGCGTTCGAAGCATGTGGTTGTGCCATCTCCATGGCCATCGCATCACGCCTTGTAGCATTGTCACGACCATTGAAGCAGTCACCTTGTAGCATTGTCATGACCGTTGAAGCACTTGGGTGTCGCAAAGACCGCCATCCAGCATTGTAGCACTGGCCGCGGCCTCAAAGTTGCGCTTGTAGCAAGCAAATCACCATCGCAACATCGTATGAGGTGCGTCAGACCTTGTAGACAACAACCACTCGATTGATGACCTTTGGAGCAACTCTGTCGTTGCAACAACGGCTGTTAATTTTGACTTGCAAAGGTGCACGCTGCTGCATGCCACTACTAGCTGAGGACGCATGTTGCTGGAAGTCATCGATGAGAATGCAAGTGCGCATGTGGCTGCGAGGCATGGAATGAAAAAGGACGAGTTGAAATTAACGAACCATGATCATGCTAATCAAGCGGTCAGTGAGGCGGCTGATCCCGACGCGGGATCATCCGACTGATTGCTAACACTGGCCTTTTTTTGAGGGGGTGGTATTATAGATTAAGTTTTTTTGATATAAAGATTAGTTTTTTTAAACAAGGTATTATAGTTTAGGTTTTTTTAGGGGTAGGTATTTTAGATTTTTTAGGTGTAGGTATTTTAGATTAGGTTTTTTTAGAGGTAAAGCCAACTTTATTAATCAAACTCCACAATGTGTGAGATACAACACTAATCATGAGACTGGCCAAGCCACACATGACGCCCTGGTGGTAAAGATAAAGGAAACTTAGCTAACTTGTGAGCTTCCAAATTGACAGCTCGATTCTCAAAAGTGAAGTTACAAAGAAATGATGATGATCTCAACTTTATAGCCTCATATGGACTCTGGTTGTCCCTAGCAATGTCGCCAATCACTTGTTTACAGTCAGAAACCACAACAAATCGTTGTACATTCATATCTTCTGCTAGAGTGATAGCCTCTCTACATGCTATAGCCTTGAGTGTCGCTGGGTCGCATACTCCCGCAATGACAAGTGATGAGCTCCCCAGATAGACACCTTGGCTATCTCTACATATGGCTGCCGCTGCACCTCCTCTCTGAAATCTTACCGCCGCATCAACATGGATCTTAGCATAGCTAGCAGGGGTGCCTTCGGCCTTGGTACATGAGCAGTAGAAGAAGTCACAGCCACTGGGGAAATCTTTCCAGGAAGAGAAGCCGTTCCCAGATCAGCCATGAAAACGGACTATAAACTCCTTCGTCGCCCGAGGTGTTTGGAAGATGGATTCATGGATACTTTCCTCCTCGAAGTCCATATCGCCCACAATGTGACCGACATCAGTGTGAACTTCTCGTGCGACAACGAGTCCATAAGTCCAAAGAGTCAGCTCTTCGCTCTCATCTCTGTTGATGCTACCAGACTGCAGGCCAAGTCCTCATCTACCAACGCCCAAATGTATCTAAAGACCGTGCACTCCAGAAGGGAGTGACGCCAGGAGTCGGGAGCTCCACAAAGGCCACAAGAGCTAGTCATATGATGATGAGCCCTCACATCCTCGGTTGACACATGACGATGACAAGTACCAGGAGGAACGGGAGCGATTTTAGATTAGGTATATATATATATATTGAGAGAAAGATTAGGTATATATATAATACTCTAGGCTATCCCGCCCGCGGAAATGGAAGAGAAGCCCAGATAACAGCCCAGCATGCTCCACGGCCCGGTCCGAGTAAGTTGACCAGCCCAACAGTAGTGAGCGGAGGAGGAGGCAATACAAGTAGCACTTGTCTTCTCCACCCCCAACTCCTCTCTCCACACCACAAGCCGCCGCCACCGCCCGCTGGGAGGGGAATAGAAATCGTGTGTATCGTAGGGTTGCGCGAATCGCCGTCTCCAGCAACCAATCCCCAACCCTCGAGCTATCTAACTATCCCGATCCCGATCTCCTACCATGGTGTCCGATGCCAGCAAGAAGAAAGCCGCGCAGAAGAAGGCCGCCGCCGCCGCAAAGAGGGGAGCCAAGTCCAGCGCCGCTGCCTCGTCCTCGTCGGCGTCGTCAGCGGCCGATAAGGCCGCCAATGGCATAGCGGCCCTTAACTTATCCGATCGGACATGTACCGGGGTCCTGGCTTCGCATCCGCTCTCCCGTGATATCCACGTACGTTGAGATCCGATCCCCTTTTCCTTCTTGTTGCTATTCATCCATCGTTGCAAACCTTTTTTTTCTTCTCTCGCCGCACGGATTAGTTCCACCCCCAGTGATAGAACACAAGAGTATGTACATCCTCGTCGTTCATCGCCAGATATAATATACTACCTATATTGAGCGAAAAACAGATTGCTAGATCCATGTTAAATCACTTGTGATTTCTTGGCTCTTTATATATGACCCATTCATCTCTTCTCGACGAGGAACAGTGTGGTCGTATTAGCCACTTTCCTGATCCGTTGTATCCTGGAACCATTATCGTACCAATATTATGTATATGTAAACAAGAAATAATACTTGATATGCCAAATATGCTGGGATGTGGGGCCATGCCTACATAGTTCTTGAATGCGAATATCTGATCTAGCATCATCTCCGTCCCTCCTTCATACTAGTTGATTACTTCAATACTTTGTTGATTTCCTAATATAGTATTTGTATGTTGCAGATTGAGTCCCTTTCATTAACATTTCATGGACATGACCTTATTGTGGATTCAGAATTGGAGCTTAACTACGGGAGGTATAGTTTATACATCCGTTTATTTTCATTTCATTACAACCATGTATCCTTCTGGAGCACTTAATTGATGGTTTTATTTAACCTCAGGCGGTATGGTTTGCTCGGCTTAAATGGTTGTGGGAAATCTACCCTTCTCACCGCAATAGGCTGCAGGGAACTCCCCATTCCTGAACACATGGACATACATCATCTTACTCGTGAGATTGAGGCTTCTGACATGTCTGCGCTGCAAGCTGTTATCTGTTGTGATGAAGAAAGAGTGAAGTTGGAAAAGGAAGCTGAAATTTTGGCTGCACAGGTTAGCTATTGAACTTCTATCTTTTTATTTGCCCATTGTCTGCATTTCATCCGGGTCTATATAATTGCTTACACTTGCTGCTGACTATTTAGGATGATGGTGGCGGTGAAGCTTTGGATCTTGTATATGAGCGGTTAGAAGCAATGGATGCATCAACTGCTGAAAAGCGTGCTGCTGAGATATTGTTTGGTCTAGGTTTTGACAAGCAAATGCAAGCAAAGCCAACACGAGATTTTTCTGGGGGTTGGCGTATGAGGATTGCATTGGCAAGGGCGCTGTTCATGAACCCGACCATCCTTTTGCTTGATGAGCCAACCAACCATCTTGGTGAGTATGAAACAAATGAAAACTGCACTTGAACATGTATTTTAAATTGAAATGATGTTTTTTTTTCTGTATTGCCTGGACTACCGTTAACATTTTTCTTCGATATAAAATCTTTGGGTGTGTGTCTAGGGCACATCTAGATGTGTCCTAGTTATTGCACATCTAAGTGACTAAATCAAGCATAGAAAGAAAAAGAGAAGTAAAACGAAAATACCCATCTCCACGTAAGATCAATGACTTGGGACTTAGATGTGCAATATTCATGGCACATCTAGATGTGCTTTAGCAAAACTGAATCTTTGGCTAATGTGACACACATCCTTCTACCTCACAAAGTTATATGGTACTACTATACATAATCTTGTTTCTCTTACATAAGAGGTTCTAGTGGACTTTCCTGCATAGCTCGGTGGTCAGTTGTGCTTACTTTTGAAAGCAACCTGATTTTCTTTTTACCTTTGTTTGCAGATCTCGAGGCTTGTGTCTGGCTGGAAGAGAAATTAAAGAATTTTGAGCGTATACTTGTTGTTATCTCGCATTCCCAAGATTTTCTAAATGGAGTGTGCACTAACATCATCCACATGCAGAACAAGACCCTCAAGTTATATACTGGAAATTATGACCAGTATGTTCAAACTCGCTCTGAGCTTGAAGAGAATCAAATGAAGCAGTACAAATGGGAACAGGAACAGATAGCTAATATGAAGGAGTACATTGCACGATTTGGTCATGGATCTGCGAAGCTTGCTCGTCAGGCTCAGAGCAAAGAGAAGACTCTTGCAAAGATGGAGCGTGGTGGTCTTGCTGAGAAGGTTGTCAATGACAGGATTCTTGTATTCCGCTTTACAGATGTTGGCAAACTCCCACCACCAGTGCTGCAGTTTGCTGATGTCACATTTGGTTACACTCCGGATAATCTCATCTACAAGAACCTTGACTTCGGTGTTGACCTTGACTCGAGAGTTGCACTGGTCGGTCCCAATGGGGCTGGTAAGAGCACACTTCTGAAGCTCATGACAGGTGACCTATCTCCGTTGGATGGCATGGTCAGACGCCACAACCACCTACGCATTGCACAATTCCATCAACATCTCACTGAGAAGCTGGACCTGGACATGCCGGCCCTGCAGTACATGATGAGGGAGTACCCTGGGAATGAAGAGGAGAAGATGAGAGCTGCAATTGGCAAGTTTGGCCTGTCAGGAAAGGCACAGGTGATGCCAATGAAAAACCTGTCTGATGGGCAGAAGGCCCGTGTCATTTTTGCTTGGCTAGCATTTAGGCAGCCACAGATGCTGTTGCTTGATGAGCCGACAAATCATCTTGACATTGAGACCATTGACTCACTTGCTGAGGCACTGAAGGAATGGGACGGGGGGTTGGTCCTGGTGAGCCATGACTTCAGGCTGATCAATCAGGTTGCTCAAGAGATCTGGGTCTGTGAGAACCAGGCGGTGACTAGGTGGGAAGGCGATATCATGGATTTCAAGCAACACTTGAAGAAAAGGGCTGGTCTCTAGATTTTCTGTCTTTTCATTCTCTCGGCTCTTTGGAGATCTAGACAACCCCAAAGTTTTGCCTGTATCAGAAAAGTTTCCATCATTTAGCGTGACAAGTATGAGTACTATTGTATCGCTTAAAACATATCTTCTCTACACTATTTTACCAGACGATCCGTGTTTATTTTCATATCTTTTAACATTGTTGATCCATGATGGTTTGTTTTGCTCTGCGGTTCTAGATTTGAAGATTACCATCTATACCAATATAAAAGGAACCAAAGGGGCATATCCAATTGATCTCTACCATCAAACTAAGTCAATTCAATGACCAAGACTGCTCCAATGGAGAGCCTTCAGCGTGTTTAACGTGCAATTAATATTGTATTAAAATATTGCATTAATCATAGAATTAACATACAAATAATAGCATACCTAATATCTGTGTGTAATTGATATATTGTCTAAATATTAACGTGCAACACATGCAATTAATATATTGTCTAAAATATTAACATGCGTTGCACATGTACATTTACTAGTTCTATTAAAATGATGAAATGTAGACATATTTCATTCAATTGTTATCTTTAAATTTGTATTTGTATAGTTCTACGTATGTTACACCCTTAATTGTATCTGTTCTACGAACATGCAACACCCTTTATTATATCTGTTCTACGAACTTGCATCTGGGTACTAGTATCTAATTTGGGACGACGGACTTTCGTGAATTAAGATCCTCGTATCAGAGGCTTCATTTATTTAAAATGTTATACTTCATTTATTCAAAATATAATATTGTTTACAAAAAGTTATCATTTGTAGTAGACATACACCTATAAAAAATTGTCGTTTGTAGTAGACATACGCCTTTATTGTTATATTGCTTTGCATAATCATATAGCTTACATAGTATTTATGGCTCAACCACCGTTCATTATCTACCAAACATTCATATGCTCAGCCATCGTTCATCATCATTGTTAGAGACATGCATATAGTCATATGTTTTAGTTTTACCGAGTTGTAAGTAAATAGTAGCATGATGATCATCATTAAATGTTATCCCAGTGTGAAAATAAAAAAATAAACGTTGTCCTAGTGAAGAAATAAAAAATAAGCCTAATGAAAAAATGAGAAAAAAAAGAAAAAAAAGAAGGGGCAATGTTGCTATCTTTTTCCACACTTATGCTTTAAAGTAATACCATATTTTTCATATAGAGAGTCTCTTATGTTGTCACTTTCATATACTAGTGAGAATACTTCATTATATAACATTTGTTTGTTTTGATGACGGCCTTCCTCAAATGCTCGAGGTCTCATGAGCAAGCAAGTTGGATACACACCCACTTAGTTTTTACTTTCAGCCTTCATACACTTATAAGTCTTGGTGTATTCGTTGCATGACAATCCACACTCCTCGCATTGACATTAATTGATGGGTGTGACGCTCCCGATTTGACCGTACACTAATCATACACGCAAATGTGTACAATCAAGATCAAGGACTTACAGGAAGATATCACAATACAACTCTAGACACAAATTAAAATAATACAAGCTTTATATTATAAGGCAGGGGCCTCGAGGGCTCGAATACATAAGCTTGAAAACACAGGAGTCAGCGGAAGCAATAATATCTGAGTACAAACATGAGTTAAACAAGTTTGCCTTAAGAAGGCTAGCACAAAAGCAACAATGATCGAAAAGGCAAGGCATCCTTCCTGGGAGCCTCCCAACTACTCCTAGTCGTTTGCGGTCTTCACGTAGTAGTAGGCATCCTCCGGGTAGTAGTAGTCATCAGTGGCGTCGTCTGGCTCCTGGGATCCGTCATCTGGTCACAACAATCGGGTATGGGGGAAAAGAAGTAGCAAAGCAACTGTGAGTACTCATCCAAAGTACTCGCAAGACTTACATCAGATCTAAACTAAGTATGCATCTGTATCAAAGGAATGGGTTGTATCTGTGGACTAAACTGCAGAATGCCAGAAGGGAAGGGGAAAGCCTAGCCTATCGAAGACTAGCATCTTTTGGAAACCACCATCTTGCAGCAACAGGAGGGAGTAGAGTAGCATAAAGAAAGTAGTAGTAATGTTATCAACCTCGGCCAGAGATCCTTTCTCGACTCCCTGCGAGAAAGCAATCCCAGAGCCATACTATCCAAGTGTCAACACATTCCAAATCTCATCACCATCCAGTTCTCATCACAAGTATCCAGTTCTAGTTGTATCGATCGGGATACAACTCCAAGTGTCTGCTACCATAGGCAGACCATCGATAGATGTTTTCTTCCCTGCAGGGTGCACCAACTTACCCACCACGCTCGATTAACTCCGTCCGGATACACTTTCCTGGGTCATGCCCGGCCTCGGCCAAACAATACGCCGCAACCCGACCTAGGCTTAATAGAGAGGTCAACACGCCAGACTAAACCTATGCCCCCAGGGGTCATGGGCCATCTCCCCGGGAACTCCTGCACATTGCTTACGCGGCCGGTGAGCAGACCTAGCTACCTCCTTCAACAAGGCAGGAGCTTACGCAGTCCAACCCGGCGCGCGCCGCTCAGTCGCTGATGTCTATTAAGCTTCGGCTGATGCATACGACGCAAAACGCCCATACTATGCCCACGTGATGGTTAGTGCTATCAGGCTAGAGGCCCCTCGGATCAAATATCCAAATCGTAGTGGATTAGGAGCACGCGGTAACAAGCAGAGACTCACGAAAGATGTGACCCCGTTGCCCCATCTCGGGTACTTGCGGCAAGGGCTAAGAATGCCCGGCCACGCCTCGTAAGTATCTCACGGGCACCTTCCAGGTCAACCCGACTCCACATCACTCGCTATTAAGCTCGCGCGGGTACCCCTCAGGGCCGACCCGTCTTTAGTAACATGGTTCAGTGTAAAGTCATAGTAACCATAGTAATTGTGTGTCCAACACCAAGGGGAAAACCCGAGGAATCACCCCCAGTGAATTCCACTCGATGTTATCATCAAGATAAACGTAATAGGATTCACCCTCGAGGTTGACACTTGAGGGGTTGCACGACAAAGCCGTGACGGAAGTGGTTAAGGAGGAAATCACCCTCGATGACCTCGACCGTATAGCTACACTACAGAGATCTCATCAGGAGTGATGTAAGAGGTTCCACCCTCGGCACTCGATGGTAACTCTGCAGAGTCATATGAAGGAAATATGCCCTAGAGGCAAAAATAAAGTTATTATTTATTTCCTTATATATCATGATAAAAGTTTATTATTCATGCTAGAATTGTATTAACCGGAAACATAATACATGTGTGAATACATAGACAAACAGAGTGTCACTAGTATGCCTCTACTAGACTAGCTTGTTAATCAAAGATGGTTATGTTTCCTAACCATGGACAAAGAGTTGTCATTTGATTAACAGGATCACATCATTAGATGAATGATCTGATTGACATGACCCATTCCATTAGCTTAGCACCCGATCGTTTAGTATGTTGCTATTGCTTTCTTCATGACTTATACATGTTCCTATGACTATGAGATTATACAACTCCCGTTTGCCAGAGGAACACTTTGTGTGCTACCAAACGTCACAACATAACTGAGTGATTATAAAGGTGCTCTACAGGTGTCTCCAAAGGTACATGTTGGGTTGGCGTATTTCGAGATTAGGATTTGTCACTCTGATTGTCGGAGAGGTATCTCTGGGCCCTCTCGGTAATACACATCACATAAGCTTGCAAGCATTGCAACTAATGAGTTAGTTGTGAGATGATGTATTACGGAACGAGTAAAGAGACTTGACGGTAACGAGATTGAACTAGGTATGGGATACTGACGATCGAATCTCGGACAAGTAACATACCGATGACAAAGGGAACAACGTAGGTTGTTATGCGGTCTGACCGAAAAAAAGATCTTCGTAGAATATGTAGGAGCCAATATGAGCATCCAGGTTCCGCTATTGGTTATTGACCGGAGACGTGTCTCGGTCATGTCTACATTGTTCTCGAACCCGTAGGGTCCGCACGCTTAAGGTTTCGATGACAGTTATATTATGAGTTTATGAGTTTTGATGTACCGAAGTTAGTTCGGAGTCCTGGATGTGATCACGGACATGACGAGAAGTCTCGAAATGGTCGAGACATAAAGATTGATATATTGGACGGCTATATTCGGACACCGGAAGTGTTCCGGGGAAGTTTCGGATAAAACCGGAGCACCGGGGGTTACCGGAACCCCCAAGGGGGTTAATGGGCCTCATGGGCCTAAAGTGGAGAAGAGGAGGGGCTGCCAGGGCAGGCCGCGCCCCCCCTCTCCCCCTAGTCCGAATTGGACAAGGAGGGAGGGGCGGCGCCCCCCCTTTTTCCTTATCTTCTTCCCCCTCTCCTACTTGGACAAGGAAAGGGAGGGGAGTCCTACTCCCGGTAGGAGTAGGACTCCTCCTGCGCGCCTCCTACTAGGGCCGGCCGCACCCCCCCTTGGATCCTTTATATACGGAGGAAAGGGGCACCCCTAGACACACAAGTTGATCCACGTGATCATATTCTTAGCCGTGTGCGGTGCCCCCTTCCACCATAGTCCTCGATAATATTGTAGCGGTGCTTAGGCGAAGCCCTGCGACAATAGTACATCAAGATCGTCACCACGCCGTCGTGCTGACGGAACTCTTCCCCGACATTTTGCTGGATCAGAGTTCGGGGATCGTCATCGAGCTGAACGTGTGCTAGAACTCGGAGGTGCCGTAGTTTCGGTGCTTGATCGGTCGGGCCATGAAGACGTACGACTACATCAACCAAGTTAACGCTTCCGTTGTCGATCTAAAAGGGTACGTAGATCATACTCTCCCCTCTCGTTGCTATGCATCACCATGATCTTGCGTGTGCGTAGAATTTTTTTGAAATTACTACGTTCCCCTATAGTGGCATCCGAGCCTAGGTTTTATATGTTGATGTTATATGCACGAGTAGAACACAAGTGAGTTGTGGGCGATATATGTCATACTACTTACCAGCATGTCATACTTTGGTTCGGCGGTATTGTTGGACGAAGCGGCCCGGACCGACATTACGCGTACGCTTACGCGAGACCGGTTCTCCCGACGTGCTTTGCACATAGGTGGCTTCCGGGTGACAGTTTCTCCAACTTTAGTTGAACCGAGTGTGGCTACGCCCGGTCCTTGTGAAGGTTAAAACAACACCAACTTGACAAACTATCGTTGTGGTTTTGATGCGTAGGTAAGATTGGTTCTTGCTTAAGCCCGTAGCAGCCACGTAAAACTTGCAACAACAAAGTAGAGGACGTCTAACTTGTTTTTGCAGGGCATGTTGTGATGTGATATGGTCAAGACATGATGCTAAATTTTATTGTATGAGATGATCATGTTTTGTAATCGAGTTATTGGCAACCGGCAGGAGCCATATGGTTGTCGCTTTATTGTATGCAATGCAATCGCCCTGTAATGCTTTACTTTATCACTAAGCGGTAGCGATAGTCGTAGAAGCATAAGATTGGCGAGACGACAACGATGCTACGATGGAGATCAAGGTGTCGCGCCGGTGACGATGGTGATCACGACGGTGCTTCAAGGATGGAGATCACAAGCACAAGATGATGGCCATATCATATCACTTATATTGATTGCATGTGATTTTTATCTTTTATGCATCTTATCTTGCTTTGATTGACGGTAGCATTATAAGATGATCTCTCACTAAATTTCAAGATAAAAGTGTTCTCCCTGAGTATGCACCGTTGCCAAAGTTCGTCGTTCCCAGACACCACGTGATGATCGGGTGTGATAAGCTCTACGTCCATCTACAATAGGTGCAAGACAGTTTTGCACACGCAGAATACTCAGGTTAAACTTGACGAGCCTAGCATATGCAGATATGGCCTCGGAACACTGAGATCGAAAGATCGAGCGTGAATCATATAGTAGATATGATCAACATAGCGATGTTCACCATTGAAAACTACTCCATTTCACATGATGATCGGTTATGGTTTAGTTGATTTGGATCACGTGATCACTTAGATGATTAGAGAGATGTCTATCTAAGTGGGAGTTCTTGAGTAATATGATTAATTGAACTTAAATTTATCATGAACTTAGTCCCTGATAGTATCTTGCTTGTTTATGTTAATTGTAGATAAATGGTCCGTGCTGTTGTTCCGTTAAATTTTAATGCGTTCCTTAAGAAAGCAAAGTTGAAAGATGATGGTAGCAATTACACGGACTGGGTCCGTAACTTGAGGATTATCCTTATTGCTGGAGCAACATCAGATGTTATGAACGTCTGGCAGAGCAAAGCTGATGACTACTCGATAGTTCAGTGTGCCATGCTTTACGGCTTAGAATCGGGACTTCAACGACGTTTTGAACGTCATGGAGCATATGAGATGTTCCAGGAGTTGAAGTTAATATTTCAAGCAAATGCCCGGATTGAGAAATATGAAGTCTCCAATAAGTTCTATAGCTGCAAGATGGAGGAGAACAGTTCTGTCAGTGAGCATATACTCAAAATGTCTGGGTATAATAATCACTTGATTCAGATGGGAGTTAATCTTCCAGATGATTGCGTCATTGACAGAATTCTCCAATCACTGCCACCAAGCTACAAGAGCTTTGTGATGAACTATAATATGCAAGGGATGAATAAGACTATTCCCGAGCTCTTCGCAATGCTGAAAGCTGCGGAGGTAGAAATCAAGAAGGAGCATCAAGTGTTGATGGTCAACAAGACCACTAGTTTCAAGAAAAAGGGCAAAGGGAAGAAGAAGGGGAACTTCAAGAAGAAAAGCAAGCAAGTTGCTGATCAGGAGAAGAAACCCAAGTCTGGACCTAAGCCTGAAACTGAGTGCTTCTACTGCAAGCAGACTGGTCACTGGAAGCGGAACTGCCCCAAGTATTTGGCGGATAAGAAGGATGGCAAGGTGAACAAAGGTATATGTGATATACATGTTATTGATGTGTACCTTACTAGAGCTCGCAGTAGCACCTGGGTATTTGATACTGGTTCTGTTGCTAATATTTGCAACTCGAAACAGGGACTACGGATTAAGCGAACACTGGCAAAGGACGAGGTGACGATGCGCGTGGGAAATGGTTCTAAAGTCGATGTGATCGCGGTCGGCACGCTACCTCTACATCTACCTTCGGGATTAGTATTAGACCTAAATAATTGTTATTTGGTGCCAGCGTTGAGCATGAACATTATATCTGGATCTTGTTTAATGCGAGACGGTTATTCATTTAAATCAGAGAATAATGGTTGTTCTATTTATATGAGTAATATCTTTTATGGTCATGCACCTTTGAAGAGTGGTCTATTTTTGATGAATCTCGATAGTAGTAACACACATATTCATAATGTTGAAGCCAAAAGATGCAGAGTTGATAATGATAGTGCAACTTATTTGTGGCACTGCCGTTTAGGTCATATCGGTGTAAAGCGCATGAAGAAACTCCATACCGATGGACTTTTGGAACCTCTTGATTATGAATCACTTGGTACTTGCGAACCGTGCCTTATGGGCAAGATGACTAAAACACCGTTCTCCGGTACAATGGAGAGAGCAACAGATTTGTTGGAAATCATACATACAGATGTATGTGGTCCGATGAATGTTGAGGCTCGTGGCGGATATCGTTATTTTCTCACCTTCACAGATGATTTAAGCAGATATGGGTATATCTACTTAATGAAGCATAAGTCTGAAACATTTGAAAAGTTCAAAGAATTTCAGAGTGAAGTTGAAAATCATCGTAACAAGAAAATAAAGTTTCTGCGATCTGATCGTGGAGGAGAATATTTGAGTTACGAGTTTGGTCTACATCTGAAACAATGCGGAATAGTTTCGCAACTCACGCCACCCGGAACACCTCAGCGTAATGGTGTGTCCGAACGTCGTAATCGTACTTTACTTGATATGGTGCGATCTATGATGTCTCTTACAAATTTACCGCTATCATTTTGGGGTTATGCTT
Organism: Triticum aestivum; assembly: GCF_018294505.1. Lineage (NCBI taxonomy): Eukaryota > Viridiplantae > Streptophyta > Magnoliopsida > Poales > Poaceae > Triticum > Triticum aestivum. Next base: position 358,727,678 of record NC_057812.1, on the reverse strand, counting down.
TAGAGACGGCCGCATTCACGTTAAATAGGGCACCATCAAAATCCGTTGAGACGACACCTTATGAACTATGGTTTGGCAAGAAACCAAAGTTGTCGTTTCTTAAAGTTTGGGGCTGCGATGCTTATGTGAAAAAGCTTCAACCTGATAAGCTCGAACCCAAATCGGAGAAATGTGTCTTCATAGGATACCCAAAGGAGACTGTTGGGTACACCTTCTATCACAGATCCGAAGGCAAGACATTCGTTGCTAAAATGGATCCTTTCTAGAGAAGGAGTTTCTCTCGAAAGAAGTGAGTGGGAGGAAAGTAGAACTTGACGAGGTAACTGTACCTGCTCCCTTATTGGAAAGTAGTACATCACAGAAACCTGTTTCTGCGACACCTACACCAATTAGTGAGGAAGCTAATGATAATGATCATGAAACTTCAGAACAAGATACTACTGAACCCCGTAGATCAACCAGAGTAAGATCTGCGCCAGAGTGGTACGGAAATCCTGTTCTGGAAGTCATGCTACTAGATCATGATGAACCTACGAACTATGAAGAAGCGATGGTGAGCCCAGATTCCGAAAAATGGCTTGAAGCCATGAAATCTGAGATGGGATCCATGTATGAGAACAAAGTATGGACTTTGGTTGACTTGCCCGATGATCGACAAGCAATTGAGAATAAATGGATCTTCAAGAAGAAGACTGACGCTGACGGTAATATTACTGTCTACAAAGCTCGACTTGTCGCAAAAGGTTTTCGACAAGTTCAAGGGGTTGACTACCATGAGACCTTCTCACCCGTAGCGATGCTTAAGTCTGTCCGAATCATGTTAGCAATTGCCGCATTTTATGATTATGAAATTTGGCAGATGGATGTCAAAACTGCATTCCTGAATGGATTTCTGGAAGAAGAGTTGTATATGATGCAACCGGAAGGTTTTGTCGATCCAAAGGGAGCTAACAAAGTGTGCAAGCTCCAGCGATCCATTTATGGACTGGTGCAAGCCTCTCGGAGTTGGAATAAACGCTTTGATAGTGTGATCAAAGCATTTGGTTTTATACAGACCTTTGGAGAAGCCTGTATTTACAAGAAAGTGAGTGGGAGCTCTGTAGCATTTCTGATATTATATGTAGATGACATATTACTAATCGGAAATGATATAGAATTTCTGGATAGCATAAAGGAATACTTGAATAAGAGTTTTTCAATGAAAGACCTCGGTGAAGCTGCTTACATATTAGGCATAAAGATCTATAGAGATAGATCAAGACGCTTAATTGGACTTTCACAAAGCACATACCTTGACAAGATTTTGAAGAAGTTCAAAATCGATCAAGCAAAGAAAGGGTTCTTGCCTGTGTTACAAGGTGTGAAGTTGAGTCAGACTCAATACCCGACCACTGCAGAAGATAGAGAGAAAATGAAAGATGTTCCCTATGCGTCAGCCATAGGCTCTATCATGTATGCAATGCTGTGTACCAGACCTGATGTGTGCCTTGCTATAAGTCTAGCAGGGAGGTACCAAAGTAATCCAGGAGTGGATCACTGGACAGCGGTCAAGAACATCCTGAAATACCTGAAAAGGACTAAGGATATGTTTCTCGTATATGGAGGTGACAAAGAGCTCATCGTAAACGGTTACGTTGATGCAAGCTTTGACACTGATCCGGACGATTCTAAATCGCAAACCGGATACGTGTTTACATTAAACGGTGGAGCTGTCAGTTGGTGCAGTTCTAAACAGAGTGTCGTGGCGGGATCTACGTGTGAAGCGGAATACATAGCTGCTTCGGAAGCAGCGAATGAAGGAGTCTGGATGAAGGAGTTCATATCCGATCTAGGTGTCATACCTAGTGCATCGGGTCCAATGAAAATCTTTTGTGACAATACTGGTGCAATTTCCTTGGCAAAGGAATCCAAATTTCATAAGAGAACCAAGCACATGAAGAGAAGCTTCAATTCCATCCGGGATCTAGTCCAGGGGGGAGACATAGAGATTTGCAAGATACATACGGATCTGAATGTAGCAGACCCGTTGACTAAGCCTCTTCCACGAGCAAAACATGATCAGCACCAAGGCTCCATGGGTGTTAGAATCATTACTGTGTAATCTAGATTATTGACTCTAGTGCAAGTGGGAGACTGAAGGAAATATGCCCTAGAGGCAATAATAAAGTTATTATTTATTTCCTTATATATCATGATAAAAGTTTATTATTCATGCTAGAATTGTATTAACCGGAAACATAATACATGTGTGAATACATAGACAAACAGAGTGTCACTAGTATGCCTCTACTAGACTAGCTTTTTAATCAAAGATGGTTATGTTTCCTAACCATGGACAAAGAGTTGTCATTTGATTAACAGGATCACATCATTAGATGAATGATCTGATTGACATGACCCATTCCATTAGCTTAGCACCCGATCGTTTAGTATGTTGCTATTGCTTTCTTCATGACCTATACATGTTCCTATGACTATGAGATTATGCAACTCTCGTTTGCCGGAGGAACACTTTGTGTGCTACCAAACGTCACAACGTAACTGGGTGATTGTAAAGGTGCTCTACAGGTGTCTCCAAAGGTACATGTTGGGTTGGCGTATTTCAAGATTAGGATTTGTCACTCCGATTGTCGGAGAGGTATCTCTGGGCCCTCTCGGTAATACACATCACACAAGCCTTGCAAGCATTGCAACTAATGAGTTAGTTGTGAGATGATGTATTACGGAACTAGTAAAGAGACTTGCCGGTAACGAGATTGAACTAGGTATGGGATACCGAGATCGAATCTTGGACAAGTAACATACCGATGACAAAGGGAACAACGTATGTTGTTATGCGGTCTGACCGAAAAAAAGATCTTCGTAGAATATGTAGGAGCCTATATGAGCATCCAGGTTCCGCTATTGGTTATTGACCGAAGACGTGTCTCGGTCATGTCTACATTGTTCTCGAACCCGTAGGGTTCACACGCTTAAGGTTTCGATGACAGTTATATTATGAGTTTATGAGTTTTGATGTACCGAAGTTAGTTCGGAGTCCCGGATGTGATCACGGACATGACGAGAAGTCTCGAAATGGTCGAGACATAAATATTGATATATTGGACGGCTATATTCGGACACCGGAAGTGTTCCGGGGAAGTTTCGGATAAAACCGGAGCATCGGGGGGTTACCGGAACCCCCCGGGGGGTTAATGGGCCTCATGGGCCTAAAGTGGAGAAGAGGAGGGGCTGCCAGGGCAGGCCGCGCGCCCCCTCTCCCCCTAGTCCGAATTGGACAAGGAGGGAGGGGCGGCGCCCCCCCCCTTTTTCCTTCTCTCCTCCCTCCTCTCCTACTTGGACAAGGAAAGGGAGGGGAGTCCTACTCCCGGTAGGAGTAGGACTCCTCCTGCGCGCCTCCTACTAGGGCCGGCCGCACCCCCCCTTGGATCCTTTATATACGAAGGCAAGGGGCACCCCTAGACACACAAGTTGATCCACGTGATCATATTCTTAGCCGTGTGCGGTGCCTCCTTCCACCATAGTCCTCGATAATATTGTAGCGGTGCTTAGGCGAAGCCCTGCGACGGTAGTACATCAAGATCGTCACCACGCCGTCGTGCTGACAGAACTCTTCCTCGACACTTTGCCGGATCGGAGTCCGGGGATCGTCATCGAGCTGAACGTGTGCTAGAACTCGGAGGTGCCGTAGTTTCGGTGCTTGATCGGTCGGGCCGTGAAGACGTACGACTACATTAACCAAGTTAGCGCTTCCGTTGTCGATCTACAAGGGTACGTAGATCATACTCTCCCCTCTCGTTGCTATGCATCACCATGATCTTGCGTGTGCGTAGGAATTTTTTTGAAATTACTACGTTCCCCTACATGATACAACTAGGGGGTGATGTGCGGTGTCGGGGCCTGGACGTCGATCACGTTGATCGAGTCATCGAACATAAAGCGGGGGCAACTGGGACAAGGTGGGGGTCACTGATGGATCACTAAGCAACCTATACTAAGCAGTTTAGGATAAGCAGGTAAGGTAACAATAAGCAGGTAACAAAAACAGGCTATGCATCAGAGTAGGATCATACAGAAAGCAGTAGCAGTTCTAATGCAAGCATGAGAGGGAAAGAAATGGGCGATATCGGAATGCTCAAGGGGGGGTTTGCTTGCCTGGTTGCTTTGGCAAGAGAGAGGCGTCGTCAACACCGTAGTCGTACTGAGTAGCAGCGGCGTCGGTCTCGTAGTCTATCGGAGAGAAGAGGGGGAAGAAACAATAAATATTAAGCAAACAAATGCATAGCGATGCATGACATGACAAGTAGCGGTGCTAGGGGGGCCCTAACGCGGTATGAGGTGGTACCGGTGAAGGGGGAAACAGTAAATACGGGGCAACCAAGCATCACAAAATATAACAAGGCAAAACGCGGTGCTAGGGGTGACCTAACGCAATACTAGGCGATACTAGTGAAGGGGGGAAACATCCGGGAAAGTTTTCCCGGAGTTAGGCATTTTCGGACAGATGAAACGGAGGGGGACGGTCGCAGGTTTGCTATGCTAGGGATGTGTGGCGGACGAACGTGTTGCGTATCCGGGTTCGTCTCGTCATTCTGAGCAACTTTCATGTACAAAGTTTTTTCATCCGAGCTACGGTTTATTTTATATTGATTTTTAAAAGATTTAAATCATTTTTAGGATTTATTTAATTATTTAAAACAACATTATCCAGAATAGTGTTTGCTGACGTCATCATGACATCAGCATGACGTCAAAAGTCAACATGGGTGTTGACTGGTCAAACTGACGTGTGGGTCCCACCTGTCAGTGACACATTTTAATTAAACACATTAATTAACCTAATCAGGATTAATTAGGGTGGGCCCCACTGTCATTGACTACCTAATTAACTAATTAACTAATCAGGTTAATTAGTTAACTAATGTGTAATTAGTTTAATTAGTTGTTTAATTTAATTAATCAAAATTAATTAAGTTAATTAATTAATTATTTATTTTTATTTTTTAAACGTTCTGGGCTGGGACCCGTTTATCATAGGGCCAAAGGCCATAGCGGGTCGGGCGTCGGGTACAGTCTGAATGCGCGCTAGCCCACGGGTGCGCACCCGACTAGGCAACATGGGGCGGCTGGCGGGCGCGGGCGCCAGTGCGCCGGCGTTGAGCTCTGGCGGCTGCGACGGACTGGAGCATGGGGAGGGTCGCGGCTGCCGACACGCAGCATGGCGGCCAGAGGCGGACGACGGGCGCGTGAGGCCGCGGCGAGAGGGGCGGAGACTTCTCGACGCGACACAGAGCAAGCGGGGAGGAGCAGCGTGGCAGGCGCGGCGAGCGTGCGGCAGAGGCGACTTCCGCGCAGGTCGGCGATGCAGCGGACGCGCAGGAAGCGGGGCGGAGGCGAGCGATGGGTCCAGCGAGCTGCAGTAGCGCCGGCGAGGCGGGGCAGCGAGGGTCGCGGGCGTAGGTGAGCGGCGGAGGAAAGCAGCAGGCGGGGCGGAGCAGGGGAAAGGTCGTGCGCGGTCAGGGGCGGCTGTGCACGCCGCGGACGGGGCGCTCGTGCGGTGCGTCGGGCGCGGGACGACGCGGTGGCCGGAATGGGCGACGCGAACGGGGAGAGAGGGAGGTGCTCACGGGCAGTGTAGGGGAGTGGCAGCGGGCTCGAGGAGGACATGGACGACGGTGAGGTTGAGTGTCACATCCCTAGTTCTAGTATGCTCTGAGCTAGCTAGTCATGTGTTGCATCATGTTTAAATTCTTTTGAAGTTGAAATGGGGATTGTTGAAACCCCAACACCAAATGAATTCAACTAGGTTCAATAAAAATATTTTCAATGAACCCAAATGCCCTTTAGAAAAGTCCATGATTTTTATTAAAGGTGAAAACCTCTGCCAAAAATGATGCACATATTTGTAGGCCATTCTGGATTTTTGAATTAAATATTATTGTATTTGCCTTTGGGCATTTAATTTCTATAAATAATTTAAATGTTCAAATAATGTTGGAACTATTTTTGGGACACTGAAATGTTTTCAGCAAGTGTCGAGGAATATTTTCAGGATTCATAGAAGTGATTTGGTGTTGCTACTAAATCAAAAACAAATTTGCAAATTAGAAAACAAAAATAAAAGAGAGAGAGACTCACCTTGGCACTTACCTGGCGCTCTAGCCCACCTAGAGGCCCATCTGAGCTGGCCGGCCTAGCCCACCTCCTCCACTCTGTCGTCTTCCTCCCCTCGCCCCGAAGCAGCTCGGCGGCGAGCGCTGACGCCGCCCTGGCCACCTCCTGCTTGCCACCGAGGCGCCCCCGACGCGTCTGGAGATGCCCCGCAGCCCCCTCTGTCTCTCCCCTCGCTCTCTGCTCTCTGTCAACCTCTTTCCCGTGCTCTGCTTCTTCTTCTGAGCGCGCCCGAGAGCGCCGCCGTGGACCACCGCAGCCACCGCCTCCCGCTCGCCTCTCCGACTAGTCCACGAGCACCGACGTCTACCCCTAAGCCGTCCCCGCCGGTCCATGCGACCAGAAGGCCTACGAGCGCCGCCCCCGACCTCTTCTTCATCGTCGGCCGTCGCGGATCCCCATCATCGACTCGCCGCCATCCGAGCTGCCCCGAGCACGCTGGCCATCCCTACGGCACCGCAGTGAGCCCCTGAGCATTTCCCCCCTCTCCCCATGGTCGATTTCTCGCTGCAACGCCGATGACCGTGAGTCCCGTATGCCGCCGCCGCATGAGCTCATCGCCGACGAGGCTCCGATGACCAAATGGTCCCGTGCGTGCCTCCGTTGGGTTCGTGAGCTCTTGTAGAACATGTAGGTGCAAACCGGTGGTCCTCCCGCGCACCGTGTCGTCGATTCCGTCGACACCCGAGCTCCGGCCGCCGCCCAGCTCGCCACTGCCGCCGCTACAGACCACCTCACACCCTCTCACTGCCACCGCTGGATGCGCACGAGCCCCAGCTCACCGTAGGACCCAACCGCGTCACAAGCGGTGCCCTGTAGCGTGAACCCGACGTGTCTCCGCCGCGGTTTGTGTCACCGGCGGCTAAACGCCGGCGGGCTGACGTGGCAACATCATTAGCTGCCTAAGCACACCACTAACCACCCTCAGGCCCACTGACAGCCAGGCCCCGCTGCCAAATTAACCACGGTTTGGTTTCTGTTTAGCTCTAATTAAACACAGTGGCCCCACGCGTCAGCTTTGACCATGCTGACGTGGCTATTGACCTGGGCCCACAAGTCAGCCTCTGTTCCTGCCCTGTTACACTGACATGCGGGCCCCACTGGTAAGGTTTGACCTATACCAGCCCCTGTTGACTTGCTGACATCGTCATGACGTGGTGCTGACGCAGTATTGCTTTCTGGGATTTTAATAAATCAGAAATGATTTATTATTTTCAGAAAATATCCAAAACTTCTAAAATTCATAGAAAATCAACCGTAGCTCCAAATCAAATAAATTATATATGAAAAATGATCAGAAAAATTCAATCTATCCACCTGTACTAGTTTCATGCATGACAAACCAACCTAAACCTGCTGTATAGATGAAAACACATAAAGGGCATTTAAAATGCTTAAGTTTGGAGTTGCATTTGAATCCTTGATTCAAATGAGCTCCATTGAACTTGTTGCTGTTTGCATTAGCACAAACAACATCACATATACATGCCATGTTCTTGCATCATATTGGGCATTGCATTGATTGTGTTTATTCTCTGTTTGCCGGTGTTGTTTCCCTCTCAGTAGACGAGGTTCCGACGATGAGTTCGATGACACCGGTGAAGAGCTATACTATCTTCAGAAGTGCCAGGCAAGCAAACCCCCCTTGTTCATTCCGATATAATCCCAATCTCTCGCTCCTGCTCTATTTTACTGCATTAGGACAACAACGTTTCAACCGTTACATGTTGCGGTAGCTGAACCCCTTTCCTCTGCATGACCTATCATTGCCACAGTAAATAGATGAAACCCACTAGCATGAGTAGGAGTTGTTTGAGCCCTGATGTGCCTACTCATTCATGCTTGTTGTCATGCCTGCTACTGCTTAGAGTTGAGTCAGGTCTGGTTCATCGGGAATGAATTGAAACATGGTGAACATGCCCTACTGTTGAGAGCTAAGTGTGTGAACACGTTTTGGTAAAGGTAGCGGTGAGAGGCCATGTAGGAGTACATGGTGGGTTGTCTCATTGCATTCGTCCTCAGGAACTGAGTTCTGTGTTTGCGATCCATGAATAGTTACTACCACACATTGGGCTCCGGGCGCTCCAAGCTCTCTCGACTTATTAATCAACCTGATCTCTGTCCAGGAGTTGCAACTAGTTTCTGGTGTTTGTAGGTAGTGTTAGTAGTCTACCAAGTGGTACCCGGTACATGTGGGCTTGGGACAGACTAGGCACCGTGGCACGGTGTACCAAGCGTAGAGTCGAGGTGGGCTTGGGAATCCTGCACACATCGTTTGGGACCGTGAGCGACACCCCGGCCGGATCTCCTTGCGGATGGAACCCGAATAGGCGATAAACCTGGACTAGAGACTTGTTGATTAGTTAGGTCGTGGCCGACTCCCTCGCCCGGCTTTCGCTTGAAGGTTGCCGAGGTACATGACGTGTACAGGGCGATAAGTGGCGAGAGCGTGTGTGAAGAAGTACACCCCTGCAGGGTTTTCATTATCTATTCGAATAGCTGGATTCCTCGGATATGGAAACTTGGACCCCTTGCATAGTTCATAGACAAGTGAAAGTGGATACTCTAAAATGCGCAAGATAAGTGTGAGTGCTATGGATGGCGTTCTCGCAGGGAGACGGGAGCGGATCCATAGTGGTGTATTGGTATGGTGAATTTGTGGACTCGTGTGCGCCACCTCAAAAGAGTTACTTGCAATCGTAGTTCAGGTTAGCCACCGAGTCAAAGCTGGCTTGCTGCAGTTAACTCCACCACCCCTTTGTTGATACCGATGCATATGTAGACAGTTCTGATGTAAGTCTTGCTGGGTACATTTGTACTCACGTTTGCTTAATTTATGTTTTGCAGTTCAGTCTCACTAGTAGTATCATGTGGACTTCGAAGTTAGCTTGTTACCTCAGCTACGATCTTGTGCCTTGGGAGGGTCTTGTAGATAGTCAGGCTCCTCAACCTTCTTCATTTTTAGTTGTCTGTACTCAGACAAGTTGAGCTTCCGCATGTGCTTTGACTTGTATGCTCTGAATGTTGGGTCATGAGACCCATGTTTGTAATGTCTCGCTCATCGGAGCCTAATGAATAAATCCTTGAGTCGTAGAGTTATGTTGTGATGCCATGTTGTATTTACACATATCGAGCATATTGTGTGTATGATTGAAATGCTTGGTATGTGTGGGATCCGACAATCTAGTTGTTTATCCTTGGTAGCCTCTCTTATGGGGAAATGTAGTTTTGTGCTTCCATGAGCCATAGTAGTCCGCTACAGCCCGGTTCACCGGAGTCCTGCTAGCCCAGCACTACTGCTCCGGAACACTTGACTGGCCAGCATGTGATTCACTTCGTTCCTGTGTCTGTCCCTTCGAGGGAATGTCACACGGTGACATCCGGAGTCCTACCTAGCCTGCTACAGCCCGGGTTCCCGGAGTCCTATTAGCCCAGTGCTACAGCCCGAATTCACACGCTGCTGACCGACATGCTCGATGTGATTCATGTATGCCTGTCCCCATAGGTTAGTGCCGCTTTGGGTTCACGACTAGCCATGTCGGCCCGGGTTCTCTGTCATATGGATGCTAGCGACACTATCATATACGTGAGCCAAAAGGCGCAAACGGTCCCGGGCCATGGTAAGGCGAGACCCGTGGGAATACCGTGCGTGAGGCTGCAAAGTGATATGATGTGTTACCGGCTAGATCGATGTGACTTGGAATCGGGGCTCTGACAGCTTTGGTATCAGAGTCTGACTGCCTGTAGGATTACCAAGCCAAACCAGTCGAAGTTGTGTTTAGAAATGCTTTAGTTATGTAAGGAAATTGATTGTGGAAGGGAATGTAAGGCTCTTTTTACTCCTTTACCTTATGCCCTTCTGATCTGAGTCAACCTCTTCTTTTCTACGGGGATTAAGAACTAGGCTTCTCTTCTATCTCTCAGGATGACGTGTTACTAAACCGTAGTTGCCTAGGATTGTTGAGTTCAAGCCTCCGTTCAGTTCCTACTACTTCCATATGTTCATAGCTGGCCTTGGAAACTTGATATTGCGATGTTAAGTGGTTATGCCACCATTTTGCAGGATGTCTCAAATCTTTTCGAGCATTTACAGCCATTATGCTGCCCGAGTCATTCCAGGTTTCTAAATAATCTGATGCATTTGCAAATCCTTCCTCCATTCCCGATGTCCTTTTGGTCAGAATAAGCACACTAGCCAGTGAGTTGAGGTACTTTGTTGCCTTGAAATATATGTTGGAGCTATTATTATGACCCTAGGTGTCTTAGAGTGTCACCTAGTAATCTAGCAATGCTTTGTATTCCTGGTGTGATGATTCTGGCCATTGTTCTCGAAAGCATCCTGTGATGCCATTTAGTAGTAGGTATTCTACTCTTGGGTTCCTGACCCAAGATTCACTCCACTTACCTTCTGTTGATAGTGTTTGCTAGTTCCTTTAGACTATTAGTAACCTTTGCGATAGTCCTCGAGGTCTGTGGTATTTTCTTCTTCCAAGTACCATGAACTGCTTATGGCAGAAGTTCTTTTGAACCAAAAGATCACAATAAGAGTGCTCTTGATGAGTTCTTCGTTCTACATTGTGAATCTGCCAGTTCTACTTTTCTACATGGGTTATCTGGAAGAAATGTTGAGCTTTGCTCGACATACTAATCTATGCATCCACAACTCAGAAAGATATATGTTCCTTGAGTTGTCCCTCCTTAGTTGTTTCTGACCTTCGTCTATCAATTGATAGTCGAGGGTATATCATTGCATTCGTTCATCAAAGTCTATTATTCTTGTGGTCCGTCAAGCCATTCTACTCCAGAATGACTAGGAGAAAACAAACTCCAGAACCTCATCCATATCTAGGATTGGATCAAAGCAATTGTATTTCGCAGATCAAAATATCAACCCAACTTTTGCTCTGTTCTACCTTGGAGTGTTACCATCTTTATGTCAAGAATGTCTTGAGAATTACACCACCTCTTATGAATTCTTGATGCAGTGATACTTCTCACCATCATCATTCATTCCTTGGTCCTCGTGTTGTTGTAACCGGAATGCCGACAAGTGAATTGTGATGTGTGAAATCAATACTCCGAGCAACTCGTTGCTTGGTAGTAAATGGACAATATCCTCATTCTTAGCGTGTTGGTTATTGAACTACCATTCTAAGATTGATCTTGCTACCTAGTCCATATTTCCTGGTGCACTCTTTGATCAATGAGTTAGGATTGTGTCAATCCCTCACTCCCTTGATCATATCGTCTTGCCCTGATAAGCATGATTGTTCTCGAGCTTAGTAACATATCGGTGGTTCGTGATTTTCCGAATATGTTCTCGGAACTGTTACCAGGTTGTCACCTGACCGCTATGTTGAGTTCGTGATCAAGTTGGTTTTCTTGTAAGCCACTCTTTCTCCAAGAATCCGTGTTAGATACCTCTGGACTAATTGGTTAAGCTAAAACAACAACTTGGAGAGTTGGAAGAAAAAAACTTAATCCACTTAGTTCACTCCAAAGGGGATATCTTGTGTGTGTGTGTGTGTGTGTTGACGAGAGATGATATCTTCATCGATTCTTCCTCGTGATCGGTTGTTGAATCTATCATCTTGTCCAAACCTTGATTTGAGTGTGGGCTATCGTCAAATCAAGTTGGAACCAACGATATTCATAATGTTGTCTTACTCGTAGTTGTTCCTCGAGCATACACCATTACATCCTTTGGTCTGACCAATACTATCACATTGTTCACATAATGGTGGAATTCCAGTGATATGGAAATTCTGATGAGTTGCTGTTGAGCCCATCAGCAGCATCTTGTCTCCTCCATGATTCATGTTGAACATTGAGCTAGTGTTGGAACTTTTGTAAGCATTGCGTTCGTGTTCCGCTCATGAGGTATATGTTTGGGTGAAAGAAGTGAATTTCTCTAAGTTCACGTGCATTAGGTGTAAGTTGCCGCCATGAATTTGAGAAAGGATTGTTTTGTTTCCCTTGGAATCATCCCAAATCAGTCATGCATACGTGCGAAGTATTCTATGGTTTGGTAGATTAATTACCTCCACTCCATATGTGTTCCTAGCACACCAAGCCACTGATTGATTTGTTCAAGGAGAAGTTCCTTTTTAAGAGCTAACCCGGGCTTATTCAAGGACTTCGTTATCCACAATGATGGTTCCCCACCTGAACTCGGTAGTGTTTCATTGTAAGACTACTACGTGATCATGCTTGTTTGGGACAGCGTGTTCACATGTTTGTAGCAGAACCAGCTCATGTTTTGGAGCTTACCATCGTAGTCAATTTCCCGAGAATCCTGCAACGTCATCTCGTTGACTTGTGTTGCAAACTTTCATTTTTCTCTCTAGACTTGATGAGTCTGGAATATCCTGACACCAACCAGATCTGAATCTCAGGCAGATATGATGGTTGGAACGTTTTCCAAGAACTACAATATTGGTCTCTCTATAACTGGTAAAGTGGATGTCGTGGCCAACACACCCACCCGAAAGACCTATTATTGTAGTATCTTGATTGAGGAAGTTGGCCACCTCCCCATAAGGATTTCGTAGGATTTACTCCAGAAGTTGTTCTTTATGGATCCTTTGTATTCCGAAGTCCGACCACTACTTGATGGCTTTGTTGATGCTTTAAGCATGACCGTAGTAACCAGTACATCAAGGAGAACATTAGAAGCGGAGTGCTAAATGTCTCTCGGTCGATCATCCAGATTTCGTTTCCTTGGCCTCGCTAAGGTGAAATATGAGAAAGGGTTGTCTTTCTATGCATCTGCATTGTCCATCTCTATTCGTCAAGGTAGTAAGATGTGTTGCCAGGATCCTCGATACAGATGTTGGTAGAACCTTGATGAATATGGAAATGCTCAAGTTCTTGAGAGCACGCGCAAGAAAAATCATCCCTTGCATTGTGTTCAACAAGGTAGTCCACACCATTCATTCTAGTTCGAGTATGCCATTCCTTCGAGCTCCTTCACACGATCGTTTGTGATTGCCTGAGGCTGGTATAAAGAGTTTCAATGATCTTTGCATCAAAAGTAATTCTTTTTGCCACTTAAGGGAAATGCTCTACAAGTCACCTTTCCCTAAGGTGTCCCGTTATGGAATCATGTCAATTACCTCCTCACTACTTTGAAACCATGCACCATCCTACTCTAGCGTGGAATTGTTGCCTACCAATTTGAACCCTTGTCATCTGTTACCTTCCATCTCTCTCGATGTGTGTTTTGTGTCTCAGCCCAAGAGATGTTTCAACGTCTCACTCCATGAGTTGATCTGGAGTTGCTCGATCTTTGAGAAGATCGTTTCCTGTAGAGTTTCCTTCCGTCGTCATCGTGTTGGATGAAGATCTCGAAGACAAAGACGTCAAGAGCAATGTGATGCAATATATCGGTATCTTCGAGAAAGGGCAGTTGGATCGAGAAGACTGTGATAGTTTTGCGACCCCTCTGTCTTCTTACTTCGCTTCTTGAATCTCGGGACGAGATTCTTGTTTTAGTTGGGGTGAGTTGTCACATCCCTAGTTCTAGTATGCTCTGAGCTAGCTAGTCATGTGTTGCATCATGTTTAAATTATTTTGAAGTTGAAATGGGGATTGTTGAAACCCCAACACCAAATGAATTCAACTAGGTTCAATAAAAATATTTTCAATGAACCCAAATGCCCTTTAGAAAAGTCCATGATTTTTGTTAAAGGTGAAAACCTCTGCCAAAAATGATGCACATATTTGTAGGCCATTCTGGATTTTTGAATTAAATCTTATTGTATTTGACTTTGGGCATTTAAATTCTATAAATAATTTAAATGTTCAAATAATGTTGGAACTATTTTTGGGACACTGAATTTTTTCAGCAAGTGTCGAGGAATATTTTCAGGATTCATAGAAGTGATTTGGTGTTGCTACTAAATCAAAAACAAATTTGCAAATTAGAAAACATAAATAAAAGAGAGAGAGAGAGACTCACCTGGGAAACTTACTTGGCGCTCTAGCCCACCTAGCGGCCCACCTGAGCTGGCCGGCCTAGCCCACCTCCTCCACTCTGTCGTCTTCCTCCCCATCGCCCCGAAGCAGCTCGGTGGCGAGCGCCGATGCCTATTGGAGAACGTAGTAATTTCAAAATTTTCCTACGAACACGCAAGATCATGGTGATGCATAGCAACGAGAGGGGAGAGTGTGATCAACGTACCCTTGTAGACCGACAGCGGAAGCGTTAGCACAACGCGGTTGATGTAGTCGTACGTCTTCACGGCCCGACCGATCAAGCACCAAAACTACGACACCTCCGAGTTTTAGCACACGTTCAGCTCGATGACGATCCCCGGACTCCGATCCAAAAAGTGTCGGGGTAGAGTTTCGTCAGCACGACGGCGTGGTGACGATCTTGATGTACTACCGTCGCAGGGCTTCGCCTAAGCACAGCTACAATATTATCGAGGATTATGGTGGAAGGGGGCACCGCACACGGCTAAGAATATGATCACGTGGATCAACTTGTGTGTCTAGGGGTGCCCCCTGCCCCCGTATATAAAGGAGCAAGGGGAGGAGGCCGGCCGGCCCCTATTGGCGCGCCAGGAGGAGTCCTCCTCCTAGTAGGAGTAGGACTCCTACTAGGAGGGGGAAGGAAGTGGGGAGGAAGAAGGAAAGGGGGGCGCCGCCCCCCTCTCCTAGTCCAATTCGGACCAGGGGGGAGGAGGCGCGCGGCCCACCCTGGCTGCCCCTCTCTCTCCACTAAGGCCCATATGGCCCATTACTTCTCCCGGTAGGGTTCCGGTAACCCTCCGGCTCTCCGATTTTCTTCGAAATCACCCGGAACACTTCCGGTGTCCGAATATAGCCGTCTAATATATCAATAATTATGTCTCGACCATTTCGAGACTCGTCGTTATGTCCGTGATCACATCCGGGACTACAAACTAACTTCGGTACATCAAAACTCATAAACTCATAATATAACTGTCATCGAAACCTTAAGCGTGCGGACCCTACGGGTTCGAGAACAATGTAGACATGGCCGAGACACGTCTCCGGTCAATAACCAATAGCAGAACCTGGATGCTCATATTGGCTCCTACATATTCTACGAAGATCTTTATCGGTCAGACCGCATAACAACATACGCTGTTCCCTTTGTCATCGGTATTTTTACTTGCCTGAGATTCGATCGTCGGTATCTCAATACCTAGTTCAATCTCGTTACCGGCAAGTCTCTTTACTCGTTTCGTAATACATCATCTCGCAACTAACTCATTAGTTGAAATTCTTGCAAGGCTTATGTGATGTGGATTACCGAGAGGGCCCAGAGATACCTCTCCGACAATCGGAGTGACAAATCCTAATATCGAAATACGCCAACCCAACATGTACCTTTGGAGACACCTGTAGAGCTCATTTATAATCACCCAGTTACGTTGTGACGTTTGGTAGCACACAAAGTGTTCCTCCGGCAAACTGGAGTTGCATAATCTCATAGTCATAGGAACATGTATAAGTCATGAAGAAAGCAATAGCAACATACTAAACGATCGGGTGCTAAGCTAATGGAATGGGTCATGTCAATCAGATCATTCACCTAATGATGTGATCCCGTTAATCAAATAACAACTCTTTGTCCATGGTTAGGAAACATAACCATCTTTGATTAACGAGCTAGTCAAGTAGAGGCATACTAGTGACACTCTGTTTGTCTATGTATTCACACATGTATTATGTTTCCGGTTAATACAATTCTAGCATGAATAATAAACTTTTATCATGATATATAAGGAAATAAATAATAACTTTATTATTGCCTCTAGGGCATATTTCCTTCAGTCTCCCACTTGCACTAGAGTCAATAATCTAGATTACACAGTAATGATTCTAACACCCATGGAGCCTTGGTGCTGATCATGTTTTGCTCGTGGAAGAGGCTTAGTCAACGGGTCTGCTACATTCAGATCCGTATGTATCTTGAAAATCTCTATGTCTCCCCCCTGGACTAGATCCCGGATGGAATTGAAGCTTCTCTTGATGTGCTTGGTTCTCTTGTGAAATTTGGATTCCTTTGCCAAGGAAATTGCACCAGTATTGTCACAAAAGATTTTCATTGGACCCGATGCACTAGGTATGACACCTAGATCGGATATGAACTCCTTCATCCAGACTCCTTCATTCGCTGCTTCCGAAGCAGCTATGTATTCCGCTTCACACGTAGATCCCGCCACGACACTCTGTTTAGAACTGCATCAACTGACAGCTCCACCGTTTAATGTAAACACGTATCCGGTTTGCGATTTAAAATCATCCGTATCAGTGTCAAAGCTTGCATCAACGTAACCATTTACGATGAGCTCTTTGTCACCTCCATATATGAGAAACATATCCTTAGTCCTTTTTAGGTATTTCAGGATGTTCTTGACCGCTGTCCAGTGATCCACTCCTGGATTACTTTGGTACCTGCCTGCTAGACTTATAGTAAGACACACATTAGGTCTGGTACACAGCATTGCATACATGATAGAGCCTATGGCTGAAGCATAGGGAACATCTTTCATTTTCTCTCTATCTTCTGCAGTGGTCGGGCATTGAGTCTTACTCAATTTCACACCTTGTAACACAGGCAAGAATCCTTTCTTTGCTTGATCCATTTTGAACTTTTTCAAAACTTTGTCAAGGTATGTGCTTTGTGAAAGTCCAATTAAGCGTCTTGATCTGTCTCTATAGATCTTAATGCCCAATATGTAAGCAGCTTCACCGAGGTCTTTCATTGAAAAACTCTTATTCAAGTATCCCTTTATGCTATCCAGAAATTCTATATCATTTCCGATTAGTAATATGTCATCTACATATAATATCAGAAATGCTACAGAGCTCCCACTCACTTTCTTGTAAATACAGGCTTCTCCAAAAGTCTGTACAAAACCAAATGCTTTGATCACACTATCAAAGGGTTTATTCCAACTCCGAGAGGCTTGCACCAGTCCATAAATGGATCGCTGGAGCTTGCATACTTTGTTAGCTCCCTTTGGATCGACAAGACCTTCCGGTTGCATCATATACAACTCTTCTTGCAGAAATCCATTCAGGAATGCAGTTTTGACATCCATCTGCCAAATTTCATAATCATAAAATGCGGCAATTGCTAACATGATTCGGACAGACTTAAGCATCGCTATGGGTGAGAAGGTCTCATCGTAGTCAATCCCTTGAACTTGTCGAAAACCTTTTGCGACAAGTCGAGCTTTGTAGACAGTAACATTACCGTCAGCGTCAGTATTCTTCTTAAAGATCCATTTATTCTCAATTGCTTGCCGATCATTGGGCAAGTCAACCAAAGTCCATACTTTGTTCTCATACATGGATCCCATCTCAGATTTCATGGCTTCAAGCCATTTTGTGGAATCTGGGCTCACCATCACTTCTCCATAGTTCGTAGGTTCATCATGATCTAGTAGCATGACTTCCAGAACAGGATTGCCGTACCACTCTGGTGCGGATCTTACTCTGGTTGATCTACGAGGTTCAGTAGTATCTTGTTCTGAAGCTTCATGATCATCATCATTAGCTTCCTCACTAATTGGTGTAGGTGTCATAGAAACTGGTTTCTGTGATGTACTACTTTCCAATAATGGAGCAGGTACAGTTACCTCATCAAGTTCTACTTTCCTCCCACTCACTTCTTTCGAGAGAAACTCCTTCTCTAGAAAGTTTCCGAATTTAGCAACAAAAGTTTTGCCTTCGAATCTGTGATAGAAGGTGTATCCAATAGTTTCCTTTGGATATCCTATGAAGACACATTTCTCCGATTTAGGTTCGAGCTTATCAGGTTGAAGCTTTTTCACATAAGCATCGCAACCCCAAACTTTCAGAAACGACAACTTTGGTTTCCTGCCAAACCATAGTTCATAAGGCGTCGTCTCAACGGATTTTGATGGTGCCCTATTTAACGTGAATGCGGCCGTATCTAGAGCATAACCCCAAAACGATAGTGGTAAATCAGTAAGAGACATCATAGATCGCACCATATCTAGTAAAGTACGATTACGACGTTCGGACACACCATTACGCTGTGGTGTTCCGGGTGGCGTGAGTTGCGAAACTATTCCGCATTGTTTCAAATGTACACCAAACTCGTAACTCAAATATTCTCCTCCATGATCAGATCGCAGGAATTTTATTTTCTTGTTACGATGATTTTCAACTTCACTCTGAAATTCTTTGAACTTTTCAAATGTTTCAGACTTATGTTTCATTAAGTAGATATACCCATATCTGCTTAAGTCATCTGTGAAGGTGAGAAAATAATGATATCCGCCACGAGCCTCAACATTCATCGGACCACATACATCTGTATGTATGATTTCCAACAAATCTGTTGCTCTCTCCATAGTACCGGAGAACGGTGCTTTTTGTCATCTTACCCATAAGGCACGGTTCGCAAGTACCAAGTGATTCATAATCAAGTGGTTCCAAAAGCCCATCAGTATGGAGTTTCTTCATGCGCTTTACACCGATATGACCCAAACGGCAGTGCCACAAATAAGTTGCACTATCATTATCAACTCTGCATCTTTTGGTTTCAACATTATGAATATGTGTGTCACTACTATCGAGATTTAATAAGAATAGACCACTCTTTAAGGGTGCATGACCATAAAAGATATTACTCATATAAATAGAACAACCATTATTCTCTGATTTAAAGGAATAACCGTCTCGCATCAAACAAGATCCAGATATAATGTTCATGCTTAACACTGGCACCAAATAACAATTATTTAGGTCTAATACTAATCCCGAAGGTAGATGTAGAGGTAGCGTGCCGACTGCGATCACATCGACTTTGGAACCATTTCCCACGCGCATCATCACCTCGTCCTTAGCCAATCTTCGCTTAATCTGTAGTTCCTGTTTCGAGTTGCAAATGTTAGCAACAGAACCAGTATCAAATACCCAGGTGCTACTGCGAGCATTAGTAAGGTACACATCAATAACATGTATATCACATATACCTTTGTTCACCTTGCCATCCTTCTTATCCGCCAAATACTTGGGGCAGTTCCGCTTCCAGTGACCAGTCTGCTTGCAGTAGAAGCACTCAGTTTCAGGCTTAGGTCCAGGTTCGGGTTTCTTTTCTTGAGTAGCAACTTGCTTGCTGTTCTTTTTGAAGTTCCCCTTCTTCTTCCCTTTGCCCTTTTTCTTGAAACTAGTGGTCTTATTGACCATCAACACTTGATGCTCCTTCTTGATTTCTACCTCCGCAGCTTTCAGCATTGCGAAGAGCTCGAGAATAGTCTTATTCATCCCTTGCATATTATAGTTCATCACGAAGCTCTTGTAGCTTGGTGGCAGTGATTGGAGAATTCTGTCAATGACGCAATCATCTGGAAGATTAACTCCCAATTGAATCAAGTGATTATTATACCCAAACATTTTGAGTATATGCTCACTGACAGAACTGTTCTCCTCCATCTTGCAGCTATAGAACTTATTGGAGACTTCATATCTCTCAATCCGGGCATTTGCTTGAAATATTAACTTCAACTCCTGGAACATCTCATATGCTCCATGACGTTGAAAACGTCGTTGAAGTCTCGATTCTAAGCCGTAAAGCATGGCACACTGAACTATCGAGTAGTCATCAACTTTGCTCTGCCAGACGGTCATAACATCTGGTGTTGCTCCAGCAGCAGGCCTGGCACCCAACGGTGCTTCTAGGACGCAATTCTTCTGTGCAGCAATGAGGATAATCCTCAAGTTACGGACCCGGTCCGTGTAATTGCTACCATCATCTTTCAACTTTGCTTTCTCAAGGAACGCATTAAAATTCAACGGAACAACAGCACGGGCCATCTATCTACAATCAAACATAAACAAGCAAGATACTATCAGGTACTAAGTTCATGATAAATTTAGGTTCAATTAATCATATTACTAAAGAACTCCCACTTAGATAGACATCCCTCTAATCCTCTAAGTGATTACGTGATCCAAATCAACTAAACCATGTCCGATCAACACGTGAGATGGAGTAGTTTCATTGGTGAACATCACTATGTTGATCATATCTACTATATGATTCACGCTCGACCTTTCGGTCTCCGTGTTCCGAGGCCATATCTGTATATGCTTGGCTCGTCAAGTATAACCTGAGTATTCTGCGTGTGCAACTGTTTTGCACCCATTGTATTTGAACGTAGAGCCTATCACACCTGATCATCACGTGGTGTCTCAGCACGAAGAACTTTCGCAATGGTGCATACTCAGGGAGAACACTTCTTGATAATTAGTGAGAGATCATCTTAAAATGCTACCGTCTATCAAAGCAAGATAAGATGCATAAAAGATAAACATCACATGCAATCAATATAAGTGATATGATATGGCCATCATCATGTTGTGCTTGTGATCTCCATCTTCGAAGCACCGTCGTGATCACCATCGTCACCGGCGCGACACCTTGATCACCATCGTAGCATCGTTGTCGTCTCGCCAATCTTATGCTTCCACGACTATTGCTACTGCTTAGTGATAAAGTAAAGCATTACAGCGCAATTGCATTGCATACAATAAAGCGACAACCATATGGTTCCTGCCAGTTGCCGATAACTTGGTTACAAAACATGATCATCTCATACAATAAAATTTAGCATCATGTCTTGACCATATCACATCACAACATGCCCTGCAAAAAACAAGTTAGACGTCCTCTACTTTGTTGTTGCAAGTTTTATGTGGCTGCTACGGGCTTAAGCAAGAACCAATCTTACCTACGCATCAAAACCACAACGATAGTTTGTCAAGTTGGTGCTGTTTTAACCTTCGCAAGGACCGGGCGTAGCCACACTCGGTTCAACTAAAGTTGGAGAAACTTTCACCCGCTAGCCACCTTTGTGCAAAGCACGTCGGGAGAACCGGTCTCGCGTAAGCGTACGCGTAATGTCAGTTCGGGCCGCTTCGTCCAACAATACCGCCGAACCAAAGTATGACATGCTGGTAAGCAATATGACTTACATCGCCCATAACTCACTTGTGTTGTACTCGTGCATATAGCATCAACACATAAAACCTAGGCTCGGATGCCACTGTTGGAGAACGTAGTAATTTAAAAATTTTCCTACGCACACGCAAGATCATGGTGATGCATAGCAACGAGAGGGGAGAGTGTGATTTATGTACCCTTGTAGACCGACAGTGGAAGCGTTAGCACAACGTGGTTGATGTAGTCGTACGTCTTCATGGCCCGACCGATCAAGCACCGAAACTATGGCACCTCCGAGTTTTAGCACACGTTCAGCTCGATGACGATCCCTGGACTCCGATCCAGCAAAGTGTCGGGGTAGAGTTCCGTCAGCACGACGGCATGGTGACGATCTTGATGTACTACCGTCGCAGGGCTTCGTCTAAGCACCGCTACAATATTATCGAGGATTATGGTTGAAGGGGGCACCGCACACGGCTAAGAATATGATCACGTGGATCAACTTGTGTGTCTAGGGGTGCCCTTGCCCCCATATATAAAGGAGCAAGGGGAGGAGGCCGGCCGGCCCCTATTGGCGCACCAGGAGGAGTCCTCCTCCTAGTAGGAGTAGGACTCCTACTAGGAGGGGGAAGGAAGTGGGGAGGGAGAAGGAAAGGGGGGCGCCGCCCCCTCTCCTAGTCCAATTCGGACCAGGGGGGAGGAGGCGCGCGGCCCACCCTGGCTGCCCCTCTCTCTCTCCACTAAGGCCCATGTGGCCCATTACTTCTCCCGGTAGGGTTCCGGTAACCCTCCGGCTCTCCGGTTTTCTCCGAAATCACCCGGAACACTTCCGGTGTCCGAATATAGCCGTCTAATATATGAATCTTTATGTCTCGACCATTTCGAGACTCCTCGTTATGTCCGTGATCTCATCCGGGACTCCGAACTAACTTCGGTACATCAAAACTCATAAACTCATAATAGAACTGTCATCGAAACCTTAAGCGTGCGGACCCTACGGGTTCGAGAACAATGTAGACATGACCGAGACACGTCTCCGGTCAATAACCAATAGCGGAACCTGGATGCTCATATTGGCTCCTACATATTCTACAAAGATCTTTATCGGTCAGACCGCATAACAACATACGTTGTTCCCTTTGTCATCAGTATTTTTACTTGCCCGAGATTCGATCGTCGGTATCTCAATACCTAGTTCAATCTCGTTACCGGCAAGTCTCTTTACTCGTTTCGTAATACATCATCTTGCAACTAACTCATTAGTTGAAATGCTTGCAAGGCTTATGTGATGTGCATTACCGAGAGGGCCCAGAGATACCTCTCCGACAATCGGAGTGACAAATCCTAATCTCGAAATACGCCAACCCAACATGTACCTTTGGAGACACCTATAGAGCTCCTTTATAATCACCCAGTTACATTGTGACGTTTGGTAGCACACAAAGTGTTCCTCCGGCAAACAGGAGTTGCATAATCTCATAGTCATAGGAACATGTATAAGTCATGAAGAAAGCAATAGCAACATACTAAACGATCGGGTGCTAAGCTAATGGAATGGGTCATGTCAATCAGATCATTCACCTAATGATGTGATCCCGTTAATCAAATAACAACTCTTTGTCTATGTTTAGGAAACATAACCATCTTTGATTGATGAGCTAGTCAAGTAGAGGCATACTAGTGACGTTTGGTTTGTCTATGTATTCACACAAGTATTATGTTTCCGGGTAATACAATTCTAGCATGAATAATAAACATTTATCATGATATAAGGAAATAAAATAATAACATTATTATTGCCTCTAGGGCATATTTCCTTCAACGCCGCCCTGGCCACCTCCTGCTTGCCACCGAGGCGCCCCCGACGTGTCTGGAGAGGCCCCGCAGCCCCCTCTGTCTCTCCCCTCGCTCTCTGCTCTCTGTCAACCACTTTCCCCTCCTCTGCTTCCTCTTCTGAGCGTGCCCGAGAGCACCGCCGTGGACCACCGCAGCCACCGCCTCCCCCTCGCCTTTCCGACTAGTCCACGAGCACCAACGTCTACCCCTAAGCTGTCCTCGCCGGTCCATGCGACCGGAAGGCCTCGGAGCGCCGCCCCCGACCTCTTCTTCATCATCGGCCACCGCGGATCCCCATCATCGACTCGCCGCCGTCCGAGCTTCCCCGAGCACGCTGGCCATCCCTACGGCACCGCAGTGAGCCCCTGAGCATTTTCCACCGCTCCTGTGGTCGATTTCTCGCTGCAACGCCGATGACCGCGAGTCCTGTATGCCGCCGCCGCACGAGCTCATCGCCGACGAGGCTCCGGTGATCAAATGGTCCCGTGCGTGCCTCCGTTGGGTTCGTGAGCTCTCATAGAACATGTAGGTGCAAACCGCTGGTACTCCCGCGCGCCGTGTCGTCGATTCTGTCGACACCCGAGCTCCGGCCGCCGCCCAGCTCGCCGCCGCCGCCGCTAGAGACCACCTCGCGCCCTCCCACTGCCACCGCTGGATGCGCACGAGCCCCAGCTCGCCGTAGGACCCAACCGCGTCGCAAGCGGTGCCCTGTAGTGCGAACCCGACGCATCTCCACCGCGGTTTGTGTCACTGGTGGCTAAATGCCGGCGGGCTGACATGGCTACATCATTAGCTACCTAAGAACACCACTAACCACCCTCAGGCCCACTGACAGTCGGGCCCCACTGTGTTTAGCTCTAATTAAACACAGTGGCCCCACGCATCAGCTTTGACCGTGCTGACGTGGCTGTTGACCTGGGCCCACAAGTCAGCCTCTGTTCCTGCCCTGTTACACTAACGTGCGGGCCCCACTGGTAAGGTTTGACCTAGACCAGCCCCTGTTGACTTGCTGACGTCGTCATGACGTGGTGCTGACGCAGTATTGCTTTCTGGGATTTTAATAAATCAGAAATGATTTATTATTTTCAGAAAATATCCAAAACTTCTGAAATTCATAGAAAATCAACGGTAGCTCCAAATCAAATAAATTATATATGAAAAATGCTCAAAAAAAAATTCAATCTGTCCATCTGTAATAGTTTCATGCATGACAAACCAACCTAAACCTGCTATATAGATGAAAACACATAAAGGGCATTTAAAATGCTTAAGTTTGGAGTTGCATTTGAATCCTTGATTCAAATGAGCTCCATTAAACTTGTTGCTATTTGCATTAGCACAAACAACATCACATATACATGCCATGTTCATGAATCATATTGGGCATTGCATTGATTGTGTTTATTCTCTGTTTGCCGGTGTTGTTTCCCTCTCAGTAGACGAGGTTCCGACGATGAGTTCGATGACACCGATGAAGAGCTATACTATCTTCAGAAGTGCCAGGCAAGCAAACCCCCCTTGTTCATTCTGATATAATCCCAATCTCTCGCTCCTGCTCTATTTTACTGCATTAGGACAACAACGTTTCAACCGTTACATGTTGCAGTAGCTGAACCCCTTTCCTCTGCATGACCTGTCATTGCCACAGTAAATAGATGAAACCCACTAGCATGAGTAGGAGTTGTTTGAGCCCTGATGTGCCTACTCATTCATGCTTGTTGTCATGCCTGCTACTGCTTAGAGTTGAGTCAGGTCTGGTTCATCGGGAATGAATTGAAACATGGTGAACATGCCCTACTGTTGAGAGCTAAGTGTGTGAACATGATTTGGTAAAGGTAGCGGTGAGAGGCCATGTAGGAGTACATGGTGGGTTGTCTCATTGCATTCGTCCTCAGGAACTGAGTTCTGTGTTTGCGATCCATGAACAATTACTACCACACATTGGGCTCCGGGCGCTCCAAGCTCTCTCGACTTATTAATCAACCTGATCTCTGTCCAGGAGTTGCAACTAGTTTCTGGTGTTTGTAGGTAGTGTTACTAGTCTACCAAGTGGTACCCGGTACATGTGGGCTTGGGACAGACTAGGCACAGTGGCACGGTGTACCAAGCGTAGATCCACCCGTCGAGGTGGGCTTGGGAACCCTGCACACATCGTTTGGGACCGTGAGCGACACCCCATCCGGATCTCCTTACGGATGGAACCCGAATAGGCGATAAACCTGGACTAGAGACTTGTTAGTTAGTCAGGTCATGGCCGACTCCCTCACCCGGCTTCCGCTTGAAGGTTGCCGAGGTACATGACGTGTACAGGGCGATAAGTGGCGAGAGCGTGTGTGAAGAAGTACACCCCTGCAGGGTTATCATTATCTATTCGAATAGCCGGATTCCTCGGATATGGAAACTTGGACCCCTTGCATAGTTCATAGACAAGTGAAAGTGGATACTCTAAAATGCGCAAGATAAGTGTGAGTGCTATGGATGGCGTTCTCGCAGGGAGACGGGAGCGGATCCATAGTGGTGTATTGGTATGGTGAATTTGTGGACTCGTGTGCGCCACCTCAAAAGAGTTACTTGCAGTCGTAGTTCAGGTTAGCCACCGAGTCAAAGCTGGCTTGCTGCAGTTAACTCCACCACCCCTTTGTTGATACCGATGCATATGTAGATAGTTCTGATGTAAGTCTTGCTGGGTACATTTGTACTCACGTTTGCTTAATTTATGTTTTGCAGAGAGAGTTCAGTCTCACTAGTAGTATCACGTGGACTTCGAAGTTAGCTTGTTACCTCAGCTACGATCTTGTGCCTTGGGAGGGTCTTGTAGATAGTCAGGCTCCTCAGCCTTCTTCATTTTTAGTTGTCTGTACTCAAACAAGTTGAGCTTCCGCATGTGCTTTCACTTGTATGCTATGAATGTTGGGTCATGAGACCCATGTTTGTAATGTCTCGCTCCTCGGAGCCTAAGAATAAATCCTTGAGTTGTAGAGTTATGTTGTGATGCCATGTTGTATTTACACATATCGAGCATATGGTGTGTATGATTGAAATGCTTGGTATGTGTGGGATCCGACAATCTAGTTGTTTATCCTTGGTAGCCTCTCTTATGGAGAAATGTAGTTTTGTGCTTCCATGAGCCATAGTAGTCCGCTACAGCCCGGTTCACCGGAGTCCTGCTAGCCCAGCACTACTGCTCCAGAACACTTGACTGGCTGTCATGTGATTCACTTTGTTCCTGTGTCTGTCCCTTCGGGGAAATGTCACATGGTGACATCCGGAGTCTTGCCTAGCCTGCTACAGCCCGGGTTCCCGGAGTCCTGTTAGGCCAGTGCTACAACCCGGATTCACACGCAGTTGACCGACATGCTCGATGTGATTCATGTATGCCTGTCCCCATAGGTTAGTGCCGCTTTGGGTTCACGACTAGCCATGTCGGCCCGGGTTCTCTGTCATATGGATGCTAGCGACACTATCATATACGTGAGCCAAAAGGCGCAAACGGTCCCGGGCCATGGTAAGGCGACACCCGTGGGAATACCGTGTGTGAGGCCGCAAAATGATATGATGTGTTACCGGCTAGATCGATGTGACTTGGAATCGGGGTCCTGACATTGAGGCATTGGTGTAGCGGCGGGGCGGGGCGCGCTGACGGCGCCCGGCGAGGAGGGGGATGAGGACAATGCAGTTCTGCAGGGAGGCGGCGCCGACGAGGTGGCGGGCGCCCCGGCGAACGACAGCAAGGCCGATCCGGTGGCGGCGAAGTTGATGTGGTGGCGGGGAGCTCCGGCGATGGTGTTGGGGGCGAGCGGTGTGTGCTCCCCTGATCCAGATTGAGGGGGAGGGGAACCGAGCAATAAGAAGAGAGGGATCGAGGGAAGTGGGGGATCGTGGGGTGGTTGGGCTAGGGTTTTCGGGGGCGTGGGGGGTTAAGTGGGAACGGGGTGGGCCGGCTGGGCCGGTTGGCCCATGTGGGGGGGGGGGGTTGTTTCCTTTTTTTGTTTTTTCTGTTATTTGCCCTGTTTGCATTTTTCTTTTAGTACCAAATAAGTTTTGTTTTGAACAAAACTTGGCACATAAAACTAACACAATACCTTGAGATGGAACAAAAAGTTTGGGGTCAAAAGGAGTTGTCTAATCAATTTTAGAAATTGAAAAGGACATCTTAAATACTGATGGACCAGATAATAAATTCCGAGGGGCAATTTGGGAATTCCAAAAATGTTGGTTTCAACATTAAAAATATCTAGGGATTATTGTCCATAGGATGAACTATTTTATTTGCATGAAAGAAGAATCAAATATTTGACATGCAATTTGATTTTGAAGCCTATTTTGGACAAGTGGCATTTTGAGATGATGATCATGATGACATGACCTTTATTAGGGGGAGATTACTGTAGTGTGATGCTGGGGATGTTACAAATCTCCCCCACTACAAGAAATCTCGTCCCGAGATTTAAGCGGGGAAGAAAAGAGTAACTTTGGGTGAACTGACCCTTATAGGGTTAATTGTCTGGTGAACAATGTAGGGAATGTGGCAGAAGCATCTCTCGAGTTGAAACTTAAGAAAACTTCGAGAGCAAAATATGAAGGTACAATAAGAAGTTTCAAGAGGATGAGCAAACAGTCGACAACTGAACAGAGTGTGAGAAGGGGTTTAGAGCACTGGGATTAGATCATGTCTCAGACGGTGGCTCATGACAACACACAAAGCCAAGAGCAAATGATACTTCGGAGTAAAGGATATACAGGAGGATCAGGTTCCCATCCTGTGGAACTGTGGGTTATGGGCCCACCATGTGGGTTAAAATAGAAGGAGCGATGACATCTTGCACGGTCATGATAGCAAGGCATGTCAGAGGGTAGCCTGTCAGTTATGTCGGCAACAACGTCGGTACCAAGGGCGAAGGACGAAGAGAACCATTTTCCTTCTTGTTGAACGAGGCGGGCCGTTAGGCAAAGTTCTCGTCCATCGGTGGCTACCGAAATTTCATCAACAATAGTAACAAGGTCTTTACTGACAGAGTTGTACATTGAGGTGCTTACCTAAGCAGGAAATTATCTCTACTGAGATAAGTTAGTTTATGGGAAAGGTTAAACAAAAGAATGGAAAGGAAAAAATATGATCAGTATATTAATCAGAACAATGGAAAGGAAAATGTGTTTAAACACAATTATCAGGAGTATATCCTTCCCAAGGACAAGCAGAGGATGATATCCATGACAGGATAGTAAGTAGATAACCAATTAGGTAAAGGGAAAGAAATTTCATGACATTACCCATACAACGGTGTTTGGATAATTGATAAAGAAAATTTAGTATCGTGCTTCAAATGTTCTTATTGGAGATCGGATTACCATAGACAGGCTTTGAGATAGCACTGACATGGTTTCAAGCAAAGGTCAAACTTTGGATACACCAAGTATCCATCGGAAACAACCTAGAAAATAAGTCATACAATTTTAGCAGGGAAAAGATGAGGGTGTGGCCGACGGTCTCAGCAGCAATCCATCGACATGCCAAAAAGGATGTAATTCCAAAATTAATATGATCAAGTTTGTGTTGGGGGGGGGGGGAAGACAAGAATGTTGTTGATGCTGACACAAATCATCGAGAGGCAAGGATGGTATTACTAGCCATGATTTCAATTGACATATCTGAAGAAGCCAAAGTGTTGACGATGATCAAGACAAATTTTGCGAGAGACTCTATGAAGATGCCGTCGAGTAGAAAAGGAAGGATGAAGTGAAAGGCTATGAGAACCATGGATCCAACACAAGCTCAAAGTCAAGCTTGTTGTTCGAGGTGAAATGATAAGATGAGGAAGATCGACGTAAGCTTAGCTCATCATCAGAAGTTGCTCCGAGCATAAGGACCAGGTAGCAAAGTTAAAAAGTTGACATGATAAAAATATAGCCGATCAGTCTAGGAATGATGTGATGGGGTATAAAGCTTCTCAGTATCAAGTACTAGGTGTAATGCCAGAAGGTAAATCGGAGTAGAGGTTGGACGGGGGAAATGATTTGCAGAGGATAAGTAACTTTAACTTACCCAGTAAATGGGATCAAGGAGGAAATATGGTTAGGACCATAACTGCAAGGGATCCAATTTACGATACCGGAATAATTATTCAAATGATTAGATATCCTTGCAAGGATCTTTCATGATAAGTCCTACACCGTGTCCATGGGCATGAACACAAGTTCAAGGTCGACTCCCACTTCTCCAATGCATAATCTTTCATTCACTTCTCGCTTTTGATAGAGTTGTAGTGTTGGAATTTATCTGGCGAAACACCAGAAGAGTAAGACTCGTTAAAACTCTCGGGTTCAAACGGATTATGGGAGCCATAGGTTCAACCCATAGGGGCATCTTAGGAACCTATTCCACAAACTTCAGAAGTAAACAACACAAGCTCGAAAGCAGAGCATGGTTGACAAAAGGAGAGGATACAATTACCAAAGACATTATGTATTTGGGAAAGAACTTCACGAGGTTCTTTGAATATGAATGACACTGTCGGATGATAATCCAATAATGGATCTGGCGATCCACAACGGAGCTGATGTGAGTATCAATATTCAATCAAAAGAAGAAATAATGCAGAGGCATCGGATTTTGGAAATATCTGATAATTCCAAAGCTTAAATGCAAAGGAATTATGATTTCCAATTCGGGGGATCAGAAGCAGACGCTCTGATTAAGGATGGACAAGTAGAATAGACCTAGGGGCACAATCGATGACAAATAGATTGGTCGAGAACCAGCTCATGTTCAAAATGACGTCTGAGCCGGAAAGATAATTTAGAAGGATCAACTGATGATTGTGTGCTTTCACACACATGTTGAATCGATAGGATCAAAATGATGGTGTCAAAGGATACTAATGAATATTGCTACACATATGGAAAGCATCCATAATGCAGGCAGACAAGTATTTGCAGAGCAATAGTTTGAAGAGGATTCTCGGAAGATCGGATAGTATTTACAAGTATTTTGAAAAGCATATGAACAACTGGGGATGAGCGGACCCCGGTTAAGTGAATTATCCTTAGTGCAAAAAGAAGCTGCAAAGCAGAAGGCACAATGATTCTCGGAACAACGGAGAGTCCTAGGGGTATCTTGTAACAACATGAGCAACTGGGGATGAAGGTACAAGCGGCAACGAGGTTATTCACGAGGATTACCGGTGGTCAGGAACTATAAGGCAGTGGGCACAGAGGGTCTCAGGAAAAACATCTGAGAGTATCTTCGGAGTCTTCTGGTGCACCAAGCGATCATCTGGAATGAAAGGCTCTCTGGGAGGAAATGGTTACGAGAACCTAATGTTAGAGTTAATAAAATCATTTAACCCGAGTAGAAGAGAAATCAGAGTCCCAGAGTAAAGGTCGAGGAGTAAAAGATCCTAATACCACCCAATGGAGACGTGGGCCCGTAAGACACACATCCATGTTAGTAAAAGTTGTGTAGTGACTAGACTCGACTTCAGCCACAGAGTAGGAAGGGGGGCTACCTACAGGCAGTCGGCTCTGATACCAACTTGTCGGGGCCTGGACGTCGATCACGTTGATCGAGTAATCAAACATAAAGCGGGGGCAACTGGGACAAGGTTGGGGTCATTGATGGATCACTAACCAACCTATACTAAGCAGTTTAGGATAAGCAAGTAATGTAACAATAAGCAGGTAACAAAAACAGGCTATGCATCAGAGTAGGATCATACAGAAAGCAGTAGCAGTTCTAATGCAAGCATGAGAGGGAAAGAAATGGGAGGTATCGGAATGCTCAAGGGGAGGTTTGCTTGTCTGGTTGCTCTGGCAAGAGAGAGGGGTCGTCAACACCGTAGTCGTACTGAGTAGCAGCAGCGTCGGTCTCGTAGTCTATCGGAGAGAAGAGTGGTAAGAAACAAAAAATATTAAGCAAACAGATGCATAGCGATGCATGACATGACAAGTAGCGGTGCTAGGGGGGCCCTAACGCGGTATGAGGTGGTACCGGTGAAGGGGGGAAACAGTAAATACGGGGCAAACAAGCATCACAAAATATAACAAGGCAAAACGCGATGCCAGGGGTGACCTAACGCAGTACTAGGCGATACTGGCAAAGGGGGGAAACATCCGGGAAAGTTTTCCCGGAGTTAGGCATTTTCGGACAGATGAAACGGAGGGGGATGGTCGCAGGTTTGCTATGCTAGGGATGTGTGGCGGACGAACGGGTTGCGTATCCGGGTTCGTCTCGTCGTTCTGAGCAACTTTCATGTACAAAGTTTTTTCATTCGAGCTACGGTTTATTTTATATTGATTTTTAAAAGATTTAAATCATTTTTAGGATTTATTTAATTATTTAAAACAACATTATCCAGAATAGTGTTTGTAGACGTCATCATGACGTCATCAGTCAACAGGGGTGTTGACTAGTCAAACTGACGTGTGGGTCCCACCTGTTAGTGACACATTTTAATTAAACACATTAATTAACCTAATCAGGATTAATTACGGTGGGCCCCACTGTCATTGACTACCTAATTAACTAATTAACTAATCAGGTTAATTAGTTAACTAATGTGTAATTACTTTAATTAGTTCTTTAATTTAATTAATCAAAATTAATTAAGTTAACTAATTAATTAATTAATCTTTTTTATTTATTATTTTTTAAACGTTCTGGGCTGGGCCCCGTTTGTCATAGGGCCAAAGGCCATAGCGGGTCGGGCGTCGAGTACAGTTCGAATGCGCGCTAGCCCACGGGGGCGCACCCGACTAGGCAACATGGGGCGGCTGGCGGACGCGGGCGCCAACGCGCCGGCGTTGAGCTCCGGCGGCTGCGACCGGCCGGAGCATGGGGAGGGTCGCTGCTGCCAACACGCAGCAGGGCGGCCAGAGGCGGACGACGGGCGCATGAGGCCGCGACGAGAGGGGCGGAGGCTTCTCGATGTGACACAGAGCGAGCGGGGAGGAGCAGCGTGGCGGGCGCGGCGAGCGTGCGGCAGAGGCGACGACCGCGTAG
Organism: Triticum aestivum; assembly: GCF_018294505.1. Lineage (NCBI taxonomy): Eukaryota > Viridiplantae > Streptophyta > Magnoliopsida > Poales > Poaceae > Triticum > Triticum aestivum. The sequence goes on along the minus strand of NC_057812.1, from coordinate 358,695,717 downwards.
GTCGGCGATGCAACGAACGCGCAGGAAGCGGGGAAGAGGTGAGCGACGGGTCCGGCAAGCTGTACTAGCGCCGGCGAGGCGGGGTAGTGAGGGGCATGGGCGTAGGTGAGCGGCGAAGGAAAGCAGCAGGCGGGGCGGAGCAGGGGAAAGGTCGGGCGCGGTCAGGGGCGGCGGTGCGCGCCGCGGCCGGGGCGCTCGTGGTGTGCATCGGGCGCGGGACGGCGCGGTGGCTGGAACGGGCGACGCGGACGTGGAGAGAGGGAGGTGCTCACGGGCGGTGTAGGGGAGTGGCAGCGGTGATGAGGACATCAATACAATTGTTACACCCACAGCCCCTGCTGCTATAAATACTGGACCAATTACTAGAGCTCGCGCACGCCAACTAAATTACCAGGTACTTTCGTTTCTTGGTAATGATTCTAATGTTCATGAGAATATGATGCTGCCTAAATTGGATACATTTGTTTTGCTTACAAATGAAGGGCCTAGCTTGGAGAAGGATGAACATTGGATTAAGAACAAGCATGGAGATGATGGCATGCGCAAGGGGAACAAGAACGGAGTTACAAGTGATGATTTTAGGACTTTGAAACCACCATAATGGGTGCATGAAGCCTTGGACGAAATATACAAGATGCCACTTCATAAATTTCGTCCCGAGGCTATTATAGGTGCTGCGTCACCTTATTATTGGGCCAGGCCCATGTAATTTCGAAATACATAAGTATAGGCTATTTTTAGAGTCCGTATGTGTGGGGAAACAAGAGATAGGGTTGATTTCGGACCCCTCCACCAAGGGTCACGAAATTCCCCCCTCTTCCTCCATATATACAGCCCTTAGGGCATCGTTTAGACTTTGGGTTTTGTTTAGATTAAAAGTTCGCCATAGCTGCAACTTCGCGTACTTCGTTTGTGTTCAACGACCAGACAAAGGCGTCACAGAACCCCACCTTGATCAATAAAGCTTTCATCTTATATTCGCAATATCCAGATTGCAATCTCAGTTTCTTGCTTGTTCTTTGTTTGCTCGCAGGAAACAGACCCTCGTGGTCAGGTTGATCGTGCTCCGGCGTGGTCAATAACCTCTCGGAGTTGGTTTAGCGATTGCTAAGGCGCGACATCCTCGCACGTTCGTAGTCGGATCGTCAAAGTTGACTTCGACCCAAGCGATATCCATCATCTCATCGAAAGACGGGACACCTTTGCCTGTATCAAGTGGTATCAGATTTCCAGGTTGCTCGGTGAGATTTTACAGTTTTTCGTAGTTTACATCGAGTCTGTTCTTCATACCTACAGTCCACGAAAAAGCCAAAAAAATTAGGGTTAGTTCATCATATCCGAACCAATCTGAGCCTTTGCATAATCTTTTTAGGGTTTTGCTTTGTTGAATTTGCGGTTGCATCGTCGTGTCTAGTTGCTGGTCTTAGCGTTAGTCTTTTAGAGTTTCGAGTTCTGGTCATAAGTTGTCACGCCGCCACCGCACCATCATCATCGCCCCTGTCACCTACCACCACCGCTCTGAATCCGTATCCATATACCACCACCAATCCGTATCCATATACCACCACCGATCCATATCCATATATTACCACCGCTGCCATATACCACCACCGCTGCCATATACCACCACCATATATCCACCACCAATCCGAGTTCCTTGCATATTAGGTGTGTTTTTGAGATCCATCTAGATTCCGATTCGTGTTTCCTTGCCGGAGTAGGTTTCGGAAAAAAAGAGTCCGGAAACCACCCTTCGTTCAGGCCCAAAATTTTTCGAAAACGCATTTTTCGACAAAATTTCTGGCTATCCTATTTTTAGGTGTTTCTAAGTGTTTTGAGACAGGTGCCATTATAGGAAGTTTTTTTGACCCGTTTCCAGTTTTTGGGTCCGGGCATTGGAAAAAAAAAATTGGTCGAAAAAATTTCGTGCCCATCCTGTCAGTTTGACCTAGGAAGAGTTTTGAGACACTCGCCATTATAGTGATTTTTCGCAAAAAAAAGCAGCGCAAAAAAAAGAGCAAAAAAAAATCCAGAGTGTGCCTTTTCCCTTGTTTACCTGCCGCGCCGTGATTTTGTTGGTGTTCTAGGCTCGCGTCTCTAGCACAGTCTAGCCTAGGACCAGCACAGTACCGCCGTTGAGCGTTTATTCAACTTTGCACCTCTGAATTGATTATTGCTGACCCTTTTTGCTACCATATTATAAGCCTTCCCAGCTCCACATACATCTACGTCGTGCGTTTGACTCTCCCTGGTAATCGCTCTATCCAAGCTTTGAGAGTTTTTGACTACAACGGTTGCCGATCACCGCCTGCTGCTATATAAGAACTGGTAAGAATTTGAGATTTGCTTGACGGATTTGTGACACCCACCACCACCTCTTGTTAGTAGTCTGTAGGATCATATTCTTGTGTGTTTCTATTGCTGCTAACCATGCCAGGATCACAAGCCGACGAGACTGACTGGGAGAACATGACGAATAAGGATTTGCATGATAAATTTCAGCAAATGATGAGTGGACAGGTGCAAGATGTGCTAAACAGATTTGAAGAGGCCATGGAGAAGATAGATGGCATGGAGAAGACGTTCGAAACAAAGCTCGACAACAAGTTTAATGAATTGCTCGCGCGTCTTCCACCACCACCAGCCGCTGCACCTAACGCACCTCTCCAACAACGACTACCTCCACGTCGCGAAACAGATCTCCGCCGAGCGAGCCGTGTTCCTCTTGCGTTTGGCCAAACTACTGGTGCTGCTGTTGATACTTCTGTGGCTCCTGCTGCTGATGCGGAGGAGGATGATTATGTGGGAGATTACGAGGATGAGGTTGCTCAAAATCAGAACTACGTGCAACCACCTGCACCACAACTACCAGGTCATCCACATGCAAATAATCACAATGGTAGGGCTTTCCCTCAGGTACGAGATCATGACCATCTTCCTAAACTGAAATTGAATATTCCACCTTTCGAGGGTAGATATGTTCCTGATATATATCTTACTTGGGAGTTAGAAACTGAACAACGATTTACATGTTTACAATATCCCGAGGAGAGACGGGTTGCCGCTGCTGTTTGTGCTTTCACTAGTTTTGCATGTGTATGGTGGTCTGAACATTGTAGATTATATCCTATTCCAACTACTTGGGCTGCTTTGAAAACTGCTATGCGTACGCATTGGGTTCCACCATATTATCAACGTGAATTGCTTCAAAAATTGCAGCGCTTAAGACAAGGGAAAAATTCTGTAGAAGAATATTATCAGGAATTACAAACTGGCATGATTAGATGTGGTATTGTTGAGGAGAATGAAGCTATGCTTGCACGTTTTCTGGGTGGATTAAATAGAGAGATACAGACCATTCTAGACGATAAGGAGTATACTAATATCACTCGTTTATTCCATCTTGCTTGTAAAGCTGGACGTGAAGTGCAGGATCGACAAGCATTGGCGCGATCTAACTTTTCTGCAGGCCGACCTTCATCATGGACACCGCGTGCATCTTCTACTTTAACTGCACCAGCACCTCAATCAGGTGCCTCCTCCAGTCGTGATACAAGAAAACAGGCACAACCACCATTATCTGCCAAGAGCGCACCTGCTGGGCCTGCACAGAGTTCTTCTTCTTCCATGGCATCAACAGGGCACACAAGTGATATTATTTGTCGTCGTTGTAAGGGAGGAGGTCATTATGCGAGAGAATGCAAATCTCCGCGTGTGATGATTGCTACCGCGGATGGTGGATATGAGTCCGCTAGTGACTATGATGAGGAGACTTTGGCTCTTATTACACGTGAAGAACATGGTGGAGATGATTCTGATCATGAGACGCAATACATGGCTCCTGAAGACGCTGACAGGTATGAATGTTTAGTTGCTCAACGTGTTTTGAGTGTGCAGGTCACACAAGCTGAGCAAAATCAGAGGCACAATTTGTTCCATGCCAAGGGAGTTGTGAAGGAACGTTCTGTGCGCGTCATAATAGACGGAGGGAGCTGCAACAACTTGGCTAGCATGGAGATGGTGGAGAAGCTTTCTCTCACCACAAGACCACATCCACATCCTTACTACATCCAATGGTTCAACAACAGCGGCAAGGTTAAGGTAACACGTACTGTTCGTGTGCATTTTAGTATCTCTACATATGCTGATTATGTTGATTGTGATGTGGTACCTATGCAAGCATGTTCCTTATTACTTGGTAGACCATGACAATTTGATAAAAACTCTGTACACCATGGTAGAAACAATCACTATACTCTTGTTCATAAGGATAAAAATATTACTTTGCTTCCTATGACTCCTGATTCCATTTTGAAAGATGATATTAATAGAGCCAATAAAGCAAAATAGGAGAAGAATAAGAGTGAAAATCAGATTGTGGCAAAAGAATTTGAGCAACAAATGAAGCCTAATAATAAACCATCTAGTGTTGCTTCTGAAATTAAATTGAAAAGTGCATGTTTATTTGCCACCAAATCTGATATTGATGAGCTAGATTTCAGCAAATCTGTTTGCTATGCTTTTGTGTGCAAAGAGGCATTATTTTCATTCGAGGACGTGCCTTCCTCTTTGCCTCCTGCTGTCACTAACATTTTGCAGGAGTTCGCTGACGTCTTTCCACAAGACGTGCCACCGGGATTACCGCCTATTCGAGGGATTGAGCATCAGATTGACTTAATTCCCGGTGCTTCACTGCCAAACCGTGCACCATACCGTACCAATCCAGAGGAGACGAAGGAGATTATGCGTCAAGTACAAGAGCTTCTCGGCAAAGGTTATATACGCGAATCCCTTAGTCCTTGTGCTGTTCCTATTATTCTAGTGCCGAAAAAGGATGGTACATCACGTATGTGTGTTGATTGTAGAGGCATTAATAATATTACTATTCGTTATCGTCATCCTATTCCTAGGCTAGATGATATGCTTGATGAATTGAGTGGCTCTACAATATTCTCCAAAGCTGATTTGCGTAGTGGATACCATCAAATTCGTATGAAATTGGGAGATGAATGGAAAACAGCATTCAAAACTAAGTTTGGATTATATGAGTGGTTAGTCATGCCTTTTGGGTTAACTAATGCACCTAGTACTTTCATGAGATTAATGAACGAAGTTTTACGTGCTTTCATTGGACGATTTGTGATAGTTTACTTTGATGACATATTGATTTATAGCAGATCTTTGGAAGAACATTTGGAACATTTACGTGCTGTTTTTATTGCTCTACGTGATGCACGTTTGTTTGGTAACCTTGGGAAGTGCACCTTTTGCACCGACCGAGTATCTTTTCTTGGCTATGTTGTTACTCCACAGGGAATTGAAGGTGATAAAGCCAAGATTGAAGCTATTGAGAGTTGGCCGCAACCCAAAACGGTCACACAAGTGAGGAGTTTTCTTGGCCTCTCTGGATTCTATAGGCGTTTTGTGAGAGATTTCAGCACCATTGCTGCACCTCTCAATGAGCTTACAAAGAAAGATATGCCTTTTCTTTGGGGTACCGCACAGGAAGAAGCCTTCTCGGTATTGAAAGATAAGTTGACACATGCTCCTTTACTCCAACTTCCTGATTTTAATAAGACTTTTGAGCTTGAATGTGATGCTAGTGTAATTGGATTAGGCGGTGTGTTATTACAAGATGGCAAACCTGTTGCATACTTTTCTGAAAAATTGAGTGGGCCTAGTCTGAATTATTCTACTTATGATAAAGAATTATATGCTCTTGTTCGGACTTTAGAAACATGGCAACATTATTTATGGCCCAAAGAATTTGTTATACATTCTGATCATGAATCTTTGAAACATATTAAAAGTCAAGCTAAACTGAATCGTAGACATGCTAAATGGGTTGAATTCATTGAGACTTTTCCTTATGTCATTAAACACAAGAAGGGAAAAGAAAATGTTATTGCTGATGCATTGTCTCGCCGGTATACTATGCTTTCACAACTTGACTTCAAAATATTTGGTTTGGAGACCATCAAAGATCAATATGTGCATGATGCTGATTTTAAAGATGTAATGCAGAATTGTAAAGAAGGAAGAATGTGGAACAAGTTCATCGTTAACGATGGATTTGTGTTTCGTGCTAACAAGCTATGCATTCCAGCTAGCTCCGTTCGTCTTTTGTTGTTGCAGGAGGCGCATGGAGGAGGATTAATGGGACACTTTGGCGTGAAGAAGACGGAGGACGTACTTGCTACACATTTCTTTTGGCCAAAGATGAGACGGGATGTTGAGCGTTTTATTGCTCGCTGCACTACATGTCAAAAAGCTAAGTCACGACTCAATCCTCATGGTTTATATATGCCTTTGCCTGTACCTAGTGTTCCTTGGGAGGATATATCTATGGACTTTGTTTTAGGTTTACCTCGAACAAAGAAGGGGAGGGATAGCATATTTGTTGTCGTGGATAGATTCTCGAAAATGGCACACTTTATACCATGTCATAAAAGCGATGATGCTGTTAATGTTGCTGATTTGTTCTTTCGTGAAATTATTCGCTTGCATGGTGTGCCAAATACTATTGTTTCAGATCGTGATACTAAATTTCTTAGCCACTTTTGGAGATGTTTATGGGCTAAGTTGGGGACTAAACTGCTTTTTAGTACTACTTGTCACCCCCAAACTTTTGGACAAACTGAAGTAGTCAATAGAACGTTGTCTACTATGCTTAGGGTTGTTTTGAAGAATAATAAGAAAATGTGGGAGGAATGCTTGCCTCATATTGAATTTGCTTATAATCGTTCATTGCATTCTACTACTAAGATGTGCCCTTTTGAAGTTGTGTATGGTTTCCTACCTCGTGCACCTATTGATTTGTTGCCTCTTCCATCTTCGGAGAAGGTTAATTTTGATGCTAAACAACGTGCTGAATTGATTTTAAAAATGCATGAGTTAACTAAGGAAAACATTGAGCGTATGAATGCTAAATATAAACTTGCTGGAGATAAGGGTAGAAAACATGTTGTGTTTGCACCTGGAGATCTTGTTTGGTTACATTTGCGTAAGGATAGATTTCCGGATTTGCGCAAATCAAAGTTAATGCCACGTGCTGATGGTCCCTTTAAGGTGTTAGAGAAAATAAATGATAATGCATATAAACTTGAGCTGCCTGCAGATTTTGGGGTTAGTCCCACTTTGAACATTGCAGATTTGAAGCCTTATTTGGGTGAGGAAGATGAACTTCCGTTGATGACGACTTTATTTCAAGAAGGAGAGGATGATGAGGACATCAATACAATTGTTACACCCACAGCCCCTGCTGCTATAAATACTAAACCAATTACTAGAGCTCGCGCACGCCAACTAAATTACCAGGTACTTTCGTTTCTTGGTAATGATTCTAATGTTCATGAGAATATGATGCTGCCTAAATTGGATACATTTGTTTTGCTTACAAAGGAAGGGCCTAGCTTGGAGAAGGATGAACATTGGATTAAGAACAAGCATGGAGATGATGGCATGCGCAAGGGGAACAAGAACGGAGTTACAAGTGATGATTTCAGGACTTTGAAACCACCATAATGGGTGCATGAAGCCTTGGACGAAATATACAAGATGCCACTTCATAAATTTCGTCCTGAGGCTATTATAGGTGCTGCGTCACCTTATTATTGGGCCAGGCCCATGTAATTTCGAAATACATAAGTATAGGCTATTTTTAGAGTCCGTATGTGTGGGGAAACAAGAGATAGGGTTGATTTCGGACCCCTCCACCAAGGGTCACGAAATTCCCCCCTCTTCCTCCATATATACAGCCCTTAGGGCATCGTTTAGACTTTGGGTTTTGTTTAGATTAAAAGTTCGCCATAGCTGCAACTTCGCGTACTTCGTTTGTGTTCAACGACCAGACAAAGGCGTCACAGAACCCCACCTTGATCAATAAAGCTTTCATCTTATATTCGCAATATCCAGATTGCAATCTCAGTTTCTTGCTTGTTCTTTGTTTGCTCGCAGGAAACAGACCCTCGTGGTCAGGTTGATCGTGCTCCGGCGTGGTCAATAACCTCTCGGAGTTGGTTTAGCGATTGCTAAGGTGCGACATCCTCGCACGTTCGTAGTCGGATCGTCAAAGTCGACTTCCACCCAAGCGATATCCATCATCTCATCGAAAGACGGGACACCTTTGCCTCTATCAAGCGGGCTCGAGGAGGACAAGGACAGCGGCGAGGTTGAGGCATTGGTGTAGCGGCGGGGCGGGGCGCGTCGACGGCATCCGGCGAGGAGGGGGATGAGGACGACACGGTTCGGCGGGGAGGCGACGCCGACGAGGTGGCGGGCGCCCCGGTGAACGGCCGCAAGGGCGATCCGGTGGCGGCGGAGTCAATGTGGCAGCGGGGCGCCGGTGTGAGGCGGGGAGGTCCGGTGATGGTGTTGGGGGCGAGCGGTGTGTGCTCCCCTGATCCAGATCGAGGGGGAGGGGAACCGAGCAAGAAGGAGAGAGGTATCGAGGGAAGTGGGGGATCGTGGGGTGGTTGGGCTAGGGTTTTCGGGGGCGTGGGGTGTTAAGTGGGAACAGGGTGGGCCGGCTGGGCCGGTTCGCCCATGTGGGGAGGGGGTTGTTTCCTTTTTTCTCTCTGTTATTTGCCTTGTTTGCATTTTTCTTTTAGTACCAAATAAGTTTTGTTTTGAACAAAACTTGGCACATAAAACTAACACAATACCTTGAGATGGAACAGAAAGTTTGGGGTCAAAAGGAATTGTCTAATCAATTTTAGAAATTGAAAAGGACATCTTAAATACTGCTGGACCAGATAATAAATTCCCAGGGGCAATTTGGGAATTCCAAAAATGTTGGTTTCAACATGAAAAATATCTAGGGATTATTGTCCATAGGATGAACTATTTTATTTGCATGAAAGAAGAATCAAATATTTGACATGCAATTTGAATTTGAAGCCTATTTTGGACAAGTGGCATTTTGGGATGATGATCATGATGACATGACCTTTATTAGGGGGAGATTACTGTAGTGTGATGCTAGGGATGTTACAATGGGCATCTCCATAGCCCGTTGATTAGCCGCGTCGATGTGAGACTATCTTCCTTTTTTGACTTCCCGTTATTAATCTCTATCACTGCATTCTATTCCACCCATAATGCTATATTCATGGCTCACGCTTATGTATTGTGTGGGGGTTGAAAAAGATGAAACACATTAAAAAGTATAAACCAATTGCTCGACTTGTTATCGGGGTTGTACATGATTAATACATTGTGTGAAGAAAATGAAGCATGACAAGATTATATGATTTTGTAGAGATAGCGTTGCTTAGCACTTTTATTTTGAAAGGCATGATTGTATGTTGGTATGCCTGAGTATTAATGTCTTTATATCAAATTATAGACTATTGCTCTGAATAATTCAGATCTTAATATTCGTACCCTAAAAGAAAGGTTGCATGATGATGAGGACATCACTAACAAAGTTACACCCACAGCCCCTACTGATACATATACATGACCAATTACTAGAGCTCGTGCACGCCAATTAAATTACCAGGTATTTTCATTTCTTGATAACGATTCTAATGTTTGTGAGAATATGATGCTGCCTAAATTGGATACATTTGTCTTGATTACAAATGAAGGGCCTAGTTTGGACAAGAAAGATGATCATTGGAGCAAGATCAAGCATGGAGATGATGGCATGCGCAAGGGAAACAAAAACAGAGTTACAAGTGATGATTTCAGGACTTTGAAGCCACCATAATGAGTGCATGAAGCCTTGGACAAAATATACAAGATGCCACTTCATAAATTTTGTCCAAAGGCTATTATAGGTGCCGTGTCACCTTATTATTGGGCCAGGCCCATGTAATTTCGAAATACTTGAGTATAGGCTGTTTTTAGAATCTGTATGTGTGGAGAAACAAGAGTTAGGGTTGGTTTCAGACCTCTCCTCCAAGGGCCATGAAATTCCCCCCTCTTCCGCCATATATACAACCCTTAGGGCGTCGTTTAGACTTTGGGTTTTTTTTAGATTAAAGTCCGCCATAGCTGCAACTTCGCGTACTTTTTGTGTTCAACGACCAGACAAAGGCGTCACATAACCCCACCTTGATCAATAAAGCTTTCCTCTTATATTCGCAATATCCAGATTGCAATCTTAGTTTCTTGCTTGTTCTTCGTTTCCCTGCAGGAAACAAACCTTCGTGGTCAGGTTGATCATGCTCCAACGTGGTCAATAACCTCTCGGAGTTGGTTTAGCGATTGCTAAGGCGCGACGTCCTCGCACGTTCGTAGTCGGATTGTCAAAGTCGACTTCCTCCAAAACGATAGCCACCATCTCATCGAAAGATGGGCCACCTTTGCCTCTATCACATGATAAACATCTTAGGTAGCATTTCACATCAAAAATTCTGTTTTTATCATTACCTACTCAAGGACGAGCAGAAATTAAGTTTGGGGATGCTTGATACGTCTCCAATGTGTCTATAATTTTTGATTGTTCCATGCTATTATAATATCAATCTTTAATGTTTAATATAACTTTTTGTGCTAGTTTATATCATTTTTTGGGACTAAACTATTAACCCGGTGCCTAGTGCATGTTGCTGTTTTTTGCTTTTTTTTTGGTTTTCCAGGAAGTTAGCATCAAATGGAGTTCAAACGCTACGAATTTTTTTGACGAATTTTCTCTTGACAGAGGCCTTAAAATCTTCGGGGGGTGATGAGGACATCAATACCATTGTTACATCCACAACCCCTGCTGCTCTACATACTGGACAAATTACTAGAGCTCGCACATGCCAATTGAATTACCAAGTACTTTCGTTTCTTGGTGAAAATTCTAATGCTCATGATGATATGATATTGCCTAAATTGGATACATTTGTGTTGATTACTAATGAAGGGCCTAGCATGGACAAGAGGGATGAACACTTGAGCGGGATCAATCATGGAGATGAACGCGCGCGCGAAGGGATCCAGAATGGCGTTTCTAGTGCATATTTGAGCACTTTGAAGCCTCTGTGATGACCTACAAGGACATGGACGAAATATACAAGATGCCACTTCATAGATTTCGTCCGGAGGCTATTATAGGTGCTGCATCACCTTATTATTAGGCCAGGCCCATGTAATTTCGAAATACTTGAGTATAAGCTGTTTTTAGAGTCCGTATGTGTGGGGAAACAAGAGTTAGGGTTGGTTTCGGACCCCTCCTCCAAGGGCCATGAAATTCCCCCCTCTTCCTCCATATATACAGCCCTTAGGGCATTGTTTAGACTTTGGGTTTTGTTTAGATTAAAAGTTTGTCATAGCTGCAACTTCGCGTACTTTGTTTGTGTTCAACGACCAGACCAAGGCGTCACAGAACCCCACTTGATCAATAAAGCTTTCCTCTTTAATTCGCAATATCCAGATTGCAATTTCAGTTTCTTGCTTGTTCTTCATTTGCTTGCAGGAAATAGACCCTCGTGGTTGATACGTCTCCAACGTATCTATAATTTTTGATTGTTCCATGCTATTATATTATCTGTTTTGGATGTTTTATATGCATTCTTATGCTCTTTTATATTATTTTTGGGACTAACCTATTAACCTAGAGCCTAGTGCCAGTTTCTATTTTTCCTTGTTTTAGAGTTTCGCAGAAAAGGAATATCAAACAGAGCCCAAACGGAATGAAACTTTCGCGATGATTTTTCTTGGACCAAAATACATCTAGAGGACTTGGAGTACACGTCAGGGAAGCCACGAGGTGGCCATAAGGACGGAGGGCGTGCCCAGGGGGTAGGGCACGCCCCCACCCTTGTGGGCCCCCTCATGACTCCATCGACCTATTTCTTCCGCCTATATATTCTCAAATATTCCCAAACCAACCAGGAGAACCACGAAAACACTTTTCCACCACCGCAACCTTCTGTACCCGTGAGATCCCATCTAGGGGCCTTTTCTGGCATCCTATCGGAGGGGGATTCAATCACGGAGGGCTTCTACATCAACACCATTGCCTCTCCGATGAAGCGTGAGTAGTTTACCACAGACCTACAGGTCCATAGCTAGTAGCTAGATGGCTTCTTCTCTCTCTTTGATTCTCAATACCATGTTCTCCTCGATGTTCTTGGAGATCTATTCGATGTAATACTCTTTTGTAGTGTGTTTGTCGAGATCCGATGAATTGGGGATTTATGATCAGCTTATCTATGAATATTATTTGAATCTTCTCTGAATTCTTATATGCATGATTTGATATCTTTGCAAGTCTATTCGAACCATTGATTTGGTTTGGCCAACTAGATTGGTTTTTCTTGTAATAGGATAAGTGCTTAGTTTTTGGTTCAATCTTGCGGTGCTTGATCCCAGTGACAGAAGGGGAACGGACACGTATTGTATTGTTGCCATCGAGGATAACAAGATGGGGTTTTCATCATATTGCTTGAGTTTATCCCGCTACATCATGTCATCTTACTTAATGCGTTACTCTGTTCTTCATGAACTTAATACTCTAGATGCAGGCAGGAGTCAATCGATGTGTGGAGTAATAGTAGTAGATGCAGGCAGGAGTCGGTCTATTTGATACAGACGTGATGCCTATATTCATGATCATTGCTTGAGATAGCGTCATAACTTTGCGCTTTTCTATCAATTGCTCGATAGTAATTTGTTCACCCACCATAATATTTTCTATTTTGAGAGAAGCCTCTAGTGAAACCTATGCCCCCGGGTCTATTTTCCATCATATAAGTTTCCGATCTACAATTTTAGTTTCCGATTTACTTTCTTTTCAATCTTTTAATTTCGTTCCATAAACCAAAAATATTACTTTACCGTTTATCCATCTCTATCAGATCTCACTTTGCAAATAACCGTGAAGGGATTGACAACCCCTTTATCGCGTTGGGTGGAAGTTGGTGTTTGTTTGTGCAGGTATTCGGTGACTTGAGCAATGTCTCCTACTGGATTGATACCTTGGTTCTCAAAACTGAGGGAAATACTTACTGTACTTTGCTGCATCACCCTTTCCTCTTCAAGGGAAAAACCAACACAAGCTCAAGAAGTAGGAGGAAGAATCTCTCGCACCGTTGCCGGGGAGATCTATGCCAAGTCAGACATACCAAGTACCCATCATAAACTCTCATCTCTTGCACTACATTATTTGCCATTCGCCTCTCATTTTCCTATCCCCCACTTCTAAAATGATTTTCGAAAAGATTTTCCCTTTTCTTCGCCCTTCTTCCATTTGTCCTTCTGTTTGCTCGTGTTGTCATGTGCCTTCTATTTGCTTGCATATTTGCTTGCTAAAAATCTATTCATATGGATCCTCATCCTCTTGCTAATCTTTTTAAAAGATCCAATTATGATGAACCAATTGCTAGTGAGTTTTGTGCACTAGATTGTCTTTATGAGGTTTTGGTTGAAATTCATGAATCTGAAAATTGTGATGAAGTGTTCAAAGAAGAAATTTATGAAGTGATTCATGATAGCTCCTTGAATGAAAAGCATGATTGCAATGATATAATTATAAATTCTATTAATGTCAATTGTGTTAATGATATGCAAAACCCTAAGCTTGGGGATGCTAGTTTTGCTATGTCCACTACTTGTTGCAATGATCATGATTGGGGTGATTCTTCTTATAATCTTGAAAATTTATTTAAGCCCCATGATGAATATGAGATTGATAATAATATTTGAAATAATACTGAAAGTGGGTTTGGAAGAGTGTCAACTTTAGATCCTACATATTTGGATAATGTTCAATCTTATGAAGTTTTCGATAAAAGTGGGTTCAGAGAGGTCATGACTTTATTTTATGATAATCCCACTATTTCGTAAGAGTGTCAACTTTGCATGCATGTGGATCATGAATGATAGAAGCGTAGGTGTCCCGATGTTTCAGTGAGATGGTGGCTATCGTTTTCTGTGGGAGTCGACCTTGACGATTCGACTACGAACGTGCGAGACATCACGCCTTAGCAATCGCTAAACCAACTTCCCAGGGGTTATTGACCACGCCAGAGCACGATCAACCTAATCACGAGGGTCTATTTCCTACGAGCAAACGAAGAACAAGCAAGAAACCGAGATTGCAATCTGGATATTGCGAATATAAGAGGAAAGGTTTATTAATGAAGGTGGGGTTTTGTGACGCCTTTGTCTGGTCATTGAACACAAACGAAGTACGCGAAGTTGCAGCTATGGCAAACATTTAATCTAAACAAAACCCAAAGTCTAAACGATGCCCTAAGGGCTGTATATATGGAGGAAAGAGGGGGGAATTTCGTGGCCCTTGGACGAGGGTCCGAAACCAACCCTAACTCTTGTTTCCCCACACATACGGACTCTAAAAACAACCTATAATCAAGTATTTCAGAATTACATAGGCCTGGCCCAAAAATTAGGTAACGCAGCACCTAGAATAGCCTATGGACGAAATTTATGAAGTGGCATCTTGTATATTTCCTCCAAGGCTTCATGCACTCATTATGGTGGCTTCAAAGTCCTGGAATCATCACTTGTAACTCCATTCTCGTTCCCCTTGCGCATGCCATCATCTCCATGCTTGAACTTGCTCCAAGGTTCATCTTTCTTGTCTACGCTAGGACCTTCATTTGTAAGCAAAACAAATGTATCCAATTTAGGCAGCATCATATTCTCATGAACATTAGAATCGTTACCAAGAAATGAAAGTACCTGGTAATTCAATTGGCGTGCGCGAGCTCTAGGAATTGGTCCAGTATGTATAGCAGCAGAGGCTGTGGGTGTAACAATGGTATTGATGTCCTCATCATCCCCCCTTCTTGAAATGAAGTCGTCCTCGACAGAAGCTCATCTTCCTCACCCAAATAAGGCTTCAAATCTGCAATGTTAAAAGTGGGACTAACCCCAAAATCTGCACGCAGCTCAAGTTTATATGCATTATCATTTATTTTCTCTAACACCTTAAAGGACCATCAGCACGTGGCATTAGCTTTGATTTGCACAAATTAGGAAATCTATCCTTACGCAAATGTAACGAAACAAGATCTCCAGGTGCAAACACAACATGTTTTCTACCCTTATCTCCAGCAATTTTATATTTAGCATTCATACGCTCAATGTTTTCCTTAGTTAACTCATGCATTTTTAAAATCAATACAACACGTTGTTTAGCATCAAAATTAATCTCCTCCGAAGATGGAAGAGGCAACAAATCAATAGGTGCATGAGGTAGGAAACCATACATAATTTCAAAAGAGCACATCTTAGTAGTAGAATGCAATGAACAATTATAAGAAAATTCTATGAGGCAAGCATTCTTCCCACATTTTCTTATTATTCTTGAAAACAGCCCTAAGCATAGTAGACAATGTTCTATTGACTACTTCAGTTTGTCCATCAGTTTGGGGTTGACAAGTAGTACTAAAAAGCAGTTTAGTCCCCAACTTAGCCCATAAACATCTCCAAAAGTGGCTAAGAAATTTAGTATCACGATCTGAAACAATAGTATTTGGCACACCATGCAAGCGAATAATTTCACGAAAGAACAAATCAGCAACATTAACAGCATCATCGCTTTTATGACATGGTATAAAGTGTGCCATTTTCGAGAATCTATCCACGACAACAAATATGCTATCCCTCCCCTTCTTTGTTCGAGGTAAACCTAAAACAAAGTCCATAGATATATCCTCCCAAGGAACACTAGGTACAGGCAAAGGCATATATAAACCATGAGGATTGAGTCGTGACTTAGCTTTTTGACATGTAGTGCATCGAGCAATAAAATGCTCAACATCCCGTCTCATCTTTGGCCAAAAGAAATGTGTAGCAAGTACGTCCTCCGTCTTCTTCACGCCAAAGTGTCCCATTAATCCTCCTCCATGCGCCTCCTGCAACAACAAAAGACGAACGGAGCTAGCTGGAATGCATAGCTTGTTAGCACGAAACACAAATCCATCGTTAACGATAAACTTGTTCCACATTCTTCCTTCTTTACAATTATGCATTACATCTTTAAAATCAGCATCATGCACATATTGATCTTTGATGGTCTCCAAACCAAATATTTTGAAGTCAAGTTGTGAAAGCATAGTATAGCGACGAGATAATGCATCAGCAATAACATTTTCTTTTCCCTTCTTGTGTTTAATGACATAAGGGAAAGTCTCAATGAATTCAACCCATTTAGCATGTCTATGATTCAGTTTAGCTTGACTTTTAATATGTTTCAAAGATTCATGATCAGAATGTATAACAAATTCTTTGGGCCATAAATAATGTTGCCATGTTTCTAAAGTATGAACAAGAGCATACAATTCTTTATCATAAGTAGAATAATTCAGGCTAGGCCCACTCAATTTATCAGAAAAGTGTGCAACAGGTTTGCCATCTTGTAAAAACACACCTCCTAATCCGATTCCACTAGCATCACATTCAAGCTCAAAAGTCTTATTAAAATCAGGAAGTTGGAGTAAAGGAGCATGTGTCAACTTATCTTTTAATACTATGAAGGCTTCTTCATGTGCGGTGCCCCAAACAAAAGGCACATCCTTCTTTGTAAGCTCATTGAGAGGTGCAGCAATGGTGCTGAAATCTCTCACAAAACGCCAATAGAATCTAGCGACGCCAAGAAAACTCCTCACTTGTGTGACTATTCTAGGCTGCGGCCAACTCTCAATACCTCCATCTTGGCTTTATCAACTTCGATTCCCTGTGGAGTAACAACATAGCCAAGAAAAGATACTCGGTCGGTGCAAAAGGTGCACTTCCCAAGGTTAACAAACAAACGTGCATCACGTAGAGCAATAAAAACAACATGTAAATATTCCAAATGTTCCTCCAAAGATCTGCTATAAATCAGAATATCATCAAAATAGACAACCACAAATCGTCCAATGAAAGCACGTAAAACTTCGTTCATTAATCTCATGAAAGTACTAGGTGCATGAGTTAACCCAAAAGGATGACTAACCACTCATATAACCCAAACTTAGTTTTAAATGTTGTTTTCCATTCATCTCCCAATTTCATATGAATATGATGGTATCCACTACGCAAATCAACTTCGGAGAATATTGTAGAGCCATCAATTCATCAAGCATGTCATCCAGCCTAGGAATAGGATGACAATAATGAATCGTAATATTATTAAGGCCTCTAGAATCAACACACATACACGACGTACCATCCTTTTTTGGCACTAGTATAATAGGAACAACACAAGGACTAAGATATTCGCATATATAACCTTTGTCGAGCAGCTCTTGTACTTGACGCATAATCTCCTTCGTCTCCTCTGGATTGGTATGGTATGGCGCACGGTTTGGCAGCGAGGCACCGGGAATTAAGTCAATCTGATGCTCAATCCCTTGAATAGGTGGTAATCCCGGTGGCACGTCTTGTGGAAAGACATCAGCGAACTCCTGCAAAATGTTAGTGACAACGGGAGGCAAAGAGGAAGGTACATCATCGAAAGAAAATAATGCCTCTTTGCACACAAAAGCATAGCAAACAGATTTGCTGAAATCTAGATCATCAATGTTAGATTTGGTGGCAAGTAAACATGCACTTTTCAATGTAATTTCAGAAGAAACACTAGATGGTTTATTATTAGGCTTCATTTGTTGCTCAAATTCTTTTGCCACAATCTAATTTTCACTCTTATTTTTCTCCTATTTTGCTTTATTAGCTCTATTAATTTCATCTTTCAAAATGGAATCATGAGTCATAGGAAGCAAAGTAATATTTTTGTCCTTATGAACAAGAGTATACTGATTGTTTCTACCATGGTGTACATAATTTTTATCAAATTGCCATGGTCTACCAAGTAATAAGGAACATGCTTGCATAGGTACCACATCACAATCAACATAATTAGCATATGTAGAGATACTAAAATGCACACGAACAGTATGTGTTACCTTAAGCTTGCTGTTGTTGTTGAACCATTGGATGTAGTAAGGATGTGGGTGTGGTCTTGTGGTGAGGGATAGCTTCTCCACCATCTCCATGCTAGCCAAGTTGTTGCAGCTCCCTCCATCTATGATGACGCGAACAAAACATTCCTTCACAACTCCCTTTGTATGGAACAAATTATACCTCTGATTTTGCTCAGCTTGTGTGACATGCGCACTCAAAACACGTTGAGCAACTAAACATTCATACCTGTCAGCGTCTTCAGGAGCAATGTATTGCGTCTCATGATCAGACTCATCTCCACCGTGTTCTTCACTGGTAATAAGAGCCAAAGTCTCCTCATCATGGTCACTAGCAGACTCATACCCACCATCCTCAGTAACAATCATCACATGCATAGATGGGCATTCTCTCGCATAATGACATCCTTGCAACGACGACAAATAATATCACGTGTTTGCCCTGTTGATGCCATGGATGAAGAAGAGCTCTATGTAGGACCACAAGGTGTGCTCTTGGCAGATAGTGGTGGTTGTGCCTGCTTTCTTGTATCACGGTTGGAGGTGGCAGCTGATGGAGGTGCCGGTCTAGCAGAACGTGTGGAAGTAGAGAATGCATGTGTTGTCCATGATGAAAGTCGACCTGCAGAAAAGTTAGTTCATGTCAATGCCTGTCGATCCTGCACTTCACGTTCATCTTTGCAAGCAAGATGGAATAAACGAGTGATATTATTATATTCCTTATACTCTAGAATGATCTCAATCTCTTTATTTAATTCACCCATAAAACATGCAAGCATAGCTCAACAATACCACATCTAATCATACCAGTTTGTAATTCCTGATAATATTCTTCTACATAATTTTTTCCTTGTCTCAAATGCTGCAATTTTTGAAGCAATTCACGTTGATAATATGGTGGAACCCAGCAAGTACACATAGAATTTTTCAAAGCAGCCCAAGTAGCTGGAATAGGATATAATCTACAATGTTCAGACCACCAAACACATGCAAAACTAGTGAAAGCACAAAAAAACAGCAGGAACTCGTCTCTCCTCAGGATATTGTAAACATGTAAAACATTGTTCAGTTTCTAACTCCCAAGTAAGATATATATCAGGAACATATCTACCCTCAAATGGTGGAATATTCAATTTTAGTTTAGGAAGATGGTCATGATCTAGTACCTCAGGTGGTGGTGCGGCCCTACCGTTGTGATGATATGCATGAGGACGACCTCGTGGTGGTGGTTCTGGTTGTTGCACGTAGTTCTGATTTCGATCAACCTCATCCTCATAATGGTCCTCCACCTCTGTAGTAGCAGCAGGAGCTACAGAAGCATCAACTACAACGACACCAGAATTTTGACCAGGCTCAAGGGGAACGCTCAATGCTTGTCCCACTTGATTTGGAAGGCGATGTTGTTGTTGTTGTTGTTGATGTAGAGGTGCGACATGTGCAGCGGGCAGTGGTTGTGGAAGACGCTCGAGTACTTCACCGAACTTGGCATCCAACTTGGTGTCAATTGTCTTCTCAACGTCATCAATCCTCTTCAGTTCCTTCCAGAAGGTGGCCATGACGTCTTCCACCTGTTGACTCAACATTTGCTGAAATTTATCATGAAGCTCCTTTTTCGTCATGTTCTCCCAGTCAATCTCGTCGGCTTGTGGTCCTGCCATGGTTAGCAGCAATAGAAACACACAATAATATGATCCTACAGACTACCAGAAAGTGGCAGCGTGTCACAAATCCGTCAAGCAAATCTCAAATTCGTACCAGTTCTTACCAAGTGACAGGTGGTGATTGGCAACCATTGTAGTCAAAACTCTCAAAGCTTGGATAGAGCGATTACCAGGGAGAGTCAAACGCATGATGTAGATGTTTGTGGAGCTGGGAAGGCTTATAATATGGTAGCAAAAAGGGTCAACAATAATCAGTTCAGAGATGCAAAGTTGAATAAACGCTCAACGACGGTACTATGCTGGTCCTAGGCTAGATCATACTAGAGATGCATGCCTAGAACACTAACAAAATCACGGCGCGACATAGAAACAAGGGAAAAGCCCAGTCTGGAATTTTTTCGCTCCTTTTTTGCGAAAAATCACTATAATGGCGAGTGTCTCAAAACTCTTCCCAAGTCAAATTGACAAGATAGGCGCGGATTTTTTTTGACTATTTTTTTTCTGGAAATCAGGGTAGTGATGACGAAAAAGTGCAACAAAAAAATCACTATGATGGCGAGTGTCTCAAAAGACTCAGAAAAGCCTAAAAACAGGATAGGGAAAAAAATTTCCGCCTGCCAAAATTTTGGCCTAAAAAATGCCCGGGGATCTCCAGACTTTTTTTTCCCGAATCCTACTCAGGTAAGGAAACACGAAATAGAAAATAGATGGATCTCGAAAACAAACCTAATATGAAAAAGAACTCGGATTGGTGGTGGACAGGTGGATGTATATGTGGACTCAGATTGGTGGTGGACAAGTGGATGTATATGTGGACCTCGGATTGGTGGTAGACAGGTGAATGTATATGTGGACTCCGATTGGTGTTGGACAGGCGGATGTATAGGGCAGCTGTAAGGAATATGTTGGTGGTGGTGGTATATTGTCAGGACCCCGATTCTAAGTCACACCGATCTGGCCTGTAACACCTCATATCACTTTGCGGCCTCACGCACGGTATTCCCACGGGTGTCGCCTTACCATGGCCCGGGACCGTTTGCGCCTTTTGGCCCACGTATATGATAGTGTCGCTAGCATCCATAGGACAGAGAACCCGGGCCGACATGACTAGTCGTGAACCCAAAGTGGCACTAACTTACGGGGACAGGCATACATGAATCAACATCGAGCATGTCGGTCAGCAGTGTGTGAATCCGGGCTGTAGCACTGGGCTAACAGGACTCCGGGGACCCGAGCTGTAGCAGGCTAGGCAGGACTCCGGATGTCACCGCGTGACATTTCCCCAAAGGGACAGACACAGGAACGAAGTGAATCACATGTCGGCCAGTCAAGTGTTCCGGAGCAGTAGTGCTGGGCTAGCAGGACTCCGGTGAACCGGGCTGTAGCGCACTACTATGGCTCATGGAAGCACAAGACTACATTTCCCCATAAGAGAGGCTACCATGGATAAACAACTAGGTTGTCGGATCCCACACATACCAAGCATTTCTATCATACACACAATATGCTCGATATGTGTAAATACAACATGGCATCACAACATAACTCTATGACTCAAGTATTTATTCCTTAGGCTCCGAGGAGCCAAGTATTACAAACATGGGTCTCATGACCCAACATACGGAGCATACAAGCAACAAGCACATGCGGAAGCTTAACTTGTCTGAGTACAGACAACTACAAATGAAGAAGGCTCAGAAGCCTGACTATCTACAAGACCCTCCCAAGGGTACAAGATCGTAGCTGAGGTAACAAGCTAAACGTCGAAGTCCAAGCGGAACTACTAGCGAGACTGAAGTCTCTCTACAAAACATAAAATAAGCAAACGTGAGTACAAATGTACCCATCAAGACTTACATCAGAACTATCTACATATGCATCAGTATCAACAAAGGGGTGGTGGAGTTAACTGCAGCAAGCCAGCTTTAACTCGGTGGCTAACCTGAACTACGACTGCAAGTAACTCTTTTGAGGTGGCGCACACGAGTCCACAAATTCACCATACCAATACACCACTATGGATCTGAAGGAAATATGCCCTAGAGGCAATAATAAAGTTATTATTTATTTCCTTATATCATGATAAATGTTTATTATTCATGCTAGAATTGTATTAACCGGAAACATAATACATGTGTGAATACATAGACAAATAGAGTGTCACTAGTATGCCTCTACTTGACTAGCTCGTTAATCGAAGATGGTTATGTTTCCTAACCATGAACAAAAGAGTTGTTATTTGATTAACGGGATCACATCATTAGGAGAATGATGTGATTGACATGACCCATTCCATTAGCTTAGCACCCGATCATTCAGTATGTTGCTATTGCTTTCTTCATGACTTATACATGTTCCTATGACTATGAGATTATGCAACTCCCGTTTACCGGAGGAACACTTTGTGTGCTACCAAACGTCACAACGTAACTGCGTGATTATAAAGGAGCTCTACAGGTGTCTCCAAAGGTAAATGTTGGGTTGGCGTATTTCGCGATTAGGATTTGTCAGTCCGATTGTCAGAGAGGTATCTCTGGGCCCTCTCGGTAATGCACATCACATAAGCCTTGCAAGCATTGCAACTAATGAGTTAGTTGCAAGATGATGTATTACGAAACGAGTAAAGAGACTTACCGGTAACGAGATTGAACTAGGTATTAAGATACCGACGATCGAATCTCGGGCAAGTAACATACCGATGACAAAGGGAACACCGTATGTTGTTATGCGGTCTGACCGATAAAGATCTTCGTAGAATATGTGGGAGACAATATGAGCATCCAGGTTCCGCTATTGGTTATTGATCGGAGACATGTCTCGGTCATGTCTACATTGTTCTCGAACCCGTAGGGTCCGCACGCTTAAGGTTTCGATGATAGTTATATTATGAGTTTATAAGTTTTGATGTACCGAAGGAGTTCGGAGTCCCGGATGAGATCGGGGACATGACGAGGAGTCTCGAAATGGTCGAGACATAATGATCGATATATTGAACGACTATATTCGGACATCGGAAAGGTTTGAGTGATTCGGGTATTTTCGGAGGTACCGGGGAGTTACGGGAATACGAGGAAGAAGCAATGGGCCTTAATGGGCCTTAGTGGGAAGGACCAGGAGGTGGCGTGCGCCCCTCCCAAGCCCAGTCCGAATTGGACAAGGGGTTTGGGGCACGGCCCCTCTCTCCCTTCCTTCCCCCCTTCCCCCCTTTCCCCCCTTCTCCTAGTTGGACTAGGAAAGGAGGAAACCTACTCCAACTAGGAGTAGGAATCCTACTCCCCTGGCGCGCCCCTCCTAGGGCCGGCCTCCTCCCCCCTTGCTCCGTTATATACGGGGGCAGGGGGCACCCCTAGACACACAAGTTGATCCACGTGATTGTTCTCTTAGCCGTGTGCGGTGCCCCCCTCCACCATAATCCTCGATAATATTGTAGCGGTGCTTAGGCGAAGCCCTGCGACAGTAGAACATCAAGATCGTCACCACGCTGTCGTGCTGACGGAACTCTTCCCCGACACTTTGCTGGATCGGAGTCCGGGGATCGTCATCGAGCTGAACGTGTGCTAAAACTCGGAGGTGCCATAGTTTCGGTGCTTGATCGATCGGGCCGTGAAGACGTACGACTACATCAACCGCGTTGTCATAACGCTTCCGCTGTCGGTCTACGAGGGTACGTAGACAACACTCTCCCCTCTCGTTGCTATGCATCACCATGATCTTGCGTGTGCGTAGGAAAATTTTGAAATTACTACGTTCCCCAACAGGATCTGCTCCCATCTCCCTGCGAGAACGCCATCCATAGCACTCACACTTATCTTGCACATTTTAGAGTATTCACTTTCACTTGTCTGTGAACTATGCAAGGGGTCCAAGTTTCCATATCCGAGGAATCCGACTATTCGAATAGATAATGATAACCCTGCAGGGGTGTACTTCTTCACGCATGCTCTCGCCACTTACCACCATGTACACATCGTGTATCTCGGAAACCTTCAAGCGGAAGCCTGGCGAGGGAGTCAGCCACGACCTGACTAACCAACAAGTCTCTAGTCCAGGTTTATCGCCTATTCAGGTTCCATCCGCAAGAAGATCCGGCTGGACAGAGATCATGTTGATTAATAAGTCGAGAGGGGCACTTAAGCATTCCAATGCGTGGTAGTAGCTGTTCATGGATCACAAACACAGAACTCAATTCCCGAGGACGGCTGCAATGAGACAACCCACCATGTACTCCTACATGGCCTCTCACCGCTACCTTTACCAAATCGTGTTCACACACTTAGCTCTCAACGGTAGGACATGTTCACCACATTCCAATTCATCCCCGATGAATTAGACCTGACTCAACCATAAGCAGTAGCAGGCATGACAAACAAGCACGAATGAGTAGGCACATCAGGGCTCAAACAACTCCTACTCATGCTAGTGGGTTTCATCTATTTACTGTGGCAATGACAGGTCATGCAAAGGAAAGGGGTTCAACTACCGCAGCATGTAACAGTTGAATCGTTGTTGTCCTAATGCAGTAAAAGAGAGCAGGAGCGAGAGAGTGGGATTGTATCGGAATGAACAAGGGGTTTTTGCTTGCCTCACACTTCTGAAGAGGAACACAATTCATCGGTGTCATCGTTCTCGTCGTCGGTACACGTCTACCGAGAGGGTACAAACATCAGCAACTGAGAAAGAACACAATCAATGCAATGCGGCAATATGATGCATGATCATGACATGGCAATATGCTAAGATTTGAGCTAATGTATCTAGCTATGATTTAAATGAAGTTGGTTTGAATACATGATTCAAGTTCCAACTCCATATATGATTATTTAAATGCCCTTTATTTGTTTTGTCCAAAACAGAGGACAAACATTGCTCAAACATGCATGAAAATGGTACAGATGGATTCCTTGAATTTTTCTGATAATTTTTCATATATAAATTATTTCATTCTGAGCTACGGTTGAATTTCTATGATTTTAGAAGTTTTGGATATTTTCTGAAATAGATAAATCATTTTATGACTTATTTAAAATCCAGAAAAGAGTTATTGTGTCATCATGACATCATCATGATGTCAGCAGGTCAACGGGGCACGGTCCAGGTCAAACTTGACCAGTGGGACCCACTGGTCAGTGAACCAGTGACATTTAGTGTCACAGACAAGTGGGTCCGGTCAACGGCCACGTCAGCGAGGTCAACGCTGACGCGTGGGGCCACTGTGTTTAGATTAATCTTAATCTATTTTTGTCAACTGGTTAGTTAGGCAGCGGGGCCCGCATGCAGCGAGAGTGTGGGTTAATTAGCAGGGTCATTAACTGCTAATGATGGTGCCACGTCGACGGCTAAACGCCGGTGCTAAGCACAGCACGATGGGGTCGCCCGTCTAGCCAACTCCAGCGATGAGAGGTCGCGCGGCTGGGCGCGTTGGAATGCCCGCAGCTGGGCGCATCCGATGGTGGTGCTGGCTGGACCTGGGGTGGTCTGTGGCGGCGCCGGCGATGACAACAGCGGCGGCCGGAGTTCGGGTGTTGGCGGGGTTGGTGCTAGGGTGCACGGTAGGGCGAGTGAGTGTGTGGGTTAGGCTCCTGGGGGCCTCCTGAGCACGTTGATGCGCTCCGACACGAGCGGCAGGAGCTTTGGCCGCGGTGGCGCCATGGCCGGCGGAACTGAGCTCACGGCTCTAGCGGTGACAGCTGCTAGAGGACGAGCTAGAGGAGGGGAACAAGGGGGGATAGGAGAGGAGCTCACTGCGGGGCTAGCAGAGGTGACGGTGACGTCGGGAAAGCGCTGGGGCCGGCGAATCAACGGTGGCGATCTCGGGCGCCCGTCGGTGAAGACGATGACGAGGACGACGATGTAGGGCAGTCGAGGACGCGTGAGTTGGTGGGGAGGACGAGAGAGTCGAGGCGGAGCTCCCTGGCAGGTCGAGTGAGCGCGAGGAGCACGGTGGCTGTGATTACGGCGAGCGGCGGCGGCGACCGTGCTTGGTGGTGCTGCGGGAAGAGAGCAGAGGGGGGAAAAGGGTCCTGGGAGAGAGGGGAGAGGTGCAGGGGGTCGAGGGCGTCTCCGTGGCGCCGTTTAGGCGCACCGGGGAGGAGCCACGCAGGCAGGGAGGGAGGAGGTGGCCGGCGCGGGGCGGGCACGTGCCTCCGTCCTCCTGGCAGGGGAGGAAGACAACAGGGAGCGGTGGTGGTGGGTTGGGCCGGCCAGCTGCAGTGCTGGGCCGGTTGGTGGCGCCAGGTAAGGCCGAGGTAACTTTCTCTCTCTCTGTTTTCTTTATTTTAGTTTCTGTTTTCTATTTTCATTTCTGTTTTGGGTTTAGTAAAAATACTAAACATTTCCATAAATCCTGAAATATGTTTTGGGCACTATTTGAATTATTTCCAACAGCCCCAAATTGTTTCCAGAATTATTTGAGCATTTCAAATATTTATAGTATTTAAATGCCCAAATTCAAATACTCGAAGATTTAATTCAAAGCCCACATATGTCCTACAAAAATGTAAACCATTTATGGTAGATGCTGCCACCTTAATCCAGAAATGATGAACATTTTTAAAGGGCATTTTGAGTTCATTGAAAAAGATTTTATAGTTGGGCCTAGTTGCATTGTTTTGGTGCTAGGGGTTTGATCATCCCCCATTTCAAGTTTAACAAAATTTGAACATGATGCATGGATGCAATGCCACTAATTACAAGCATTAATCTAGGGCTGTGACAACTCACCCCCACTAAACAAGAATCTCATCCCGAGATTCAAGACGTGAGGTAAGAAGACAGAGGGGACACAGAGCTAACACAATCTTCACGATTCAGGTTGCACTTCATAAGAATGTTAATTCGATCATCATCTTTGTCTCGACGTCTTGCTCTGAGAACTTCATCGATATCTAACATGACAACGAGAAGAAAGGGAGAATTGTAGAAGAATCGATCTTCTTGAGGTTCGAGCAACTTAGGATCATCTTAATGATCACAAGATCAACTCACGAGATGAGATGTAGAAACATCTCTAGAGCTGAGAGGCAAAACATGCATCAGGAGGGACGAAAGAAACAATTTGATGAGGGTTTCAAAGTAGCGAGGAAACAATTACCATGATCCCATATGGGGCACCTTGGGAGAGGTGACTCGTAAAATTATTCCCTTAAGTGGCAAAAAGAATTACTTTTGATTCAGAGATCATTGAAACTCTTTATACCAGCCTAAGGCAATTCACAAATGATCATTTGACGGAGTTCAAGGGAACGACATATTCGGGCTAGAATGAATGATGTGGGATACTTGTTGAAGACAACGCAATGGATGATTTCTGCTTATCATCGGAGACAGATGGGACCCATGGTAAGTCCACTTTTGAAGATGATCCTGAACAACAACTACTGAGGTGCAAGCTGGGAATAAAATGCAAATGTTGGGAATGATTCTGGTAACTGGGGAAGAACTCAATAGTCGAGAGTGTTTCCAATGTTCCAATGGTTATAGAATCATCGAAGAAACTGAGAGCACAAGGATCCCTAAGGAACAACTTCAAGAATAAGTCATGCGAAATCCTCATGGGAGGTGACCAAACGGCTTAATCAAGATACTACAACAAGAGTGCTTCCAGCTAGGTGTGTCCACTCCACTGGAACCTATATCATAGTTCTCGGAAGAAGTTCCAACCATCATATCTGCCTGAGATCCAAATCTGGTTGGTAACAGGATAATTCAGACAATGTGTCTGGAAAGAAAGTTTGCAACACAAATCGACGAGATGGCGTTGCGAGATTCTCGAGAAATGGACTATGGTAGTAAGCTCCAAAACATGAGCTGGTTCTGCTACACACATGTGAACATGTTGTCCAAGACAAGCAGGACCATAGAGTAGTCTTACAATAAAACACTACCAAAGTTCAGGTGAGGAACCATCATCGAGGACAACGGAATCTTGTGTATGACCTAGGATAGCACAACAACTCCTTTTCCTTGAACAAGTCAATCAGTGGCTTAGTGTGCTACGGAATTTATATGGAATGAAGATGATCAGTCTAACAGACCACGAAATACTTTGCACATGCATGGCTAACTCGGAATGATTCCAGAGGAGGTAAAACAAGTCTTCTCAAATTCATGGCGGCAACTTGCATCAATTGCACAAGAATTAGAGAAAGTCACTTCTTTCATCCAAAGATATACTTCATGAACGGACCATGAAAGCATTTCTCACAAGTTTCCAACACTAGCTGGATGCTCAACATGAATCATGGGGGAGATAAAATGCTGCTGATGGGCTCCACAGCAGCTCATCGAAATTTCCATATCACTAGACTTCCACCATCATGTGAACATGGTGATAGCATTGGTTAGACCAAAAGATGTAATGGTGTATGCTCAAGGGATCAACCACGAGTAAGACAACATTACAAACATCATTGGTTCTGATTTGACTTGACGATAGCCCATACTCAAATCAAAGTTTTGACAAGGCAATAGATCCAACAACTGATCACAAGGACCAACCGATGGAGATATCATCTTTCTTCAACACACACACAAAAACAAGGATATCCCTTTGGAACGAACTAAGTTAGGCAAGCTTTTATCTTCCAACTCTCCAAGTTGTTGTTTAGCTTAACCAACTAGCTCAGGGGTATCCAACACAGATTCTTGGAGAAAAGGCATGGCTACAAGAACCCAACTTGATCACGAACTCAACATAGCGGTCAGGTGACAACCTGGTAACACTTCCAAGAAGATATTCGGAAAATCACGAACCACCGATATATTACTAAGCTCGAGAACAATCTTGCTTTTTTAGGGCAAGACGATATGATCAAATAGGCAAGGATTGACACTATCCTAACTCATTGATCGAAAAAAGTGCACCGGAAATAAGGGCTAGGTAGCACGATAAACCTTAGGGGGATGATTCAATAATCAACGTGCTAAGGATAAGATTATTGTCCATTAACTACCAAGCAACACAGTTGCTAGGAGTATTGATTTCACACATCACGATTCACTTGTCGGCATTCCGGTTGCGAAAACACAACACCGAGGAATGAATAATGATGGCGAGAAGTATCACTATGTCAAGCATTCATAAGAGAAGGTGCAATTCTCATGACATTCCTGACATAAAGTGGGTAATACTTCAGGGTAGAACAGAACAAAAGCTGAATTGGCATTTTGATCTGCGAAATACAACTACTTTGACCCAATCCTAGATATGGATGAGGTTCTGGAGTTTGTTTCTCCTAGTCATTCCGGAATAGAGTGGCTTGACGAACCACAAGAATACTAGGCATCGATGAACACGAATGCACACATACTCCTGACTATCAATTGATAGACGAAGGTCAGAAAACAACTAAGGAGGGACAACTCAAGGAACAAATAACTTTCTGAGTTGTGGATGCATAGGTTAGCATGTCGAATGAGTTCAACATATTTCTCCCGGATAACCCATACGGGAAGGTAGAACTGGCAGAGTCACAACATAGAATCGAGAACTCATCAAGAGCACTCTAGTTGTGATCTTTCAGTTCAACGAGGAACTTCTGCCATAAGTAGTTCATGGTATTGGAAGAATGAGATACCGCGAACCTCGAGGACTATCGCAAATGTTACTAATATCCTAAAGGAACTAGCAACACTATCAACATGAGGTAAGTAGGGTGAATCTCGGGTTTAAAACCCATAGAAGGCCTACTAACTAAATGGCATCACGGGATGCTTTCGAGGATGGTGGCCAGAATCATCACATCGGGAACACAAAACATGGCTAGATTACCAGGTGACTCCCTAAAACACCTAGGGTCATAATAATGGCTCCAACATATATGTCGAGGCAATGGAGTACCTCAACTCACCGATTAGTGTGGTTGAACTGGCCTAAAAGAACAACAAAACCAGAGGGAAAGGATTTTGCAAATGCATCAGATTGTTTGGAAACCTGGGATGACTCGGGCAGCATAACAGATGTAAATGCTCAGAAAAAGATTTGAAACATTCACGAGGATTTGCATGGCCACTTAACAACATCATATCAAGGTCCTGGTTCAACTGACAACATACTAAAAGTAGTAGAAACTGAACTGAGGCTTGAAACCAACAATCCTAAGAGTCTACAGATTAGTAACACGTGATCCTGATAGAAAGATGAGAAGCCTAGTTCTTAATCCCTGTAGAAGAGAAGAGAATGACTCAAATTAGAAGGCCAAAGGGTAAAGGAGTAGAAAGAGCCTTATGTTCCCTTCCACAATCAATTCCCTTACATAACTAAAGCATTTCTAGACAAGACTTCGACCACCTTGGCTTGGTAATCCTACAGGCAGTCAGGCTCTGATACCAAAGCTGTCAGGACCCCGATTCTAAGTCACACCGATCTAGCCTATAACACCTCATATCACTTTGCGGCCTCACGCACGGTATTCCCACGGGTGTCGCCTTACCATGGCCCGGGACCGTTTGCGCCTTTTGGCCCATGTATATGATAGTGTCGCTAGCATCCATATGACAGAGAACCCGGGCCGACATGACTAGTCGTGAACCCAACGTGGCAGTAACTTACGGGGACATGCATACATGAATCAACATCGAGCATGTCGGTCAGCAGCGTGTGAATCCGGGCTATAGCACTGGGCTAACAGGACTCCGGGAACCCGGGCTGTAGCAAGCTAGGCAGGACTCCGGATGTCACCGCGTGACATTTCCCCGAAGGGACAGACACAGGAACGAAGTGAATCACATGCCGGCCAGTCAAGTGTTCCGGAGCAGTAGTGCTGGGCTAGCAGGACTCCAGTGAACCGGGCTATAGCGGACTACTATGGCTCATGGAAGCACAAGACTACATTTCCCCATAAGAGAGGCTACCAAGGATAAACAACTAGGTTGTCGGATCCCACACATACCAAGCATTTCAATCATACACACATTATGCTCGATATGTGTAAATACAACATGGCATCACAACATAACTCTACGACTCAAGTATTTATTCCTTAGGCTCCGAGGAGCCAAGTATTACAAACATGGGTCTCATGACCCAACATACGGAGCATACAAGCAACAAGCATATGCGGAAGCTTAACTTGTCTGAGTACAGACAACTACAAATGAAGAAGGCTTAGAAGCCTGACTATCTACAAGACCCTCCCAAGGGTACAAGATTGTAGCTGAGGTAACAAGCTAAACATCGAAGTCCAAGCGGAACTACTAGCGAGACTGAAGTCTCTTTGCAAAACATAAAATAAGCAAACGTGAGTACAAATGTACCCAGCAAGACTTACATCAAAACTATCTACATATGCATCGGTATCAACAAAGGGGTGGTGGAGTTAACTGCAGCAAGCCAGCTTTGATTCGGTGGCTAACCTGAACTACGACGGCAAGTAACTCTTTTGAGGTGGCGCACACGAGTCCACAAATTCACCATACCAATACACCACTATGGATCTTCTCCCGTCTCCCTGCGAGAACGCCATCCATAGCACTCACACTTATCTTGCGCATTTTAGAGTATTCCCTTTCACTTGTCTATGGACTATGCAAGGGGTCCAAGTTTCCATATCCGAGGAATCCTGCTATTCGAATAGATAATGATAACCCTGCAGGGGTGTACTTCTTCACGCATGATCTCGCCACTTACCACCATGTACACATCGTGTATCTCGGCAACCTTCAAGCGGAAGCCTGGCGAGGGAGTCGGCCACGACCTGACTAACCAACAAGTCTCTAGTCCAGGTTTATCGCCTATTTGGGTTCCATCCGCAAGGAGATCCGGCCGGGGTGTCGCTCACGGCCCCAAATGATGTGAGAAGGGTTCCCAAGCCCACCATCCGGGTGCCACTTGGTACACCGTGCCACTGTGCCTAGTCTGTCCCAAGCCCACCTGTACCGGGTGCCACTTGGTAGACTACTAACACAACCTACAAACACCAGAAACTAGTTGCAACTCCTAGACAGAGATTATGTTGATTAATAAGTCGAGAGGGGCACTTACGCATTCCAATGCATGGTAGTAGCTGTTCATGGATCACAAACACAGAACTCTGTTCCTGAGGACGGCTGCAATGAGACAACCCACCATGTACTCCTACATGGCCTCTCACTGCTACCTTTACCAAATCATGTTCACACACTTAGCTCTCAACGGTAGGACGTGTTCACCACATTCCAATTCATCCCCGATGAATCAGACCTGACTCAACTATAAGCAGTAGCAGGCATGACAAACAAGCACGAATGAGTAGGCACATCTGGGCTCAAACAACTCCTACTCATGCTAGTGGGTTTCATCCATTTACTGTGGCAATGACAGGTCATGCAAAGGAAAGGGGTTCAACTACCGCAGCATGTAATAGTTGAATCGTTGTTGTCCTAATGTAGTAAAAGAGACCAGGAGCGAGAGAGTGGGATTGTATCGGAATGAACAAGGGGGTTTTGCTTGCCTGACACTTCTGAAGAGGAACACAATTCATCGGTGTCATCGTTCTCGTCGTTGGTACACGTCTACCAAGAGGGTACAAACACCGGCAACTGAGAAAGAACACAACCAATGCAATGCCGCAATATGACGCATGATCATCACATGGCAATATGCTGTGATTTGAGCTAATGCATCTAGCTATTATCTAAATGAAGTTGGTTTGAATACATGATTCAAATTCCACTCCATATATGATTATTAAAATGCCCTTTATTTGTTTTGTCCAAAACAGAGGACAAACATTGTTCAAACATGCATGAAAATGGTACAGATGGATTCCTTGAATTTTTCTGATAATTTTTCA
The DNA here is from genome assembly GCF_018294505.1 of Triticum aestivum. Lineage (NCBI taxonomy): Eukaryota > Viridiplantae > Streptophyta > Magnoliopsida > Poales > Poaceae > Triticum > Triticum aestivum. Next base: position 358,663,425 of record NC_057812.1, on the reverse strand, counting down.
TATATAAATTATTTCATTCTGAGCTACGGTTGGATTTCTATGATTTTTTAGAAGTTTTGGATATTTTCTAAAATAAATAAATCATTTTATGACTTATTTAGAATCCAGAAAAGAGTTATTGTGTCAGCACGACATCATCATGACGTCAGCAGGTCAACGGGGCACGGTCCAAGTCAAACCTGACTAGTGGGACCCACTGGTCAGTGAACCAGTGACATTTAGTGTCACAGACAAGTGGGTCCGGTCAACGGCCACGTCAGCGAGGTCAACGCCGACGCGTGGGGCCACTGTGTTTAGATTAATCTTAATCTATTTTTTTCAGCTGGCTAGTTAGGCAGCGGGGCCCGCATGTCAGCGAGAGTGTGGGTTAATTAACAGGGTCATTAACTGCTAATGATGGTGCCACGTCGACGGCTAAACGCCGGTGCTAAGCACAGCACGACGGCGTCGCCCGTCCGGCCAACTCCTACGACGAGAGGTCGCGCGGCCGGGCGCGTTGGAATGCCCGCAGCTGGGCGCATCCGATGGTGGTGGTGGCTGGACCTGGGGTGGGCTGTGGCGGCGCCGGCGATGACAACAGCGGCGGCCGGAGTTCGGGTGTTTGCGGGGTTGGTGCTAGGGTGCGCGGTAGGGCGAGTGAGTGTGTGGGTTAGGCTCCTGGGGGCCTCCTGAGCACGTTGATGCGCTCCGACACGAGCGGCAGGAGCTGTGGCCGCGGCGGCGCCATGGCCGGGGGAACCGAGCTCACGGCTCTAGCAGTGAAAGCTGCTAGAGGACGAGCTAGAGGAAGGGAACAAGGGGGGACTGGAGAGGAGCTCACTTGTAACGCCCTCGATGCGGCTATATCTCCCACGTGTCGAAGCACGACTTAGAGGCATAACCGCATTGAAAGCAATGTCGCAAGTGAGGTAATCTTCACACAACCCATGTAATACATAAGGGAAAAGAAATACATAGTTGGCTTACAATCGCCACTTCACACAAATACATGAATAAAGCATTACATCAACCAGATACAAACAAGGTCCGACTACGGAACCAAAATAAAAGAAGACTACCCCAAATGCTACACAGATCCCCGATCGACCCCAACTGGGCTCCACTACTGATCAACTGGAAACGAATCAACACAAAGGACAAGATCTTCATCGAGCTCCTCCTTGAGCTTGGTTGCGTCACCTACACGATCTCATCGGCACCTGCAAGCTGGTTTTGGAAGTATCTGTGAGTCACGGGGACTCAGCAATCTCACACCCTCGCGATCAAGACTATTTAAGCTTATGGGTAAGGTAAAAGGTATGAGGTGGATCTGCAGCAAGCGACTAGCATATATGGTGGCTAACCTATTCGCAAAAGAGAGCGAGAAGAGAATGCAAAAGCACGGTCGAACAACTATGATCAAGAAGTGATCCTAGAACAACCTACGTCAAGCATTACTCCAACATCGTGTTCACTTCCCGGACTCCGCCGGAAAGAGACCATCACGGTTACACACGTTGTTGATGTATTTTAAATAAGGGCAACTTCAGGTTTTCTACAACCGACGTTAACAAATTCCCATCTGCCCAAAACCGCGGGCACGGCTTTCAAAAGTTCAAATCCCTGCAGGGGTGTCCCAACTTAGCTCATCACAAGCTCTCACGGTCAACGAAGGATATTCCTTCTAGCGGGAAGACCCGATCAGACTCGGAATCCCGGTTACAAGACATTTCGACAATGGTAAAACAAGTCCAGCAACACCGCCAGAATGTGCCGACAAATCCCGATAGGAGCTGCACATATCTCGTTCTCAGGGCACACTCAAATGAGCAATACGTACAACTAAAACCAGCCCTCGAGTTTCCTCAAGGTGGTGCTGCAAGTGGCTCTGTTTGGACCAACACTCAGAGAAGCACTGGCCCGGGGGGGGGGGGTGGGGGTTAAATAAAGATGACACTTGAGTCTGCAGAACCCAAGGGAAAGAAAAGGCTAGGTGGCGAATGATAAAACCAATGTTGGGCATTGCTGGAGGAGTTTTATTCAAGGCGAACTATCAAGGGGTTCGCATTATGACCCAACCGCGTAAGGAACGCAAAATCCAGGAACATAACACCGATATGACGGAAACTAGGGCGGCAAGAGTGGAACAAAAACACCAGGCATAAGGCCGAGCCTTCCACCCTTTACCAAGTATATAGATGCATTAGTTAAATAAGAGATAGTGTGATATCCCAACAAGTACATGTTCCAACAAGGAACAACATCTCCATGTTCCAACAAGGAACAAACTTCATCTTCACCTGCAACTAACAACGCTATAAGAGGGGCTGAGCAAAGCGGTAACATAGCCAAACAACGGTTTGCTAGGACAAGGTGGGTTAGAGGCTTGGTTCAACAATATGGGAGGCATGATAAACAGGTGGTAGGTATCGCAGCATAGGCATAGCAAAAGAGCGAGCAACTAGCAAGCAAAGATAGAAGTGATTTCGAGGGTATGGTCATCTTGCCTGAAATCCCGCAAGGAAGAAGAACGAGTCCATGAAGAAGACAAAAGGACGTAGTCGAGCGATTCCTTACAAACGCGATGTTATCGGAACCAACCCGAAGAAGCAACACCGGAAAGGAGCACACACCATAGTAAACAACCATCACATCAACATGGCATGATGCACAACCAAGTATGATGCATGTCCGGTTTAAATATGCATGGCATGACAAAGGGCACAAACAAAACTATAAGTTAAGTGGAGCTCAATATGCAACGAGTTGCATATTGACGGAACACCACATCAATTATTTAGTTCTCTCTCGTTTATGTACACAACAATATTAATTGTTGTTAAACATGGCAAGAGGTGAAACATGAGTAAAATACGCAGTCTTAGCAATTTAAATGGGGCCGGACATAACAAACAATGCATCCGATAAAACCTCACATGCATTTAGCAAATTAAAGAAAACAACAATTTAAACATTTTAATTTTTGTTATCATGATGCGGATGACATGAACAAGTTTATGCATTTTTTATTAAAAGTTGACAAGAGCATTATGAAGCATTTGTCACCGTGGTGGAAAGAAAAGGGGTGCCATGGCAACGATAACAAAAACGGTGCCACGGCAACGTTCCGGTTCCGACAACTCATTGAGACGTCGGTGCAAAAGAAAGTGTGGCGGGAGCGTGCAAATGATGGTGGGGTGATCCCGGTTACCGGGTTCCCACGGGTTAGCGGCAGAAGAGGAGGACCGAGCAAGTGACAACTCGGGCACGGTGCAAACATAGGGTGCAACTCATACATCACACAACATGCATTCATTCCACGGGTCATTGTCTCGGCGGTTATACCTTCGAAGCGTGCAAACGTGATGGTTCGCGTTCGTCGAGGGAAGTAGAGGAAGTAGTGGTACTATCGGTCATCGGTGATCAACGGGGTGGTAGTGGAAGTAGAGGTACACGATGTCTTGACGAAAATCACGGCGGCGGTAGTTGTGCCCATGTGGTCGTCGAAATTGATGGAACCAATGTCTTCGAGGTTAGTTGTGGGAAGTAGTCGTACTCGTGAACTTGTCGGATCCACAAAGACGGTAGTTGTTCACGGCGCTTGTGACTCGCGGTTCTTCGGGCAACGGTAGTCATGCACGTCCGTAGATGTTCGGGGTCGCGATATGAAACTTGACGTCCACGGGGTCTTCGAGGGTCGACGATAGTGGTTCACGTTTTGAAGCCGTTCGAGTCATCGGTGGAGGAACTTGACGGTCCATGTAGTCGAACTTGGCGGTCCATGTAGTCGAACTTGGCGGTCCATGTAGTCGAACTTGGCGCATCCGAATGGTACTTGGTGAATCCCCGTAGTCGTATCCGGGTCAGGGAAACTTGACCGACCCAAGGTCTCCGGGCGTAGTGGTATTTGGTGAATCCCGAACAGTTTTTTGACGATCCGGCGAGACGACATGGTTCGGGGCAGTCTCAAACTTGATGGTCTCGGTGGAACCTCGTGGCGGCCGTTGTACTTGAGTCATGGCACGTTACAGGAGGCAGCAAGGCATGTCCGACTTGGTGTGCAACAACAACAACAAAAAAAAGGAGTCCGGGCGTCCGGGTGGTCTTGGCCACGACAGAGGCAGCAGGGCCAAAAGGGAACCCAGGAGACGAGCGCGGGCTTGCAGGTCAGAGTAGAGGCGGCAGGGCGGAGCAGCAGCATAGGACGCGGACAGAGGAGGTGCTGCCGGGCACTTGGTGGTGGAGGAGGGGCTCCACGCGAACAGGGCCGCAGTGGAGGTCGTCGTCGGGCGCGCAAACACGCCAAGCAGGAGCGCCCTCGGGTCGAGCAGAAGAGGGGGCCAGAGCAAGGGAAGAAGGGCGACACAGAGGAGAGGCATGGCCTCGCCAGAGCAGCTGGCGACGGCGGGATAGCCTGGACGAAGCCGGAGTAGGAGAGGAGCTTGGGGGTCGCGACGTGAAGGAGAGGAGGCAGGGCATGGTGATGGCCCCTGGGGCGCCGACGGCGGCGCCGGTTGTCGAACAGCAAGGCAGGATCGCGGCATCAGGAAGGTTCAGGCGCGGCGGCGCTTGGCGTTGGCGGGCGGCGGCCTCACCGGAGTGGGGAAGGCGGCGGCACTGGTGGGAGAAAGAGGCGGGGGCGCGGGCTCGCGCATGCTGGGGAGCGCCTCTCCCTAGCGATGCGTGTGGGAGCGAGAGGGAGAGGTGGGTCGAGTGGTGGTTGAGGACGAGAGGGAGAGGTGAGATGGGATCGAGCCAAAGCTCTCCCTGGCGGCGCGAGGTGCGAGGGAGGGATCGTGAGGGAGAGGTTACGGTCGGGGAGAGGGTTAGGTTTAGGTGTGGGCTGTGAGGCCTCAGGGAGGTTGGGCCGGTCTTGTGGGTTAGGCCCAAGAGGTGGGAGTGGGCGCTGGGAAAACTGGCATGATGCAACTGGGCTGGGAGGCCGGCGCTGCTAGGAGGCCCAAGTGGCCAGAGGCGGCTGGGCTCCCTTCTCCCTCCCTCTTCTCTTAACTAACTTATTTTCTTTAACAGAAAAGAAATTAGAGAGAGGAAAATAAAGAGAAGGTTAGGGAAGGATTTTGCGCATGGGGATAATATTTCTGGACTCACAAAAATGTGAGGAATTTAAATAAAATGACAAGAGGATTTTTGGAGAAAAAAAGGATTCGCACATATTGAATTTAATTCAACATGTTTGAATTTTGAAACCCATTCGAAAGGACTCTAAAATGGGCTGAGCTTTTTTAGAGGAGCCTCGATAAAAGAGATGAGAGATATTGGCAAGGTTTGAAGGTCAAACTCGAAGAGGAATAGACATGGGAATTATATTGCGCGTGTGTTATGATGATTCCAAATTAATGGAATATTTAATATAGCTCCCTAAAATATTGGGAGGATATGTTATATAGAGAAGTCACCATGTGAGTTCCCTCAATTTAAATAGATCAATAGATCTATGCAATTTATTTAGTTGAATTTAAAAAAATGACATGATGGCATGATGACATGATGCAATGCACACGAAGCAAAGATGAATGCAAAGAACCAAACAAAACACACGACAAAACCCGGAAACCCTGGAAGGCAACTAAAGCTCCGGTATTGGGGCGTCACAACACTCCACCACTACGAGAGGATCTTGACCCGAGATCCTAGGGATGGCACCGGAGGGAAAAGGAAGGGGAAGTGGTGAGGTGAAACTAAGTTGCTTCTTTGACAAACGAGTGAAACCAAAGAACCTTGAAAAGGTTAAGCCATTTCGAGAAAAGAATACAACGGAGATGAACGAAGTTGAAAACACTCCGTTAGAAAAGAGGAACAAGGGAGAACAACTTCGGGCAGCACTCCGATTGAAAAGAAAAGGAATTGAATAAGAACTTGGCCAGATGAGAACATACTTGATGAAATCACAACACAGTACCTCCGTAACTATTGAATGAATGTAACAAGGGGTAAGAACGATTTCAGACGGCACTCTGGTTGAGAAGGGAGCCAAAACTTGACAGAATGGGAAGAACTTGAAAAGAGGGCATGACACTCCGGTTAAATGGATAAACCAAGAAAAGAACACGATCCTCACAAAACAAGAAGATGGGTTGAAGAGAGCAACATCACAATGCCTCCAGAAAAAAAGAAAGAATGGAATGGAATGAACGAAGAGAAACAAGATCTTGAGGGAGCACGCTTACAACAAATGCTAGAACGGAGTTGTAGGAAAACCAACAACGAAAAGAATAAACTTGATATGGTCTTATGGAATATATCTCAAATATATGAGGTGACAACCTGCCACTCACGGGAAAAGAATTGGATTGATATGAACAAGGAGACGAGAAACTTATTTCACCGGGAGGATAATTGAAGAACTTGGGTCATATATAAGCACCATAAATAGCAACAATCCTTAGGGAAGGCTTTGGTGAACTATAACCCAAGATAATTCCAATGAAGAGATTGATGGATTTAAAATATCTCATTCTTGACAAGATGTGAATCATGAACTCAAATTGACAAGAATGACATAACACCACCTCAAAAGATTAGATAGGAAGAACTGCACTCCAGATTACAAGATGAAGAATGCTTGAACTCCTCTGAAAAGAATCTCAATGAACACTTCGAGAAGAAATTGAATCCTTGATGAACCATCATGTAGAGCCTCCATGAAGAACTCTGGTAAACAAAGGAATGAAAAGAAAGAGCAGTTGAAAACCCAAGGTGAATCCTTGCAATGATTAGATGGATCTACGCGATGAAATAAATTGAGAGAGCTTGGAACCCTGGAAAAGAAAGATGAATAATTGAGATCAAGACTTTTGATGAGGCTCTGGAATAAGGAATTAATCACTTGGATGAAACAAGAATAAGAATTATGTTATGCGTATCCTTCACCAATTTAAATTGATGACAAGCAGCGGATTTGGCATATTACTTATTCTCGTAGAAAGGATTAAGAGAGATATCGCATAAACTCGAGAAAATCTTCAACGAACCACCGGTAGGATAGAAACAACGAATAAATTCATATGATAACGAATGACGAGAACTATTGAACGAACCACCATAAGAATTGAAAATGAACGAAGAGAAGATAAAGAAACACCGGGAAAAATTAGCAAATGAATGAAGATGCTTGAGAGAAATTATATATGAGAGAACGAAGAGATCATGCACTGATTAGAGGATATTTGATCGATGCACCGGTAAAATTTAGAGAAAGAGAGCTGAAAGTTGAGAATGAAAAAACCTGAAATGATGGACTCTGGATAATCAAACTGAGAAGACTCTTGAATTGCTCCGGATAGGTGAAAAGAATTCCCACAATCGCAAATAATTATGAGAGGATGGCAACAAGCTAGAATCACGAATCTTGAAGAGAATGGAGCAAGATTTAAGAGAAACTCTTCTTCGGTCTTCAAAATCTGAGAATGACGACGAGAAACACCACCATGAATCGTTGAGACACTCCGGAATGATTAAAAGAGGAGAGGTTGAGCCAAAGATGATCAGAATTTGAAAGATCTTGGAGAAAAACATATGACAGATGATGAATCATTCTTACGTCAAACTTTAAAAGAATTTGAGGATAGCTCCGAGAAAATAAGAAGAGTCAGGTAAGATCCTGGGAAAAGACCTGTGGGTTAGGGCCCACTCAAAAGATACACCGTTGAACGATTACTTGAAAAGAGAGATTGCACCGGTTGAATTAAAAGGCTTAAATGATATAACATCCTCAAAAGAGTTTGAACGAAAGCAGAGTGGTAACATGAATCTTCGAAATATCTTAAGCACTCCGGAACAATTGAATAGCGAGAAGTGAATGATTAAGAATTGCACCGGCATGAGAAAGCATTGAAACGAGGAAAGGATATGATCAACAAAGCTTGACTTGAAACCACCAGAGATGAAAAGAATGAAGAATGACGAATGAGTAGAGCATCTTCATGAGAAACACCGGGTAAAAACATGAAGGAAAAAGAATGGAGAGACTTCCATCAATAAAATGGATAGTGATTAAGAAATCTGAATCCTTGAAGAAAAAGGGTGGGTGGGTGAGAAAACAAAGACAACTTGGAACGGATGAAGCAAACACCGTTGAGAAAGCTGAGATTGAATCTTGCGGATGTTGAAAATGGACGGATCCGCTTGAAGAGAAGCACACCGGTTGAAAAGGATTGGCAAGACAATCTCGATGATCAAGAAGGATTAGTATTCACATAGGAATATGAGAACACCACTTAGACAAGGGATGGAATCAACATTTGAGTTTGAAGCAACTCGAATACCACAACTCAAAACAAAACAAAGGATTGGCTTGCAGAATAAGCCGGAACAAACATATGATAGAGATTTTGTCCGAAGTTTTTGTGGTGGAGCCTACACGGGCTCGATCGTACATCACCATCATGTACAAGTCAGTGCACATGACATACGAAGCGTCACCGAGTCGGCATAGCCAAGGACTCTTTAAGACACAACGAGACCACTGTAAAACCAACCGTGAATAGGCGGACCACTAGACGTCGAACCCCAATTTAATATCATACATATGTCGGAAAGATATCCTAAGAGCTACTTGAATTCACACTTATAAACTCCCGAAATTTTCCAGTTATGCAATCAGGTGTTGGGGATACAGGGGAAGCGTAATATCTCACCCAAAGCTAGCAAATCCTACATCCAGCTGTATCCATCCTTCAACACATAACCAAGAAACCTTCGGAAACATTTCCCTCAACCTTCGAAAAGCATCCGTTATACGAGTTATGGCAATACTCCCGAACTCCCGCCCCAGTACTGGGTGGCGTCGAGGTTATCTCACCAACAACTGCATAAAAGAGTTTTTCGATGTCGGCGAACCTAAACTCAGGTATTCCAGAACTGCAATGATAAAATTGTGACGACAACACCTCGGAGCTCAACTCCCCGGGACACTGCCACAACCCCTAAATGACAGGAGGCACCAAGACCAATGTTCTCGTCACAAAACCATCGGAATGATTCCAAGATACCCGTGTGATCCTAAATTTTTTGTAGTGAAATTTGAGAAGAGAAGAGTCAAAACTCTACGTCAGGATGCCTCACCAGAGCGACGAAGGGACTGAGGAGTAAAAATAATTCCTAACTCTCCGATATATAATTCCTAAATGACTCAAAAACATTTTTCTAGACTCAACAACGCCAACGATTCGATCAAGCAGGGGGCTCCTATGTCGGGAAAGGCTCTGATTACCAACTTGTAACGCCCTCAATGCGGCTATATCTCCCACGTGTTGAAGCACGACTTAGAGGCATAACCGCATTGAAAGCAATGTCTTAAGTGAGGTAATCTTCACACAACCCATGTAATACATAAGGGAAAAGAGATACATAGTTGGCTTACAATCGCCACTTCACACAAATACATGAATACAACATTACATCAACCAGATACAAACAAGGTCTGACTACGGAACCAAAATAAAAGAAGACTACCCCAAATGCTACACAGATCCCCGATCGACCCCAACTGGGCTCCACTACTGATCAACTGGAAACGGATCAACACAAAGGACAAGATCTTCATCGAGCTCCTCCTTGAGCTTGGTTGCTTCACCTGCACGGTCTCATCGGCACCTGCAAGATGGTTTTGGAAGTATCTGTGAGTCACGGGGACTCAGCAATCTCACACCCTCGCGATCAAGACTATTTAAGCTTATGGGCAAGGTAAAAGGTATGAGGTGGAGCTGCAGCAAGCGACTAGCATATATGGTGGCTAACCTATTCGCAAAAGAGAGCGAGAAGAGAAGGCAAAAGCACGGTCGAACAACTATGATCTAGAAGTGATCCTAGAACGACCTACGGCAAGCATTACTCCAACACCATGTTCACTTCCCGGACTCTGCCGGAAAGAGACCATCACGGTTACACACGCTGTTGATGTATTTTAAATAAGGTCAACTTCAGGTTTTCTACAACCGGACGTTAACAAATTCCCATCTGCCCATAACCGCGGGCACGACTTTCGAAAGTTCAAATCCCTGCAGGGGTGTCCCAACTTAGCCCATCACAAGCTCTCACGGTCAACGAAGGATATTCCTTCTAGTGGGAAGACCCGATCAGACTCGGAATCCCGGTTACAAGACATTTCGACAATGGTTAAACAAGTCCAGCAACACCGCCCGAATGTGCCGACAAATCCCGATAGGAGCTGCACATATCTCGTTCTCAGGGCACACTCAGATGAGCACTACGTACAACTAAAACCAGCCCTCGAGTTTCCCAAGGTGGTGCTGCAAGTGGCTCTGTTTGGACCAACACTCAGAGGAGCACTGCCCCCCCCCCCCGGGGGGGGGGTTAAATAAAGATGACCCTTGAGTCTGCAGAACCCAAGGGAAAGAAAAGGCTAGGTGGCGAATGGTAAAACCAATGTTGGGCATTGCTGGAGGAGTTTTATTCAAGGCGAACTGTCAAGGGGTTCCCATTATGACCCAACCGCGTAAGGAACACAAAATCCGGGAATATAACACCAATATGACGGAAACTAGGGCGGCAAGAGTGGAACAAAAATACCAGGCATAAGGCCGAGCCTTCCACCCTTTACCAAGTATATAGATGCATTAGTTAAATAAGAGATAGTGTGATATCCCAACAAGTAAACATGTTCCAACAAGGAACAACATCTCCATGTTCCAACAAGGAACAAACTTCATCTTCACCTGCAACTAACAACGCTATAAGAGGGGCTGAGCAAAGCGGTAACATAGCCAAACAATGGTTTGCTAGGAAAAGGTGGGTTAGAGGCTTGGTTCAACAATATGGGAGGCATGATAAGCAAGTGGTAGGTATCGCATCATAGGCATAGCAAAAGAGCGAGCAACTAGCAAGCAAAGATAGAAGTGATTTCGAGGGTATGGTCATCTTGCCTGAAATCCCGCAAGGAAGAAGAACAAGTCCATGAAGAAGACAAAAGGACGTAGTCGAACGGTTCCTCATAAACGCGACGTTATCGGAACCAACCCGAAGAAGCAACACCGGAAAGGAGCACACACCATAGTAAACAACCATCACATCAACATGGCATGATGCACAACCAAGTATGATGCATGTCCGGTTTAAATATGCATAGCATGGCAAAGGGCACAAACAAAACTACAAGTTAAGTGGAGCTCAATATGCAACGAGTTGCATATTGACGGAACACCACATCAATTATTTAGTTCTCTCTCGTTTATGTACCCAACAATATTAAATGTTGTTAAACATGGAAAGAGGTGAAACATGAGTAAAATACATAGTCTTAGCAATTTAAATGGGGCCGGATATAACAAACAACGCATCCGGTAAAACCTCACATGCATTTAGCAAATTAAAGCAAACAACAATTTAAACATTTTAATTCTTGTTATCATGATGTGGATGACATGAACAAGTTTATGCAATTTTTATTAAAAGTTGACAAGAGCATTATGAAGCATTTGTCACCGTGGTGGAAAGAAAAGGGGTGCCACGACAACAATAACGAAAACGGTGCCACAGCAACGTTCCGGTTCCGACAACTCATTGAGACGTCGGTGCAAAAGAAAGTGTGGCGGGAGCGTGCAAAGGATGGTGGGGTGATCCCGGTTACCGGGTTCCCACGGGTTAGCGGCAGAAGAGGAGGACCGAGCAAGTGACAACTCGGGCACGGTGCAAACATAGGGTGCAACTCATACATCACACAACATGCATTCGTTCCACGGGTCATTGTCTCGGCGGTTATGCCTTCGAAGCATGCAAACGTGATGGTTCAGGTTCGTCGAGGGAAGTAGAGGAAGTAGTGGTACTATCGGTCATCGGTGATCAACGGGGCGGTAGTGGAAGTAGAGGTACACAATGTCTTGACGAAAATCACGGCGGCGGTAGTTGTGCCCATGTGGTCGTCGAAATTGATGGAACCAATGTCCTCGAGGGTAGTCGTGGGAAGTAGTCGTACTCATGAACTTGTCGGATCCACGGCGACAGTAGTTGTTCACGATGCTTGTGACTCGCGGTTCTTCGGGCAACGGTAGTCGTGCACGTCCGTAGATGTTCGGGGTCGCGATATGAAACTTGACGTCCACGGGGTCTTCGAGGGTCGACGGTAGTGGTTCGCGTTTTGAAGCCGTTCGAGTCATCGGTGGAGGAACTTGGCGGTCCATGTAGTCGAACTTGGCGCATCCGAATGGTACTTGGTGAATCCCCATAGTCGTACCCGGGTCGTAGGGGAACTTGACCGACCCAAGGTCTCCGGGCGTAGTGGTATTTGGTGAATCCCAAACAGTTTTTTGACGATCCGGCGAGATGACATGGTTCAGGGCAGTCTCAAACTTGATGGTCTCGGTGAAACCTCGTGGCGGTCGTTGGACTTGAGTCATGGCACGTTACAGGAGGCAGCAAGGCATGTCCGACTTGGTGTGCAACAACAACAACAACAACAAAAGGAGTTCAGGCGTCCAGGTGGTCTTGGCCATGACAGAGGCAGCAGGGCCAAAAGGGCACCCAGGAGATGAGCGCGGGGTTGCAGGTCGGAGTAGAGGCGGCAGGACGGAGCAGCAGCACAGGACGCGGACAGAGGAGGTGCTGCCGGGCACTTGGTGGTGGAGGAGGGGCTCCACGCGAATAAGGCCGTGGTGGAGGTCGTCGTCGGGCGCGCAAACACGCCAAGCAGGAGCACCCTCAGGTCGAGCAGAAGAGGGGGGCAGAGCAAGGGAAGAAGGGCGACACAAAGGAGAGGCATGGCCTCGCCAGAGCAGCTGGCGACGGCGGGATAGCCTGGACGAAGCCGGAGTAGGAGAGGAGCTTGGGTGTCGCAACATGAAGGAGAGGAGGCAGGGCATGGTGATGGCCCCTGGGGCGCCGACTGCGGCGCCGGTTGTCGAACTGCAAGGCGGGATCGCGGCATAGGAAGGTTCAGGCGCGTCGGCGCTTGGCGTCGGCAGGCGGCGGCCTCACCGGAGTGGGGAAGGCGGCGGCACTGGTGGAAGAAAGAGGCGGGGGCGCGGGCTCGCGCATGCTGGGGAGCGCCTCTCCCTAGCGATGCGTGTGGGAGCGAGAGGGAGAGGTGGGTCGAGTGGTGGTTGAGGACGAGAGGGAGAGGTGAGATGGGATCGAGCCAAAGCTCTCCCTGGCGGCGCGAGGTGCGAGGGAGGGATCGTGAGGGAGAGGTTACGGTCGGGGAGAGGGTTAGGTTTAGGTGCGGGCTGTGAGGCCTCAGGGAGGTTGGGCCGGTCTTGTGGGTTAGGCCCAAGTGGTGGGAGTGGGCGCTGGGAAAACTGGCATGATGCAACTGGGCTGGGAGGCCGGCGCTGCTAGGAGGCCCAAGTGGCCAGAGGCGGCTGGGCTCCCTTCTCCCTTGCTCTTCTCTTAACTAACTTATTTTCTTTAACAGAAAAGAAATTAGAGAGAGGAAAAGAAAGAGAAGGTTAGGGAAGGATTTTGCGCATGGGGATAATATTTCTGGACTCACAAAAATGTGAGGAATTTAAATAAAATGACAAGAGGATTTTTGGAGAAAAAAAAGGATTCGCACATATTGAATTTAATTCAACATGTTTGAATTTTGAAACCCATTCAAAAGGACTCTAAAATGGGCTGAGCTTTTTTAGAGGAGCCTTGATAAAAGAGATGAGAGATATTGGCAAGGTTTGAAGGTCAAACTCGAAGAGGAATAGACATGGGAATTATTTTGCATGTGTGTTATGATGATTCCAAATTAATGGGATATTTAATATAGCTCCCTTAAATATTGGGAGGCTATGTTATATAGAGAAGTCACCATGTGAGTTCCCTCAATTTAAATAGATCGACAGATCTATGCAATTTATTTAGTTGAATTTAAAAAAATGACATGATGGCATGATGACATGATGCAATGCACACGAAGCAAAGATGAATGCAAAGAACCAAACAAAACACACGACGAAACCCGAAAACCCTAGAAGGCAACTGAAGCTCTGGTATTGGGGCGTCACATCACTGCGGGGCTAGCAGAGGTGACGTCGACGTCGGGGAAGCGCTGGGGCTGGTGAATCAACGGTGGCAATCTCGGGCGCCCGTCGGTGAAGACGATGATGAGGACGATGATGTAGGGCAGCCGAGGACACGTGAGTCGGTGGCGAGGACGAGAGAGTCGAGGCGGAGCTCCCTGGCAGGTCGAGTGAGCGCGAGGAGCATGGTGGCTGTGATTACGGTGAGCGGCGGCGGCGACCGCGCTCGGTGGTGCTGCGGGAAGAGATTAGAGGGGGGGAGGGTCCTAGGAGAGAGGGGAGAGGTGCAGGGGGTCGAGGGCGTCTCCGTGGCGTCGTCTAGGTGCACCGGGGAGGAGCCAGGCAGGCAGGGAGGGAGGAGTTGGCCGGCGCGGGGCGGGCACGCGCCTCCGTCCTCCTGGCAGGGGAGGAAGACGACAGGGAGGAGGCGGTGGTGGGTTGGGCTGGCCAGCTGCAGTGCTGGGCCGGTTGGTGGCACCAGGTAACGACGAGGTAACTTTCTCTCTCTGTTTTCTTTATTTTAGTTTCTGTTTTCTATTTTCATTTCTGTTTTGGGTTCAATAAAAATACTAAACATTTCCATAAATCCTGAAATATGTTTTGGGCACTATTTGAATTATTTCCAACAGCCCCAAATTGTTTCCAGAATTATTTGAGCATTTCAAATATTTATAGTATTTAAATGCCCAAATTCAAATACTCGGAGATTTAATTCAAAGCCCACATATGTCCTCCAAAAATATAAACCATTTATGGTAGATGCTGCCACCTTAATCCAGAAATGATGAACATTTTTAAAGGGCATTTTGAGTTCATTGAAAAAGATTTTATAGTTGGTCCTAGTTGCATTGTTTTGGTGCTAGGGGTTTGATCATCCCCCATTTCAAGTTTAACAAAATTTGAACATGATGCATGGATGCAATGCCACTAATTACAAGCATTAATCTAGGGATGTGACATATATGGCAGGAGCGATGACGATGGTGTGGCGGCGGTGTGACAACTTGTGAACAAAACTCGAATCTCTAAGGGAAACTAGACACTAAGACCAGCAACTAGACACAGCGATGCAACCGCAAATTCAACAAAGCAAACCCCTAAAAGGATTATGCAAAGGCACTAATTGGTTCGGATATGATGAACTAACCCTAATATTTTTGGCTTTTTTGTGGACTACAGGTATGAAGAACAGACTCGATCTAAACTACGAAAAACTCTAAAATCTCACCGAGCAACTTGGAACTCTGATACCACTTGATAGAAGCGTAGGTGTCCCGATGTTTCGATGAGATGGTGGCTATCATTTTCTGTGGGAGTCGACCTTGACGATCCGACTATGAACGTGCGAGACATCGCGGCTTAGCAATCACTAAACTAACTTCCGAGGGGTTATTGACCACGCCGGAGCACGATCAACCTGACCACGAGGATCTGTTTCCTGCGAGCAAATGAAGAACAAGCAAGAAACCGAGATTGCTATCTGGATATTGTGAATATAAGAGGAAAGCTTTATTAATGAAGGTGGGGTTCTGTGACACCTTTGTGTGGTCGTTGAACACAAACGAACTACGCGAAGTTGCCGCTATGGCAAACTTTTAATCTAAACAAAACCCAAAGTCTAAACGATGCCCTAAGGGCTGTATATATGGAGGAAAGAGGGGGAAATTTCGTGGCCCTTAGAGGAGGGATCCGAAACCAACCCTAACTCTTGTTTCCCCACACATACGAACTCTAAAAACAACCTATAATCAAGTACTTCGAAATTACATGGGCCTGGCCCAAAAATAAGGTGACGCGGCACCTAGAATAGGCTCTGGACGAAATTTATGAAGTGACGTCTTGTATATTTAGTCCAAGGCTTCATGCACTCATTATGGTGGCTTCAAAGTCCTGGAATCATCACTTGTAACTCCGTTCTTGTTCCCCTTGCGCATGCCATCATCTCCATGCTTGAACTTGCTCCAAGGTTCATCTTTCTTGTCCAAGGTAGGCCCTTCATTTGTAAGCAAAACAAATGTATCCAATTTAGGCAGCATCATATTCTCATAAACATTAGAATCATTACCAAGAAACGAAAGTACGTGGTAATTCAATTGGTGTGCGTGAGCTCTAGTAATTGGTCCAGTATGTATAGCAGCAGGGGCTGTGGGTGTAATAATGGTATTGATGTCTTCATCAATGAAGAGAAAAATTTATGTGATAGTTATATTGTTAAATTTTATTATGATCCCACATGCAATTTTTATGTGAGAGGAAAATATGGTTGTATAAATTTTCATGTTACAAAATTACCTATCATTATGCTGAGATTGCAATTGTTTCTTTCTTCTTCCTTGTATACGGTAGTTTTTGCTTGTCTTCATAATTTGTTTGCTTATAAAATCCATGTGTATAGGAAGCATGTCATACTTAGACTTGTTTGTCACATGTTTTATGGTGCTCTCTTTGTGTTTCAATTGCTATCTTTGATGTGAGCATCATTAAAATTATCAATGCCTAGCTAAAAGGCTTTAAGCAACAATGCTTGTTGGGAGGAAACCCAATTTTATTTTCATTTTTACTTTTTAGGTTCTGTTTTGCATTAAATAATTTGTCTAGCCTCTGGTTAGATGTGGTTTTATGTTTTAATTAGTGTTCGTGCCAAGTAAGACCTTTGGGATAGCTTACGGTGATAGTTGATTTGATCTTGCTAAAAAACATAAACTTTTGCGCTCAGGAAATTAATTTTCATTTTTAGCAAAAGCGTGATAAAATACTGATTATTTTTTCAGAAGATTAAGAAAAAAATTTCTTAGGTCTTCCTAATGTTTCAGAATTTTTGGAGTTACAAAAGTATTCCAAATTCCAGATTGCTACAAACTATTCTGTTTTTGACAAATTCTGTTTTCTGTGTGTTGTTTGCTTATTTTGATGTATGTATGGCTCACATTGGGGGGTATGAACCATGGAAAAGTTTGAATACAATAGATATTACACCTATATAAATAAAGAATGAGTTCACAACAATACCAAAAGTGGTGATTTATTTTCTTATACTAATGGAGCTTATGAGATTTTCTGTTGAGTTTTGTGTTGTGAAGTTTTCAAGTTTTGGGTAAGGATTTGATGGACTACGGAATAAGGAGTGGAAAGAGCCTAAGATTTGGGATGCCCAAGGGACCCCAAGGTAATATTCAAGGACAACCAAGAGCCTAAGCTTAGGGATGCCCCGGAAGGCATCGCCTCATTCGTCTTCGTCTATCGGTAACTTTACTTGAGGCTATATTTTTATTCACCACATGATATGTGTTTTGCTTGGAGCGTCTTGTATGATTTGATTCTTTGCTTTTTAGTTTGCCACAATAATGCTTGCTGTACACACCTTTTGAGAGAGACACGCATGAATCGTGATTTATTAGAATACTCTTTGTGCTTGACTTATATCTTTTGAGCTAGGCAATTTTGCTCTAGTGCTTTAGAGCACGGCTGTGGTTTTATTTTATAGAAATTTATGAACTCTCGTGCTTCAATTATATTATTTTGAGAGTCTCTAAACAGCATGGTAATTTCCTTTGGTTATAAATCTAGTCCTGATATGATAAGCATCCAAGAGGGATAAAATAAAAAGTTTCATATAAAGTGCATTGAATACTGTGAGAAGTTTGATTCCTTATGACTGTTTTGAGATATGAACATGGTGATATTAGAGTCATGCTAGTAAGTAATTGTGAATTTGAGAAATACTTGTGTTGAAGTTTGTGATTCCCGTAGCATGCACGTATAGTGAACCGTTATGTGATGAAGTCGGAGCATGATTTATTTGTTGATTGTCTTCATTATGAGTGGCGGTCGGGGACGAGTGATGGTCTTTTCCTACCAATCTACCCCCTAGGAGCATGTGTGTAGTACTTTGTTTCGATAAGTAATGGATTTTTGGAATAAGTATGTGAGTTCTTTATGACTAATGTTGAGTCCATGGATTATACGCACTCTCACCCTTCCACCATTGCTAGCCTCTCTTGTGCCGTGCAACTTTCACCGGTACCATAAACCCACCTTATACCTTCCTCAAAAAATCCACCATACCTACCTATTATGGCATTTCCATAGCCATTCCGAGATATATTGCCATGCAACTTGTAACGTCCTCGATGCGGCTATATCTTCTACGTGTCGAAGCACGACTTAGAGGCATAACCGCAATGAAAGCAATGTCACAAGTAAGGCAATCTTCACAACATCCCATGTAAATAGATAATAAAAGGGGAAGGTACATAGTTGGTTTAACTCGCCACGTCAAACAAAGTACATAAATAGCATTACATCATCCAATCACTTATGGCCCGACTACGGTGCCAAAATAAAAGATCAACCCAACATGCGACACGGTCCCGATCGCCCCAACTGGGCACCACTACTGATCATTAGGGAAAGCCACATAGTAATGGTGTGAGTCCTCGTCGAACTCCCACTTGAGCTCAAGCGCGTCATCTGGAACGGAGTCATCAGGCCCTGCATCTGGTTTGGAAGCAATCTGTGAGCCACAGGGACTCAGCAATCTCGCACCCTCGCAATCAAGACTATTTAAGCTTATAGGTAAGGCAAGGTAATATGAGGAGCTGTAGCAAGCGACTAGCATATATGGTGGCTAACCTGTTCGCAAAAGAGAGCGAGAAGAGAAGGCAAAGCACGAACGGATAACTAGAGAACAACCTGCGGCAAGCATTACTCCAACACCATGTTCACTTCCCGGACTCCGCCGAGAAGAGACCATCACGGTAACACACACAGTTGATTCATTTTAATTAAGTTTAGGTTCAAGTTATCTACAACCGGACATTAACAAATTCCCATCTGCCCATAACTGCGAGCACGGCTTTCGAAAGTTCAAATCCCTGCAGGGGAGTCCCAACTTAGCCCATGACAAGCTCTCACGGTCAACGAAGGATATACCTTCTCCCGAGACATTCCGATCAGACTCGGCATCCCAGTTCTACAAGACAACCGACAAGTTAAAACAAGTCCAGCAACACCGCCCGAATGTGCTGACAAATCCCGATAGGAGCTGCACATATCTCGTTCTCAGGGCACACTCAAATGAGACTAGCTACGAGTAAAACCAAACCTCAGGTTTCCCCGAGGTGGCCCCGCAGGCAGCTCAGTCGGACCAACACTCAGAGGAGCACTGGCCCAGGGGGGTTTAAATAAGATGACCCTCGGGCTCCGGAAACCCAAGGGAAAAAGAGGCTAGGTGGCAAATGGTAAAACCAAGGTTGAGCATTGCTGGAAGAGTTTTATTCAAGGCGATTTGTCAAGGGGTTCCCATTATTACCCAACTGCGTAAGGAACACAAAATCCGGGAACATAACACCGATATGACGGAAACTAGGGCGGCAAGAGTGGAACAAAACACTAGGCAAAAGGCCGAGCCTTCCACCCTTTACCAAGTATATAGATGCATTAAGATAACAAGATAATATAATGATATCCCAACAAGAAAATAATGTTCCAACAAGGAACAGTCTCCAATCTTCACCTGCAACTAGCAACGCTATAAGAGGGGCTGAGCAAAGCGGTAACATAGCCAATCAACGGTTTGCTAGGACATGGTGGGTTAGAGGTTTGACATGGCAATTTGGGAGGCATGATAAGCAAGTTGTAGGCATCGTAGCATAGGCATAGCAAAAGAGCGATCATCTAGCAAAGCAAAGATAGAAGTGATTTCGAGGGTATGATCATCTTGCCTGCAAAGTTGTCAGAGTTGACTGGATCCTCGAAAGCAAACTCAACGGGCTCCTCGTTAGAGAACTCATCTCCTGGCTCTACCCAAACAAGACAAACAAGCAAGAGGAACACAATCAACCACGTGCAAGGCTCAAACAACATGATGCAAACATGGTGTGCTATGCGGGATGCGATATGTGATGCATATGCAAGATTTGACAAGGAATGAATGAACCTGGCCTCAACTTGGAATTCCAAGAGTTCTACTGGAAAGATGAGGTGATTTCGGTTGAAATCGATATAAAGAACACCGGAATCGGAGACACGGTTTGGAAATGGCAAGCAATTCAAATACGACAATGGTCTGTGATAAACATCAAGTAGCCCTCTAAATGCAACAAGTTAAACATGCTACAGCACCCAAACATGGCAACAAAATACATGGCAGGGATCCACTCGTAATACTTGTCAAAATATGAACACTGAGATACGGTCAATTCATCCATTAACAGGTTCAAACAAGCATTGCAAAAGTGCAATTGGTAAACAGATCTCAGACTTAGTGAAATTAACACAAGCCTGGAATTTCAGATCAGATAGCACACTTTGAAGCATGAAAACTAGATGTTACAGGAACCTAAAATGGCAAAGCAAGGCATGGCATGGAGCTACTCAAAGAGCTTAACAAAAGTCCCTTAGTGACCTTGAGCCAAAAGGGATCGGAAAATACAATTGCAAGCATGTGAACATGGCAAAAACATAATCAGATCACAGGCTTAGTGAAAAACTGGAGCATGCAAATCAGATATCAAGTGGGCATGTTTACGAGCTCGATGCACTCACTACAGAGCAAGGCATGACAAACTAAGCATACACCCATCAATAATACACATTATACAAGCTAGACATGGCAAGAACGACAACATAGCTTGCACGGATCAACTACAACATCCTCGGCAACATCGCTAACAAGTAGACAATCTGCCCAGATTCACGAAATAGCAAAAGTAGATCTCGATTGACTCAAGCTAGGGTGCTCCATAATTGCAAACAAAGACATGGATGGATAGAGCACTAAAAGATTAACAAATCATCCTTATTGATCATCCTCAAAAGAGGCACGGATCACTAGGAAACAACAAGAACATATGGCATATTGATAAAAACAGATCAAGGACTTAGTGGAATTGCTAAGTCCCTGAAATCAGCATTAACAAATGCACCACTTTGCAAGCTTGTGCTAGTCACCACACACATCACAAAAAAACGTGGATAGCACCTCTGGAAAGATGACAAAGCATATAACAAAACATATGTAGAGCTCATGAGCATATCATGCACACAATAATCATGGCAAAAATGATAAAAAAATATTTGGTGCAGCAGATCTGACAATTAACTCAAATAGCACTCTTCCAACAGCATTTCGGGCATCAAGATGAGCTCAAATGAAAATGATGCAATGAGATGAAATGATGTACTCTCTGATATGAACATTTTGATATGCTACACGCCCAAAACGGAGATACGGTTGTGGAGTTACGATGCAATCAAGATGGCAAAAAAATACTGGGTCTGGGGACTTGGAGAAATTCGTCACCTCGCGGATCTAGGGTTTCGGGCAGCGCAAGAACCGAGGCGGCGGTGGATCTCGCCGTATCCGCGCTGGAGTAGGCAGGGGCGGCGGCGAGAGCTCCGGCCGGCGGAGGGGATCACCGGAGCGCGGATCCGGGCGCGCGGAGAGAGAGGATTTAGGGTTTCGGGGGAAGAAGGAAAACGAGAATTTCGGAGGGGGCTATTTATAGACATAGGAGGAGCTAGGAGAATCGAAATGAGGTTCGGTTTTCGGCCACGTGATCGTGATCGAACGCTCTAGATGATGGAGAGGGTTTTGGTGGTTTTTGGGCCAAATTGAAGGGGTGTTGGGCTGCAACACACACGAGGCCTTTTCGATCCCTCGGTTAATCGTTGGAGCATCAAACGAAGTCCAAATGGTACGAAACTTGACAGGCGGTCTACCGGTAGTAAACCAAGGCCGCTTGGCAAGTCTCGGTCCAATCCGGAAATGTTTAACCCCCACACACGAAAAGAAGGTAGAAATGACCACCGGAGGAGAACGGAGCGCCGGAATGCAAAACGGACAACGGGGAAAATGCTCGGATGCATGAGACGAACACGTATGCAAATGCAATGCACATGATTACATGATATGAGATGCATGACAACGACAAAAACACACGGAGACAAAAACCCGAACCCGAGGAAATAAAATAACTTAACGCCGGAAACGGCAAAAGTTGGAGTACATATTAGGTAAATTACATCCGGGGTGTTACACAACTTTCCACCGTTCCGTTTATTATGACAAAGTCCATCATTGTCATATTTCTATGCATGATCATTTAGTTGACATCGTATTTGTGGCAAAGCCACCATTCATAATTCTTTCATACATGTCACTCTTCATTCATTGCACATCCCGGTACATCGCCGAAGGCATTCACATAGAGTCATATTTTGTTCTAAGTATCGAGTTGTAATTCTTGAGTTGTAACTAAATAAAAGTGTGATGATCTTCATCATTGGAGCACTATCCCATGTGGGGAAAGGATGATGGAGACTATGATTCCCCCACAAGTCGGGATGAGACTCCGGACGAATATCCAAAAAAAATGAGAGAAGGCGCAAATAAAAAAAATGAGAGAAAAGAGAGAAGGGGCAATGCTACTATCCTTTTGCCACACCCGTGCTTCAAAGTAGCACCATGATCTTCATGATAGAGAGTCTCCTATATTGTCACTTTCGTATACTCAAGGGAATTTTTCATTATAGAATTTGGCTTGTATATTCCAATGATGGACTTCCTCAAATTGCCCTAGGTCTTCGTGAGCAAGCAAGTTGGATGCACACCCACTTAGTTTCTTTTTGAGCTTTCATAAACTTATAGCTCTAGTGCATCTGTTGCATGGAAATCCCTACTCACACACATTGATATCTATTGATGGGCATCTCCATAGCCCGTTAATACGCCTAGTTGATGTGAGACTATCTCTTGCTTTTTGTCTTCTCCACAACCACCATCTATTCCACCTATAGTGCTATGTCCATGGCTCATGCTCATGTATTGCGTGAAATTTGAAAAAGTTTGAGAACATCAAAAGTATGAAACAATTGCTTGGCTTGTCATCGGGGTTGTGCATGATTTAAATATTTTGTGTGATGAAGATGGATTATAGCCAGACTATATGATTTTGTAGGGATAAGCTTTCTTTGGCCATGTTATTTTGAGAAGTCATAATTATCTTGTTAGTATGCTTGAAGTATTATTGTTTTTATGCCAATATTAAACTATTGTTTTGAATCATACGAATCTGAACATTCATGCCACAATAGAGAAAATTACATGGATAAATATGTTAGGTAGCATTCCACATCAAAAATTCCATTTTTATCATTTACCTACTCGAGGACGAGCAGGAACTAAGCTTGGGGATGCTTGATACGTCTCCAATGTATCTATAATTTTTTATTGTTCCATGCTATTATATTATTTGTTTTGGATGTTTTATATGCATTATTATGCTATTTTATATTATTTCTGGGACTAACCTATTAAACTAGAGCCTAATGCCAGTTTATGTTTTTTTCCTTGTTTTAGAGTTTCGCAGAAAAGGAGTATCAAACGGAGTCCAAACGGAATGAAACTTTTGCGATGATTTTTATTGGACCAAAAGACATCCAGAGGACTTGGAGTACACGTCAGGGAAGCCACGCGGTGGCCACAAGGACAGAGGGCGCGCCCCCACCCTTGTGGGCCCCTCATGACTCCACCGACCTATTCTTCCATCTATATATTCTCAAATATTCCCAAACCAATTAGGAGAGCCATGAAAACACTTTTTCACCGCCGCAACCTTCTGTACCCGTGAGATCCATCTAGGGGCCTTTTCCGGCATCCTGATGGAGGGGGATTCGATCAAGGAGGGCTTCTACATCAACACCATTGCCTCTCTGATGAAGTGTGAGTAGTTTACCACACACCTACGGGTCCATAGCTAGAAGCTAGATGGCTTCTTCTCTCTCTTTGATTCTCAATACCATGTTCTCCTTGATGTTCTTCGAGATCTATTCGATGTAATACTCTTTTGTGGTGTGTTTGCTGAGATCCGATGAATTGTGGATTTATGATTAGATTATCTATGAATATTATTTGAATCTTCTCTATATTCTTATATGCGTGGTTTGATATCTTTGCAAGTCTCTTCGAACGATCGATTTGGTTTGGCCAACTAGATTGGTTTTTCTTGCAATAGTAGAAGTGCTTAGCTTTGGGTTTAATCTTGCGGTGCTTGATCCCAGTGACAGAAGGGGAACCGACACGTATTGTATTGTTGCCATCGAGGATAACAAGATGGGGCTTTCATCATATTGCTTGAGTTTGTCCCACTACATCGTGTTATCTTACTTAACACATTACTCTGTTCTTCATGAACTTAATACTCTAGATGCAGGCATGAGTCGGGTGATGTTGTTGGGAAACGTAGCATGCAATTTCAAAACAATTTCTACTCTCACGCAAGATCTATCTAGGAGACGCATAGCAACGAGATGGGAAGAGTGTGTCCACGTACCCTCGTAGACCAAAAGCGGAAGCGTTTGACAACATGGTTGATGTAGTCGAACTTCTTCTCGTTCCAACCGATCAAGCACCGAATGTACGACCCTCCGAGTTCTGCACACGTTCAGCTTGATGACATCCCTCGAACTCTTGATCCAACAAAGTGTCGAGTGAGAGTTTCTTCAGCATGATGGCATGGTGACGGGGATGGTGAAGTGATCCGTGTAGGGCTTCGCCTAGGCACTATGAAGATATGACCGGAGGTGTAATCTGTGGAGGGAGGTGATAACCCACAAGTATAGGGGATCGCAATAGTTTTCGAGGGTAGATTATTCAACCCAAATTTATTGATTCGACACAAGGGGAGCCAAAGAATATTCTCAAGTATTAGCAGCTGAGTTCTCAATTCAACCACACCTGGAAACTTAATATCTGCAGCAAAGTATTTAGTAGCAAAGTAATATGATAGTGGTGGTAGCGATAGCAAAAGGTAATGACAGCAAAAGTAATGTTTTTGGTATTTTGTAGTGATGATAGCAATAGCAACGGAAAAGTAAATAAGCGAAGAACAATATATGGAAAGCTCGTAGGCAATGGATCGGTGATGGAGAATTATGCCGGATGCGGTTCATCATGTAATAGTCATAACCTAGGGTGACACAGAACTAGCTCCAATTCATCAATGTAATGTAGGCATGTATTCTGAATATAGTCATACGTGCTTATGGAAAAGAACTTGCATGGCATCTTTTGTCCTACCCTCCCGTGGCAGCGGGGTCCTAACGGAAACTAAGGGATATTAAGGCCTCCTTTTAATAGAGTACCGGAACAAAGCATTAGCACATAGTGAATACATGAACTCCTCAAAGTATGGTCATCACCGGTAAGTATCCCGATTATTGTAACTTCGGGGTTAACGGATCATAACACATAATAGGTGACTATAGACTTGCAAGATAGGATCAAGAACTCTCATATATTGATGAAAACATAATAGGTTCATATCCGAAATCATGGCACTCGGGCCCTAGTGACAAGCATTAAGCATAGCAAAGTCATAGCAACATCAATCTCAAAACATAGTGGATACTAGGGATCAAACGCTAACAAAACTAACTTGATTACATGATAGATCTCATCCAACCCATCACCGTCCAGCAAGCCTACGCTGGAATTACTCACGCACGGCGGTGAGCATCATGAAATTGGTGATGGAGGATGGTTGATGATGACGATGGCGACGGATTCCCCTCTCCGGAGCCCCGAGTGGACTCCAGATCAACCCTCCCGAGAGGTTTTAGGGCTTGGCGGCGGCTCCGTATCGTAAAACGCGATGAGTCCTTCTCCCTGATTTTTTCTCTCCCCGAAACCAAATATATAGAGTTGGAGTTGAGGTCGGAGGAGCTCCAGGGGGCCCACGAGGTAGGGGGCGCGCCCTAGGGGGGCAGGCGCGCCCCCACCCTTGTGGACAAGTGGTGGGCCCCCTGGTCTTCATCTTTTGCAAGGATTTTTTATTATTTCCGAATAGATGTTCCGTGAAGTTTCAGGTCATTCCGAGAACTTTTGTTTCTGCACATAAATAACACCATGGCAATTCTGCTGAAAACAGCGTCAGTCTGGGCTAGTTCCATTCAAATCATGCAAGTTAGAGTCCAAAACAAGGGCAAACGTGTTTGGAAAAGTAGATATGATGGAGACGTATCAACTGCCCCAAGCTTAAACCTTTGCTTGACCTCAAGCAATTCAGTTAATAAACTGAAAGTGATAAAGAAAAACTTTTACAAACTCTGTTTGCTCTTGTTGTTATAAATATGTAAGGCCAGCATTCAAGTTTTCAGCAAAGATTATGACTAACCACATTCACAATAACGCTTAGGTCTCAAGTTTACTCATATCAATGGCATAATCAACCGGCGAGCAATAATAATAAATCTCGGATGACAACACTTTCTCAAAACAATCATAATATGATATAACAAGATGGTATCTCGCTAGCCCTTTCTGAGACCACAAAACATAAATGCAGAGCACCTTTAAAGATCAAGGACTGACTAGACATTGTAATTAATGGTAAAAGAGATCTAGTCAAGTCATACTCAATGTAAACTAACAGTAATGAATGCAAATGACAGCGGTGCTCTCCAACTGGTGCTTTTAATAAGAGGATGATGACTCAACATAAAAGTAAATAGATAGGCCCTTCGCAGAGGGAAGCAGGGATTTGTAGAGGTGCCAGAGCTCGGTTTTGAAATAGAGGTGAATAATATTTTGAGCGGTATACTTTCATTGTCAACATAACAACCAAAAGATGGCAATATCTTCCATGCTACACACATTATAGGCGGTTCCCAAACAGAATGGTAAAGTTTATACTCCCCCTCCACCAACAAGCATCAATCCATGGCTTGCTCGAAACAACGAGTGCCTCCAACTAACAAGAGTCCCAGGGGGAGTTTTGTTTGCAATTATTTGGATTTGATTTGCATAAAGCATGGGACTGGGCATCCCGGTGACGAGCCATTTTTCTCATGAGTGAGGAGTGGAGTCCACTCCTCTTGAGAATAACCCGCCTAACATGGAAGATACGGACATCCCTAGTTGATACATGAGCTATTCGAGCATACAAAACAGGATATTTATTTGAAGGTTTAGAGTTTGGCACATACAAATTTACTTGGAACGGCAGGTAGATACTGTATATAGGTAGGTATGGTGGACTCATATGGAATAACTTTGGGGTTTATGGAGTTGGATGCACAAGCAGTATTCCCACTTAGTACAGGTGAAGGCTAGCAAAAGACTGGGAAGCGACTAGCTAGAGAGCGACAACGGTCATGAACATGCATTAAAATTAATCAACACCGAATGCAAGCATGACTAGGATATAATCCACCATGAACATAAATATCGTGAAGGCTATGTTGATTTTGTTTCAACCACATGCGTGAACATGCGCCAAGTCAAGTCACTTAAATCATTCAGAGGAGGATACCACCCTATCATACCACATCACAACCATTTTAATAGCATGTTGGCACGCAAGGTAAACCATTATAAGCTCCTAGCTAATCAAGCATGGCACAAGAAGCTATGATCTCTAGTTGTCATTGCAAACATGTTTATTCATAATAGGCTGAATCAGGAACGATGAACTAATCATATTTACAAAAACAAGAGAGGTCGAGTTCATACCAGCTTCTCCCATCTCAATCAGTTCATCATATAATCATCATTATTGCCTTTCACTTGCACGACCGAATGATGTGGATAATAATAAGAGTGCACGTGCATTGGACTAAGCTGGAATCTGTAGGCATTCAATACACAGGAGAAGACAAGGCAATATGAGCTCTTTTGTTAGATCAACAATAATGCATATAAGAGCCACTTCAACAATTTAATCATGGTCTTCTCCTATCGACCCCCAAAGAAAAGAAAAGAAATAAAACTATTTATATGGGAAAGCTCCCAATAAGCAAAAGAAGAACATGAAATCTTTTTGGGTTTTCTTTTTAATTACTACTACAAGCATGGAAAGTAAACTAATTAAAAGCTACAACTAATTTTTTTGGTTTTTCTTAAGGTTTATTAAACACACAAGAAGAAAGCATAAAAGGAAAATAAACTAGCATGGATGGTGTCGGTGTCAAAACCGGCGGATCTCGGGTAGTGGGTCCCGAACTGTGCGTCTAGGACGGATGGTAACAGGAGGCAGGGAACACGATGTTTTACCCAGGTTTGGGCCCTCTTGATGGAGGTAAAACCCTACGTCCTGCTTGATTAATATTGATGATATGGGTAGTACAAGAGTAGATCTACCACGAGATCAAGGAGGATAAACCCTAGAAGCTATCCTATGGTATGATTGTTGTATATATTGTATATCTATCGACTAGCCTGGCCTCGGTTTATATAATGCACCGGAGGCCTAGGATAACAATAGTCCTAGCCGAATACGCCGGTGGGGAGAAGTCCTTGTCTTGATCGCCAAGTCTTGTGGAATCTTCCTTGTATGCGGTAGCCGTCCGAACTGGCCCATGAGTATACGGCCACGGGGGTCCTCGGCCCAATCTAATAGATCGGGAGACGACGTGGTGAGTACCCCCTAGTCCAGGACACCATCAGTAGCCCCCTGAACCGGTCTTCAAGTTAGGGACGCTCCTCGATTCTTCCGAACTGTTCTTCATCTTCGGTTGCCGGTCTTGAAAACTGGTTCAACAAATCTTCTTTATCTTCGATCTTGAGGATCGCCGAAATGCATTCGACGAGTTTACACGTCGGGTATCCGAGGAGCCCCTTTAAGTTTCCGGCCTTTATCAATGCCTTGTTTATTTTTATGCCACACCTCGGGTTTGAAGTTGTTCCCGGGAGGCAGGGTCCTCTTGCGTCCGAGCTCCAACGCCGGACTGCATTCGAGGTATCTTTTGCAGCCGAGCACCAACGCCGGACCGCTTCCCAGCTCTAGCGCCGGAATGTATCCGAGCTCCAACGCCGGACTATGTATCCGAGCTCCAACGCCGGACTGTATATCCGAGCTCCAACGCCGAAATATATCCGAGCTCCAACGCCGGACTGTGTCCAGGCTCCAATGCCGGACTATATCCGAGGTGTCATATCACCTTGGTTCAAAAAAGTTGAAGGAGTTTAGCCGAGCTTAATGCCGGAAATGCCCTCTATGGAGCCAGCCACTAGCGCCCGAGCTTTATGCCGGACTGCTTCCGAGGTGGTGCACCACCCCGACTATGGGCCGATTTTTTGTCAATATTTTTTATTGGTGCAATTTATTCTCTGCCGAGATATATAGCCAGTAGCCCTCAAGGTGTGTATCGGTCTAAAACCCGAGATGCACATGAAGGATGACATAAGACCGCTGATCCCAGTAGCCGCTGAGACTCAGGTTGATTTGCAAAATCGGCCTGAGGATCAAGTCCTAGCTCGGCAGAATACTTCGGGACACAAAAGCGGCGTGCTCAGTCCTCAAGACTCAGGTTGGGTGCGGCCGACCAACCTGAGGATCAAAATCTCCTCGGAAACTATATTGCACATAAAATTTTCTGCATTGGACAAGCAATGCAGTAGCCCCCGAGACACTGGTCGGGTGGCAACACCAGATCAGGGGATCGATGTGCCCCTTTAATATTTGTAAATAATAAGCCCGAAGCCCAGTAGCCCCCGAGCCTTAATGCGGGCACGGGTGGCCGAATTAAGGATCAATATCCATAGTAAAATCACAAATTATGTGTAATGACTCTATGTATCCAAGTACTTTACGTCATTAATGCTCGGATCCGCATTGTACAAAACTTTGTTGACCGACCATCGGCTTCCACCTCCTTGGCCAGTAGCCGAGGAGTGTTTGTCCTACTTTATAAAGCCTTTATGAGGGCAAAGATTTACGACAAACAAGGCAATCTGGCCACACGGTTTTATAAACAAAGGTACGCAGAGAGATATGTTATATTACTGTTTAACAGAAGAAATGTATTCCAAAGAAAATAGTCCCGCTATCGGTTCCTTTCTTTGGGTTGTCATGCTAAGCATGATCATGAAACCTCAGCTCGAATGTAAGAGCAAAATATCGAGGATTTAGTTTGGGAGGCCAGTTAATAGCCCCCGGTAGTGTTCGGCGACAGTCGAGGTCAAGCCGTAAACACTTCGGCCAATGTTATGAATGGCCCGTCATAGTCATCGGATCGCTGACCAGTTTACGCTTATTGTGACAGTCAGTTTTCGGCTTTCTCCACTAAGGTGCTTAACCATGTGAGCTGGAAGCACAATCGCAGTGGTTCTCCCTTTGCACGCCTAGCCGAACAAAACGGAACGTAGGAAGCAAGTGCAGGAGCCGGGCAACCCAACTATTGACCGAAGACACAATTCGAAACCGATGCATATATAGCAATATCTGAGAATGTTTTTGCCGAATCCCTAAAGGTGTCCGGCGTTGCACTGCGAGACTAATGCTGGAAAAGCACAAATAGTTTAAAAGTGCCAAAAAGCTTGGAAAACCAAGAAACGTCAGTAAAAACATGACGTCCGAACAAGATCAAGTGTTCGGTGCCAATCCGAAAATTGGTCTTAGAAAAAAGAAGTGCTTCTGTCGTCCTTTAACATGACACATCCTATCTCAAGACTTCGAGCGGGTCAGCCTACGGCTTCAACCTCCTATCCCGAGGGCGGAGTACTTCTCATTAGGCCAGTTTAGCAAACTAAACTCTAGCGGCTTTGAGAGAGAAATTAGGCTCCCCGGCTAGTGACCGCACACTCGCGTCGAAAAAAGGAGTGATAAATAATAATAATAGAACTTTGCAACGACTGAGAAGAAGAACACTTATTATAAAACGGCTCAAATAAACTTAAGAGCCCCCAAGTGACTTGGGTAGAAGAATGATTGCATGTACCGAAGTACTTATATCATATCTATGTTCAACCGAACTTTAAACGCGTCTTAACCGACCGTCGGCTTCTCCCTCTTCGGTTAAGGACCGAAAAGTGTTATGTACTCCATCGGTCGAGAATATCGACGGTGTTTCCAATAACCAGGCAATCAGGCCATAAGGCTGTAACAGACAAAGCGCGCTCAGGGAACTTATGCTATATTACTGCGAAGAGTAAGAAGCATCTTCGAAGAAAATAGTACCCCCACCGATACCTTTCTTCGGTGCTCATTGTTATTATGAGACTTGTGCAATAGATTTTTTGTACTCATGAGTTCCGTTGTGTGCCGACCATCATTGAATAACTATAAGAGCGCTAGCTTTCGGCTTCACCCAGTCTGAGGTCCGGCTCGGGTGACCCGATCGTGACAATCGCAGAGGTGCTCCCTTTACTCCCTAGCCGAACAATCGGGAATGTAGGGGTAAACACAGGAGCGAGGCAACCCAGCTTGCAAATCGCTTAAGTCAATGTGGTGCATATTGTGGCGTAATACACGAACAAGGAACGAAGCCGTACAAGTATAATCATATGCAACAGGAAAAGCTTCATAAAGGAAGCCCCCAAGTAAACGGGGTATTTGAATTTATGCGTCACAAACAAAGTTTGGACAAGGAAATTTTTTAGAAGCAACTTTTTTCCAAAAAAGTATAATGCTTGGTCGAACCGAACGCAAGTTAGAAATTAAAGCTTTGAGCATGAAAGCGACTTAGCTGGTTAATGTGTTCGGTATTGATGACGCGGTCCGAGCTTGATGCGGGGCAAGGTTCCATCCCTCAATCCGGTCCCGAGGTGGCAGAGTGGAGAGCTTGACACGCCGAAGTGGTGACGTAGCACGATCAATGCAGACCGGCAGAGTGACGCCAAAGTCCTCGAATCATTTTCCTGTGCACAAAAAATAGTGCAAACCGGAGATAATAGTAATAATGATAATTAAAAAAATCGTTGCATAATAAATAATTTATGCAAAGTGAGTAATAAAAGAAATATGGCCTGGCGCCGAAGTCAAGTCGATGCAGGGCGTCGGCGTGATGCGGTAAAGGCGTGGCAAAGCCTGAATTCGTAGGTCGGTCCGAGCTCCGAGTGCGGCGTTCGCCGGACTATGTACGGAAACTGACCGAACCACCATGCGACTGTCGTTAATGCAGCCACCATTTGATAGACCTGTGTACATATGACGGACAAACCAGAGTAATAATTCCTTGGGAAAAATGAACCCAAACAAGCAAAAAATACTGGGATTAATAGCACCTGGTTTATTTGTTGTAGCAATCCGAAGGAAGGTGATTCCTAAAATTGGGACCCGCTCCGCACACCCATTGCCTGATGGGCGATAAAACGACGGCATGGCAATGCTGGTAAAGGTTGACTCGCCGAGGCAAAGCCCTCGGCCCAGCTAACGTGACGGAGCTGGTCGGCTAGTGACGCCGAAGTGTCCGGAGTAGGTTGATGAAGAGATGGCGAAGCCCCCGGTCCAGCCGAGATGTCGAAGCCTCGATGTCAGCCGATGAGTCGAAGTAGGTCGGCGTGATGGACACCGCTTGAAGAAGCAATAGTGCGGCCCTGTCGATGCAGGTCGTGACGTGGTCGATGCCGGCTTGATGAAGCGACCGTGCGGCGATGCCGGTATGGCCCGCTCCGTGTAATCCATGGGGCGGCGATGTTGGTGATGATTTATCCTTCGCGATGCCGGGCTCTTGTTCGGCTTGCCGAGATGATGATCCGAAGAAGTTGAGCTCGGCTCAACAAAGTGACGCCGTGTCTAGCGCAGGTCGGCAGCCGTGGAGTAATATTGCCGGACTGGTTTGACACCAGCATGATGTTGAAGATCATGTTCAAAAGATCTTACAGTTAGTGGGATGTGTTCGGGAACAAAACACAATACCCCATACAAAACTTCCTTCAAAAGGGATGTCCGAAATCCTGTTCATAAAAAAGATGAACTCGGGTCGGATTCGTTTTCGCGCAGAAAACAGATCCGAAAAGTGATGCACTAATCGGAAGGTTCCCGGAGTTTGGACGGTCAGATCGAGCCGAAATTTTGAGAGGTGGTAGATATAGGAATTCCGCAGCCGATCAACGGTTGGATCTTCCAAAGGACGTCCGAGCTAGAAGCTGGACACCACGCCCTAAACTCATCCAAATTCCCGTCCAGATTTGACAGGGCTCCGGTATATCGTGGATTGCCAGAGATTCCTCCATCGGAACTCGACGAAATTTTCCAGGGTTGTTGTAGACTCAATTCCGCACAATTCCACCAAAGCGATCGTCAAAGCGATACTCGAGGAGGTGGTGGTGGCAGATACGAGTTCGCTGTCCAGAAAAACAGCACGGTCGCTTGAGGGCAATGTTGACGTTGAGCCCCCGAGCTCCATAGATGATTCCTCCGTGATCTTGATAGAGATCGGAGTTGATGTTTGATGAAGGCCCTCGTCCGAACATGGTGATCCGAACACGGGGCGCAATTCTTGGTCGAACCAAGGTGACCAGTCGAGCTGGTGACGAAGATGCCGAAGTCGCAGTTGATCTGCAGGCGAGCCATCGATCCTTTTGTCGATCACACAGCGGAACTCTCAATGAAAGCACCAATGTCGGTGTCAAAACCGGCGGATCTCGGGTAGGGGGTCCCGAACTGTGCGTCTAGGCCGGATGGTAACAAGAGGCAGGGAACACGATGTTTTACCCAGGTTCGGTCCCTCTTGATGGAGGTAAAACTCTACGTCCTGCTTGATTAATATTGATGATATGGATAGTACAAGAGTAGATCTACCACGAGATCAAGGAGGCTAAACCCTAGAAGCTAGCCTATGGTATGATTGTTGTATATATTGTATATCTATCGACTAGCCTGGCCTCGGTTTATATAATGCACCGGAGGCCTAGGATAACAAGAGTCCTAGCCGAATACGCCGGTGGAGAGAAGTCCTTGTCTTGATCGCCAAGTCTTGTGGAATCTTCCTTGTATGCGGTAGCCGTCCGAACTGGCCCATGAGTATACGGCCACGGGGGTCCTCGGCCCAATCTAATAGATCGGGAGACGACGTGGTGAGTACCCCCTAGTCTAGGACACCGTCAGATGGTACAATGAAAAAGTCTGAGCACCGACATCTAGCAATGAGTGTGTGAACATGAATGTAATGTCGGTGGGAAATACGTACTCCACCAAGCTTAGGCTTTTGGCCTAGGTTGGTCTATGGCCACGGTTGGCCTGGCGGATATCCATAGTAATAGTTGGGGTCGTACTGCGAAGAAGAAGACTCTGATTGCCACTGGTTGGCAATCATCTCCGGATCCCACTGGTAATTGGACTGTCATGGAGGATCAACTTGTGGTTCCGGCTCTGGCTCTGTGGCTGATGTAGGGTTTCGATAGGCGTGAATAGCCTCTAACGGAACAAGGTACTAGCCTGCAGATAAATCAAACAAGGAAGGAGCAGGAAGGGTAATAGTCTCAGGATGATGTTTATGAAAGAACAATTTGTATTTAAGCTCCCTTTCCTTATTCTTAACAATAAAGTCATGTGCCACCATACTCTTATAATCTAAATAAACAGTGGGCAGCAATTTTTCTTCCTTCTCATAATGCCTAATAGGTATGTTAAAATGTGCAGCTAAGCGTGAAGCATAGATGCCTCCAAAGATGGGACCCTTTGTACGGTTCAGACTTAACCGTTTAGCAATAATACCATACTAACAGTGTTATCACTGAATAAACTGTGGAACAAAATAATAATATCAGGAACACTAAGGTTTCCATAGTTTCCACGACCAATTAAGCAACGACTAGCAAATATTGCAAATTAGCGTAAAACATGAAAATGTGCTAGTGATTCGTGCATCGGAAACCTTCCTCATTTCCCCTATAGTGATGGTATCAATAAACCTATCCATATCGCCGCGATGTGGTTCCTCTGTCGTGCCCTCGAAAGGGACCAAACAAACCCGACAAAAATCATAAAGTGACATCTCCTTATGCTCATCATATAAATAAAACTCCACCATAGGTGGTGAGCTCCTAGAATGGAAATGAAAATTTTGCACAAAGATATTTGTGAGTAAGAGATACTGGTCGCGTTGGTCATGGAGGAAAGCGGTGAGGCCTGCATTCTCAGCCAATTCATAAAAATCATCATAAACCCCAACTGCTCTCAAGAATTCATCGGAAGGCCATTCACACGGCTGAACCTCCGCGGTGCGAGGCATATTATACTTGGGCTTCTGTGCCTTTTCCTTTGAGCTCGGCTCGATGAGCCCCTCAAAAGTCTCTTCATTATTTTCAAGGAACAATCTCCCCAAGAAGTTTTGTGAGAGGTGCTTTGAGCAAGGAGATCGAAAATGGCAGCAAAATAAGCTTGGACTCGGGTTTGAGTTGGATATTCGTGTTTGTGGGAGGAAGAAGGAGTGTGTGGGTGAAAGGATAAGTGGAGGAGGGCCACCATGGGCCCACGAGGCAGGGGGCGCGCCCAGGGGGTAGGGCGCGCCCCTGACCCTCGTGGCCAGGTGCCAGCTCCTCCTGCTATGTTCTCAGTGCCAAATATTCTCAAATATTCCAGAAAAAAATATTATTTAAATTTCAGGGCATTTCGAGAACTTTTGTTTTAGGGGTATTTTTATATTGCATGGATAATCAGATAACAGACAGAAAAATACTTATTTTTATTTTATTTATTATAAATAACAGAAAGTAAAAGCAGGGTACAAAAGGTTGTGCCTTCTAGTTTCATCCATCTCATGATCATCAAATGGAATCCACTAAGAAGGTTGATCAAGTCTTGCTAACGAACTCATTCCGAATAACATGGAACCGGAGAAATTTCGAATAACACTATGTTACCTCAACGGGGATATGTACATCCCCAATAATAAGAATATCATATTTCTTCTTGACAGTAGGAAGAGGAAATTCAAAACCTTCAAATATAATCGATGGAATTTTTACAATAGAGTTGATACTATGAACTTGAGGTTGTTTCCTCGCAAAATGTACCGTATGCTCATTACCATTAACATGAAAAGTGACATTGCCTTTAGTGCAATCAATAACAGCCCCTGCAGTATTCAAAAAGGGTCTTCCAAGAATAATAGACATACTATCGTCCTCGGGAATATCAAGAATAACAAAGTCCGTTAAAATAGTAACGTTTGCAACCACAACAGGCACATCCTCACAAATACCTACAGGTATAGCAGTTGATTTATCAACCATTTGCAAAGATATTTCAGTAGGTGTCAACTTATTCAAATCAAGTCTACGATATAAGGAGAGAGGCATAACACTAACACCGGCTCCAAGATCACATAAAGCAGTTTTAACATAGTTTCTTTTAATGGAGCATGGTATAGTGGGTACTCCTCGATCTCCAAGTTTCTTTGGTATTCCACCCTTAAAAGTATAATTAGCAAGCATGGTGGAAATTTCAGCTTCCGGTATCTTTCTTTTATTAGTAACAATATCTTTCATGTACTTAGCATAAGGATTCATTTTAAGCATATCAGTTAATCGCATACGCAAAAGATAGGTCTAATCATTTCAGCAAAGCGCTCAAAATCCTCATCATCCTTTTTCTTGGATGGTTTGGGAGGAAAAGGCATGGGTTTCTGAACCCATGGTTCTCTTTCTTTACCATGTTTCCTAGCAACATAGTCTTTCTTATCATAACATTGATTCTTTGATTGTGGGTTATCAAGATCAACAGCAGGTTCAATTTCTATATCATTATCATTACTAGGTTGAGCATCATCATGAACATTATCACTAGTTTCAGGTTCATTACCAGATTGTGTTTCAGCATCAGAGATAGAAATATCATTTGGATTGTCAGGTGTTTCAGTAATAGGTTCACTAGAAGCATGCAAAGTCCTATCATTTTTCTTTTTCTTCCTATTATAAGGACTAGGTGCATCCACATTATTTCTCTGAGAATCTTTCTCAATTCTCTTAGGATGGCCTTCAGGATACAGAGGTTCCTGAGTCATTCTACCAGTTCTAGTAGCCACTCTAACAACATAATCATTATTCTTACTATTCAATTCATTGAGCAAATCATTTTGAGCTTTAAGTACTTGTTCTACTTGAGTGGTAACCATAGAATCACGTTTACTAATAAGTTTAAGTTCACCTTTAACATTAGCCATATAATCACCCAAGTGTTCAAGCATATTTGAATTGTATTTCAATTGTCTACCAAAATAAGCATTAAAATCTTCTTGCTTAACCATAAATTTATCAAACTCATCTAAGCATGGGCTAGCAAACTTAGTAAATGGGATTTCAGCTTTATCATATCTATAGAGAGAATTTACCTTTACTACCCGTGTCGGGTTACCAAGACCATGTGTTTCTTCAATAGGTAATGGATTAAGATCATATGTTTCTTCAACAGGCGGTAAATTAAGACCATGTATTTCTTCAATAGGAGGTAAACTCTTAACATCTTCAGCTTTAATACCTTTTTCTTTCATATATTTCTTTGCCTCTTGCATATCTTCAGGACTGACAAATAGAACACCCCTCTTCTTCGGAGTTGGTTTAGGAATAGGCTCAGGAAGCGTCCAACTATTTTCATTTGTCAACATATTATTCAATAGAATTTCAGCTTCATCCAGTGTTCTTTCCCTGAAAACAGAACCAGCACAACTATCGAGGTAATCTCTGGAAGCATTGGTTAGTCCATTATAAAAGATATCAAGTATTTCATTTTTCTTAAGAGGATGATCAGGCAAAGCATTAAGTAATTGGAGAAGCCTCCCCCAAGCTTGTGGGAGACTCTCTGCTTCAATTTGCACAAAATTATATATATCCCTTAAAGCAGCTTGTTTCTTATGTGCATGGAAATATTTAGCAGAGAAGTAATAAATCATATCCTGGGACTACACACAACCAGGATCAAGAGAATTAAACCATATCTTAGCATCACCATTTAATGAGAACAGAAATATTTTAAGGATATAAAAGTAGCGAGTTCTCTCATCATTAGTGAACAGGGTGGCTATATCATTTAATTTAGTAAGATGTGCCACAACAGTTTCAGATTCATAGCCATGAAAAGGATCAGATTCAACCAAAGTAATTATATCAGGATCAACAGAGAATTCATAATCCTTATCAGTAACAAA
The DNA here is from genome assembly GCF_018294505.1 of Triticum aestivum. Taxonomy (NCBI): domain Eukaryota; kingdom Viridiplantae; phylum Streptophyta; class Magnoliopsida; order Poales; family Poaceae; genus Triticum; species Triticum aestivum. The sequence goes on along the minus strand of NC_057812.1, from coordinate 358,625,593 downwards.
GATAGGTGAAGTAGCAAAAGCAGGGTCAGGTTTCATCCTAGCATTAAGAGATTGCTACTTCCATTTAGCTAATAACCTCTTGAGTTCGTATCTATCTTTGCAAGCTAAAATAGCTAAAGCATCTTCTTTTTCAAAAACATAACCCTCAGGAATAACAGGTGAGTCTTCATCATCACTTTCATCAATATTATCAGATTCAATATTTTCATTCTCTCTAACCCTAGCAAGTTGTTCATCAAGAAATTCACCAAGTGGCACAGTATTATCAAGCATAGAAGTAGTTTCATCATAAGTATCATGCATAGCAGAAGTGGCATCATCAATAACATGCGACATATCAGAACGAATAACAGAAGCATGTTTAGGTGTCGCAAGCTTACTCAAAACAGAAGGTGAATCAAGTGCAGAGCTAGATGGCAGTTCCTTACCTCCCCTCGTAGTTGAGGGATAAATCTTGATTTTTGGATCTCTCAAGTTCTTCATAATGATAAGCAGATATAAATCCCAAGTGACTCAAAGAAGAGAGATATGCTCCCCGGCAATGGCGCCAGAAAATAGTCTTGATAACCCACAAGTATAGGGGATCACAACAGTTTTCGACGGTAGAGTATTCAACCCAAATTTATTGATTCGACACAAGGGGAGCCAAAGAATATTCTCAAGTATAAGCAGCTGAGTTGTCAATTCAACCACACCTGGAAACTTAATATCTGCAACAAAGTATTTAGTAGCAAAGTAATATGATAGTGGTGGTAGCGATAGCAAAAGGTAATGATAGCAAAAGTAATGTTTTTGGTATTTTGTAGTGATGATAGCAATAGCAACGGAAAAGTAAATAAGTGAAGAACAATATATGGAAAGCTCATAGGCTGGATCAGTGATGGAGAATTATGCCGGATGCGGTTCAACATGTAACAGTCATAACCTAGGGTGACACAGAACTAGCTCCAATTCATCAATGTAATGTAGGCATGTATTCCGAATATAGTCATACGTGCTTATGGAAAAGAACTTGCATGACATCTTTTGTCCTACCCCCCCCCCCCCCGTGGCAGCGGGGTCCTAATGAAAACTAAGGGATATTAAGGCCTCCTTTTAATAGAGTACCGGAACAAACCATTAGTACATAGTGAATACACGAACTCCTCAAACTGTGGTAATCACCGGTAAGTATCCCGATTATTGTCACTTCGGGGTTAACGGATCATAACACATAATAGGTGACTATAGACTTGCAAGATAGGATCAAGAACTCTCGTATATTGATGAAAACATAATAGGTTCAGATCTGAAATCATGGCACTCGGGCCCTAGTGACAAGCATTAAGCATAGCAAAGTCATAGCAACATCAATCTCAGAACATAGTGGATACTAGGGATCAAACCCTAGCAAAACTAACTCGATTACATGATAGATCTCATCCAACCCATCACCGTCCAGCAAGCCTACGATGGAATTACTCACGCACGGCGGTGAGCTTCATGAAACTGGTGATGGAGGATGGTTGATGATGATGATGGCGACGGATTCCCCTCTCCGGAGCCTCGAACGGACTCCAGATCAGCCCTCCCGAGAGGTTTTAGGGCTTGGTGGCGGCTCCGTATCGTAAAACGCGATGAATCCTTCTCCCTGATTTTTTTCTCCCTGAAACCAAATATATAGGGTTGGAGTTGAGGTCGGAGGACCTACAGGGGGGCCACGAGTTAGGGGGGCGCGCCCTAGGGGAGTAGGCGCACCCCCCACCCTCGTGGACAGGTGGTGGGCCCCCTGGTCTTCATCCTTTTCAAGGATTTTTTATTATTTCCGAATAGATGTTCCGTGAAGTTTTAGGTCATTCTGAGAACTTTTGTTTCTGCACATAAATAACACCATGGCAATTCTGCTGAAAACAGCGTCAGTCTGGGTTAGTTCCATTCAAATCATGCAAGTTAGAGTCCAAAACAAGGACAAAAGTGTTTGGAAAAGTAGATACGACGGAGACGTATCAGGAGGCGCCGCACATGCCTAATATATGTTGTTGTGTGTTCTAGGTGCCTCCCCCCACATATATATAGGTGGGAGGGAGAGGGAGCAGCCAAGGGGGCACCCAAGTAGGAGGAATCCTACTTGGGGCCCTACTACAATTCGTCCCCCCTTACCATAACTTCCGGAGGGGGAAGGAAGGAGGAGGGTGTGGAGAAGGAAGGGGGAGGCCGAATCCCTCCCATTCCTTTCTCTCTTCTCCTCTCCCCTCCTATTTCAGCCTACATGGGGCGCACCAGTCCCTTAGGGGCTGGTATGTCCCCCTCTTGGCCCATTAGGCCCATGTAGTTGCCGGGGGGATGCCTGGAACCCCTTCTGGTGACCCGATATGTACCCGGTACCACCGGAACACTTCCGGTGTCCAAATACCATCATCCTATATATCAATATTTACCTCTCGACCATCTCGAGACTCCTCGTCATGTTTGTGATCTCATCCAGGACTCCGAACAACATTCGGTCACCAAATCACATAACTCATATAATACAAAATCGTCATCGAGCGTTAAGCGTGCGGACCCTACGGGTTCGAGAACTATGTAGACATGACGGAGACACCTCTTCGGTCAATAACCAACATCGGAACCTGGATGCTCATATTGGTTCCTACATATTCTATGAAGATCTTTATCGGTCGTACCATAATGACAACATACATTATTCCCTTTGTCATCGGTATGTTACTTGCCCGCGATTCGATCGTCGATATCTACATACCTAGTTCAATATCGCTACCAACAAGTCTCTTTACTTGTTCCGTAATGCATCATCCCACAACTAACTCATTAGTCACATTGCTTGCAAGGCTTATTATGATGTGTATTACCAAGAGGGCCCAGAGATACCTCTCCGATACTTGGAGTGACAATTCCTAATCTCGATCTATGCCAACCCAACAAACACCTTCGGAGATACCTGTAGAGCATCTTTATAATCACCCAATTATGTTGTGACATTTTATAGCACACAAGGTGTTCCTCCAGTATCCGAGAGTTGCATAATCTCATAGTCGGAGGAATATGTATTTGCATGAAGAAAGCAATAGCAATAAAACTGAACGATCAATATGTGAAGCTAACGGATGGGTCTTGTCGATCACATCATTCTCCTAATGATGTGATCCCGTTCATCAAATGACAACACGTGTCTATGGTTAGGAAACTTAACCATCTTTGATTAACGAGCTAGTCTAGTAGAGGCTTACTAGGGACACGGTGTTTTGTCTATGTATCCACACATGTATCAACTTTTCGGTTAATACAATTCTAGCATGAATAATAAACATTTATCATGATATAAGGAAATATAAAAAAACAACTTTATTATTGCCTCTAGGGCATATTTTCTTCAGATGTGTGGAGTAATAGTAGTAGATGCAGGCAGGAGTTGGTCTAGTTGATATGGATGTGATGCCTATATTCATGATCATTGCCTTAGATATTGTCATAACTTTGCGCTTTTCTATCAATTGCTCGGCAGTAATTTGTTCACCCAACGTAATATTTTCTATCTTGAGAGAAGCCTCTAGTGAAACCTATGACCCCCGGGTCTATTTTCCATCATATAATCTTGTATTTTCCATCATATAAGTTTCCGATCTACAATTTTAGTTTCTGATTTACTTTCTTCGCAATATTTTACTTTCCGTTCCATAAACCAAAAATACCAAAAATATTAGTTTACCGTTTATCCAACTCTATAATATCTCACTTTGCAAATAACCGTGAAGGGATTGACAACCCCTTTATCGCGTTGGGTGCAAGTTGGTGTTTGTTCGTGCAAGTATTCGGTGACTTGAGCATTGTCTCCTACTGGATTGATACCTTGGTTCTCAAAACTGAGGGAAATACTTACTCTAATTTGCTTCATCACCCTTTCCTCTTCAAAGGAAAAACCAACACAAGCTAAGAAGTAGCAGTGGTCAGGTTGATTGTGCTCCGGCATGGTCAATAACCTCTCGGAGTTGGTTTAGCGATTGCTAAGGCGCGACGTCCTCGCATGTTCATAGTCGGATCGTCAAAGTCTACTCCACCATAAATGATAGCCACCATCTCATCGAAAGACGGGACACCTTTGCCTCTATCAAGTGGTATTAGATTTCCAGGTTGCTCGGTGAGATTTTACAGTTTTTCGTAGTTTAGATCGAGTCTGTTCTTCATACCTACAGTCCACGAAAAAGCCACAAAAAATTTAGGGTTAGTTCCTCATATCCGAACCAGTCTGAACCTTTGCCTAGGCTTTTCAGTATTTTGCTTTGTTGAATTTGTGGTTGCATCGTTGTGTCAAGTTGCTAGTCTTAGCATCTAGTCTTTTATAGTTTCAAGTTCTAGTCATAAGTTGTCACGCCGCCACCGCAACATCATGATCGTCCCTGCCATCTACCACCACCGCTCTGAATCCATATACCACCACCAATCGGTATCCATATACCACGACCGATCCGTATCCATATACCACCACCAATCTGTATCCATATACTACCACCGATCCGTATCCATATACCACCACCACTGCCATATACTACCACCATATATCCACCACAAATCTGAGTTCTTTTCATATTAGGTTTGTTTTCGAGATCCATCTATTTTCCGATCCGTGTTTCCTTGCCTGAGTAGGTTTCGAAAAAAAGTCTGGAGACCTCGGGCAGTTTTTAGGCCAAAATTTCGGCAGTTGAAAATATTTTTCCCTATCCTGTTCTTAGGTTCCAGGGAGCGTTTTGAGACACTTGCTATCATAGTGATTTTTTGTCGCACTTTTTCATTGTCGCTGCCTTGATTTACGAAAAAAGATAGTCAAAAAACATTTCGTGCCTATCCTGTTATTTTGACTTGGGAAGAGTTTTGAGACACTCACCATTATAGTGACTTTCGACAAAAAAGGAGCGCAAAAAGAGCAATTTTTTTCCAAAGTGTGCTTTTCCCTTGTTTACGTGCCGCGCCATGGTTTTGTTAGTGTTCTAGGCTCACGTCTCTAGTACGGTCTAGCCTAGGACGAACACAATACCGTCATTGAGCGTTTATTCAACTTTGCATCTCTGAATTGATTATTACTGACCCTCTTTGCTACCATATTATAAGCCTTCCCCGCTCCACATACATCTATGTCGTGTGTTTGACTCTCCCTGGTAATTGCTCTACCCAAGCTTTGAGCATTTTGACTATGATGGTTGCCGATCATCACCTGCTGCTTGGTAAGAATTGGTAAGTATTTGAGATTCGCTTGACGGATTAGTGACTTTCCACAACACAGCCGCCACTTCCTAGTAGTCTGTAGGATCATATTCTTGTGTTTTTCTCTTGCTGCTAACCATGCTAGGATCACAAGCGGACGAGCTGGACTGTGAGAACATGACGAACAAGGAGCTCCATGATAAATTCCAGGAAATGTTGGGTCAACATGTAGAAGATGCGATGGATAGTTTTGGCAAGGCATTAGCGAGGATTGATGACATTGAGAAGACAATTGACAACAAGTTTGATGCCAAGTTCACTGAAATTCTTGTGCATCTACCTCCACCTACTACCCCTGTTGTACCATTGCAACAACAACAACAACCACCTCCACATCGCGAAACAGCCCTACGCCGAGCTAGCCGTGTTCCTCTTGAGCCTAGCCAAACTTCAGGTGCCGCTGCTACTGCTATTGATGCTTCTGTGGCTCCTGCTACTACAGAGGAGGACGATTACGTGGGCGATTATGAGGATGAGGTTGATCAAAATCAAAACTACATGCAACCACCAGCACCACCACCAGGTCATCCACATGCAAATAATCGCAATGGTAGGCCTGCACCACCACCTCAGGTACGAGATCATGACCATCTTCCTAAACTAAAATTGAATATTCCACCATTCGAGGGTAGATATGTTCCTGATATATATCTTACTTGGGAGTTAGAAACTGAACAATGTTTTACATGTTTACAATATCCCGAGGAAAGACGTGTTGCTACTGCTGTTTGTGCTTTCACTAGTTTTGCATGTGTTTGGTTGTCTGAACATTGTAGATTATATCCTATTCCAGCTACTTGGGCTGCTTTGAAAAATGCTATGCATACTCCTTCGGTTCCACCATATTATCAACGTGAATTACTTCAGAAATTGCAGCGTTAAGGACAAGGAAAAAATTCTGCAGAGGAATATTATTAGGAGTTGCAAACTAGCATGATTAGATGTGGTATTGTTGAGGATAATGAAGTTATGCTTGCATGTTTTATGGGTGGATTAAATTGAGAGATTCAAACCATTTTAGAGTATAAGGAGTATAATAATATCACTCGTTTATTCTAGCTTGCTTGCAAAGCTGAACGTGAAGTGCAGGATCGACAAGCATTGGCGCAGACTAACTTTTCTGCAGGTCGACCTTCAGCATGGACACCGCGTGCATCCTCTACTTCCACACATCCTGCTGCACCAACACCTCCGTCATTTGCCACCTCTAGCCGTGATACAAGAAAGCAAGCACAACCACTACTACCTACCAAGAGCACACCTTCTGGGCCTGCAGAGAGCTCTTCTTCATCCATGGCATCAGCAGGGCAAACACATGATATTATTTGTCGTCGTTGCAAGGGTGGAGGTCATTATGCGAGATAATGCCCATCTAAGCGTGTGATGATTTCTACTGAGGATGGTGGATATGAGTCTGCTAGTGACTATGATGAGGAGACTTTGGCTCTTATTACAAGTGAAGAACATAGTGGAGATGATTCTGATCATGACACGCAATACATGGCTACTAAAGATGCTGACAAGGTATGAAAGTTTAGTTGCTCAACGTGTTTTGAGTGTGTAGGTCACACAAGCTCAGCAAAATCAGAGGCATAATTTGTTCCATACAAAGGGAGTTGTTAAGGAATGTTCTGTTTGCGTCATCATAGATGGAGGGAGCTGCAACAATTTGGCTAGCATGGAGATTGTGGCGAAGCTATCTCTCACCACAAGACCACATCCACATCCTTATTACATCCAATGGTTCAACAACAGACAAGGTTAAGGTAACACGTATTGTTCGTTTGCATTTTAGTATCTCTACATAATGTTGATTGTAATGTGGTACCCATGCAAGCATGTTCCTTATTACTTGGTAGACCATGGCAATTTGATAAAAGTTCTGTACACCATGGTCGAAACAACCAGTATACTCTTGTTCATAAGGATAAACATATTACTTTGCTTCCTATGTCTCCTGATTCCATTTTGAAAGATGATATTAATAGAGCTAACAAAGCAAAAGAGGAGAAACATAAGAGTGAAAATCAGATTATGGCAAAAGAAAACCATTTAGTGTTGCTTCTGAAATTAAATTAAAAAGTGCATGTTTACTTGCCACCAAATCTGATAGTGATGAGCTAGATTTCAGCAAATTTGTTTGGTATGCTTTTGTGTGCAAAGAGGCATTATTTTCATTCAAGGACGTGCCTTCCTCTTTGCCTCCTGTTGTCACTAACATTTTGCAAGAGTTCGCTGACATCTTTCCACAAGACATGCCACCGGGATTACCACCTATTCGAGGGATTGAGCATCAGATTGACTTAATTCTCGGTGCTTCGCTGCCAAACCGTGTGCCATACCATACCAATCTAGAGGAGACGAAGGATATTATGCATTAAGTACAGGAGCTTCTCGACAAAGGTTATATACATGAATCTCTTAGTCCTTGTGTTGTTCCTATTATACTAGTGCCAAAAAAGGATGGTACGTCACGTATGTGTGTTGATTGTAGAGGCATTAATAATATTACTATTCGTTATTGTCATCTTATTCCTAGGCTAGATTATATGCTTGATGAATTGAGTGGCTCTGCAATATTCTCCAAAGTTGATTTGCGTAGTGGATACCATCAATTTCGTATGAAATTGGGAGATGAAAGGAAAATGACATTTAAAACTAAGTTTGGTTTACATGAGTGGTTAGTCATGCCTTTTGGGTTAACTAATGCACCTAGTACTTCCATGAGATTAATGAACGAAGTTTTACATGCTTTTATTGGATGATTTGTGGTAGTCTATTTTGATGATATACTAATTTATAGCAAATCTTTGGAAGAACATTTGGAACATTTATGTGCTGTTTTAAACTTTTATTGCTCTACATGATGCACGTTTGTTTGGTAACCTTGGGAAGTGCACCTTTTGCACCAACCGAGTATATTTTCTTGGCTATGTTGTTACTCTACAAGGAATTGAAGTTGATAAAGCCAAGATTGAAGCTACTGAGAGTTGGCGGCAGCCCAAAACGGTCACACAAGTGAGGAGTTTTCTTGTACTCGCTGATTTCTATAGGCATTTTGTGAGAGATTTTAGCACCATTGCTGCACCTCTCAATGAACTTACAGAGAAGGATGTGCCTTTTGTTTGGGGTACCGCACAGGAAGAAGCCTTTACTGCAACTTCCTGATTTTAATAAGACTTTTGAGATTGAATGTGATGCTAGTGGAATTGGATTAGGAGGTGTGTTATTACAAGATGGCAAACCTGTTACATACTTTTCTGAAAAATTGAGCGGGCCTAGTGTGAACTATTCTACTTATGATAAAGAATTATATGCTCTTGTCCGGACCTTCGAAACATGGCAACATTATTTATGGCCCAAAGAATTTGTTATATATTAATATCTGAAACACATTAAGAGTCAAGCAAAACTGAACCGTAGACATGCTAAATGGGTTGAACTCATTGAGACTTTCCCTTATGTCATTAAGAACAAGAAGGGTAAAGAAAATATTATTGTTGATGCATTGTCTCGTCATTATACTATACTTTCACAACATTACTTTAAAATATTTGGTTTGGAGACCATCAAAGATCAATATGTGCATGATGCTGAATTTAAAGATGTATTGCAGAATTGTAAAGAAGGGAGAACATGGAACAAGTTCGTCGTTAATGATGGATTTGTGTTTCGTGCTAACAAGCTATGCATTCCATCTAGCTCCGTTCGTATTTTTTCGTTGTAGGAGGTGCATGGTGGAGGATTAATGGTACACTTTTGTGTGAAGAAGACGGAGGATATACTTGCTACACATTTCTTTCGGCCAAAGATGAGATGGGATGTTGAGCGTTTTGTTGCTCGCTGCACTACATGTCAAAAAGCTAAGTCACGACTCAATCCTCATGGTTTATATATGCCTTTGCATGTACCTGATAACCCACAAGTATAGGGGATCACAACAGTTTTCAAGGGTAGAGTATTCAACCCAAATTTATTGATTCGACACAATGGGAGCCAAAGAATATTCTCAAGTATTAACAGTTGAGTTGTCAATTCAACCGCACCTGAAAGACTTAGTATATGCAACAAAGTATTTAGTAGCAAAGTCATATGGAAGTAATGGTAATGGTGGCAAAAGTAACAGTACTGGTTTTGTAGGGATTGTGATAGTGGCAATGGAAAAGTAACTACGCAAAGATCAATATGTGAAAAGCTCGTAGGCAATGGATCAGTGATGGATAATTATGTCAGATGTGATTCCTCATGCAACAGTTATAACATAGGGTGACATAGAACTAGCTCCAGTTCATCAATGTAATGTAGGCATGTATTTCGAATATAACTATACGTGCTTATGGAAAAGAACTTGCATGACATCTTTTGTCCTACCCTCCCGTGGCAGCGGGGTCCTATTGGAAACTAAGGGATATTAAGGCCTCCTTTTAATAGAGTACCGGACCAAAGCATTAACACTTAGTGAATACATGAACTCCTCAAACTATAGTCATCACCTGGAGTGGTCCCGATTATTGTCACTTCGGGGTTACCGGATCATAACACATAGTAGGTGACTATTGACTTGCAAAATAGGATCAAGAACTCACATATATTCATGAAAACATAATAGGTTCAGATCTGAAATCATGGCACTCGGGCCCTAGTGACAAGCATTAAACATAGCAAAGTCATAGCAACATCAATCTCAGAACATAATGGATACTAGGGATCAAACCCTAACAAAACTAACTCGATTACATGATAAATCTCATCCAACCCATCACCGTCCATCAAGCCTACGATGGAATTACTCATGCACGGCGGTGAGCATCATGAAATTGGTGATGGAGGAAGGTTGATGATGACGATGGCGACAGATTCCCCTCTCCGGAGCCCCGAACGGACTCCAGATCAGCCCCCCGAGAGAGATTAGGGCTTGGCGGCGGCTCCGTATCGTAAAACATGATGAATCCTTCTTCCTGATTTTTTTCTCCCCGAACGTGAATATATAGAGTTGGATTTGAGATCGGTGGTGCCTCAGGGGGCCCACGAGACAGGGGGCACCCCCTAATGGGGTGGGCGTGCCCCCCACCCTCGTGGACTGGGTGTGGGTCCCCTGGTGTTGATTCTTTTGCTAGTATTTTTTATAAATTCCATAAATATTCTCCGTGAAGTTTCAGGTCATCCCGAGAACTTTTATTTCTGCACAAAAATAACACTGTGGCAATTCTGCTAAAAACAATGTCAGTCCGGGTTAGTTCCATTCGAATCATGCAAGTTAGAGTCCAAAACAAGGTCAAAACTGTTCGGAAAAGTAGATATGATGGAGAAGTATCAACTCCCCCAAGCTTAAACCTTTGCTTGTCCTCAAGCAATTCAGTTGACAAACTGAAAGTGATAAAGAAAAACTTTTACAAACTTTGTTTGATCTTGTTGTTGTAAATATGTAAAGCCAGTATTCAAGTTTTCAGCAAATATTATGAACTAACCATATTCACAATAAAATTTAGGGCTCATGTTTACTCATATCAATGGCATAATCAACTAGCGAGCAATAATAGTAAATCTCGGATGACAACACTTTCTCAAAACAATCATAATATGATATAACAAGATGGTATCTCGCTAGCCCTTTCTGAGACCACAAACCATAAATACAGAGCACCTCTGAAGATCAAGGACCGACTAAACATTGTAATTCATAGTAAAAGAGATCCAGTCACGGTCATACTCAATGTAAACTAATAGTAATGCATGCAAATGACAACAGTGCTCTCCAACTAGTGCTTTTTAATAAGAGGATGATGACTCAACATAAAAGTAAATAGATAGGCCCTTCTCAGAGGGAAGCAGGGATTTGTAGAGATGCTAGAGCTCGATTTTTGAAATAGAGACGAATAATATTTTGAGTGGCATACTTTCATTGTCAACATAACAACCGAGAGATCTTGATATCTTCCATGCTGCACACATTATAGGCGGTTCCCAAACAGAATGGTAAAGTTTATACTCCTCCACCACCAACAAAACATCAATCCATGGCTTGTTCGAAACAAAGGGTGCCTCCAACTAACAACAACCCTGGGGGAGTATTGTTTGCAATTATTTTAATTTAAGCATGGGACTGGGCATCCCGGTTACCAGCCATTTTCTCGTGAAGGAGGAGCGGAGTCCACTCCTCGTGAGAATAACCCACCTGGCATGGAAGATATAGATAGCCCTAGTTGATATATGAGCTATTCGAGCATACAAAACAGAATTTCATTTGAAGGTTTAGAGTTTGGCACATACAAATTTACTTGGAACGGCAGGTAGATACCGCATATAGGAAGGTATGGTGGACTCATCGGGAATAACTTTTGGGGTTTATGGAAGTGGATGCACAAGCACTATTCCCGCTTAGTACAAGTGAAGGCTAGAAAGAGACTGGGAAGCGACCAGCTAGAGAGCGACGACAGTCATGAACATGCATTAAAATTAATCAACACTGAGTGCAAGCATGAGTAGGATGTAATTCACCATGAACATAAATATCGTGGAGGCTATGTTGATTTTGTTTCGACTTCATGCGTGAACATGTGCCAAGTCAAGCCACTTGAATCATTCAAAGGAGGATACCACCCTATCATACCACATCACAACCATTTTAATAGCATGTTGGCACGCAAGGTTAACCATTATAAACTCCTAGCTAGTTAAGCATGGCATGAGCAACTATAATCTCTAATTTTCATTGCAAACATGTTTCATTCATAATAGGCTAAATCAGGAACGAAGAAGTAATCATATTTACAAAAACAAGATAGGCTGAGTTCATACTAGCTTCTCTCATCTCAATCAGTTCATTATATATCGTCATTATTGCCTTTCACTTGCACGACCGAACGGTGTGGATAATAATAATAGTTCATGTGCATTGGACTAAGCTGGAATGTGCAAGCATTCAATACAAGAGAGAAGTCAAGGTAATATGGGCTCTTTGTTAAATCAACAATAATGCATATAAGAGTCACTTCAATATTTTCATCATGGTCTTCTCCTCTCGACCCCCAAAGAAAAGAAACAAAACTATTTACACGGGAAAGCTCCCGACAAGAAAAAATAAGAATGAGAAATCTTTCTGGGTTTTCTTTTTAATTACTACTACAAGCATGGAAAGTAAACTAGCTAAAAGCTACAACTAATTTTTTTGGGTTTTCTTATGGTTTTTCAAACACACAAGAAGAAGGCTTAAAAAGAAAATAAACTAGCATGCATAGTACAACGAAAAAGTATGAGCACCGACAGCTGGCATGAGTGTGCGAACATGAATGTAATGCCGGTGAGAAATACGTACTCCCCCAAGCTTAGGCTTTTGGCCTAAGTTGGTCTAGGGCCATGGCTGGCCTGGTGGATATCCAAAGTTATAGCTGGGGTCGTACTGAGATGCAACAGTTACTGCATGACGAGCTGCAGCTTGGAGGCGATCTACCTCCGTCCTCCTCTCGTAATCGTTCACCTCCTCCCTGGTTATAACATATCTCCTTTTTTCCTGAAAATCAAAGAAAGTAGGAGCAGGGAGAGCAACATGGACGATGCGCCATCTATCAAAGATTAGTTGGTACTGGAGGAACTGATTGTTCCTCTCAACAAACTGATGGCGAACCATGGCATTATAATCTAGGTAAGCAGGAGGTAATTCTATATCATTTCCATGTATGGGTATATCAAGATAGTTAGCTACACGAGTTGCATAAATTCCACCAAACAAATCTCCACTTACTGTTGTGATGCAACCGTCGTGCGACAATAGCCCCCAAATTATATTGTTTATCACCTAATAAAGCACTCTCGAGGACACTAAGATCTGGAACGCACATGTGACAAGCCTCATCTTTACTGTTAATGCATCTACCAATGAAGAGAGCAAAATAATGTATGGAAGGGAAATGAATGCTTCCTATGGTAGCTTGTGTGATTTCCCTAGATTCCCCCACAGTAATACTAGCAAGAAAGTCTTTATATTCAGATTTGCGAGGTTCACTAACATTGCCCCAGTGCGGGAGTTTACAAGCAGTATTTAAATCTTCTAGGTCCATGGTATATGATTTATCATAAAGATCAAATCTATAGAGAGAATTTACTGTGTCGGGTTATCAAGACCATGTATTTCTTCAATAGGTGGTAAATTCTTAACATCTTCAGCTTTAATACCCTTTTGCTTCATAGATTTCTTTGCCCCTTGCATATCTTCAGGACTAAGAAATAGAATACCCGTTTTCTTCGGAGTTGGCCTAGGAGTTGGTTTAGGAAGTGTCCAATCATTTTCATTACTCAACATATTATTCAATAGCAATTCAGCTTTATCAATAATTCTTTCCCTGAAAACACAACCAGCACAACTATCTAGGTGGTCTCTGGAAGCATCAGTTAGTCCATTATAAAAGATATCAAGTATTTCATTTTTCTTGAGAGGATGATCAGGCAAAGCATTAAGTAATCGGAGAAGCCTCCCCCAAGCTTGTGGGATACTCTCTTCTTCAATTTGCACAAAATTATACATCTCCCTTAAGGCAGCTTGTTTCTTATGAGCGGGGAAATATTTAGCAGAGAAGTAATAAATCATATCCTGGGGACTACGCACACAACCAACATCAAGAGAATTAAACCATGTTTTAGCATCACCCTTTAATGAGAACAGAAATAACTTAAGGATATAGTAGTACATTTTTTTCCTGATTAGTGAACAGGGTGGCTATATCATTTAATTTAGTAAGATGTGCCACAACAGTTTCAGATTCATAGCCATAAAAAGGATCAGATTCAACCAAAGTAATTAACTCAGGATCGACAGAGAAATCATAATCCTTATCAGAAATACAAATAGGTGAAGTAGCAAAAGCTGGGTCATATTTCATTCTAGCATTCAAAGATTTTTCTTTCAGCTTAGCTAATAGTTTCTTAAGATCATATCTATCATTGCAAGCCAAAAGATCTCTACCAGTTTCTTCATCCATAACATAACCCTCAAGCATAATAGGCAATTCATATCTAGGGGGAGAATCTTCATCATCACTTTCATCAATATTATCAGTTTCAATTATTTCATTCTCTCCAACCCTAGCAAGTTGTTCATCAAGAAATTCACCTAATGGCACATTATTAAAAAGCATAGAAGTAGTTTCATCATAAGCATCATGCATAGCAGAAGTGGAATCATCGATAACATGCAACATATCAGAATGAATAGCAGGTGTAGGTGTCGCAAATTTACTCATAACAAAAGGTGAATCAAGTGCAGAGCTAGATGGCAGTTCCTTACCTCCCCTCGTAGTTGAGGGAAAAATCTTGGTTCTTTCATCTTTCAAGTTCTTCATAGTGATCAACAGATATAAATCCCAATTGACTCAAAGAATAGAGCTATGCTCCTCGGAAACAGCGCCAGAAAATAGTATTGATAACTCACAAGTATAGGGGATCACAACTGTTTTCGAGGGTAGAGTATTAAACCCAAAGTTATTGATTCGACACAAGGGGAGCCAAAGAATATTCTCAAGTACTAACAGTTGAGTTGTCAATTCAACCGCACCTGAAAGACTTAATATCTGCATCAAAGTTTTTAGTAGCAAAGTAATATGGAAGTAACGGTAGCAGTGGCAAAAGTAACAATATTGGTTTTGTAGTGATTATGACAGTGGTAACAGAAAAGTAACTAAGCAAAGATCACAATGTGAAAAACTCATAGGCAATGGATCAGTGATGGATAATTATGTCGGATGCGATTCCTCATGCAACTGTTATAACATAGGGTGACACAGAACTAGCTCTGGTTCATCAATGTAATGTAGGCACATATTCTGAATATAGTCATACGTGCTTATGGAAAAGAACTTGCATGACATATTTTGTCCTAACCTCCCGTGGCAGCGGGGTCCTATTGGAAACTAAGGGATATTAAGGCCTCCTTTTAATAGAGTACCGGACCAAAGCATTAACACTTAGTGAATACATGAACTCCTCAAACTATAGTCATCACCGGGAGTGGTCCCGATTATTGTCAGTTCGGGGTTACCGGATCATAACACATAGTAGGTGACTATTGACTTGCAAAATAGGATCAAGAACTCACATATATTCATGAAAACATAATAGGTTTAGATCTGAAATCATGGCACTCGGTCCCTAGTGACAAGCATTAAACATAGAAAAGTCATACCAACATCAATCTCAGAACATAATGGATACTATGGATCAAACCCTAACAAAACTAACTCGATTACATGATAAATATCATCCTACCCAGAACTGTCCAGCAAGCCTACGATGGAATTACTCATGCACGACGGTGAGCATCATGAAATCCGTGATGGAGGAAGGTTGATGATGATGATGGCGACATACTCCCCTCTCCGGAGCCCCAAACGGACTCCAGATCAGCCCTCCCGGGAGAGATTAAGGCTTGGTGGCGGCTCCGTATCGTAAAACACGATGAATCCTTCTTCCTGATTTTCCCCCCGAACGTGAATATATAGAGTTGGAGTTGAGGTCGGTGGATCCTCAGGGGGCCCACGAGACAGGGGGGCGTGCCCCCACCCTCGTGGACTGGGTGTGGCCCCCCTGGTGTTAATTCTTTCGCCAGTATTTTTTATAAATTCCAAAAGTATTCTCCATGAAGTTTCAGGTCATTCCGAGAACTTTTATTTCTGCAGAAAAATAACACCATGGAAATTCTGCTGAAAACAACGTCAGTCCGGGTTAGTTCCATTCAAATCATGCAAGTTAGAGTCTAAAACTAGGTCAAAAGCGTTTGGAAAAGTAGATACGATGGAGACATATCAGTACCTAGTGTTCCTTGGGAGGATATATCTATGGATTTGTTTTAGGATTACCTCAAACAAAGTAGGGGAGGGATAGCATATTTGCTGTCGTGGATAGATTTTAGAAAATGGCACACTTCATACCATGTCATAAAAGCGATGCTGCTGCTAATGTTGTTGATTTGTTTTTTCGTGAAATTATTCTCTTGCATGGTGTGCCAAATACAATTGTTTCAGATCGTGATACTAAATTTCTTAGCCACTTTTGGAGATGTTTATGGGCTAAGTTGGGGACTAAACTGCTTTTTAGTACTACATGCCACCCCTAGATTGATGGAAAAACTGAAGTAGTCAATAGAACATTGTCTACTATGCTTAGGGCTGTTTTGAAGAATAATAAGAAAATGTGGGAAGAATGCTTGCCTCATATTGAATTTTCTTATAATCGTTCGCTACATTCTACTACTAAGATGTGCCCTTTTGAGATTGTGTATGGTTTTCTACCTCGTGCACCTATTGATTTGTTGCCTATTCCATCTTTGGAGAAGGTTAATTTTCATGCTAAACAATGCGCTGAATTGATCTTAAAAATGCATGAGTTAAGTAAGGAGAACATTGAGCATATGAATGGTAAATATAAAATTGCTGGAGATAAGGGTAGAAAACGTGTTGTGTTTGCACCTGGAGATCTTGTTTGGTTACATTTGTGTAATGATAGATTTCCTGATTTGCACAAATCAAAGCTAATGCCACGAGCATATGGTACTTTTAAGGTGTTAGAGAAAATAAATGATAATGCATATAAACTTGAGCTGCCTCAGATTTTGGGGTTACTCCCACTTTTAACATTGCAGATTTGAAGCCTTATTTGGGTGAGGAAGATGAGATTCCATTGAGCATGACTTCATTTTAAGAAGGGGAGGATGATGAGGACATCAATACCATTGTTACACCCGCAGCCCCTACTGCTATACATACTGGACCAATTACTAGAGCTCGCGCACGCCAATTGAATTACCATGTACTTTCATTTCTTGGTAAAAATCTGATGTTCATGAGAATATGCTGTTGCCTAAATTCAATACATTTGTGTTGATTACTAATGGAGGGCCTAGCACGGACAAGAGGGATCAACAATGGAGCAGGATCAAGCATGGACATGAACGCGCACGTGAAGGGATCCAGAATGGCGTTTCTAGTGCATATATGAGCACTTTGAAGCCTCCATGATGACCTACAAGGACATGGACGAAATATACAAAATGCCACTTCATAAATTTCATCTAGAGGCTATTATAGGTGCCGCCTCACCTTATTATTGGGCCAGGGCCATGTAGTTTCGAAATACTCAAGTATAGGTTGTTTTTAGAGTTTGTATGTGTGGGGAAATAAGAGTTAGGGTTGGTTTCGGACCCCTCCTCCAAGGGCCACAAAATTCCCCCTTCCTCCATATATACAACCCTTAGGGTATTGTTTAGAATTAGTGTTTTGTTTAGATTAAAAGTTTGCCATAGTTGCAACGTCGCGTACTTCGTTTGTGTTCAACGACCAGACCAAGGCGTCACCGAACCGCACTTGATCCATAAACCTTTCCTCTTTAATTCGCAATATCCAGATTGCAATTTCAGTTTCTTGCTTGTTCTTCGTTTGCTTGCAGGAAATAGACCCTCATGGTTAGGTTGATCGTGCTCCGGCGTGGTCAATAACCTGTCGGAGTTGGTTTATCGATTGCTAAGGCGTGATGTCCTCGCACATTCGTAGTCGGATCGTCAAAGTCTACTCCACCATAAACGATAGCCACCATCTCATTGAAAGATGGGACACCTTTGCCTCTATCAGGAGGAGACCAAATAGTAAGCAAGGAGACAACAAGGTAATAGGGCTCTCCCTAGGGGGGGGGGGGGAGGGCGCTGTCGGATTCGTGGATTCCGGCTAACCCTTGAGGTTTGAACACTGGGGTGCACACGAAGTATTCCTCCTCTCTAGCTCCCTCGCTCGTCGATCTCATGGCCTAGCTCTACGAACCCAAGGAACACAGGACATAGAGGTTATACTGGTTAGGGCCACCGTTGTGGTGTAATACCCTACTCCAGTGTGGTGGTGATGGATTGCCTCGTGGGCTAGAGATGAACTAGTACAATGGATGAACTGCCTCCTGAGGAGAGGTGTTCTTGAGCTCAATGAGCTGGTGTGTGTGAGGATGGTCCGAATGATCCATCCCTTACTGTGGTGGTGGCTAGCCCTATTTATAGAGGCCATGGTCCTCTTCCCAAATGTTAGGCGGGAAGGGATCCAACAACGACTAGGTTTGAAGGGGGACAACTAGTACAAGCTATCCTGACAAAAGGTGGTCTTCGCCTGCCAAAGACTCTGGTGGTGACGCGGCTGTGGGCTCCATGGTGACCTCTCTTCTACCATCCTACTAGCCTTGGTCTTGTTGCACCGATAAGGAAACCTTTGCCTGATGCCTCGGGACTCCTCGCCTGCGTCTGCCTCTTTAGCACCAAAGAGGAAACTAGTACACCGCTCCCGCTAGCACCCGCCTAGCCTTGGTCATCATGGCTCATGTCACGTAAACCTCGCGAGGTGCCCCTTGCATAGATATCTCCGCTCCGCGGGAGCCAGCCTAGTGAGGCCGCCCCCAGGGAGGTCTTGGCGTCGCCGGCCTTGTGAGGCTTGGCCCCTCGTGAGGGTCTTGAGTTGTTGCTGCAGATGCTGGGCCGTACCAGGCCGCTGGTGGAGCCACGTCGTGGGCCGCAAGCAGGCAAGTCTGGGTACCCCTGTTCCCAGGACACCGACAGTAGCCCCCGGGCCAAAGGCGCGCTCGAACTTGGCTTCGAGGCGAAGCCAAGGGGCAAGTGCGGAGCGCCACGGGCTCCAACCGCCTGCGGCCTTGGTCTCCGCGTGGCGATTGACGAGACGTGGGCGCCTCCGCTTCCCTACGCTGCCTTGATATCCATTTGACTTGACAAGTCCCTGCTGCATGCAGAGGAAAACCATCATTACCTGTGATCATGGAGGCCAGCGGTTGGCCTCCCTCTGGCTATAAATGAGGAGGGGTGCAGAGCCCCGTCGCTCATCCCTTCCTCCATTCTGCCTGCTTCTTCTTCTTCCTCCTTACTTCGTCATCTGGCCGCGACGCCCATGGCTCCGACGAAGAGGTTCTCAGCCACAGAGAAGGGGAAGGCACGTCAGGATGGGTCCGACTCGCCACCGCCCAAGAGGGGGCGCGACCGTCCCTGCAAGCACGCTCTGGGCCGCGGGCGTACTCCCTCGGGAACCGACGGCATCGTCCCTAGCGGCCGCGGTGGTGCCTCCTCCTGTGGTAGGGGCCGTTCTCGGTGAGGTAGCCCTTGCATCGAGGGGAGGCGCGCCGCGGTTGCCCGGTCCCCTCGTCCGCGCTTGGCGGAAGTGCTCCCGGAGTTCATTGTGTTGTCGGAGCAGCTGGCCGACACTTGGCTCCAGCTCCCGCGGTCCTACACCGGTGAGCTGCCAGCCGCAGATCTCGATGGCTTCTGGCTGCAAGCTGATGGCTGCTGCAGCAAGGCCTTGTGGGCTGTGGTGTAGGTTTCCGCTGCGGGCAACACCGTCCTGGCCCGCGGCTGGCAGACGTTCGCTCGTGCGCGTGGCCTGGGCAAGAGGTGCACCCTCCACTTCAAGTACGATGGTGTCGCGACCCTCTACGTGAAGGTTTTTGGGGAGGATGGCCGCCGTGCAGGGTGCTGCCCTGAGGATAGCGACGGTGACGACAAGATGGGTCTTGTCGATGGCTGTGACGACACCGAAGGGGGGCTCTCCCTTGGCGACGGCCGTGGCCTGTCTGGCGGCGGTAGCTCCTCCTTCGGAGAAAGCTCCAACAGCTGTGGTTATGACCAATCACCACACTGCCGGGCTCGCTACGAGGATGTCGGCGGTTCGTCCCGCCGCTGCACCCCGGTGAAGCGCGAAGAGGACTCCGGCTGAGTCCGGGGGGAGGCACTGGGAGCAGCCCTCGTGAGATGTTGCAGGCGTGCGCCGCTATTGCTTGTCCTTTTATTTTTTCCTGCATTCTAAGAAAGAAGTATGGGGCCCTGCATGGGCGTGTAATGAACCATAATTCTTGTGTCGCTCATGTTATGTTTATCATTTCTCTGTTGTGTTGTGGCATCTATGCTCTATGTAGGCATAGAGGGATAACTTAGCTTGACACATTCGAGGTAGCTTCCACCTCGCGAGGGTGCGCGCCTCCTGGCATATGGTGAGGCTTCCCAACTGCCAACTCGAGAGCCGCTGCCCTTGGGAGACAAGCACAGCTGCAAAAATTAATTAGGAAATCCTTATCCTTCCTTGCACGAGGCCCCAGGCATAGGCTGATCATGGCCTAGCGCACCACGCTGCGGTACCCGTGGGGCATGGACTCAGTATTGTGTTCTACGGTAGGGTGCGTCAACTGCAAATTAAAATTTTCCTACACGTAGAACAACCAAGAACATGCTATGGGAGATGGATCACAGTTCATTACCACTAGTCGCGCAGTGCCGTGCAGCGGAAGAAGAGTTGGGGCAGCGCGTCCGCGTGGATCATCTCCTCCTCGTCTGATCTCCCTCGTACAGCTGGTAGTCGGTTCCCATGTACAGGTTCGCCAGAGCGGCGCAAGTGCACCGCCTCTAACAGTATCCGCGCGTGCAGGAGGAACATCGTGCGGTGGACTGCTAGGTCCGATCACACAACTGGCGGCGAGTGGAGGTGTCTATTCGCAACACATGCAAAACCTAGTGACAGCGCCGAAGCGATCAAATCGCGTGATTGTGCGGCACCTCCACTTTATATAGGCGTCCGTCGCAGGCTCAACACTTGGGCCTTGCACGGACCCTAAAGCCAATAAGTCTACTTGGCCACAATCCGTATACAGCTTGGATCACATCCGACCAGTGTCCTCGGATCCGACCTCATAGGTTCCTTCCCTTAAGCATGTGACCCCTTATGTTCAAGCCGGCTTGGTCGCAGTTCGGATCACCTCCAAACTACACAGCTGGTAGCAGCCTCTAGCAAGGCATGCCGAACACCAAACAGACTATGAAGCTGGTTAGGCAAACCTGTACATCATACTTCCATTCCTTTTGCCACATGATATATGTTGTCGGGCTCAAGGCGAGTCTGTCACCCTTGTGCTAGCCCGACCTCTTTCTCGTTCCAGTGATGCCGACCACAAACTGGATTATCTCATAATCCTTGTCGCATGGCCATGCTTATCCTGGTCGGATCACACGAGGGGCCCAGAGTATATCTCTCCTGATCGGAGGGGAAAATCTCGTCTTGCTCGACCACGTCTCGCAGCATGGTTCTGGACAAACCCGAAACCTACCGTTATAACTACCTAGTTACGGAGTAGCGTTTGGTCGGCCCAAAGCAAGTCTGTCACCATCCCGAGTACATGCGTCAGCTCAGGTCTTAGGACATAGAACATATGTTGTACTCGACTCACAGATAACATATCGCTACGTCTCATAGTTGGGTCTGTCCGACTTGGACCTTATCTCGACTTGGATCCGACTACGTCGAATCCGACTAGATCCTTCCAAGTCCATATTATCCGGTTAGCATCCAATGCTCCATGGCTAGTGAGACCAAGCCATCGACCGTGTTATATTCTAGCCTAGTTGGCTGCGCGTCCACACAGCCCTTTTGACTATGGACCTTTTAGGACAGTCATCATGCAATGCATAGTCCCACAAACAAGTCACGTACTTGCTGATACACATCATTGATAATGTCCAAGGACTATCTTTATTCATAAACACATAGGAAATATCATCATACATGATTGCCTCTAGGGCATATCTCCAACACTCAAAAGGGTGCGCTGATCACGAGCTCAATCGAGGGTGCCTCACGATGGTCATGGGAGCCGAAGCTCTGGAGCGACAGGGCTTTGGTGAGGTGTGCCGTGACCGGGTCAGCCCAGCGCACGCACACACCTGCCTAGCCCCAGCGCGAGGCGTGTGAGGGGGAGCGCCGGGCAACTACCGTCCTCGCTGGCGCAAAGCAAGAACGGAGCAAAGAAACAGAGAGAAGAAGGGACTCAACCAAGAAAATCGAGAAACGCCAGAACTTCAAATTCCATTAAAAAGGTTGCAAGCCAACTACGGAAAGCAAATGAACGGCTGCATTTGGCACCTAGTCTAGTCTTCTCACCAGCGCGGAGCTAAGTGCTGCCATTAGGACGTTGGAGGGAGCCCCCGAGGCCCGAGGGCGGCACTTCGGAGACTCCGGGTCGTGTACAACCCCATTCATTTTTATGTGAGAGTGTCACGAGCGGAGACCTTCACAGGCGCTGGGCCTTGCTTCATGGGTAGAACTTCTGGAGATGCTGGATGTTCCAGGCGTTCTGGATGGGGATCCCGTCCTGCGTCTCCAGGCGTGCGGCGCCAGGCCTAGAGACGCGGGCTATCCTAAACGGGCCCTCCCACAAGGGTGAGAGCTTATGCAACCCTTCCCTGGAGAGCACCCGCCTCAGGACGAGATCATCCACCTCGATCGTCCTAGGGCGGACGCTGCGGCAGTGATACCGTCGCATCGCCTGTTGGTATCTTGCTGCCCGGAGCGAGGCCTGGCGGCAGTGTTCCTCCCCCAGCACGAGGTCCATCCCCTGCATGGAATCCTGACATGCCTCGTCGAACGCCAGGACCCAGGTGGGGCGCTGCCTAAGCTCGTGAGGGAGAGCCGCTTCAGATCCGTAGACAAGGAAGAACGAGGTCTCGCCTGTTGGCTTCGGATCCACAACATGGACTGGAGCTCGTCGTGCTAGCCCCTACCGCAAGCCTCGAGCTTCTTCTTGAAGGTCCTGGTCTTGAGGCCTCTCAAGACCTCTGCATTGGCGCGCTCGGCTTGGCCATTGCTCCTAGGGTGCGCCACTTAGGCATAGCATATCTGTGTTCCAAGGTTAGCACAATACGTCTTGAAAAGATTGCTAGTGAACTGCGAGCCGTTGTAGGTGATGATGCGGTTAGGAACCCCAAACCAACTCACGAGGCCCTTGATGAACTTGATTGCAGAGCCTGTGGGGATGGTGCGGACAACTTCCACCTCCGCCCATTTGCTGAACTTGTCGATGGCGACGTAGAGGTAGTGATAACCCCCAGGCACTCGAGGGAATGGACCCAAGATATCCAGCCTCCAGCCAGCGAACGACCACGAGAGTGAGATAGTCTAGAGGCCCTGAGCAGGCTGGTGAATTTGCTCGGCATGGAATTGGAGGGCCTCGCAGGATCTCACCAGCTCGGTTGTGTCGGTAAGTGTCGTGGGCCAGTAGAACCCGCTGCAGAATGCCTTGCCCACCAGGGTCCGCGACGATGAGTGATGCCCGCAATCTCCTCCATGTATGTAAACTAGCAGCTCGCACCCCTGTTTCCTGGAGATGCATCGCAAGGAAATATCATTTGGTCGCTTTCTGTATAACTCACCATCCTGGATGCAGTACGCCATAGCCTGCCGGGCCACACGCTCTACATCTTCCTCCTTCTCCGTGGTGTTCCTTGCCCGAGGTATGCCTTGAACTCTTCGGTCCAACATCCTTCCTATGGCTCGAGCACGAGGAGCAGACGCGCTCCTGAGGTCGGACCACAGGCAGGGGCTCCTGAGGCTGGTGGCGGGGGAAGCTCCTCTCGAGGCGGTGTTGGCTCCGCGGCCGGAGGGGCAACAAAAGGCTTGAAGAGTCGCTCCTCGAAGACGCCTGGCTCCTAAGGCTGACGCTTGGATGCCCTCTTGGCGATGTCGTCGGCTTCCTTTTTTGTGCCGCGGGGTACATGCTGCAATTCTAGGCCCAAGAACTGCTTCTCCATCTTGCATACCTCCGCGAGGTATGACTCCATGTGCTCGTCCTTTGGCTCATACAACTTATTGGAGAAGTTAATGAGGAGCTGAGAGTCGCCCTTGATGGTGAGACGCTTCAGCCCCAAGGCTGCTGCGGCCTTGAGGCTGGTGATCAACCCCTCGTATTCCATGATGTTGTTGGAGACCTTCTCGCCTTGCTGGAAGCAGAGCTGCACGGCGTAATATAGCCTGTCTTGAGTGGGCGAGATGAGCACGGCGCCAGCCCCCACGCCCTGGCGTGCGAAAGCACCATTGAAGTACATGACCCGACCATCTGGCGCTTCACTTCCTAGTGAGAGGGATCACTTCTCGCCCGCTTCGGGTTCCGGAGCGTCGGTCCATTCTGCCACGAAGTCGGCAAGGGCAGCTCCCTTGATGACCCTGGTGTTGGAGATATGCCCCAGAGGCAATCATGTATGATGATATTTCCTATGTGTTTGTGAATAAAGATAGTCCTTGGACATTATCAATGATGTGTATCGGCAAGTACGTGACTTGTTTATGGGACTATGCATTGTATGACGACTGTCCTAAAAGGTCCCTAGTCGAAAGGGCTGTGTGGACGCGTAGCCAACTAGACTAGCATATGACACAGTTGATGGCTTGGTCTCACTAGCCATGGAGCATTGGATGCTAACCGGATAATATGGACTTGGAAGGATCTGGTCAGATTCGACGTAGTCAGATCCGAGTCGAGATAAGGTCCGAGTCGGACAGACCCAACTATGAGATGCATCGATATGTCATCTGTGAGTCTCTAGTACAACATATGTTCTATGTCCTAAGACCTGAGCTGACGCATGTACTCGGGATGGTGACAGACTTGCTTTGGGCCGAACAAACGCTACTCCGTGACTGGGTAGTTACAAAGGTAGGTTTCAGGCTTGTCCAGACCCATGCTGCGAGACATGGTGAGCAAGATGGGATTTTCCCCTCCGACCAGGAGAGATATACTCTGGGATAAGCATGGCCATGCGACAAGGATTATGAGATAATCTGGATAGTGGTCGGCATCACTGGAACGAGAAAGAGGTCAGGCTAGCACAAGGATGACAGACTCGCCTTGAGCTCGACAACATATATCGTGTGGCAAAAGGAATGGAAGTGTGATGTACAGGTTCGCTAACCAGCTTCATAGTCTGCTTGGTGTTCGGCATGCCTTGCTAGAGGCCTCTACCAACGTGCAGTTCGGAGGTGATCCAAACTGTGACCAAGCCGACTTGAACCTAAGGGGTCGCGCACTTAAGGGAAGGAACCTACGAGGTCGGATTCGAGGACACTGGTCTGATGTGATCTGAACTGTATTCGGATTGTGGCCGAGTAGACTTATGGGCTTTAGGGTCCGTGCGAGGCCCAAGTGTTGAGCCTGCGACGGACGCCTATATATAGTGGAGGTGCCACACACTCACAGGCTGATCGCTTCGGCGCTGTCACTAGGGTTTGCATGTGTTGCGAATAGACACCTCCACTCGCCGCCGGTTGTGTGATCGGACCTAGCAGTCCGCCGCATGATGTTCCTCCTGCACGCGCGGATACCCTTAGAGGCGGTGCACTTGCGCTGCTCCAGCGAACCTGTACATGGGAACCGACCACCGGTTGTACGAGGGAGATCAGACGTGGAGGAGACGATCCCCGCGGACGCGCTGCCCCAACTCTTCTTCCGCTGCACGGCACTGCGCGTCTAGTGGTAACGAACTGTGTTCCATCTCCCGTAGCATGTTCTTGGTTGTTCTGCACGTAGGAAATTTTAATTTGCAGTCGACGCACCCTACCGTAGATCCCAACACCTGGTTGTGCTAAACTCCAGCTGAAACTCCTGCAGCTCTATGTTCCACTCGGAAACTCTTCCCGCATCGTTGGGACTCTGGAGCACCCTCTCCAATGGGTAGGCTGAGACGACCCTAATTGGGTGGCCTTGGAAATAATGACGTAACTTTTGTGAGGCCACTAGGAGCATGAGTAGGAGCTTCTATGGCATGGGGTATCGTGCCCTTGCATCCCGTAGCACCGTGCGGACGAAGTACACCGGGTGCTCGACGAGGGCGGGAGCGTCGACGAAACCCGAAGTCTCCGGAGGTTGGGATGCCTGCTGAGATGGAGGGACCTTAGGAGTTTGGTCACCCATTGGGGCCTCCACTGGCCCAGGACCGCCGTCTTGTTGGGCCTGATCATCCGCTGGCATCGTTACGGCTCTAGTGGTGCCGTCTTGGTGCCGCCTCGCCCTTGCTGAAGGTGCGACATTGCGCGGTGGGCTCTTGACCTAGCACTCCTCCCGGACAGCCACCAGTGCCGCGCTGGCGGAGTGAGGCATGGCAGCCAGATAGAGCACCAGAGGCTCGAGGGGACGAGGTGCTACCATCACCAGTGGGCTGGCCAGGTACCTCTTGAGGTCTTGAAATGCCAGGTCGGCCTCCGGGGTCCACTCGAACGGGCCCTTCTTCTTCATCAGCTTGAAGAACGGCAGGGCGCGCTCCCCGAGCATAGAGATGAAGCGCCCCAGTGAGGTCACGCACCCCACAAGCTTTTGCATTTCCTTGAGGGTTTGCGGCGGGCTCATGTCTTCTATTGCCTTGACCCTCTCTGGATTCGCCTCAATCCCCCTGTGTGATACGAGGAAACCCAACAGCTTGCCGGAAGGGGCACCAAACATGCACTTCTCCGGATTGAGCCGCAGGTCCACCTGGCGCAGGCTGGCGAAAGTCTCCTCCAAGTCTTGAATGAGTGTCCTCGCCTCCCGAGATTTTACCATGATGTCGTCGACGTAGGACTCAGCGTTCCTCCCAAACTGCTGGCCCAGGGCGATGTGCATCAGGCACTGAAAAGTCGCCCCAGCGTTGAGCAGTCCGAACGGCATGCATGTGTAGCAGTATACCCCACACGGGGTCAGGAAGGCCGTCTTCTCCACGTCCTCCACTGCCATCTTGATCTGGTGATAACCCGAGAAAGCATCTAGAAAACACAGCAGGTCACACTCGGTGATGGAGTCGACGATCTGGTCGATGCGCGGAAGCAGGAACGGGTCTTGAGGGCAGGCTTTGCTGAGGTTGGTGAAGTCGACGCACATACATTCCTTCCTGCCTTTCTTGGGCACAACGACGGGGTTCGCCACCCACTCTGGGTACCGGACCCTGCGGATGACACCCGCATCTTGTAGCGTGCGGGTTTCCTGGATGATGAAGGACTGCTTCTATATGGACTGTCGTCGCGTCTTCTGCTTCACACAACGCACATTGGGGCACACCCTTAAGTGATGCTCGATTACCCTCCTCGGGACCCCACCAGCTGCTTGGGCTCCTAGGAGAATACCTCCTTGTTCGCACATAGGAACTTCACCAGTGCCTCTTCTTGGTCAGGGTCGAGGTTGGCGCCTATGGTGAAAGTGGCTCCCAAGGCCACGTCCCCCTCGACCGACACTTGCTTGGTTTCAGCCCGATCTTGAGTAAACATCTGCTTCTTTTTTGCTGGCGCGGCCCCCTTAGCCCCTGGGGTGGCTCCGTCGGCCGGGCACGCTACCGCGGCGGCCTTGAAGGCAAGCTTGAGAGCCGTCGTGGCTTCCTTGTTGTCCCCGGCCACGGTGAGAACGCCGCTGCTCCCCGACATCTTCATGAGGTTGTAGGCTGGATGGGTCATTGCCATGAACTGAGCTAGGGCAGGGCACCCGAGGATGGCGTTGTACGGGAGGCTGATGCGGGCGATGTAGAAGTCGACCAGCTCGGTGCGGTAGTTGTTGCAGGTATCGAAGGTGACCGGGAGGCGTATTTGCCCCAGGGGGCTGGTGGAACCGATGCCGACTCCGGAGAAAGGCTTGCTGAGCCAGAGCCAGCCGTATGGTACGTGAAGCAAATCAAAAGCTTCCACGGAGAGCACATTGAGGCTAGCTCCGCCGTCGATGAGGGTCTTGGTCACAGCCACGTTGCAGATGGTGGGTGTGCAGAGCATTGGGAGAGCGCCCGCGCCTGTGGTGATTGCTGGGTGGTCCTCCGAGCTGAAGGTGAGGTCGGCCTGGGGTGCCGCACATCCTGAGGGAGCCCCTTGCTGCACACGTGCAACGCCCATCTGGCGGACGAACTGCTTGGTGTGGCGATCCGAGGGTGGCGCCCGCGAACCACCAAGGAGGGCTGCCACGGCAGGGGGCGCTTGTGCCGTGAAGCGCGCGGCGAAGAGACCGCACAGCTCCTCCCATGAGGCTACTGAGGATCCTGGCAGACTGACCTGCCAGGCGCGCGGCACGCCGACCAGGGCCATGGGGAAGCAGTTGGCCATGACCTGGTCGTCGCCTCCGGCTTCGAGAACGGCCTCCTCGTACGCCTACAGGAAGGCCGCTGGATCTGCCGTGCTGTCATAGCAAGGCGACATCTTTGGCTTGAACTTGCGCGGCCACCACACTTGCCGCAAAGCGAGGGTGAAGTCCCGGATGCCCACGACGCATCCGCAGGTGCCCGCCGGCCCAATCGGAGGAGTGGCGTTTGCCATGGGAGCAGGACGAAGCAAGCGGAGAGGCGAAGGTTTGGCGCACCCCTACCTGGCACGCCAAATGTCGGATTCGTGGGTTTCCGCTAACCCTTGAGGTTCGAACACTGGGGTGTGCATGAAGTATTCCTCCTCTCTAGCTCGCTCGCTCGTCAATCCCACGGCCTAGCTCTACGAACCCAAGGAACACGGGACACAGAGGTTTATACTGGTTCAGGCCACCGTTGTGGTGTAATACCCTACTCCAGTGTGGTGGTGATGGATTGCCTCCTGGGCTAGGGATGAACTAGTACAATGGATGAACTGCCTCCTGAGGAGAGGTGTTCTTGCGATGAGCTGGTGTGTGTGAGGATGGTCCGAATGATCCGTCCCTTGCGATGGTGGTGGCTAGCCCTATTTATAGAGGCCCCGGTCCTCTTCCCAAATGTTAGGCGGGAAGGGATCCAACAACGGCAGGTTTGAAGGGGGACAACTAGTACAAGCTATCCTGACAAAAGGTGGTCTTCACCTGCCAAAGACTCTGGTGGTGACGCTGCTATGGGCTCCGCGGTGACCTCCGTCCTGCCTTCCCGCTGGCCTTGGTCTGGTTGCACCGATAAGGAAACCTTTGCCTGATGCCTCGGGAATCCTCGCCTATGTCTGCCTCTTTCGCACCAAAGAGGAAACTGGTACACTGCGCCCGCTGGCACCCGCCTGGCCTTGGTTGTCATGGCTCACATCACGTGAACCTCGCGAGGTGCCCCTTGCATAGATATCTCCGCTCCTCGGGAGCTAGCCTAGTGAGGCTGCCCCCAGGGAGGTCTTGGCGTCGCCCGCCTCGTGAGGCATGGACCCTCACTAGGGTCTTGAGTTGTTGCCGCAGATGCTGGGCCGTACCAGGCCGCTGGTGGAGCCATGCCATGGGCTGCAGGCAGGCAAGTCTGGGTAGCCCCGTTCCCAGGACGCCGACAGGCGCCCTGTTGCCTTGTGGGCCCTCCTGGTTACGCCTGACCTAATTCCACCTCTATAAATTCTCTAAAGTTGGGAAACCAACAGAGATCCACCCAAAACACCTTTTTCATCGCCGCAAGTTTCTGTTCTTCTGTGATCCCATCTGGAGGCCTTTTTCGGTACTCTGTCGGTATCGATCATGGAGGGCTTCTTTATCATCCTTGCCGCCCTCCGATGATGCGTGAGTAATGGAGGGCTTATACACCATAGACCCACGGATCCACAGGCAGTACCTAGATGGCTTCTTCTCTCTCTTTGATCTTCAATATAATGTTCTCCTCGATGTTCTTGGAGTTCTATCTGATGTAATCTTATTTTGCGGTGTGTTTGTTGGGATTCGATGAATATTGGGTTTATGATATGAATATTTATGATAAGTAATGGAGTATTTTCTGAACTTTATTATGCATGATTGTTATAGCATTGTATTTCTCTTCGTTCTATCCGTTTGGTTTGCCCAAATAGATTGATTTATCTTTAGTGGGATAGGTGCTTTATAATGGGTTCAATCTTAAGGTGCTCTATATCCCAGTGACAGTAGGGGACAAGACACATATTTGTATTGTGGCCATTAGGGGTAAAATGACTGGGTTTATTTGTATTGATTGGGTTTACTTTGTTTACATCATGTCATCTTGCTTAAGGTGTTACTATGATTTCATGAACTTAATACCCTAGATGCATGCTAGATACCAGTCGATGGGTGGAGTAATAGTAGTGGATGCAGGTAGGAGTGGATCTACTTGTCTCGGGTGTGATGCCTGTATACATGATCATTGCCTTGAAAATTGTCACAACTATGCACTTGTCTATCAATTGCCCAACAGTAATTTGTTCAGCCACCATATGTTATGTGCTCGAGAGAGAAGCCTCTAATGAAAACTATGGCCCCTAGTCTACTTTTATCATATATATAAAATCCCAAAATATTCTTGTTGCAATTTTTGATCTTTTATTTTGTTTTGCAATTTATCTATCTACCTATACAAGATTTGTTCCTTGCAAGTAACGAGTTCAAGGGGATTGAAAACCCTCTTGCCCATGTTGGGTGCAAGTATTTGCTTTTGTGTGTGCAGGTGTTCTTCACGAGGCTTTGTGAGATTCTCCTACTGAATTGATACCCTGGTTCTCACTGAGGGAAATACTTATGTCTACTATGCTGCATCTCCTCTCCACTTCGGGGAAAATCCCAACGCAGATCACGGGTAGCAGGGTACTTCAATGGTCGCGATGATGATACGACAACATGCTTTACCGGCATGGCGATGCAGCATAGTGCTTCGACAACTGCGGTGATGCTACGACAGAGGTCCGACTGCTTCAACGATGATGCGACAACGTGTTTTATTGTCATGGCAGTGTTGAGATGATGACATGGCTGCATTGATGGTATTGCCACAACGTGTTACTTGTAGCGCTACATCCAAACAACATGGACTCCATCGACTTTCTATATTTCTAGTACCAAATGTAACCAACACCCACGATCAATCATCCAGAAGATGGACATTCCATGTTTTGCATGTTTTGTACCATTGCATGTTTTGCTACCTGACTAAGCATGCATTGCGTGCGAAGTGTAAAATGATCGTCTAAGAAAAGTAGTCACAGGGGGCCAACACCGATCACGAACTTGGCGATAGTGGGCTGGCTTCACGTGGGGGCACACATGCGCTCGCACCACATGATCGCATAGGATCGGACAACACCGGAGATGGCTGACAAAGCCAATAAATCATCCGGCTAATTTAGAACCTTTTCCAAAAAAAATCTATAATATGTAAATACTTCATGCCCACTATCTTATTTCTATTGACATGCAAGCTATCCACCTCACAATCAACATTCACACATCTCACTTCACTACCTATGCCATGCAACATGCCATGTCATTACAAATCCCCAGCACATGCATCCTACCGCATCAACATATCTGTTTATTATTTATAGCAACAAATTAAATCTTTGCTAGATTTTCCATCAGTTTTCCACCCTCGACCGGTACTTGGCCTCCTATTTGTAGCGTCCCTTCCTATCCTAATTATTTCCTTAGCGTGTGGCAGAAACAAATTGATGTAGGGTGGAACCCTAGACGGCCGATCTTTCACGAAAGGAGCGGATACCAACGAGGAACACAAGGGGAAACACGAGGGAAAACACAAGAGAAACACTCAAACCAACGAGATGTACTCACACATATGCTAGATCCTCGAAAGACGAGAGGAGATACAAGATCCGCGATCAACAAAGGACGATACAAAGGGTAACCGGTTCTTCTCCGTGAGGAGGTCTTGAGTTCTTTCCATGAAGGGGTCTTGAATCCGCTTGGGGGATCTTCTCCAAGGAGGCGCGATCTCTGAGGAGAAGGTAACCAAGTCGATGAGCAAAGCTCTCTCACAAAATGAGATAATCCTTTGCTAACCCTAACTAGGAGGAGGTGGAGGAGTATATATAGTCTAGGGCCATGAAGGGGTAAGTGGGGGATACATGGGCCTCGGCCCGATACTCTACACACAGACATGCATCGGTCGTCTAATAGGTACCAGACGTCCGGTGGCTCGTGAGGGTTCGGTCGTCCGGTACTTGTCGGACGTCCGGTGTTTTGGCTCGGGATAGCCATCGTCGGATTTCCGGACGATGTCGGTCGTCCGGTGGCTGATGGTCGTAGGACATCCGGCCTTGGTCGGTCGTCCGACCGCTGTAGCTTTCATTGGCTGGTCCATCTGGCTGGTGTGGACTCCAGGCGTTAGATGTTCGGTGACTGTCGGACGTCCGGGAGCTGATGCTTCCTGGCAGCTCTTCCTCTTGTTCTGCCCACTTGGTGTCCTCGCTGTCTTGTCCATGGTCTTCCTCTTTGTTCCTTGTCATGCATAGCACATATATTTGAGGTAGTAGCCATGTCTCATATGTGGAAAGTGATGGTTCGGAGAGGAGCGAGTTCAGCTTGCGTAAAATGGCATATGGTTGAGGTCTCATCGTATGTCCTCTTGGGGCATGGGGAGTAGTCGTAGTGTACATGGGGATGATCATAGGATACTCCGCATCACAAATTGATCGACAAGGTCGGTACTAGATGGCATAATTATTTATTGCCTAGCACGAATCATCTTCCCCACCTTTTAATTCAATCATGACTCCCAATATGAGGGCCAAGCAAAATTGTTACCCTAGCTCTTCTCTCCACCCCTCCTCCATTGATCCATTCTCATCATCACTGCTAGCCCACTGCAAGCCACCTCTACCCTACGAATGAGGGTCAATTCTAGCACCTCTACCATTTAAAAATTGTGTAAAGAGGACATATCCAAGCCGCCTCTACCCTAAACAAGTGTACAGCCAAACACCATCT
The DNA here is from genome assembly GCF_018294505.1 of Triticum aestivum. NCBI lineage: Eukaryota > Viridiplantae > Streptophyta > Magnoliopsida > Poales > Poaceae > Triticum > Triticum aestivum. The sequence goes on along the minus strand of NC_057812.1, from coordinate 358,592,902 downwards.
TTTAACCTTTAAACGGATCACGAATTACACCCAAGATTTCCAGTTTACGCTCAGATTTCACAGTTATTTGCAAAGGTGCATAACAATAATCAAGGAACTACCTTTGAAGTGAAGGGACATCTTCGATGATGAGTTCCTGTCCTTTAAAACAAATTCCAATGCTTACAAGGTTAGGCGACTTTATTTGGAGACAACAGATACAATTTTCTTCTCCAAAAACAAGCAGCAAGCGCTCTAGGGCAAGGCAGCTGGAGTGGATGATGTTGTACAGTGAGGCTTCCGACAGATCAACCACTGTCAGAATCAGGGCTCCGTGGACCCAAGAAAGGTTCGAACTCTGGGGTGCGCACGAAGAACCTCGCTATGCTACCGCTTGATGCTCGCTATCTCATGGCAATGCTCCGTCGTGCTCATCCAAGAAGGGAGAAGAATCGGACATGGTGGCTTACCCAGGTTCAGGCCACCTTGCGGTGTAAAACCATACTCCTGCTTTGTGGCGGATTGCCTCGCGAGGAGGATGAAGATGAACTAGTACAATGGGTGAGCGGCCTTGCACGGGCTCTGGAGGGTGAATGGATTCGATCCCTCTCTATGGTGGAGACTAGCCTATATATATACTGGCCCCGATCCTCTTCCCTCATGGCTTAGGCGGGAAGGTATACCATAACAGCCAAATTCGAAGGGGGACAATAGTTCACCCTATCCTGACTAAAGGTGGTATTTTCCTGCAGAGCTTCTCGTGATGACGCGCTAGTGAGCTCGGTGATGACCTTCGTCTTGCCGAGCCAGTGGTCTTGGTCTTGTTGCACCGAAGACGTAAGCTTTGGGGATTCCTTGGGAACACGCATAATGGCTTTGTCCTTCTAGCACCAAAGAGGAAACTATCCTCTCCTGCGCCCGCTGGCGCCCTCTTGGTCCTGGTCGTCATGCATCATGTGATCGCGCGCCTCGCGAGGTGGGTGCAATCCTAGAGATATCCGCTCCTTGGGAGGCAGCCTCGGGAGGCCGCTCGTCGAGAGGCCTTGATGTCGTTTGGCTCGTGAGGTGGGGCCCCTCGCAAGGGCCTTGCTCACGAATTCTTGGTGCTGGGCCATGTCGGGCTGTCGATGGAGCCATGCGCTGGGCCATAGGCAGACAGATCTGGGTACCCCCGGTCCCAGAACGCCTGCAGTAGCCCCCGGGCCCACGACACGCCCGACATCTTAGGAGCGAAGGCGAAGAGGGGAGGGTGAAGCGACGTGGGACCCAACTGAAGGAAATATGCCTTAGAGGCAATAATAAAGTTGTTATTTTATATTTCCTTATATCATGATAAATGTTGATTATTCATGCTAGAATTGTATTAACCGAAAATTTGATACATGTGTGGATACATAGACAAAACACTATGTCCCTAGTAAGCCTCTACTAGACTAGGTTGTTAATCAAAGATGGTTAAGTTTCCTAACCATAGACATGTATTGTCATTTTATGAACGGGATCACATCATTAGGAGAATGATGTGATGGACAAGACCCATCTGTTAGCGTAGCATATTGATCATGCGGTTTTATTGCTATTGCTTTCTTCATGTCAAATACATATTCCTTCGACTATGAGATTATGCAACTCCCGGATACCAGACGAATGCCTTGTGTTTATAAAGATGCTCTAAAGGTATCTCCGAAGGTGTTTGTTGGGTTGGCACATATCTATAACGCCCTCGATGCGGCTATATCTCCCACGTGTCGAAGCACGACTTAGAGGCAAACCACATTGAAAGCAATGTCGCAAGTGAGGTAATCTTCACACAACCCATGTAATACATAAGGGAAAAAGATACATAGTTGGCTTACAATCACCACTTCACACAATTACATGAATAAAGCATTACATCAACCAGATACAATCAAGGTCCGACTACGGAACCAAAACAAAAGAAAACTACCCTAAAAGCTACACAGATCCCCGATCGTCCCAACTGGGCTCCACTACTGATCAACTGGAAACGGAACAACATAAAGGACAAGATCTTCATCGAGCTCCTCCTTGAGCTTGGTTGCGACACCTGCTCGGTAATATCGGCACCTACAAGCTGGTTTTGGAAGTATCTGTGAGTCACGGGGAATCAGCAATCTCACACCCTCATGATCAAGACTATTTAAGCTCATAGGTAAGGTAAAAGGTATGAGGTGGAGCTGCAGCAAGCGACTAGCATATATGGTGGCTAACATACACAAATGAGAGCGAGAAGAGAAGGCAAAGCACGGTCGAACAACTATGATCAAGAAGTGATCCTAGAACAACCTACGTCAAGCATAACTCCAACACCGTGTTCACTTCCCGGACCCCGCCGAGAAGAGACCATCACGGTAACACACGCTGTTGATGTGTTTTAATTAAAATCAACTTCAGGTTTTATACAACCGGACTTTAACAAATTCCCATCTGCCCATAACCGCGGGCACGGCTTTCGAAAGTTCAAACTCCTGCAGGGGTGTCCCAACTTAGCCCATCACAAGCTCTCACGGTCAACAAAGGATATTCCTTCTAGCGGGAAGACCCGATCAGGCTCGGAATCCCGGTTACAAGACATCCTCGACAATGGTAAAACAAGTCCAGCAACACCGCTCGAATGTGCCGACAAATCCCGATAGGAGCTGCACATATCTCGTTCTGAGGGCACACTCAGATGAGTAGTCCGTACAACTAAAACCAGCCCTCGAGTTTCCCCGAGGTGGCGCTGCAAGGGGCTCTAGTTTAGACCAACACTCAGAGGAGCACTGGCCCGGGGGGGGGGGGGTTAAAATAATGATGACCCTTGAGTCTGCAGAACCCAAGGGAAAGAAAAGGCTAGGTGGCGAATGGTAAAACCAATGTTGGGCCTTGCTGGAGGAGTTTTATTCAAGGCGAACTGTCAAGGGGTTCCCATTATAACCCAATCGCGTAAGGAACGCAAAATCCGGGAACATAACACCGATATGACAGAAACTAGGGCGGCAAGAGTGGAACAAAACACCAGGCATAAGGCCGAGCCTTCCACCCTTTACCAAGTATATAGATGCATTAATTAAATAAGAGGTATTGTGATATCCCAACAAGTAAACATGTTCCAACAAGGAACAACATCTCCATGTTCCAACAAGGAACAAACTACAATCTTCACCTGCAACTAACAACGCTATAAGAGGGGCTGAGCAAAGCGGTAACATAGCCAAACAATGGTTTGCTAGGAAAAGGTGGGTTAGAGGCTTGGCTTAACAATATGGGAGGCATCATAAGCAAGTGGTAGGTATCGCAGCATAGGCATAGCAAAAAGAGCGAGCAACTAGCAAGCAAAGATAGACGTGATTTCGAGGGTATGGTCATCTTGCCTGAAATCCCACAAGGAAGAAGAACGAGTCCATGAAGAAGATAAACGGACGTAGTCGAACGAATCTTCACAACACGACGTTATCAGAACCAACCCAAAGAAGCAACACCGGAAAGAAGCACACAACATAGTAAATAACCACCAAAAAATCATGGCATGATGCACAACAAGTAGGATGCATGTCCGGTTTAATGAGGCATGGCATGGCAAAGTGCACAAGCAATCCTACAAATTAAATGGAGCTCAATATGCAACGAGTTGCATATTGACGAAACACCACATTCAAGTGATTTAGTTCGATCTCGTTTATGTACCCAATAAGAATAAATGTTGTTAGCATGGCAAGAGGGTGAAGCAAAGTAAAACTACCTATCTAGTCAAGTTTAAATGAGTCCGGAAGCAACGAACAACAATTCCGGTAAAACCCCATGAGCATATTATAGATTTGGTACTGTTCTGCCCTAAGCCATATTTTAGAGTTGTTAAACATGTAAAGAAAGTGAACCATGTTAAACTAGGCATTTTTCTACCCCATTTACATATATAATTTATATAATTCGGAGCTACGGTTAATTAGTTATGAAATAAACCATTTTAGCATGACATTTATGCAAATTAATGCAAACAACAAATTTAAACATTTTAACATGGATGAAAGTTTCATATGATGAAACTAGATGAAACTCTAAGCATTTTATACATATAGTTTGTTTAATTTGGATGCATGCATATCTAGTTATTAATAATGCAAAACAGTGGCATTTCAGTAAATTAGAATGCATTGGAAAAAACCAAAATACAAACTGGGAAAAAAAATAAGAACGGGCCGGATTGCAGCGGCCCAGGAGGACTTGGCCCAAGTGAGCGCTAAGTGTGTGTGTGCGTGCGCAATAGTAAAGGAAAAGAAAAGAAACAGAGCAAAAACTAGGGCGCCTGGGACTCGAACCCAGGACTTCCGTGGAGGGAGCGCACATGGCTAACCACCTGGACTGCTGCTGGGTACTTGCACCAAGGAGGGCGCTAGTTCTTTTGAAGTAACACAAAGGCCAGGCCTTGTATTCACAGTGAGTGCATGGTGGAGCTCGGCGTCGACGCCGGCGAACAAGACGACGGCAACGGCGGCTGTAGATCTCCGACGGGGGTGCGGAAAAGGGGGAGGGAGCTTCTAGGGGGCGAGCGCATGCCTGTGCGCAGGCAAGATCCTGTGGCCATGGCGGCGAAGCACGGCGAGGCGGGAGCTGCAACAGAGATATGCAAGGCGCGTGGACGAGGTGGGAATGCTGCTGTGCATGCTTTGGCTGCTGCAGTGGTGGGTGCACGGATAGGGTGCGGGCGCAACTACGACGACGCGCAAGGCGAGGCAGTGCAGGGGCTGTGCTCGAGCGTGAGCATGGCTCGAGCGGTTCAGGCGTGCGGCTGCGGCGAGGGACTTGGCGTGGAGCGGTGACGGCAGGGCTGGTGCAAGAGCTCCTGTGGCTACAGGCGCGAAGTAAGAGGCGTCGGCAGCGGGACTTGGCACGGGGTCTTGGGCGTTCAGATTCATCGGACGAGATGAGGCAAGGATGGCGCCATGGATGTGGGTGGTTCTGCTCCTTCCTGTTCAAACGAGGAGAGAGGGAGAGCAGGGGAGGTCAGCGAGGGCATCAATCAGGGCGCGCGGCGGCGGGGTCTCACCGGCAAGAAACAGCGCGAACGGGAGGTTGCAGGGAGTCGGGGATGTGGGAGCTGCTGCTTGCCGGCGTCGGGATTTCCTGGAGAAGATCGAGAGAGAGAAAAAAATCAAAGAGTGACAGAGAAAGAACCAGAGGGAGGGGGAGACCACGGGAAGGAGAGGGGCGGCGCTCATCTGCTGGACGCGGGTGCGATGCTCGGGGAGGAGCTCGATGCGGCTGCGGGATGGCTCCTCGGCCAGGAGGAGGGAGGGGTCGAGGGGAGCCATGGGAGGGCTTTGATTGGGCGGCGCTGAAATCAAGGTGGAGGCGCTCGGGTGGATTTGGATAGAGAGGACCCCGGGGTGGAGAGAAGGCAGGTAGGTGGCGGCGGGCAGGAGGATGGATGGGACAAGTGGCCTAAAAACAAGGGTTGCCCACTATTTATATTGCAAAGGGATTAGGGTAGAGGCTATCTGGTCCCTCAATCGGACGATTGCGAATAAAATATTTAGGGAGTCCAAATAAGAAAACGGTGACGTTTTGTAGATGTTTGGGGATGATCCGGACCCAACGGTGATGACTATCCGGGTCGGGTCCGGGACAGCTTCCGGACGCGCGCGAGGAGGTCCACAGGCTGACGAGAGAGCTTAGGTTAGGCCTGGCGGTAGGTAGTGGACTGTGGAGAGAGGGTTGGTCTGAGAGAAGAGGGGAGAGATGCAGCCCAGCACGGCTTCCGGAGACCGAAAACGTCCAACGAAAAGACCGGCTATATTGCCGCTATAGTTATCCGTTAGGGCATCAAATGGACTCCGAACGCGATGAAATTTGACAGGCGGTCTACCTACACTAAAATAAGACCGCACGCCAACTTTCAACCCATTCCAAGAACATTTTTCGGCCACTTATTAAAATAATATTTCGAACGTGCCGCGGGCGCGTGAAAGTGGGTCTGGGCTCAGAACGGACAACAGACAGAACTGGGGGAACCCGGATGAATGCAAGTTTTGAAGACATGGTGATGCAATGCACATCATGACATGACAACATGCAACACGCAAGTGAATGACATGGCAACGACAGCGAATAACTGGAGGACACCTAGCACAACGGTCTCGGGGCGTTACAACACTCCACCACTACGAGAGGATCTCGTCCCGAGATCTAGAATGGCACCGGAGGGAAAACGGAAGAGAAAGAGAAGAGGTAAAACTAAGTTGCTTCTTTGACAAACGAGTGAATCCAAACAACCTTGAAAAGGTTAAGTCACTTCGAGAAAAGAATACAACGGAGATGAACGAAGTTGAAAGCACTCCGTTAAGAAAGGGGAAAGGGAAGAACCGATTCGGGTAGCACTCCGGTTTAGAAGGGATGCACGACTTGATAAGGCGAAAAGAGCTTGGGCAAAAAGGTCACAACACTCCAGTTAAATGGATAAACCAAGAAAAGAACACGATCCTGACAGAACAAGAAGATGTGTTGAAGAGAGCAACATCACAACGCCTCCGGAAGGAAGAAATAGAAGATAGATAATTGAAATAAAAGAATGGGGAAGAAAATGCCAAGTTGTGCCACAATTGAGCTTGAAAAGGCATCCTTAGGAGAATGGTCGAACGGAGTTGTTGGAACACCAACAGCGGAAGGACAAGCTTGAAGTGGGCTTATAGAAGGCATCTCAACATTATGAGGTGACAACTTGCCACTCACGAAAAAGATTTGATTGGATTTATAAGACAAGGGGACGAGAAACTATTTCACCGGGAGGATAAATGAAGAACTTGGGTCATTTATGAGCACCATAATAGCAACAATCCTTAGGGAAAGCTTTAGGTGAAATATAACCCAAGATAACTCCATGGAAGAAAGTGATGGGTTTAAATACCTCATTCTTGTGAATGAAGAATGATACATTACCACCTCAAAAGATAAGGGGGAACAATTTCACTCCGGATTGCAAGATGAAGAATGCTTGAGCTCCTCTGAAAAGAATCTCAATGAACACTTTGAGAAGGAATTAAATCCTTGATGAACCATCATGTAGAGTCTCCATGAAGAACTTCGTTAAACAAAAGAATGATCAACCGGAAGGAAAGAGAAGTTGAAAACACAAGGTGAATCCTTGTACCGATTTAGATGAATCTCCGTGGTGAAATAATTGAAAAAGGTTGGACCTCTGGGAAAAATAGAAGATGAAATAATTGAAATCAAGAATTTGATGAGCCTCTGGAATAGGGAATTGAGTTCACTCGATGAAACAAGAATAAGAATTACATTATGCTTATCCTTCTCCAATTAAATTGATGACGATCAACGGATTTGGCATACTACTCATTCTCGTAGAAAGGATTAAGATAGACATAGCATAACTTGAGAATGTCTTCAACGAACCACCGGTAGAATTGGAACAACGAATGAATTGATATGATAAACAAGGAAGAGAAATCTTGAACGAACCACCGTAAGAATTGACAATGAACGAAGAAAAGATAAAGAAACACCGGGAAGAATTAGCAAATGGACGAAGAAGCTTGAGAGACTTTAGATACATGAGAACAAAGAGATCCCGAGCTGATTAGAGAATATTTGCACGATAAACCGGTATGATTTTGATAACGAGAGCTGAAAGCTGGAATGAATAATATTTGAAAAGATGGCCTTCGGGGAAAAGAAATGGAAAAACAACTCATGAAATGCTCCGGATGGGTCAAAAGTATTCTCACAATCGAAAACAATTTTGGGAGGATGGCATTAAGCTAGAATCACGAATCTCTGAGAGAATGGATAAAATATGGAGGGAAAACTCTTCTTCAGTCTTCAAAACCTAAGAATGAGGACGAGAAACACCAACAATAATTGTAGAGGCACTCTGGAATAATCAAAAGCGAAGAGATTGAGCTAACAATGAAAAAAATTTGAAAGCAATATTGAAGAAGGCAATTGACTGATGAAAATTCATTCTTACGTCAAACTTCGAAAAGAATTTGATGGTAGCTCCGGGAAAATAGAAGAGTCGGGTAAGATCCTGGAAAAAGACTTGTGGGTTAGGGCCCACTTAAAAGAAACACCGTAGAATGATTTAAAAGAGAGAAAGCACCGGTAAGATTTAAATGGCTAGAATGAGATAACAACCTTGAAATAGGTTGAACTGATCTTGAAAGACAAGACGAGCCTTCTGAGATATCTTCAGCACTCCCAAACAAATGAATAACGAGAAGTAAATTATTATGAGGTGCACTGGTATGAGAAGGTATCTGAAACGAGGAAAAGGGGGTATGAGATCAACACCGAAAGCTTGATTTGAATCCACCAGAGAAGAAAACGAGTGAAGAGTGACGAACTTGAAGCTCCGTTAGAATCTTCATGAGAATCACCGGGTAAGAACATGAAGGAAAAGAGTGGAGAGACTTCACATGAATCAAAGGATACTTGATTAAGAAATATGAGTCCTTGAAGAAAAAGGGTGGGTGGGAGGGAAAAACAAAGGCAACTTGGAGACGGATGAAACAAACACCGTTGAGAAGAACTGATCATTGATCTTGCGGAAGTTGAAATGATCGGATCCACTTGAAGAGAAGCACACCGGTTAAAAAGGATTGACATGACAAACTCGATTATCATGAAGGATTAGTATTCACATGAGAACACCGCTTAGGAAAGGTATGGAATCAACATTTGACTTCGAAGCAACTCGAATACCACACTCAAAACAAAACAAGGATTGGCTTGCAAAATAAGCCGGAACAAACATATGATAGAGATTTCGTCCGAAGTTTTTGTGGTGGGGCCTACACGGGCTCGATCGTACATCACCATCATGTACAAGGCAGTGCACATGACATACAAAGCGTCCCCGAGTCGGCATAGCCAAGGACTCTTTAAGACACAACAAGACCACTGTAAAACCAACCGTGAATAGGCGGACCACTAGACTTCGAACCCCAATTTCATATCATACATCTGTCGGAAAGATATCCTAAGAGCTACTTGAATTCCCACTTATAAACTCCCGAAATTTCCCAGTTATGCAATCAGATGTTGGGGATACAGGGGAAGCATAATATCTCACCCAAAACTAGCAAATCCTACATCCAGCTGTATCCATCCTTCAACACATAACCAAGAAACCTTCGAAAATCGTTTACCTCAACCTTCGAAAAGCATCTGTTATACGAGTTATGGCAATACTCCAGAACTCCCGCCCCAGTACTGGGTGGCGTCGAGGTTATCTCACCAACAACTGCATAAAAGAGATTTTCGATGTCGGCGAAACTCAAGTATTCCAGAACTACAACGATAAATTTGTGACGACAACACCTTGGAGCTCAACTCCCCGGGACACTGCCACAACCCTTAAATGTCAGTAGGCAACAAGAACAATGTTCTCGTCACAAAACCATCGGAACGATTCCAAGATACCCGCGTGATCCTAAATTTTTTTTAGTGAAATTTGAGAAGAGAAGAGTCAAAACTCTACGTCAGGATGCCTCACCAGAGCGACGAAGGGACTGAGGAGTAAAAAGAAGTCCTAACTCTCCGATATATATAATCCTAAATGTCTCAAAACATTTCTAGACTCAATAACGCCAGCGATTCGATCAAGCAGGGGGCTCCTAAGTCGGGGAAGGCTCTAATACCAACTTGTAATGCACTCGATGCGGCTATATCTCCCACGTGTCAAAGCACGACTTAGAGGCATAACCTTATTGAAAGCAATGTCGCAAGTGAGGTAATCTTCACACTACCCATGTAATACATAAGGGAAAAAGATACATAGTTGGCTTACAATCGCCACTTCACACAAATACATGAATAAAGCATTACATCATCCAAATACAAACAAGGTCCGACTATGGAACCAAAATAAAAGAAGACTACCCCAAAAGCTACACAGATCCCCGATCGACCCCAACTGGGCTCCACTACTGATCAACTGGAAACGGAACAACACAAAGAACGAGATCTTCATCGAGCTCCTCCTTGAGCTTGGTTGCGTCACCTGCTCAGTAACGTCGGCACCTGCAAACTGGTTATGCAATCAGGTGTTGGGAATACATGGGAAGCATAATATCTCACCCAAAGCTAGCAAATCCTACATCCAGCTGTATCCATCCTTCAACACATAACCAAGAAACCTTCGGAAATCGTTTACCTCAACCTTCAAAAAGCATCCGTTATACGAGTTATGGCAATACTCTCGAACTCCCGCCCCAGTACTGGGTGGCGTCGAGGTTATCTCACCAACAACTACATAAAAGAGATTTTCGATGTCGGTGAAACTAAACTCAGGTATTCCAGGCAACGATAAATTGTGACGACAACACCTCGGAGCTCAATTCCCCGGGACACTGCCACAACCCCTAAATGTCAGGAGGCACCAAGAACAATGTTCTCGTCACAAAACAATCGAAACGATTCCAAGATACCCGCGTGATCCTAAATTTTTTTAGCGAAATTTGAGAAGAGAAGAGTCAAAACTCTACGCCAGGATGCCTCACCAGAGCGACAAAGGGATTGGGGAGTAAAAAGAATTCCTAACTCTCCGATATATAATTCCTAAAAGACTCAAAACATTTCTAGACTCAATAACGCCAATGATTCGATCAAGCAGGGGGCTCCTAAGGTCGGGGAAGGCTCTGATGCCAACTTGTAACGCCCTCGATGCGGCTATATCTCCCACGTGTCGAAGCACGACTTAGAGGCATAACCGCATTGAAAGCAATGTCGCAAGTGAGGTAATCTTCACACAACCCATGTAATACATAAGGGAAAAAGATACATAGTTGGCTTACAATCACCACTTCACACAATTACATGAATAAAGCATTACATCAACCAGATACAATCAAGGTACGACTACGGAACCAAAACAAAAGAAGACTACCCTAAAAGCTACACAGATCCCCGATCGTCCGACTGGGCTCCACTACTGATCAACTGGAAACGGAACAACATAAAGGACAAGATCTTCATCGAGCTCCTCCTTGAGCTTGGTTGCGACACCTGCTCGGTAATATCGGCACCTGCAAGCTGGTTTTGGAAGTATCTGTGAGTCACGGGGACTCAGCAATCTCACACCCTCATGATCAAGACTATTTAAGCTCATAGGTAAAGTTAAAGGTATGAGGTGGAGCTGCAGCAAGCGACTAGCATATATGGTGGCTAACATACGCAAATGAGAGCGAGAAGAGAAGGCAAAGCACGGTCGAACAACTATGATCAAGAAGTGATCCTAGAACAACCTACGTCAAGCATAACTCCAACACCGTGTTCACTTCCCGGACCCCGCCGAGAAGAGACCATCACGGTAACACACGCGGTTGATGTGTTTTAATTAAAATCAACTTCAGGTTTTATACAACCGGACTTTAACAAATTCCCATCTGCCCATAACCGCGGGCACGACTTTCGAAAGTTCAAATTCCTGCAGGGGTGTCCCAACTTAGCCCATCACAAGCTCTCACGGTCAACGAAGGATATTCCTTCTAGCGGGAAGACCCGATCAGGCTCGGAATCCCGGTTACAAGACATCCTCGACAATGGTAAAACAAGTCCAGCAACACCGCCCGAATGTGCCGACAAATCCCGATAGGATCTGCAAATATCTCGTTCTCAGGGCACACTCAGATGAGCAGTCCGTACAACTAAAACCAGCCCTCGAGTTTCCCCGAGGTGGCGCTGCAAGGGGCTCTAGTTTGGACCAACACTCAGAGGAGCATTGCCCGAGGAGGGGGGTGTTAAAATAATGATGACCCTTGAGTCTGCAGAACCCAAGGGAAAGAAAAGGCTAGGTGGCGAATGGTAAAACCAATGTTGGGCCTTGCTGGAGGAGTTTTATTCATGGCGAACTGTCAAGGGGTTCCCATTATAACCCAACCGCGTAAGGAACGCAAAATCCGGGAACATAACACCGATATGACGGAAACTAGGGCGATAAGAGTGGAACAAAACACCAGGCATAAGGCCGAGCCTTCCACCCTTTACCAAGTATATAGATGCATTAATTAATTAAGAGGTATTGTAATATCCCAACAAGTAAACATGTTCCAACAAGGAACAACATCTCCATGTTCCAACAAGGAACAAACTTCAATCTTCACCTGCAACTAACAACACTATAAGAGGGGCTGAGCAAAGCGGTAACATAGCCAAACAACAGTTTGCTAGGAAAAGGTGGGTTAGAGGCTTGGCTTAACAATATGGGAGGCATCATAAGCAAGTGGTAGGTATCGCAGCATAGGCATAGCAAAAAGAGCGAGCAACTAGCAAGCAAAGATAGACGTGATTTCGAGGGTATGGTCATCTTGCCTGAAATCCCACAAGGAAGAAGAACGAGTCCATGAAGAAGATAAACGGACGTAGTCGAACGAATCTTCACAACACGACGTTATCAGAACCAACCCGAAGAAGCAACACCAGAAAGAAGCACACAACATAGTAAATAACCACCAAAAAATCATGGCATGATGCACAACAAGTAGGATGCATGTCCGGTTTAATGAGGCATGGCATGGCAAAGTGCACAAGCAATCCTACAAATTAAATGGAGCTCAATATGCAACGAGTTGCATATTGACGAAACACCACATTCAAGTGATTTAGTTCGATCTCATTTATGTACCCAATAAGAATAAATGTTGTTAGCATGGCAAGAGGGTGAAGCAAAGTAAAACTACCTATCTAGTCAAGTTTAAATGAGTCCGGAAGCAACGAACAACAATTCCGGCAAAACCCCATGAGCATATTATAGATTTGGTACTGTTCTGCCCTAAGCCATATTTTAGAGTTGTTAAACATGCAAAGAAAGTGAACCATGTTAAACTAGGCATTTTTTCTACCCCATTTACATATATAATTTATATAATTCGGAGCTACGGTTAATTAGTTATGAAATAAACCATTTTAGCATGACATTTATGCAAATTAATGCAAACAACAAATTTAAACATTTTAACATGGATGAAAGTTTCATATGATGAAACTAGATGAAACTCTAAGCATTTTACACATATAGTTTGTTTAATTTGGATGCATGCATATCTAGTTATTAACAATGCAAAACAGTGGCATATCTAGTTATTAACAATGCAAAACAGTGGCATTTCAGTAAATTAGAATGCATTAGAAAAACCAAAATACAAACTGGGAAAAAAAATAAGAACGGGCCGGATTGCAGCGGCCCAGGAGGACTTGGCCCAAGTGAGCGCTAAGTGTGTGTGTGTGCAGGCGCAATAGTAAAGGAAAAGAAAAGAAACAGAGCAAAAACTAGGGCGCCTGGGACTCGAACCCACGACCTCCCTAGAGTGAGCCCGCATGGCTAACCACCTGGACTGCTGCTGGGTACTTGAACCATGGAGGGCGCTAGTTCTTTTGAAGTAACACAAAGGCCAGGCCTTGTATTCATAGTGAGTGCATGGTGGAGCTCGGTGTCGACGCCGGCGAACAAGAGGACGGCAACGGTGGCTGTAGATCTCCGGCGGGGGTGCAGAAAAAGGGGAGGGAGCTTCTAGGAGACGAGCGCATGCATGTGCGCATGTGTGGTTGTGCGCAGGCAAGATCCCGTGGCCATGGCGGCGAAGCACGGCGAGGCGGGAGATGCAACGGAGATATGCAAGGCGCGTGGACGAGGTGGGCGTGCTGCTGTGCATGGTTCGGCTGCAGCAGTGGTGGGTGCACGGATAGGGTGCGGGCGCAGCTACGACGACGCGCAAGCGAGGCAGCGCAGGGGCTGTGCTCGAGCGCGAGCATGGCTCGAGCGGTTCGGGCGTGCGGCTGTGGTGAGGGACTTGGCGTGGAGCGGCGACGGCAGGGCTGGTGCAAGAGCTCCGGTGGCTGCAGGCGCGAAGTAAGAGGCGTCGGCAGCGGGACTTGGCACGGGGTCTTGGGTGTTCGGATTCACCGGCCGAGACGAGGCAAGGATGGCGCCATGGATGTGGGTGGTTCTGCTCCTTCCTATTCAAACAAGGAGAGAGTGAGAGCAGGGGAGGTCAGAGAGGGCATCAATTAGGGCGCGCGGCGGCGGGGTCTCACCGGCAAGAAACGACGCGGACGGGAGGCTGCAGGGAGTCGGGGATGTGGGAGCTGCTGCTTGTCGGCGTCGGGATTCCCTGGAGAAGATCGAGAGAGAGAAAAATTTAGAGAATGACAGAGAAAGAACCAGAGAGAGGGGGAGACCATGGGAAGGAGAGGGGCGGCGCTCATCTGTTGGATGCGGGCGCGGTGCTCGAGGAGGAGCTCGATGCGGCTGCGGGATGGCTCCTCGACCTGGAGGAGGGACGGGTCGAGGGGAGCCATGGGAGGGCTTTGATTGGGTGGCAATGGAATCTAGGTGGAGGCGCTCGGGTGGATTTGGATCGGGAGGACCCCGGGATGGAGAGAAGGCAGGTAGCTGGTGGCGGGCAGGAGGATGGATGGGACAAGTGGCCTAAAAATAAGGGTTGCCCACTATTTATATTGCAAAGGGATTAGGGTAGAGGCTATCTGGTCCCTCCGATCACAATCGGACGATCGCGAATAAAATAGTTAGGGAGTCCAAATAAGAAAATGGTGACGTTTTGTAGATGTTTGGGGATGATCCGGACCCAACGGTGATGACTATCCAGGTCGGGTCCAGGACAGTTTACGGACGCGCGCGAGGAGGTCCGCGGGCTGACGAGAGAGCTTAGGTTAGGCCTGGTGGTAGGTAGTGGACTGTGGAGAGAGGGTTGGTCTGAGAGAAGAGGGGAGAGATTTAGCCCGGCACGGTTTCCGGAGACCGAAAACGTCCGACGAAAAGACCGGCTATATTGCCGCTATAGTTATCCGTTAGGGCATCAAATGGACTCCGAACGCGATGAAATTTGACAGGCGGTTTACCTACACTAAAATAAGACCGCACGCCAACTTTCAACCCATTCTGAGAACATTTTTCAGCCACTTATTAAAATAATATTTCGAACGTGCCGCGGGCGCGTGAAAGTGTGTCTGGGCTCAGAACGGACAACAGACGAAACTGGGGGAACCCGGACGAATGCATGTTTTGAAAACATGGTGATGCAATGCACATGATGACATGACAAGATGCAACACACAAGTGAATGACATGGCAACGACAACGAATAACTGGAGGACACCTAGCACAACGGTCTCGGGGCGTTACAATATCGAGATTAGGATTTGTCATTCCGAGTATCAGAGAGGTATCTCTGGGCCCTCTAGGTAATACACATCATAAGAAGACTTGCAAGCAAAGTGATTAATGAGTTAGTTG
The DNA here is from genome assembly GCF_018294505.1 of Triticum aestivum. Lineage (NCBI taxonomy): Eukaryota > Viridiplantae > Streptophyta > Magnoliopsida > Poales > Poaceae > Triticum > Triticum aestivum. The sequence continues at coordinate 358,577,655 of NC_057812.1, read as the reverse complement.
CAGGATGATGTATTATGGAACGAGTAAAGAGACTTGCCGGTAACGAGATTGAACTAGGTATGAAGATACCGACGATCGAATCTCGGGCAAGTAACATACCGATAGACAAAGGGAATTACATATGTTGTCATAACAGTTCGATCGATAGAGATCTCTATAGAATATGTAGGCGCCAATATGGGAATCCAGGTTCCGCTGTTGGTTATTGACCAGAGGGGTGTCTCGGTCATGTCTACATAGTTCTCGAACCTGTAGGGTCCGCACGCCTAACATTCAATGATGATATAGTATTATATGAGCTGTGTGATTTGGTGACCGAATGTTGTTCATAGTCCCGGATGATTTCACGGACATGACAGGGAGTCTCGAAATGGTTGATAGGTAAAGATTGATATATAGGGCGATGGTATTCAGACACTGGAAGTCTTCCGGAGGGTACCAGGTACATGTAGGGTCATCGGAAGGGGATCCGGGCATCCCCAACAAAGATATGCGCTTAATGGGCCAAGGGAGGGACAGACCAGCCCAAAAGGGGCTGGTGCGCCCTCCACCAGGCTGGCTAGCCCTAGGGAAAGGAAAGGGCGGAGGGCAAGTCCCTCCTTCCTTTCCCTCCTCAAGCGAGGAAGGAAAGGGGGGGGCACCACCTCCCCTTCCTTCCCGTGGTGCCTATACAAGGAAGGGGGGGACTAGGGCAGGAGCCCAAGCGGGATTCAGCCCCACTTGGGGCGCCCCTTGGCCTCTCCCCTCTCCCTCCCACCTATATATATATGGGGGGGCGCCTAGCACACACAACATCAATTGTTAGCCGTGTGCGGCGCCGCCCTCCACAGTTTACGCCTCCGGTCATATCTTTGTAGTGCTTAGGCGAAGCCCTGCGCGGATTACTTCACCATCACCGTCACCACGCCGTTGTGTTGATGTAACTCATCTACTACCTCGACAACTTGCTGGATCAAGAAGGCGAGGGACGTCACCGAGCTGAGCGTGTGCAGAACTCGGAGGTGCCGTACGTTCGTTACTCGATCGGTGGATCGCGAAGAAAGTTTGACTACATCAACCGTGTTGTGAAACGCTTCTTCTTATGGTCTACGAGGGTATATAGACACACTCTCCCGCATGTCGCTATGCATTTCCTAGATAGATCTTGCGTGAGCATAGGATTTTTTTAAATTGCATGCTACTATTCCCAATAGTGGCATCATGAGCCAGGTCTATGCGTAGATGATATGCACGAGTAGAACACAAAGAGTTGTGGGCGATCATACTCATACTGCTTACCACCTGAGTCTTATTTTGATTCGGCGGTATTGTGGGATGAAGCGGCCCACACCAACCTTACATGTCAACGCACATGAGACCGGTTCCACCGACATACATGCAACTAGTTTTGCATAAAGGTGGCTCGCGGGTGTCTGTTTGTCCTACTTTAGTTGAATCAAATTTGACTACGGACGGTCTTTGAAGAAGGCTAAAATAGCAAAGTGGACGAAACAACGTTGTAGATTTGATGTGTAGGTAAGAACGGTTGATGTGGAGCATCCTTCGATCATCCCCATGTACATGTCAGGACCCCGACTCAATGCCACATCGATCTAGCATGTAACACCTCATATCACTTTGCGGCCTCACGCACGGTATTCCCACGGGTGTTGCCTTACCTTTGCCCGGGACCGTTTGCGCCTTTTGGCACACGTATATGACAGTGTCGCTAGCATCCATATGATAAGGAGCCCGGGCTGACATGGCTAGTCATAAACCCAAAGTGGCACAGACTTACAGGGACAGGCATCCATGACCCAGCATCGAACGTGTCGGTCATCAGCGAGTGAATCCAGGCTGTAGCACTGGGCTAGCAGGACTCCGGTGAACCGGGCTGTAGCAGGCTAACAGGACTCCGGTATTCATCGCGTGACATTTCCCCGAAGGGACAGACACCGGAACGAAGAAGGACACATGCCGGCCAGCCTAAGTGTTCCGGAGCAGTAGCAAGCTACCATGGCTCGGCGGAAACACTAGGAGACATTTCCCGGTAAGAGAGGCTACTAAAGATAAACAACTAGATAGTCAGATCCCACACATACCAAGCATTTCAATAACATACACACAATATGCTCGATATGTGCGATCACAACATGGCATCACATCATGACTCTACGACTCAAGTATTTTAATCAATAGGCTCCGAGGAGCGAGATATTACAATCATGGGTCTCATGACCCAACATTCAGAGCATACAAGTCAAAGCACAAGCGGAAGCTATCATGTCTGAGTACAGACAACTATAAATGAAAAAGGCTGAGAAGCCTGACTATCTACCAGATACTGCCGAGGGCACAAGATCGTAGCTGAGGTAACAAGCTAAACGTCGAAGTCCAAGCGGAACTACTAGTGAGACTGAAGTCTCTCTGCAAAAACATAAAATAGGCAAACGTGAGTACAAATGTACCCAGCAAGACTTACATCAGAACTAACTACATATGCATCATTATCAACAAAGGGGTGGTGGGGTTTAACTGCAGCAAGCCAGCTTTGACTCGGTGGCTATCCTAAACTACGACTGCAAGCGACTCTTTTGAGGTGACGCACACGAGTCCACATATTCACCATATCAATACACCACTATGGATCCGCTCCCGTCTCCCTACGAGAACGCCATCCATAGCACTCACGCTTATCTTGCGTATTTTAGAGTATCCACTTTCACTTGTCTATGAACTGATATAAGCAACCCAGAAGTCCTTTTCCGCGGACACGGCTATTCGAATAGATTAGGTTAACCCTGCAGGGGTGTACTTCTTCACACACGCTCTCACCACTTACCGCCGTTTACACGACATGTACTCGGCAACCTTCAAGCGGAAGCCCAACGTGGGTGTCGGCCACGACCTACCTAATCACCTAAGTCTCTAGTCCAGGTTTATCGCCTATTCGGGTTCCATCCATGAGGAGATCCGGCCGGAGTTTCGCTCACAGCCCCAAACGATGTGAACAGGGTTCCCGAGACACCAAACGGGCGCCCGGTACACCGTGCCACGTGCCTACCGCATCACAGCCCACCCCTACGGTCAGCGCTGCGCACGGCCTCCAGCATACTACAAACACCAGAAACTACTTGCAACTCCTGGACAGAGGACAAGGGTGATCAAGAAGCCGAGAGGGTCCATTGGTTTCGGGCCCAATGCGTGGTAGTAGCTGAATCATGGATCACAAACACAGAACTCAGTTCCTGAGGACGGCTTCAATGAGACAACCCACCATGTACTCCTACATGGCCTCTCACCGCTACCTTTACCAAATCGTGTTCACACACTTAGCTCACACACAGTAGGACATGTTCACACGCCTCTGATTCATCCCCGATGAATCAGACCTGACTCAACTCTAAGCAGTAGCAGGCATGACAAACAAACATGAATGAGTAGGTACAATAGGGCTCAAACAACTCCTACTCATGCTAGTGGGTTTCATCTATTTACTGTGGCAATGGCAGGTCATGCAGAGGATAAAGGGGTTCAGCTACCGCAGCAAGTAACAAATATGTTGTTGTTGTCCTAATGCAGTAAAAGAGAGCAGGAGCGAGAGAGTAGGATTGTATCGGAATGAACAAGGGGGTTTTGCTTGCCTGGCACTTCTGAAGATAGCATTGAGTCTTCATCAGTGTCAACGATCACATCATCGGTATCACGTCTATCGAGAGGGGACAATACCGGCAACACAGAAGGAACACGATCAATGCAATGCGCAATATGATGCATGCTATGACATGGCAATATGAATGTGTGTTGAGCTAATGCACCTGGCTATGATTTAAATGAAGTTGGTTTGAATACATGATTCAAATTCCAACTCCATATATGATTATTTAAATGCCCTTTAATTGATTTATGCTAAACAGCAGCTATAAGTTGTTCTAACATGCATGAAAATAGTACGGATGGATTCTTTGAATTTTTCTGATAATTTTTCATATATAAATTATTTAATTTGGAGTTACGGTTAATTTTCTATGATTTATAGAAGTTTTAGCTATTTTCTGAAATTACTAAATCATTTAAGATTTATTTAAATTCCAGAAAGGACTTATTGCGTCATCATGACCTCATAGTGACGTCAGCAGGTCAACGGGCGCCATCCAGGTCAAACTGACCTGTGGGACCCATATGTCAGCGTCACAGGTTAAACAGGGGGGGTTTAGTTTAGTTTAATTAAAGATTAGGGCACTAGGGCCCACATGTCAGTGTCAGCAGGGGGGTAATTAAATTAAAATAAACTAAACTAATTAACAGGGGGGCTGGCCCCACCTGTCATCGACCCAGGGGGGGTCAAACCCCTGGTCAGCAGGGCCTAACCTGCCGGCGGCTTGACGCCGGCGAGGCCGAGACGGTGGAGGCCTTCGGATTTCTTGCTCCGGCGTCCAAACGCCGCGCGGAGAGGCTCTGCGGGTTCCTAGCGCTCGTGCGCATCCGGAGAAGGCGACGGAAGGACGCGGGGTGGTCAGCGCTCGCCGGAGCGGGGCTTGCGGCGGAGGCCGGAGCTTCGGGTGGGTGTGGGGTTGGTGCTAGGGGGCACGTGGGGAGAAGCTGGTGGCGGCTACGGGCTCCTGGAGACGTGTTGAGTGCGGTGGGGTGCTCTGCTTCGAGCTACAACGGCTCCAGCCACGGCGGTGACGAGGCACGGCGGCGGCGAGCTTCGGAGCTCAAGGGGACGGCAACTACAGGATGCTAGGGACGATGGGGCAAGGGGGAATCGGGTCAGCGGCTCACCGCGGTTCTTCTGGTGCTGCTGGCGAGGCAGGGGAGGCACGGGGTCCGGCGAATCGACGGCGGGTATCACCGGCGCCCGAGGTCGGAAACGGCGGCGTTGGAGATGCAGCAGAGCTTCTGGCGCCGCGTGACTCGATGGAGAGGACGACGACGTCGTGGCGGAGCTCGGGATCACGTCGGAGAGGTGGGGCAGTGGCTGTGGGTGCGGGGTTACGGCAGCGCGTCCATGGAGGCTTCGGCCATGGCGGGGAACGGGCGAGGAGAGGCGTAGGGGGGGACGAATGGGGTGTCGGCGAGGTCGGGGCGACGACCAGGAGACGATCCACGCGGCGCAACGGCGACCAGGGCGATGCAGAGAGGCTGGGTGGTGCGTGGCGAGCTCGGGCGCGCCATGCTCACCTCCCTGCCTGCTCTGGCAAGGGGAAGCAGCTGGCTGGCACGGGCCAGCACAGCGCTGGGCCGGCCAGTGGGTTGCCAGGTAAGTGGCCAGATAAAACTCTCTCTCTCTCTCTTTTTGTTTTAATTCTGTTTTCTATTTTGCAGGTTTGTTTTGAATTTGGTTTGAAACCAATTCAATTTATTTTGCTTCTGACAATATTTTTAGGAGCTAAAAGAATTAAAACAATGCTCCACAAAAATATTTCAGAATTATTGGACCTATATTTATTTAACAGTAGATATAAGTCCAATTCAAATAGCTATTGATTTAATTCAAATACCCAAAATAAATGTTTCTGAGATACCGAAAATATTGGTTTGGATTTTACCTCTTGCCAATATTTCCAGAGGATAACAAGAACATTTTCTTGGACTTATTTGAAGCAATTTTTATCTTGATCATTTTTTTAAAGGATTCTGAGGCTTTGAAAATTCCTCAATTCAAATTTCATTTGAATTTAAACATGATGCAACAACCAAGCTAGTCCAAGGCCAGGGTAAAGCTAGGGATGTGACAACTCACCCCTACTAAATAAGAATCTCGTCCCGAGATTCAAGTCGTGAGGTAGGATGAAGGGAAAACGCAAACTAGTACAATCTTCACGATCCAGGTTGCACTTCAAATGAACGTTGATTTGAACACCATCTTTGTCTTGTCGTCTTGCTCTGAGAACTTCAGCTAATCATGACAAGAAGAGGAAAGGAAAACTCTAGAAGGATCGGTCTCCTCGAAGATCGAACAACTTAGGATCAACTCATGGTTTGAGACATGGAAATATCTCTCAAGCTGAGAGACGAAGCACAGATCTGAAGAAATGGAGTGAGACAGATGACGAGGGTTCACTAGGTAGACAATAACTTCATGCTTAAGGTGGTAATCGGTTGTCAACGTAGCGAGGAGTTGAATTGCCATGACACCATAACGATGCACCTTAGGGAAGGTGACTCGTAGATATATCCCCTTAAGTGGCAAAAAGAATTACTTTTGATACCGAGATCATTGAAACTCTTTATACCAGCCTAAGGCAATTCTTGAGTGATCGTTTGGAGGGGTTCGGTAGAATGGCATACTCGGACTTGGATGATGTGGATTACCTTGTTGAAGACAACGTAATGGGTGAATTTGCTTATCACCGGAAATGGAAGAGACCCATGGTAGAATGGCACATTGGCGGTGCAAGCTGGGAACAAAATGCAAATGATGGGAATGATTCTGGTAACTGGGGAAGAACCCAACAATAGAGAGTGAATTCACTGTTTGAATAGGTCATAGCATTGCCGAGGAAACTGAGAGCAAACCCAGTTAGTGCCGATGATAACACGTAGCGCTTGTGCATGCTCTCAAGAACTTGAGCATTTCCATATTCATCAAGGTTTTACCAACATCCGTGTCAAGGATCCTGGCAACACAACATACCACCATGATGAACAACGATGGACGATGCAGATGCATAAGAAGATAACATCATCTCAGATTTCACCCTAGCGAGGCCAAGGAGACAAAATCTGGGCGATCGACCGAGAGACATTTAGCACTCTGCTTCTAATGTTCTCCTTGATGTGCTAGCGTAATCCATAGATAATTATGGTTTGATATCTAGAACATCAAGTAAAAGGTCGGACTTCGGGATCTCAAAAATCCATAGGGCAACTAAGGAGTAAATCCTACGAAATCCCTATGGGGAGGTGGCCAACTTCCTCAATCAAGATATTATAATAACAGGTCTTCCGGCTGGGTGTGTTGGCCACGACATCCACTTTACCGGTTATCGAGGGACCAATATTATAGTTCTTGGGAAATATTCCAACCATCATATCTGCCTGAGACTCAGATCTGGTTGGTGTCAGGATATTCCAGACTCATCGAGTCTAGGAAGAAAAATGAAAGTTTGCAACACAAATCGACGAGATGACGTCGCGAGATTCTCGGGGAGCGAACTACGATAGCAAGCTCGAAAACATGAGCTGGTTCTGCTACACACATGTGAACACGTTGTCCCAGACAAACATTATCACATGGTAGTCTTACAACAAAACACTACCGAGTTCAGGTGGGGAACCATCATTAATGACATCGAAGTCTCCACGCGTGGAAGTCCAAAGAGTTCACCTTGGACAGACTCCTTTATCTTTGAACAACTCAATCAGTGGCTTGGTGTGCTAGGATATACATATAGAATGGAGGTTGATCTCCAGACCACAGAATACTTTGCACGTATGCATGACTGACTTGCGATGATCCCAGAGGAAGCAACATTGACTTTCTCGAGTCCACGGCGGCAACTTGCATCAAATGCACATGAACTAGAGGAAGTCACTTCTTACATCCGAACATATGCTTCATGAGCTAGCATGAACAAATGCTTTCAAAAGTTTCCAACACTAGCTTAATGTTCAGCAAAATTATGGGGAAGACAAGGATGTTGTCAATGGGCACAACAACAATTCATCTGGGTTTCCTTTTAAAAGGAATTCCATAGTTAAGTGAACAAGTGATAGCATTGGTCAGACCCAAAAGATATAATGGTGTATGCTCGAGGGATCAACCACGAGTAAGACAACATTACGAATATCGTTGGTTCTGGTCTGATTGGATGATAACCCATACTCAATCAAAGGTTTGGGTAAGACAATAGATCCAACAATTGTTCACAAGGACCAATTGATGAAGATATCATCTTTCTTCAACACACACACACACAAAAAGATATCCCTTAACATGAACTAAGTCGGACAAGCTTTTATCTTCCAACTCTCCAAGTTGTTGTTTACTTATCCAACTAGCTCAGGGTATCCAACACGGATTCTTGGAGAAGGGGTGGTTTACAGGAATAAACCAACTTGATCACGAACTCAACATAGTGGTCAGGTGACAACCTGGTAATACTTCTGAGAAGATATTCAGAAAATCACGAACCACCGGTATGTTACTAAGCTCGAGAACAATCTTGCTTTTCAGGGCAAGGCGATATGATCAATAGAGCAAGGATTTGAAATAATCCTAACTCATCGATCGAGGAGTGAACCAGGAGAATGGACTAGGTAGCACGATCAATCTTAGAATGATGATTCAATAACCAACACACTAAGAATGAAATTATTGTCCTTTAACTACCAAGCAACAAGGTTGCTAGGAGTATTGATTTCACACATCACGATTCACTTGTCGACATTCCGGTTATAACTACACGGAACCGAGGAATGAGTAATGATGGCGAGAAGTATCACTGTACCAAGAGTTCATAGGATGGTGTGCAATTCCTATAACAATCCCGATATAAAAGATGGTAATACTCCAAGGTAGAACAGAGCAAAAGCTGGATTAGCAATTTGTTCTACGGAGCACAACTTCTTTGACCCAATCCTGGATATGGAAGAGGTACTGGAGTTTGTTTCTCCTAGTCATTCCGCGATAGAATGGCTTGACGGACCACAAGAGTAATAGGCATCGACGAACGAATGCACGCATACTCTTGACTATCAATTGATAGACAAGGGTCAGAAGACAACTAAAGAGGGACAACTCAAAGGAACATACGATTTTCTGAGTTGTGGATGCATGGTTTAGCATGTCGAACGAAGTTCAACATATTTCTTCCGGATAACCCATGCAGAAAGGTAGAACTGGCAGAGCCACAATATATAATGGAGAACTCATCGAGAATAATCCTGTTGTGATATTTCAGTTCAACGAGGAACTTCTGCCATAAGTAGTTCATGGTATTTGGAAGAAGAAGATACCACGGACTTCAAGGACTATCGCAAAGTTACTAATATCCTAAAGGAACTAGCAAACACTATCAACATGAGGTAAGTAGAGTGAATCTCGGGTTCAAAACCCAGGAGTAGAATACCTACTACTAAGTAGCATCACGGAATGCTTTCGAGAATAAAGGCCAGAATCATCACACTGGAACATAAATCATGGCTAGACTACTAGATGATCCCCTGAGACACCTAGGGTCATAATAGTAACTCCAACATAATGTCAAGGCAATAGAATACCTCAACTCAACAATTAGTGTGATTGAGCTGGCATAAAGGAACACCGAAACCAGAGGGAAAGTATTTTGCAAATGCATCAGACTATTTAGAAACCTGGAATGACTCGGACATCATAATGGCTGTAATGCTCAGAAAAGATTTGAGGCATTCACAAAAATGGTGGCATAACCACTCAGAAGCACAATATCAAGGTCTCGAGATCAACAATTAACATACGGAAGCAGTAAAAACTGAACAGAGGCTTAAGTCCAAAAATCTTATAAGTCTACGGAATAGTAACACGTGATCCTGATAGAAAGAAGAGATAGCCTAGTTCTTAATCCCCGTAGAAGAGAAGATGATGACTCAGATCAGAAGGCCATGAGGTATAAGGAGTAAAAAGAGCCTTACGTTCCATCCCACAATCAATTCCCTTATATAACTAAAGAATTTCTAGACTCAACTTCGACCAGTTTGGCTTGGTAATCCTACAGGCAGTCAAGCTCTGATACCAACGCTGTCAGGACCCCGACTCAATGCCACATTGATCTAGCATGTAACACCTCATATCACTTTGCGGCCTCACGCACGGTATTCCCACGGGTGTCGCCTTACCTTTGCCCGGGACCGTTTGCGCCTTTTGGCACACGTATATGACAGTGTCGCTAGCATCCATATGATAAGGAGCCCGGGCTGACATGGCTAGTCGTAAACCCAAAGTGGCACAGACTTACAGGGACAGGCATCCATGACCCAGCATCGAACGTGTCGGTCATCAGCGAGTGAATCCAGGCTGTAGCACTGGGCTAGCAGGACTCCGGTGAACCGGGCTGTAGCAGGCTAACAGGACTCCGGTATTCATCGCATGACATTTCCCCGAAGGGACAGACACCGGAACGAAGAAGGACACATGCCGACCAGCCTAAGTGTTCCGGAGCAGTAGCAAGCTACCATGGCTCGGCGGAAACACTAGGAGACATTTCCCGGTAAGAGAGGCTACTAAAGAAAAACAACTAGATAGTCAGATCCCACACATACCAAGCATTTCAATAACATACACACAATATGCTCGATATGTGCGATCACAACATGGCATCACATCATGACTCTACGACTCAAGTATTTTAATCAATAGGCTCCGAGGAGCGAGATATTACAATCATGGGTCTCATGACCCAACATTCAGAGCATACAAGTCAAAGCACAAGCGGAAGCTATCATGTCTGAGTACAGACAACTATAAATGAAAAAGGCTGAGAAGCCTGACTATCTACCAGATACTGCCGAGGGCACAAGATCGTAGCTGAGGTAACAAGCTAAACGTCGAAGTCCAAGCGGAACTACTAGTGAGACTGAAGTCTCTCTGCAAAAACATAAAATAGGCAAACGTGAGTACAAATGTACCCAGCAAGACTTACATCAGAACTAACTACATATGCATCATTATCAACAAAGGGGTGGTGGGGTTTAACTGCAGCAAGCCAGCTTTGACTCGGTGGCTATCCTAAACTACGACTACAAGCGACTCTTTTGAGGTGACGCACACGAGTCCACATATTCACCATATCAATACACCACTATGGATCCGCTCCCGTCTCCCTACGAGAACGCCATCCATAGCACTCACGCTTATCTTGCGTATTTTAGAGTATCCACTTTCACTTGTCTATGAACTGATATAAGCAACCCAGAAGTCCTTTTCCGCGGACACGGCTATTCGAATAGATTAGGTTAACCCTGCAGGGGTGTACTTCTTCACACACGCTCTCACCACTTACCGCCGTTTACACGACATGTACTCGGCAACCTTCAAGCGGAAGCCCAACGTGGGTGTCGGCCACGACCTACCTAATCACCTAAGTCTCTAGTCCAGGTTTATCGCCTATTCGGGTTCCATCCATGAGGAGATCCGGCCGGAGTTTCGCTCACAACCCCAAACGATGTGAACAGGGTTCCCGAGACACCAAACGGGCGCCCGGTACACCGTGCCACGTGCCTACCGCATCACAGCCCACCCCTACGGTCAGCGCTGCGCACGGCCTCCAGCATACTACAAACACCAGAAACTACTTGCAACTCCTGGACAGAGGACAAGGGTGATCAAGAAGCCGAGAGGGTCCATTGGTTTCGGGCCCAATGCGTGGTAGTAGCTGAATCATGGATCACAAACACAGAACTCAGTTCCTGAGGACGGCTTCAATGAGACAACCCACCATGTACTCCTACATGGCCTCTCACCGCTACCTTTACCAAATCGTGTTCACACACTTAGCTCACACACAGTAGGACATGTTCACACACCTCTGATTCATCCCCGATGAATCAGACCTGCCTCAACTCTAAGCAGTAGCAGGCATGACAAACAAACATGAATGAGTAGGCACAACAGGGCTCAAACAACTCCTACTCATGCTAGTGGGTTTCATCTATTTACTGTGGCAATGACAGGTCATGCAGAGGATAAAGGGGTTCAGCTACCGCAGCAAGTAACAAATATGTTGTTGTTGTCCTAATGCAGTAAAAGAGAGCAGGAGCGAGAGAGTAGGATTGTATCGGAATGAACAAGGGGGTTTTGCTTGCCTGGCACTTCTGAAGATAGCATTGAGTCTTCATCAGTGTCAACGATCACATCATCGCTATCACGTCTATCGAGAGGGGACAATACCGGCAACACAGAAGGAACACGATCAATGCAATGCGCAATATGATGCATGCTATGACATGGCAATATGAATGTGTGTTGAGCTAATGCACCTGGCTATGATTTAAATGAAGTTGGTTTGAATACATGATTCAAATTCCAACTCCATATATGATTATTTAAATGCCCTTTAATTGATTTGTGCTAAACAGCAGCTATAAGTTGTTCTAACATGCATGAAAATAGTACAGATGGATTCTTTGAATTTTTCTGATAATTTTTCATATATAAATTATTTAATTTGGAGTTACGGTTAATTTTCTATGATTTATAGAAGTTTTAGCTATTTTCTGAAATTACTAAATCATTTAAGATTTATTTAAATTCCAGAAAGGACTTATTGCGTCATCATGACCTCATAGTGACGTCAGCAGGTCAACAGGCGCCGTCCAGGTCAAACTGACCTGTGGGACCCATATGTCAGCGTCACAGGTTAAACAGGGGGGGTTTAGTTTAGTTTAATTAAAGATTAGGGCACTAGGGTCCACATGTCAGTGTCAGCAGGGGGGGGGGGTAATTAAATTAAAATAAACTAAACTAATTAACAGGGGGGCTGGCCCCACCTGTCATCGACCCAGGGGGGGTCAAACCCCTGGTCAGCAGGGCCTAACCTGCCGGCGGCTTGACGCCGGCGAGGCCGAGACGGCGGAGGCCTTCGGATTTCTTGCTCCGGCGTCCAAACGCCGCGCGGAGAGGCTCTGCGGGTTCCTAGCGCTCGTGCGCATCCGGAGAAGGCGACGGAAGGACGCGGGGTGGTCAGCGCTCGCCAGAGCGGGGCTTGCGGCGGCAGCCGGAGCTTCGGGTGGGTGTGGGGTTGGTGCTAGGGGGCACGTGGGGAGAAGCTGGTGGCGGCTACGGGCTCCTGGAGACGTGTTGAGTGCGGTGGGGTGCTCGGCTTCGAGCTACAACGGCTCCAGCCACGGTGGTGATGAGGCACGGCGGTGGCGAGCTTCGGAGCTCAAGGGGACGGCAACTACAGGATGCTAGGGACGACGGGGCAAGGGGGAATCGGGTCAGCGGCTCACCGCGGTTCTTCTGGTGCTGCTGGCGAGGCAGGGGAGGCACGGGGTCCGACGAATCGACGGTGTGGATCACCGGCGCCCGAGGTCGGAAACGGCAGCGTTGGAGATGCAGCAGAGCTTCTGGCGCCGCGTGACTCGATGGAGAGGACGACGATGTCGTGGCGGAGCTCGGGATTACGTCGGAGAGGTGGGGCAGTGGCTGTGGGTGCGGGGTTACGGCAGCGCGTCCATGGAGGCTTCGGCCATGGCGGGGAACGGGCGAGGAGAGGCGTAGGGGGGGCGAATGGGGTGTCGGCGAGGTCGGGGCGACGACCAGGAGACGATCCACGCGGCGCAACGGCGACCAGGGCGATGCAGAGAGGCTGGGTGGTGCGTGGCGAGCTCGGGCGCGCCATGCTCAACTCCCTGCCTGCTCTGGCAAGGGGAAGCAGCTGGCTGGCACGGGCCAGCACAGTGCTGGGCCGGCCAGTGGGTTGCCAGGTAAGTGGCCAGATAAAACTCTCTCTCTCTCTTTTTGTTTTAATTCTGTTTTCTATTTTGCAGGTTTGTTTTGAATTTGGTTTTGAAACCAATTCAATTTATTTTGCTTCTCACAATATTTTTAGGAGCTAAAAGAATTAAAACAATGCTCCACAAAAATATTTCAGAATTATTGGACCTATATTTATTTAACAGTAGATATAAGTCCAATTCAAATAGCTATTGATTTAATTCAAATACCCAAAATAAATGTTTCTGAGATACCGAAAATATTGGTTTGGATTTTACCTCTTGCCAATATTTCCAGAGGATAACAAGAACATTTTCTTGGACTTATTTGAAGCAATTTTTATCTTGATCATTTTTTTAAAGGATTCTGAGGCTTTGAAAATTCCTCAATTCAAATTTCATTTGAATTTAAACATGATGCAGCAACCAAGCTAGTCCAAGGCCAGGGTAAAGCTAGGGATGTGACAGTACACTACAACAACTCCCCTAGCCCCAAGTGCCCACATGTTGAGACCTCAACCATACGCCATTGGACCTAAGGTGAATTCGGTCCTTTCTGAATCTCCCCTTTCCACATGTAAGACATGGATGCTACTTCAAGCGTAGACCTTGTGCAAACTCAGGCGCACCCGAGGAGACCATGGAGAACCCAAGGACCAAGGCCAAGCGTGCACGGAAGCGACGACGGAAGAAGACAGAGACAGCTCCCAGGACCCGGACATCCGTCCCTGGCCCAGACATCCGGCCCCTGAAGATGTCAACAACAGTAGCAGCCCTGCAGCCGAAGTGCTACAGGTCCCGGACATCCGGTGTTTGTTGGAAATATGCCCTAGAGGCAATAATAAAAGCATTATTATTATATTTCCTTGTTCATGATAATTGTCTTTGTTCATGCTATAATTGTGTTATCCGGAAATTGTAATACATGTGTGAATAATAGACACCAACATGTCCCTAGTAAGCCTCTAGTTGACTAGCTCGTTGATCAACAGATAGTCATGGTTTCCTGACTATGGACATTGGATGTCATTGATAACGAGATCACATCATTAGGAGAATGATGTGATGGACAAGACCCAATCCTAAACATAGCACAAGATCGTATAGTTCGTTTGCTAGAGTTTTCCAATGTCAAGTATCCTTTCCTTAGACCATGAGATCGTGTAACTCCCGGATACCGTAGGAGTGCTTTGGGTGTACCAAACGTCACAACGTAACTGGGTGACTATAAAGGTATACTACGGGTATCTCCGAAAGTGTCTGTTGGGTTGACATGGATCAAGACTGGGATTTGTCACTCCGTATGACGGAGAGGTATCACTGGGCCCACTCGGTAATGCATCATCATAATGAGCTCAAAGTGACCAAGTGTCTGGTCACGGGATCATGCATTACGGTACGAGTAAAGTGACTTGCCGGTAACGAGATTGAACGAGGTATTGGGATACCGATGATCGGATCTCGGGCAAGTAACATACCGATTGACAAAGGGAATTGTATACGGGGTTGCTTGAATCATCGACATCGTGGTTCATCCGATGAGATCATCGAGGAGCATGTGGGAGCCAACATGGGTATCCAGATCCCGCTGTTGGTTATTGACCGGAGAGCGATCTCGGTCATGTCTACATGTCTCCCGAACCCGTAGGGTCTACACACTTAAGGTTCGGTGACGCTAGGGTTGTAGGGATATGTATATGCAGTAACCCGAATGTTGTTCGGAGTCCCGGATGAGATCCCGGACGTCACGAGGAGTTCCGGAATGGTCCGGAGGTAAAGAATTATATATAGGAAGTGCTATTTCGGGCATCGGGACAAGTTTCGGGGTCACCGGTATTGTACCGGGACCACCGGAAGGGTCCCGGGGGTCCACCGGGTGGGGCCACCTGTCCCGGGGGGCCACATGGGCTGTAGGGGGTGCGCCTTGGCCTACATGGGCCAAGGGCACCAGCCCCAAGAGGCCCATGCGCCTAGGGTTTCAAGGAGGGAAGAGTCCTAGGAGGGGAAGGCACCTCCTAGGTGCCTTGGGGAGGAGGGATTCCTCCCCTTGGCCGCACCCCCCTAGGAGATTAGATCTCCTAGGGCCGGCGCCCCCCCCCTTGGCCCTCCTATATATAGTGGGGGAGATGGAGGACTTCTTACCTTTTCCTTTGGTGCCTCCCTCTCCCTCTCCAACACCCCTCCTCCTCCATAGTGCTTGGCGAAGCCCTGCCGGAGTACTGCAGCTCCATCACCACCACGCCGTCGTGCTGCTGCTGGAGCCATCTCCCTCAACCTCTCCTTCCCCCTTGCTGGATCAAGAAGGAGGAGACGTGGCTGTTCCGTACGTGTGTTGAACGCGGAGGTGCCGTCCGTTCGGTGCTAGGATCTTCGGTGATTCGAATCACGTCGAGTACGACTCCCTCATCCCCGTTCTTTGAACGCTTCCGCTCGCGATCTACAAGGTACGTAGATGCTTCTAATCACTCGTTGCTAGATGAACTCCTAGATGGATCTTGGTGAAACCGTAGGAAAATTTTTGTTTTCTGCAACGTTCCCCAACAGTGGCATCATGAGCTAGGTCTATGCGTAGTTCTTCTTGCGCGAGTAGAACACAATTTGTTGTGGGCGTAGATGTTGTCAACTTTCTTGCCGCTACTAGTCTTATCTTGCTTCAACGGTATTGTGGGATGAAGCGGCCCGGACCAACCTTACACGTACGCTTACGTGAGACCGGTTCCACCGACTAACATGCACAAGTTGCATAAGGTGGCTGGCGGGTGTCTGTCTCTCCTACTTTAGTTGGAGCGGATTCGATGAAAAGGGTCCTTATGAAGGGTAAATAGAAGTTGACAAATCACGTTGTGGCTTTCACGTAGGTAAGAAAACGTTCTTGCTAGAACCCTACTTCAGCCACGTAAAACTTGCAACAACAATTAGAGGACGTCTAACTTGTTTTTGCAGCAAGTGCTTTGTGATATGATATGGCCAAAGTTGTGATGAATGATGAATGATCTATATGTGATGTATGAGATGTTCATGCTATTGTAATAGGAATCACGACTTGCATGTCGATGAGTATGACAACCGGCAGGAGCCATAGGAGTTGTCTTTATTTTTTGTATGACCTGCGTGTCATTGAGAAACGCCATGTAAATTACTTTACTTTATTGCTAAACGCGTTAGCCATAGTAGTAGAAGTAATAGTTGGCGAGCAACTTCATGGAGACACAATGATGGAGATCATGATGATGGAGATCATGGTGTCATGCCGGTGACAAGATGATCATGGAGCCCCAAGATGGAGATCAAAGGAGCTATGTGATATTGGCCATATCATGTCACTATTATTATTTGATTGCATGTGATGTTTATCATGTTTTTCATCTTGTTTGCTTAGAACGACGGTAGTAAATAAGATGATCCCTCATAATAATTTCAAGAAAGTGTTCCCCCTAACTGTGCACCGTTGCGACAGTTCGTTGTTTCGAAGCACCACGTGATGATCGGGTGTGATAGATTCTAACGTTCACATACAACGGGTGTAAGACAGATTTACACATGCAAACACTTAGGTTGACTTGACGAGCCTAGCATGTGTACAGACATGGCCTCGGAACACAGAAGACCGAAAGGTCGAGCATGAGTCGTATAGAAGATACGATCAACATGAAGATGTTCACCGACGTTGACTAGTCCGTCTCACGTGATGATCGGACACGGCCTAGTTAACTCGGATCATGTTATACTTAGATGACTAGAAGAGGGATGTCTATCTAAGTGGGAGTTCATTATAATTTGATTAGATGAACTTAATTATCATGAACTTAGTCTAAAATCTTTACAATATGTCTTGTAGATCAAATGGCCAACGTAGTCCTCAACTTCAACGCGTTCCTAGAGAAAACCAAGCTGAAAGACGATGGCAGCAACTACACGGACTGGGTCCGGAACCTGAGGATCATCCTCATAGCTGCCAAGAAAGATTATGTCCTACAAGCACCGCTAGGTGACGCACCTGTTCTCCCTGCAGAACAAGACGTTGTGAACGCTTGGCAGGCACGTACCGATGACTACTCCCTCGTTCAGTGCGGCATGCTTTACAGCTTAGAGCTGGGGCTCCAAAAGCGTTTTGAGAGACACGGAGCATATGAGATGTTCGAAGAGCTGAAAATGGTTTTCCAAGCTCATGCCCGGGTCGAGAGATATGAAGTCTCCGACAAATTCTTCAGCTGTAAGATGGAGGAAAATAGTTCTGTCAGTGAGCACATACTCACTATGTCTGGGTTACATAACCGCTTGACTCAGCTGGGAGTTAATCTCCCGGATGACGCGGTCATTGACAGAATCCTTCAGTCGCTTCCACCGAGCTACAAGAGCTTTGTGATGAACTTCAATATGCAGGGGATGGAAAAGACCATTCCTGAAGTATTTGCTATGCTGAAATCAGCAGAGGTAGAAGTCAAGAAGGAACATCAAGTGTTGATGGTCAATAAAACCACTAAGTTCAAGAAGGGCAAGGGTAAAAAGAACTTCAAGAAGGACGGCAAGGGAGTTGCCGCGCCCGGCAAGCAAGCTGCCGGGAAGAAGCCAAAGAATGGACCCAAGCCCGAGACTGAGTGCTTTTATTGCAAGGAAAGTGGTCACTGGAAGCGGAACTGCCCCAAATACTTAGCGGACAAGAAGGCCGGCAAACAAAAGGTATATGTGATATACATGTAATTGATGTGTACCTTACCAGTACTCGTAGTAGCTCCTGGGTATTTGATACCGGTGCAGTTGCTCACATTTGTAACTCAAAACAGGAGCTGCGGAATAAACGGAGACTGGCGAAGGACGAGGTGACGATGCGCGTCGGGAATGGTTCCAAGGTCGATGTGATCGCCGTCGGCACGCTGCCTCTTCATTTACCTACGGGATTAGTTTTAAACCTCAATAATTGTTATTTAGTGCCAAGTTTGAGCATGAACATTGTATCAGGATCTCGTTTAATACGAGATGGCTACTCATTTAAATCCGAGAATAATGGTTGTTCTATTTATATGAGAGATATGTTTTATGGTCATGCTCCGATGGTGAATGGTTTATTCTTAATGAATCTCGAGCGTAATGCTACACATGTTCATAGTGTGAGTACCAAAAGATGTAAGGTTGATAATGATAGTCCCACATACTTGTGGCACTGCCGCCTTGGTCACATAGGTGTCAAACGCATGAAGAAGCTCCATGCTGATGGACTTTTAGAGTCTCTTGATTACGAATCATTTGACACGTGCGAACCATGCCTCATGGGTAAAATGACCAAGACTCCGTTCTCAGGAACAATGGAGCGAGCAACCAACTTATTGGAAATCATACATACTGATGTGTGCGGTCCAATGAGTGTTGAGGCTCGCGGTGGCTATCGTTATGTTCTCACCCTCACTGATGACTTGAGTAGATATGGGTATGTCTACTTAATGAAACACAAGTCTGAGACCTTTGAAAAGTTCAAGGAATTTCAGAGTGAGGTTGAGAATCAACGTGACAGGAAAATCAAGTTCCTACGATCAGATCGTGGAGGAGAATACTTGAGTCACGAGTTTGGCACACACTTAAGAAAATGTGGAATAGTTTCACAACTCACGCCGCCTGGAACACCTGAGCGTAATGGTGTGTCCGAACGTCGTAATCGCACTCTATTAGATATGGTGCGATCTATGATGTCTCTTGCCGATTTACCGCTATCTTTTTGGGGCTATGCTTTAGAGACTGCCGCATTCACTTTAAATAGGGCTCCGTCGAAATCCGTTGAGACGACACCGTTTGAATTATGGTTTGGGAAGAAACCTAAGCTGTCGTTTCTAAAGGTTTGGGGATGCGATGCTTATGTTAGGAAACTTCAACCTGAAAAGCTCGAACCCAAGTCGGAAAAATGCGTCTTCATAGGATACCCTAAAGAAACTACTGGGTATACCTTCTACCTCAGATCCGAAGGCAAGATCTTTGTTGCCAAGAATGGGTCCTTTCTAGAGAAAGAGTTTCTCTCGAAAGAAGTAAGTGGGAGGAAAGTAGACCTTGATGAAGTATTACCTCTTGAACCGGAAAATGGCGCAACTCAAGAAAATGTTCCTGAGGTGCCTGCACCGACTAGAGAGGAAGTTAATGATGATGATCAAGATACTTCTGATCAAGCTCCTACTGAAATTCGAAGGTCCACAAGGACACGTTCCGCACCAGAGTGGTACGGCAACCCTGTCTTGGAAATCATGCTGTTAGACAACGGTGAACCTTCGAACTATGAAGAAGCGATGGCGGGCCCGGATTCCGACAAATGGCTAGAAGCCATGAAATCCGAGATAGGATCCATGTATGAAAACGAAGTATGGACTTTGACTGACTTGCCCGTTGAGCGGCGAGCCATAGAAAATAAATGGATCTTTAAGAAGAAGACAGACGCGGATGGTAATGTGACCATCTATAAAGCTCGCCTTGTCGCTAAGGGTTATCGACAAGTTCAAGGGGTTGACTACGATGAGACTTTCTCACCGGTAGCGAAGCTGAAGTCCGTCCGAATCATGTTAGCGATTGCCGCATTCTATGATTATGAAATATGGCAAATGGACGTCAAAACGGCATTCCTTAATGGTTTCCTTAAGGAAGAATTGTATATGATGCAGCCGGAAGGTTTTGTCGATCCTAAGAATGCTGACAAGGTGTGCAAGCTCCAACGCTCGATTTATGGGCTGGTGCAAGCATCTCGGAGTTGGAACATTCGCTTTGATGAGATGATCAAAGCGTTTGGGTTTACGCAGACTTATGGAGAAGCCTGCGTTTACAAGAAAGTGAGTGGGAGCTCTGTAGCATTTCTCATATTATATGTAGATGACATACTTTTGATGGGAAATGATATAGAACTCTTGGACAGCATTAAGGCCTACTTGAATAAAAGTTTTTCAATGAAGGACCTTGGAGAAGCTGCTTATATATTAGGCATCAAGATCTATAGAGATAGATCAAGACGCCTCATAGGTCTTTCACAAAGCACATACCTTGATAAGATATTGAAGAAGTTCAATATGGATCAGTCTAAGAAGGGGTTCTTGCCTGTGTTACAAGGTGTGAAATTGAGCTCAGCTCAATGTCCGACCACGGCAGAAGATATAGAAGAGATGAGTGTCATCCCCTATGCCTCAGCCATAGGTTCTATTATGTATGCCATGCTGTGTACCAGACCTGATGTAAACCTTGCCGTAAGTTTGGTAGGAAGGTACCAAAGTAATCCCGGCAAGGAACACTGGACAGCGGTCAAGAATATCCTGAAGTACCTGAAAAGGACTAAGGAAATGTTTCTCGTTTATGGAGGTGACGAAGAGCTCGTCGTAAAGGGTTACGTCGACGCTAGCTTCGACACAGATCTGGATGACTCTAAGTCACAAACCGGATACGTGTATATTTTGAATGGTGGGGCAGTAAGCTGGTGCAGTTGCAAGCAGAGCGTCGTGGCGGGATCTACATGTGAAGCGGAGTACATGGCAGCCTCGGAGGCAGCGCATGAAGCAATTTGGGTGAAGGAGTTCATCACCGACCTAGGAGTCATACCCAATGCGTCGGGGCCGATCAAGCTCTTCTGTGACAACACTGGAGCTATTGCACTTGCCAAGGAGCCCAGGTTTCACAAGAAGACAAGGCACATCAAGCGTCGCTTCAACTCCATTCGTGAAAATGTTCAAGATGGAGACATAGATATTTGTAAAGTACATACGGACCTGAATGTAGCAGATCCGTTGACTAAACCTCTCCCTAGAGCAAAACATGATCAACACCAGAATTCCATGGGTGTTCGATTCATCACAATGTAACTAGATTATTGACTCTAGTGCAAGTGGGAGACTGTTGGAAATATGCCCTAGAGGCAATAATAAAAGCATTATTATTATATTTCCTTGTTCATGATAATTGTCTTTATTCATGCTATAATTGTGTTATCCGGAAATCGTAATACATGTGTGAATAATAGACACCAACATGTCCCTAGTAAGCCTCTAGTTGACTAGCTCGTTGATCAACAGATAGTCATGGTTTCCTGACTATGGACATTGGATGTCATTGATAACGAGATCACATCATTAGGAGAATGATGTGATGGACAAGACCCAATCCTAAACATAGCACAAGATCGTATAGTTCGTTTGCTAGAGTTTTCCAATGTCAAGTATCCTTTCCTTAGACCATGAGATCGTGTAACTCCCGGATACCGTAGGAGTGCTTTGGGTGTACCAAACGTCACAACGTAACTGGGTGACTATAAAGGTATACTACGGGTATCTCCGAAAGTGTCTGTTGGGTTGACATGGATCAAGACTGGGATTTGTCACTCCGTATGACGGAGAGGTATCACTGGGCCCACTCGGTAATGCATCATCATAATGAGCTCAAAGTGACCAAGTGTCTGGTCACGGGATCATGCATTACGGTACGAGTAAAGTGACTTGCCGGTAACGAGATTGAACGAGGTATTGGGATACCGACGATCGGATCTCGGGCAAGTAACATACCGATTGACAAAGGGAATTGTATACGGGGTTGTTTGAATCCTCGACATCGTGGTTCATCCGATGAGATCATCGAGGAGCATGTGGGAGCCAACATGGGTATCCAGATCCCGCTGTTGGTTATTGACCGGAGAGCGATCTCGGTCATGTCTACATGTCTCCCGAACCCGTAGGGTCTACACACTTAAGGTTCGGTGACGCTAGGGTTGTAGGGATATGTATATGCAGTAACACGAATGTTGTTCGGAATCCCGGATGAGATCCCGGACGTCACGAGGAGTTCCGGAATGGTCCGGAGGTAAAGAATTATATATAGGAAGTGCTATTTCGGGCATCAGGACAAGTTTCGGGGTCACCGATATTGTACCGGGATCACCGGAAGGGTCCCGGGGGTTCACCGGGTGGGGCCACCTGTCCCGGGGGTCCACATGGGCTGTAGGTGGTGCGCCTTGGCCTACATGGGCCAAGGGCACCAGCCCCAAGAGGCCCATGCGCCTAGGGTTTCAAGGAGGGAAGAGTCCTAGGAGGGGAAGGCACCTCCTAGGTGCCTTGGGGAGGAGGGATTCCTCCCCTTGGCCGCACCCCCTAGGAGATTAGATCTCCTAGGGCCGGTGCCCCCCCCCCTTTGGCCCTCCTATATATAGTGGGGGAGATGGAGGACTTCTTACCTTTTTCCTTTGGTGCCTCCCTCTCCCTCTCCAACACCCCCTCCTCCTCCATAGTGCTTGGCGAAGCCCTGCCGGATTACTGCAGCTCCATCACCACCACGCCGTCGTGCTGCTGCTGGAGCCATCTCCCTCAACCTCCCCTTCCCCCTTGCTGGATCAAGAAGGAGGAGACGTGGCTGTTCCGTACGTGTGTTGAACGCGGAGGTGCCGTCCGTTCGGTGCTAGGATCTTCGGTGATTCGAATCACGTCGAGTACGACTCCCTCATCCCCGTTCTTTGAACGCTTCCGCTCGCGATCTACAAGGTACGTAGATGCATCTAATCACTCGTTGCTAGATGAACTCCTAGATGGATCTTGGTGAAACCGTAGGAAATTTTTTGTTTTCTGCTACATTCCCCATCAGCGTTAGCCCCGGACATCCGGCACCTTGCAAACACCCGGACATCCGGCCTCGTCCCGAAAATCTGGACAAGTCAATCCAGAGAGCACCGTGACCAGCCCCGTCAGCCCAGACATCCGGCCTGCCAGCCCGGACATGCGGCTCCCCGTGAAGCCCCGGACATCCGGCCCGACGCCCGAACATCCGGCCCTCCCTGCCTGCGTGCAGTGCTTCTGGGCCGAGGCCCATGTACCCCTTCGCCCCTTAGACTATATATACTTCCCCTCCACCTACTTTGTAGGGTTAGCATTGGTTTGGCTCATTTGAGATAGAGCTTTGCTCATCCATATGGATCTACTCCTTGAGAGAGACCACGGCCCCTCTTCGGAGAAGATCCACGATGGATTCAAGACCTCCTCACAGAAAAGACATCAAGACCTCCTCATGGAGAAGAACTGGTTACCCTTTGTATCGTCCCGTGTTGACTTTGGATTGTGTGATCTCTATGTGTACTTGGATCTAGCATATGTGTGACCGTATCTTGTTGGTTTGAGTGATTCTCTCGTGTTCTCCCTCGTGTTTCCCCTCGTGTACTTCATGTTCCTCGTTGGGATCCGCTCCTTTTGTGAAAGATCGGCCATCTAGGGTTCCACCCTACATCATCTTGGTACATGAGCCACGTTGATCACAATTTTGGAGCCTTCCCTCTTTGTTTTCTAGCCTAATTTTGTTGATTTTGTCCCAAATTTGAAAGTTCCCCACAAAAATAGCCCCAATTTTTTTTTGTGTTTTGTTGGTTTGATGATGTTTTGTTGATTTTGATCCATGGATTCATTGCGTCTTGAGTAGATTTAGCTTTCCCCCACTTTTCTCCACCTTCCATCCACAAAATCCATCAAATTTTGCCCCCAAAAGCATCAATTTCCGCCCCAAATCGAGTTTCAAAGTCCCAATCCCGATCTGGAATTGTTGGGCCAGACATCCGGGCCTCAGGCCGGACATCCGGACCCTGATAGAGGTGAAGGTGTCCCGATGTGCCGATGAGATGGTGGCTATCATTTTCTGTGGGAGTCGACCTTGACGACCCGACTAGGAACGTGCGAGACGTCGCGCCTTAGCAATCGCTAAACCAACTTCCGAGGGGTTATTGACCACGTCGGACCACGATCAACCTGACCATGAGGGTCTGTTTCCTGCGAGGAAACGAAGAACAAGAAATAAACTGAGATTGCAATCTGGATATTGCGAATATAAGATGAAAGCTTTATTGATGAAGGTGGGGTTCTGTGACACCTTGGTCTGGTCGTTGAACACAAACGAAGTACGCGAAGTTGCAGCTATGCCGAAGTTTTAATCTAAACAAAACCCAAAGTCTAAACGATGCCCTAAGGGCTGTATATATGGAGAAGAGAGGGGGAATTTCGTGGCCCTTGGAGGAGGGGTCCTAAACCAACCCTAACTCTTGTTTCTCCACACACACGGACTCTAAAAACATCCTATAATCAAGTATTTCGAAATTATATGGGCCTGGCCCAAAAATAAGGTGACGCAGCACCTAGAATAGCCTCTGGACGAAATTTATGAAGTGACATCTTGTATATTTCGTCCAAGGCTTCATGCACTCATTATGGTGGCTTCAAAGTCCTAGAATCATCACTTCTAACTCCGTTCTTGTTCCCCTTGCGCATGCCATCATCTCCATGCTTGAACTTGCTCCAAGGTTCATCTTTCTTGTCCAAGCTAGGCCCTTCATTTGTAAGCAAAACAAATGTATCCAATTTAGGCAGCATCATATTCTCATGAACATTAGAATCGTTACCTAGAAACGAAAGTACCTCATAATTCAATTGGCGTGCGTGAGCTCTAGTAATTGGTCCAGTATGTATAGCAGCAGGGGTTGTGGGTGTAACAATGGTATTGATGTCCTCATCAGACCCCAAGCCGGACATCCAGCTCCTGGAGCGCAAATTTGACGCGGTTCTGGACATCAGGTCTCAGATTTCCGGCCCTAACCCCGAATGTCCGGCCCCTGGCATTTCAGCCTTCGGTGTTTCACCGTTTTGACCATAACTAATTCATCCGGAGTCCGTTTTTGATGTTCTTTAACTCGTTTTGAAGCTATTGACATCCCCCTTCCCCCAAAAATACTACCATCACCATTTGACTTCATAATTTTTTGGAACTTTGGCATCTTTACCTAGGGCTTCCACCATATCTTCCGCAAAACCACCATAGCCTTCCGCAACTTAACCCATTTTGTCCCCCATCACATTTGAGGTTGTTTGAGTTGTGATGTGAGTTTCCTAAGGTGTTTAGGATACTTAGGGATGGTTGCTTCTTCATCAACCACCACCATAACTTCTGCATAGGCTTGACCACTATAGACTTCTGCCATCGCAACTTAACCCAATTTTGTGTGTGTTGTGAGTTGTGTCTCCTAAGGTGTTTCGGCTACTTAGGTACTGTGCTTCCAACTCCGACTCACATAATCAAATAACCCTCCACTCCCGCATTGCCTAGTCGCAAAACCCATAATTGCATTTCCGCAATCCCATTGAGCTTCGGCAACACCACCACCGCATCCCGCTACCACCAGTTGACATTTGTCTTTGAGATTTTGAGTTCGCGGTTTTCCCGTATCCTAAGGTGTTTCGGCTACTTAGGGACGAGTCTCCATCATCTTGGTATCTACATCAAGTACACCGCCACTCATCATCGCCACGGACGGTAACCTCCATATCATCTTGGTATCGTGGTATCCCTCCATTGTATATTCCCTTGCCATTGTATTGATAACCCATATCCCATTTTGTGTTGCTTCCCCATCGAGACTAGCCATTTGAGTATTGCCGGCAATGTTACTTGTGCACATTAGTGATCTACACCATCCATTGCATACATACCATATCATATTGGTATCATATCACCCCTTGTGTCACAAGATTGTTCCCGTATATACACAATTGCTATCTTGGTTTGTGCATTTCGCATTGTGTCCATATCAAAAAAAGAAGAGAGAATAAGCTTTTAAGAAAAGAAATAGAGAGAGCAAAGAATCTTGTAAGCAAGTGCCATAGCATCATACCACATTGCACATAAGATTGTCATATCCGATCATCTTGAGAGAAACACCGGGAACCATATATACATAGCACAATTGGGATAGAAGTCGTTGCATTTTTGTATCCTATAGATTGTGCACAAGTGTCGTATCCGCCTATTGAGCAATCATGCTAGCGTCTCTCTAGAGTTGTGCAACAAGAACATTTTCCGTGGATTCCACATTTTGAGCTCATTCCTTGGTTGCATGACCCCATTTATCTATCTGTGTGTGCGTTTCAGTGTGCCACATATTGCTATTGGTCTACTTTTTTCACTTGCGAATTTGTGAATCTCTTTCAACATTATTGACTCTTGCTAACATTTTGCATCAAATTTTTTTTGCCACTATCCTCACCGAGCTCCACTGTAAGCCTTACTTGTGTAGGTGTGAGAAATTGATGAGATCGGTACCAATTGTGCTATTTCCTTGTTACATCATTGAGTGATCATTGATCCATCTTCTACATCGGTCAAGGTAGATTTGGTATAGTTCTTCTCTTTCTCCAACTCATATTTGCTCGAGTCTTGGGATGGATAGGCAAGGCATTTCATCTCCGGTCTTCGACAACAATGATGGCGCAAACAACTACATCACCAAATTGTCAATCTTCGATCTACAACGACAAATTCAAGGTGCACAATCAAGATTGCGAGAGCGCATCGAGAACCTCTCCATCGACATTCGTCACTTCGAAGCAAGGAAAAGGGACTACATCGACAAAAAGCTTTCCGCACAAAAGGAGGAGAATGACGCAAGGATGGAGGAGATTCAGACCTTGTTGATCAACCGTTATTCCCCTTCATCATCCTCAAGGTGACGGCGAGTAATTCGATCATCTTCGGAGAGCCCATGCGATGCAAGCGCAAGTCATCCACGTCCACATCTCCATGGCGACCATCGTCACGTTCGTGATCCACATCGTCATGAAGGGAAAGTCACCTCCAAGCATCATGTGCACGACGACGACGAACGACATCTACTATGAGATCAAGTGCGACAACGACACCATCATCATGAAGATGCTCGCCAAGCGAAAACATACAAGTCCCAACAAGCTCTGCTTCACGCCAAGGCCAAGCTTCAAGAGCACAAGAGAAGACCGCGAGACAAGCACCACCGAGAGGACGCTACGGCTACTACCACCACCACTTCCGCATATTCGCCAAGTGCTATCAAGGCATCTTCACATTTGGACGTATAACATCTTCGCCTACTTCCCACGAGTACACCTACATTGACTTAATCAAGTCCAAGGCGACCACCTACAAGCGAGGGTGACACTTCCATCTTTGGAAGCCCCTCAAGGAAGATGGCCGAGCATGGGAATTTCCCTACCGTCATGAAGATGAGCTACGAGGTGCCACATCATATGGGTCTCCAACAACAAGACGGCGACGAGAAGGTTGAGCATGGGACTATCCCTTCAACCAAGGCGGTGATAGGAGTTGAGCATGGAGACGTTTGCACCTACACCTCTCCGACACCCACATATGTTCCCCAATTCCCATGTGAGGAGAGCCACCCCACAATGAGTGATATGAGTGACTCCACCATATGTGTCATTGAGTGCCTTTACTATGAGATGATGAGTGTGACCACCACTAGCCCCGCACTTGAGAGCACGCCACACATCCTATGTGAGATTGAGAGCCATTTGAGTGACTCCACCAACCATGCAAGTGAGAGCATCCAAGAGGGAGTGAGTGAGCCACAACACTTAGTGTGTGAGGTAGTTGACACGGCCCGTGAGGCCACTATGATTTCTAATGACTTACCCTCTACTCCAAGTGTGTTTTCTTCTTTGGTGCTAGGTCTCCTACATGACGACATGCCTACCCTCGACGAGTCCATACCCCCAATGGAGATGACGATGGCCATGGTGGATGATGATGCACCCCCACATGGTTCCATCAAGATGAAGATGACAACAACTTGGTCTTCGACACCTCACCTACAACACATGAGCGATTCTCCAAAGGTAACATATGTGATGGTGCTTCTCTTGTCCCAGTAGTGGACTATCTTGCAAATGATTGCTTGCATGATGATGATCACCTTATGGATTCACCACATACTATGTATTTCACATGCTTACATATGCCACCCATTTATGATGAATATGATGACGAGCATGTTGATTTTCCTAGTTGTGATGCTATGCTCCATAGGATATCATGTGAAAATTCTATTGGTCACTTCATGTTTGACAATCCATTGAACTTGTCATATGCTATGAGTGAGATCTCCCATATTGCATCATTTCAATCTCAACGTAGTGTCTATGCATGCCCCACTAAAATAAATCCCATTTGCACTTATGGCATAGAAGACAAGATGATGATATTGCTATGCTACCTTTACATGATTTGCGCAATTCATCTACTATGCCATGCCATGATCACATTGTTCCGAATATTCTTTGTTTTGGATGTTGTCAATATTCTCCATGTGATGTTTCCACTAATGATCATGAGGAGATCCCCATAGTTTCCTCATACTTAATAGGAGATTTTGATACATTCCATACTTTGCATAATTCCCACAATTGCTTGCACCATATGCATTTCATGAATAACAATGCTCTACATATTTATCATGATGCATTACACAATTTGAATATCCATTATACTATACATAACAACAAACCTCTCATGATGGATGACATGTTTCTATATCACACATCTCATTTATTTGAGCATTGGATATTTTGTGCTAACCAACACAAGCATGTGCGCATCATGATGGATGATGTGTACATATACCACGCACACACAATTTTCCCTTTGTCTTTGTTTTGTGTAGGTACTCACGCATACTCGTCAACCTCTCAATCCCAAGAGCTGATGAAACGAGATCTTGAGAGCAATGGTGATTTGGGATTCCTTGAATTGTCATTACCACCATTCTCTTCGCGCACGGACTTCACGCATTCATTTTACTTGTCTCTCACATGGCTTTGGGCTATATATCACTTGTTACGTTATGCCCATTTTCTCGTGTTCACTTTGCATGTTATGCCTCTATACATGACTTTTCCATGCAATTGTGACCCTTGCTTTCACTTACATGTGATTCACCATTTTACTACTTCTATGTATATTTGCATGCTTGGTGGAGATCCTTGTTGCTATTGCCATGTTTACCATGTGCCACATGCTATTGATGCTGGTTGTGTTTGGAGAGTCATGATGTCCCATTTCCATTTACATATGGCCTCTCGCCAATACAATGATGATATTTTGCTCGTATCTTGCTTCCATGCTTGTGATATGTCTTGTGCATTATTCATGACCACTACTTGCACACATGACATGCTTGCCATGATTCCTTCTAGTATGTTGCATCTTCTCACTACTAGCTTTCTTGACTTAATCACTATGATTGCTTGCTTTGTCGCATCACCCATGTTCCACTATTACTCGCTTTCTTGGGCTGATGACATATATGTTCATGCCTCTCACTTGATTTGTCTTGATCATTGTCTCTTGTCTCCATTAATTGCATCTCTCATATGCCATTATAGTGAGTGCACCCATGCTATGCTTATCTATCTTGGAGACTTGACATATTACTTGTGATGCATGCTTGTTTACTTGAGCCTAATGTCTTTGGTTGTAGTCGCATCATATGCTTTCATACCATACCACACCTTGTCCTTTCTTATGATAAGAATGATGAGAACACTTGTTGGGTATTTCACCACACGAATGATAGGTTTTGCTTTCACACTAACCTCATTTGTTTTTCCGAGTGTTTTTCATGTTCTTTCGTTTTGAAGGATTCTCAAGGCATTTCAATCACAAAACATATTGGTTATGTGAAGGCGTATATGATGTGCAACACCAACATTTTCGTCATCCTCATAAAGGTGAACTCATTCCCTTTGAGCCATTCTCAAATACACATATTGGATAGGCCATTCTTTCATTGTTCCCTCCTTCTTGTTGTCTACATGGTACACCTATTGGATGGAGGACCGACATTGGAGATCGCCTCTATGGACCTTCAAGTTGAGGAGTGCTCGGACTTAGTGGATTCACCATTGGACCATCACTTCTACCACGACATAGAGCTACGGTACAACACCACCCATAACAAATTTGCATCTAATGCATGGATTGACTCACATTATGATTGCCTTGTTGCATCTTGTATTACCATGTCATCCATGATATATGAGCTTGTGCACTTTCTTAGCAAATTTGTTGTGATATTTCTTGATGACATATTCATACATCATGATCATATTGCCTACCATCAATTGCATGATAACTTATTCATATTGAGCATCCATTGCCATATTCATGCTTTTGATAAACTATCACACTATGACATCATTTTGCACTGTGGTTGCATTGATCACACATTTGTGTGCTCAATGAATGCTTTTGCTCCCATGAATGCTTTGCATATCATTCTATATCATCTTGATAAGCTTCATGCGCTTTGTCACGAACAATCTTGCTGCACAGACTCATTCTTACATGATGGACACCTTGTGTGTGCTAACCATTGTATTTTCGAGTGTTGCTTGTGTTTGCTCTTTTTGCATGTATACCAATCGGAAGACACCTTGGAGTACTTGGATTGTGCAATGTCTTCCACTTCGTCCAACTACAAGTCCGTCTACGACAACCGTTTCCATGGTGATGAGGTTTTTGATCCGAGCTCGGATCTTTCCCAAGGGAGGGGAGATGATGCGGAGCATCCTTCGATCATCCCCATGTACACTACGACAATTCCCCAAGCCCCAAGTGCCCACATGTTGAGACCTCAAGCATACGCCATTGGACCTAAGGTGAACTCGCTCCTTTCAGAATCTTCCCTTTCCGCATGTAAGACATGGATGCTACTTCAAGCGCGGACCTTGTGCATACTCAGGTACACCCGAGGAGACCATGGAGAACCCAAGAACCAAGGCCAAGCGTGCGCAGAAGCAACGACGGAAGAAGACAGAGACAACTCCCAGGACCCAGACATCCGGCCCTGGCCTGGACATCCGGCCCTGGCCTGGACATCCGGCCCCTGAAGATGTCAACAACAACAACAATAACAACAGCCTGATACGTCCATTTTGTATCATGCTTTTATATCGATATTTATTGCATTATGGGCTGTTATTACAAATTATGTCACAATACTTATGCCTATTCTCTCTTATTTTACAAGGTTTACATGAAGAGGGGGAATGCCGACAGTTGGAATTCTGGGCTGGAAAATGAGCAAATATTAGATACCTATTATGCACAGCTCCAAAAGTCCTGAAACTTCACAGAAGTCATTTTTGGAATTAATAAAAAATACTGAGCAAAGAAAATACCAGAGGGGGCCCACACCCTGGCCACGAGGGTGGGGGTGCGCCCCTGCCTCCTGGGCCCCCTGGTGGCCCTCCGATGCCCATCTTTGTCTATATGAAGTCTTTCGTCGAGGAAAAATCAGAAGCAAGCTTTCGGGAAGAAACTCCGCTGTCACGAGGCGGAACCTTGGCGGAACCAATCTAGGTCTTCGGCAGAGCTATTCTGCCGGGGAAACTTCCCTCCGGGAGGGGGGCATTGTCACCATCGTCATCACCAACGATCCTCTCATTGGGAGGGGGTCAATCTTCATCAACATCTTCACCAACACCATCTCATCTCAAACCCTAGTTCATCTCTTGTATCCAATCTTTGTATCCAAACCTCAGATTGGTACCTGTGGGTTGCTAGTAGTGTTGATTACTCCTTGTAGTTGATGCTAGTTGGTTTACTTGGTGGAAGATCATATGTTCAGATCCATTATGCATATTAATACCCCTCTGATTACGAACATGAATATGCTTTGTGAGTAGCTACATTTGTTCCCGAGGACATGGGAGAAGTCTTGCTATAAGTAGTCATGTGAATTTGGTATTCGTTCGATATTTTGATGAGATGTATGTTGTCATCCCTCTAGTGGAGTCATGTGAACATCGACTACATGACACTTTACCATTGTTTGGGTCTAGAGGGAGGCATTGGGAAGTAATAAGTAGATGATGGGTTGCTAGAGTGACAGAAGCTTAAACCCTAGTTTGTGTGTTGCTTCGTAAGGGGCTGATTTGGATCCATATGTTTCATGCTATGGTTAGGTTTACCTTAATACTTCTGTCGTAGTTGCGGATGCTTGCAGTGGGGGTTAATCATAAGTGGGATGCTTGTCCAAGTAGGGACAGTACCCAAGCACCGGTCCACCCACATATCAAATTATCAAAATACCGAACACGAATCATATGAACACGATGAAAACTAGCTTGACGATAATTCCCATGTGTCCTCGGGAGAACTTTCCTTCATATAAGAGTGTGTCCAGGCTTGTCCTTTGCTACAAAAAGGATTGACTATTTGTTACCGATAATTTCAGTGCTTGCAGAGAATACCTTACTGAAAACTGTTTATCATTTCCTTCTACTCGTCATTGGGTTCGACACACTTACTTATCGAAAAGGCTACGATAGATCCCCTACACTTGTGGGTCATCAAGACTCTTTTCTGGCACCGTTTCCGGGGAGTGAAGAGCCTTTGGAAGGTGGAATTTGG
The DNA here is from genome assembly GCF_018294505.1 of Triticum aestivum. Taxonomy (NCBI): domain Eukaryota; kingdom Viridiplantae; phylum Streptophyta; class Magnoliopsida; order Poales; family Poaceae; genus Triticum; species Triticum aestivum. The sequence continues at coordinate 358,545,039 of NC_057812.1, read as the reverse complement.
TAAGGAAAAATTTATATAGTGTTCTGAAATTTACTGTCACTTGTTACTATGGAACATAATCCTTTGAGGGGCTTGTTCGGGGTATCTTCACCCCAACCAGTAGAGCAAAGAGTTGCTCCTCAACCTACTAAACCTACTGAAAATGTTTACTTTGAAATTCCTTCGGGTATGATAGAGAAATTGCTAGCTAATCCTTTCACAGGTGATAGAACATTACATCCAGATTAACACTTAATCTATGTGGATGAAGTTTGTGGATTATTTAAGCTTGCAGGTATGCCCGATGATGTTATCAAGAAGAAGGTCTTACCTTTATCTTTGAAGGGAGATGCATTTACATGGTTGAGGCTATGTGATGATATTGGATCATGGAACTACCAAAGATTGAAATTGGAATTTCATCAGAAGTTTTATCCTATGCATCTTGTTCATCGTGATCGTAATTATATATATAATTTTTGGCCTCGCGAAGGAGAAAGCATCGCTCAAGCTTGGGGGAGGATTAAGTCAATGTTATATTCATGCCCCAATCATGAGCTCTCAAAAGAAATGATCATTGAAAAAATTTATGCTCGGCTTTCTCTCAGTAATCGCTCCTTTCTCGATACTTCTTGTACTGGATCTTTTATGATGAAGACTATTGAATTCAAATGGGATTTATTGGAAATAATTAAACTCAACTCTGAAGATTGGGACCTCGACGAAGGTAAGGAGTCAGGTATAACACCTAAGTTTGATTGTGTTAAATCTTTTATGGATACCGATGCTTTCCGTGAATTTAGCACTAAATATGGACTTGACTCTAAGATAGTAGCTTCTTTCTGTGAATCCTTTGCTACTCATGTTGATCTCCCTAAGGAGAAGTGGTTTAAATATAATCCTCCCATTGAAGTAAAAGTAGTTTCACCTATTAAAGTTGAAGAAAAGACTATCACTTATGATGATCCTGTTGTTCCTGCTGCTTATATTGAGAAGCCACCTTTCCCTATTAGAATAAAGGATCATACTAAAGCTTCAACTATGGTTAACAAAAGTAATATTAAGCCACCCAAACCCCCTGAGAAAATTAAAGTTGAACCTTGTATTGCTATGGTTAAAGATCTCTTGGCCGATAATATTGATGGGCATGTTATTTACTTCTGCAATGAAGCTGCTAGAATTGCTAGACCTGATGCTAAAACTAAACATAGACCTGTTGTAGGCATGCCTGTTATTTCTGTTAAAATAGGAGATCATCGCTATCATGGCTTATGTGATATGGGTGCTAGTGCAAGTGCAATACCTCATTCCTTATACCAAGAAATTATGCATGATATTGCACCTGTTGAGATAGAAGAGATTGATGTTACAATTAAGCTTGCCAATAGAGATACTATTTCACCAATTGGGATTGTTAGAGATGTTGAAGTCTTGTGTGGGAAAGTTAAATACCCTACTAATTTTCTTGTTCTAGATTCCCCACAAGATAGCTTTTGTCTCATTATATTTGGTAGACCCTTCTTGAATACTGTTAATGCTAAGATAGACTGCAATAAGGATATTGTTTATGTTGGTTTAGGGGATATGTCTCATGAGTTTAATTTTGCTAAATTTCGTAGACAATCCCATGATAAAGAATTTCCTAGTAAAGATGAAATTGTTGGTCTTGCTTCTATTGTCGTGCCTCCTACAGATCCTTTAGAACAATATTTGCTAGACCATGAAAAAGATATGTTTATGAATTAAAGAATGGAAATAGATGAAGTATTCTTTAAACAAGGACCTATTCTAAAACACAACTTGCCTGTTGAAATCCTAGGGGATCCTCCTCCACCCAAGAGTGATCCCGTGTTTGAGCTTAAACCATTGCCTGATACTCTTAAATATGCTTATCTTGATAAAAATAAGATATATCCTGTTATTATTAGTGTAACCTTTCAGAGCATGAAGAAGATAAATTATTGAAAACTCTGAAGAAGCTAGTGCTGCTATTGGATATACTCTTGATGATCTTAAAGGCATTAGTCCCACTCTATGTCAACACAAAATAAATTTGGAGAAAGACGCCAAACCAGTTATTGATCACCAACAACAGCTAAATCCTAAGATGAAAGAAGTGGTAAGAAAGGAAATATTAAAGCTCCTTGAAGCAAGTATAATTTACCCCGTTGCTGATAGTCAGTGGGTAAGCCCTGTCCATTGTGTCCCTAAGAAGGGAGGAATTACTGTCATTCCTAATGATAAATATGAATTGATTCCGCAAAAAATTATTACAGGTTATAGGATGGTGATTGATTTTCGCAAATTAAATAAATCTACTAAAAAGATCATTACCCTTTGCCTTTCATTGATCAAATGCTAGAAATATTATCCAAACATACACATTTTTGCTTTCTAGATGGTTACTCTGGTTTCTCGCAAATACCTATGTCAGCTGATGATCAAGAAAAGACTACTTTTACTTGCCCTTTCGGTAACTTTGCTTACAGACATATGCATTTTGGTTTATGTAATGCACCTACTACCTTTCAAAGATGCATGATGGCTATATTCTCTGACTTTTGTGAAAAGATTTGTGAAGTTTTCATAGATGATTTCTCTGTTTATGGATCCTCTTTTGATGATTGCTTGAGCAACCTTGATCGAGTTTTGCAGAGATGTGAAGAAACTAACCTTGTCTTGAATTGGGAGAAGTGCCACTTTATGGTTAATGAAGGTATTGTCTTGGGGCATAAAATTTCTGAAAGAGGTATTGAAGTTGACAAAGCTAAAGTTGATGCTATTGAAAAGATGTCGTGTCCCAAGGACATCAAATGTATAAGAAGTTTCCTTGGTTATGCCGGTTTTTATAGGAGGTTCATTAAGGACTTCTAAAAAATTTCCCGGCCTCTGACTAACCTATTAAAAAATATATTCCTTTTGTCTTTCATGATGATTGTGTAGAAGCATTTGAAATACTTAAGAAAGCCTTGATTTCTGCACCGATTGTTCAGCTACCTGATTAGAATTTACCATTTGAAATCATGTGTGATGTTAGTGACTATGATGTAGGTGCTGTTCTAGGATAAAGAGTTGATAAAAAATTAAATGTTATTCAATATGCTAGTAAAACTCTAGATAATGCCTAGAGAAATTATGCTACTACTCAAAAAGAATTCTTAGCAGTTGTATTTGCTTGTGATAAGTTCAGACCTTATATTGTTGATTCTAAAGTAACTATTCACACTAAGCATGCTGCTATTAAATATCTTATGGAAAAGAAAGATGCTAAACCTAGACTTATTAGATGGGTTCTCCTGCTACAAGAATTTGATTTGCATATTATTGATAGAAAAGGAGCCGAGAACCCTGTTGCAGACAACTTGTCTAGGTTAGAGAATGTTCTTGATGACCCACTACCTATTGATGATAGCTTTCTTGATGAACAATTAGCTGTCATAAATGCTTCTCATACTGCTCCATGGTATGCTAATTATGCTAATTACATTGTTGCTAAATTTATACCACCTAGTTTCACATACCAGCAAAAGAAAAAGTTTTTCTATGATTTAAGACATTACTTCTGGGATGACCCACACCTTTATAAAGAAGGAGTAGGTGGTGTTATTAGACGTTGTATACCTGAGCTTGAACAGGAATAGATCCTACGCAAGTGTCACTCTGAAACTTATGGAGGACACCATGCTAGAGATAGAACTGTACATAAGGTATTGCAATCCAGTTTTTACTGGCCTACTCTCTTCAAGGATGCCCGCAAGTTTGTCTTGTCTTGTGATGAATGTCAAAGGATTGGTAATATTAGTGGACATCAAGAAATGCCTATGAATTATTCACTTGTTATTGAACCATTTGATGTTTGGGGTTTTGATTATATGGGACCTTTTCCTTCCTCTAATGGGTATACACATATTTTAGTTGCTGTTGATTACGTTACTAAGTGGGCAAAAGCTATTCCAACTAGTAGTGCTGATCATGACACCTCCATTAAGATGCTTAAAGAAGTTATTTTTCCGAGCTTTGGAGTCCCTATATATTTAATGACTGATGGTGGTTCACATTTCATTCATGGTGCTTTTCGTAAAATGCTTGCTAAGTTTGATGTTAATCATAGAATTGCATCTCCATATGATCCACAGTCTAGTGGTCAAGAAGAACTTAGCAATAGAGAGCTTAAATTAATTTTGCAAAAGACTGGTAATAGATCTAGAAAGAATTGGTCCAAGAAACTTGATGATGCATTATGGGCTTATAGAACTGCATACAAAAATCCTATGGGTATGTCTCCGTGTAAAATGGTTTATGGTAAAGCATGTCACTTACCTCTCGAATTAGAACATAAGGCATATTGGGCTATTAAAGAGCTCAACTATGACTTCAAACTTGCTGGTGAGAATAGGCTTTTTGACATTAGTTCACTTGATGAATGGAGAACCCAGGCTTATGAAAATGCCAAGCTGTTTAAAGAAAAGTTAAAAGATGGCATGATAAAAGGATACAAAAACATGAGTTCAATGTAGGTGATTATGTATTGTTATACAACTCTCATTTAATATTTTTTGCAGGCAAACTTCTCTCTAAATGGGAAGGTCCTTACGTTATCGAGGAGGTCTATCGTTCCGGTGCCATAAAAATCAATAATTTCGAAGGCACAAATCCGAAGGTGGTGAACGGTCAAAGAATCAAACATTATATCTCAAGTAATCCCATAAATGCTGAAACTAATATTATTGAAACCATAACCCTAGAGGAATACATAAGGGACACTTTCCGGAATGTTTCAGACTCCGAAAAGGAATAGGTACGTGGTACGCTAGGTAAACCGACTCCAAAACAATTCTAATCGCAATTTTTCTCCGTTTTGGAATATTTAAGAAAATAGGAAAATAAGAAGTAGTCCGGGAAGGACACGAGGCGTCCACAAGGGTGGAGGGCGCGCCCCCTGCCTCGTGGGCACCTCGTGTGCTCTCCGGACTCCGTTTTCTTGCACGATACTTCTTTTGGTCGGTAAAAATTCACTATATAATCTCCCGAAGGTTTTGACCACCGTATCACGCAAATATCCTCTGTCTTTTTTTTGAGTTGTTCCTGCTGCAGATTAGAGCAATATGTCGTCCCAGGATTCGAAGGGAGAAAGCTATGTGGCTGATTACCTTTGCAGATCCTAAGGTCTATGCGGACATGGAGCATGGTGGTTGGACTACGGAAGAAGAAGAGGACTATGAACCCAAGGTAAAGGAGGAGACGAGCTTAGATGAAGATGAAGTCCCATTACCTCAACCTGGGGACATGCATGTGGAGTTCAAAAAGTCAAGCCTCCCTGATAGAGAAAAGAAACATAAAATCGAGTTTATCCCTTTTCGCCTCTTGCAGGAAAACAAATAGGAATTATGCAAGAAGATATTAAGCCTTAAGCAGGAGATCGATGACCTAAGGGATCACAATTCTGTCCTCAAGTGCAAATTAAGGAAGAAGCCTATGCCATCAACAAAACCATCACCTTCTTCACCAACAAAGAAGAACTGAGCCTCGGGTATGGGCACTCCCCTTGGCAACTGCCAAGCTTGGGGGAGTGCCCCGGTATCGTATCACCATCACTTTTATCTTTAACATTTATTTTTACCGTTTTTCTTACTTCGATCCTTTTGATAATCTCTTGATCTAGTAGAATAAAGTTTTAGTATGATCTAGTTGTGAGTTTTGCTTTATGATCTTCTTATGTAATTGACTCCGTGAGCTATATATAATAAAGATTACTGTTCAGTCAAGGGCTTGATTATTTTTCTATGATCTTGAGGGAATATAATAAAGGAGAAGAAATAAAAATAAATAAAGAGATCATATGGATCTTATGGAGAGTAATGAGCTCAAATATAAAGAGTATGATGAATAAAAGTTGTTGAGAGTTGACAAACATAGTTTTGGTCATCGTTGCAATTAATAGGAAGTAATAAAGAAAGAGAGGTTTTCACATATAAATATACTATCTTGGAAATCTTTTATAATTGTGAGCACTCATTAAAGTATGATATGCTAAAGAGTTGACGTTGGACAAGGAAGACAACGTAATGGGTTATGTTTTCTTACATCTGAGATAAATTATATTGTCATGGATCATCCAACATGTTGAGCTTGCCTTTCCCTCTCTTGCTAGCCAATTTCTTTGCACAAAGTAGAGATACTACTTGTGCTTCCAAATATCCCTAAACCCAGTTTTGCCATGAGAGTCCACCATATCTACCTAAGGATTGAGTAAGATCCATCAAGTAAGTTATCATCGTTGCAAGCAATAAGAATTTCCCTCTAAATATGTATGACTTATTAGTGTGGAGAAAATAAGCTTTATACGATCTTGTGATGTGGAATAAATAAAAGCGACAAACTGCATAATAAAGGTCCATATCACAAGTGGCAATATAAAATGACGTTCTTTTGCATTAAGATTTCGTGCATCCAACCATAAAGCACATGACAACCTTTGCTTCCCTCTGCGAAGGGCCTATATTTTATTCTTGTCTTATACTTCATGCAAAGAGTCATGGTGATATTCACCTTTCCTTTTTACATTTTATCCTTTGGCAAGCATAATGTGTTGGAAGGATCCTGATATATATGGCTAATTGGATATGGGTTTCCATGAACTATTATTGTTGACATTACCCTTGAGGTAAAACATTGGGAGGCAAAACTATAAGCCCCTATCTTTCTCTGTGTCCGATTAAAACTTCATAACCATAAATATCGCATGAGTGTTAGCAATTATGAAAGACTAAAAGATGGCTGAGTATGTGGACTTGATGAAAAGCTCTTATATTGACTCTTTCCTATGTTATGATAAATTGCAATTGCCTCAATGACTGAGATTATAGTTTGTTGGTTCTCAATGAAGTTTATGATTCATACTTGAAATTGTGATTGAATTGTTACTTTAGCATAAGAGATCATATGACAAATATATATATATATATATATATATATATATGTATATATGTTGTTGTTCTAAGAATGATCATGATGCCCTCATGTTCGTATTTTATTTTATCGACACCTCTATCTCTAAACATGTGGACATATTTTTCGATTTCGGCTTTTGCTTGAGGACAAGCGAGGTCTAAGCTTGGGGGAGTTGATACGTCCATTTTGCATCATGCTTTTATATCAATATTTGTTGCATTATGGGTTGTTATTACACATTATGTCACAATACGTATGCCTATTCTCTCTTATTTTACAAGGTTTACATGAAGAGGGGGAATGCCGGCAGCTGGAATTCTGGGCTGGAAAGGAGCAAATATTAGAGACGTATTCTGCACAGCTCCAAAAGTCCTGAAACTTCACGGAAGTCATTTTTGGAATTAACAAAAAATATTGGGCGAAGAAAATACCAGAGGGGGCCCACACCCTGGCCACGAGGATGGGGGCGCGCCCTACCCCCCTGGGCGCGCCCCCTGCCTCGTGGGTCCCCTGGTGGCCCTCCGATGCCCATCTTTGGCTATATGGAGTCTTTCGTCGACGAAAAAAAATCAGAAGCAAGCTTTCGGGAAGAAACTCCGCCGCCACGAGGCGGAACCTTGGCGGAACCAATCTATGGCTCCGCCAGAGCTGTTATGCCGGGGAAACCTCCCTCCGGGAGGGGAAATCATCACCATCATCATCACCAACGATCCTCTCATCGGGAGGGGGTCAATCTTCATCAACATCTTCACCAGCACCATCTCATCTCAAACCCTAGTTCATCTCTTATATCCAATCTTTGTATCCAAACCTCAGATTTGGTACCTGTGGGTTGCTAGTAGTGTCGATTACTCCCTGTAATTGATGCTAGTTGGTTTACTTGGTGGAAGATCGTATGTTCAGATCCATTATGCATATTAATACCTCTCTGAGTATGAACATGAATATGCTTTGTGAGTAGTTACGTTTGTTCCTAAGGACATGGGAGAAGTCTTGCTATAAGTAGTCATGTGAATTTGGTATTCGTTTGATATTTTGATGAGATGTATGTTGTCATCCCTCTAGTGGAGTCATGTGAACGTCGACTACATGACACTTCACCATTTTTTGGGCCTAGAGGGAGGCATTGGGAAGTAATAAGTAGATGATGGGTTGCTAGAGTGACAGAAGCTTAAACCCTAGTTTATGCGTTGCTTCGTAAGGGGCTGATTTGGATCCATATGTTTCATGCTATGGTTAGGTTTACCTTAATACTTCTGTCGTAGTTGCGGATGCTTGCAATGGGGGTTAATCATAAGTGGGATGCTTGTCCAAGTAAGGACAGTACCCAAGCACCGGTCCACCCACATATCAAATTATCAAAGTATCGAACGTGAATCATATGAACATGATGAAAGCTAGCTTGACGATAATTCCCATGTGTCCTCGGGAGCGCTTTCCTTCATATAAGAGTTTGTCCAGGCTTGTACTTTGCTTCAAAAAGGATTGGGCCATCTTGCTACACCTTATTCACTTTTATTACTCGCTACTCATTACAAATTACCTTATCACAAAACTATCTGTTACCGGTAATTTCAGTGCTTGCAGAGAATACCTTACTGAAAACTGCTTATCATTTCCTTCTGCTCCTCATTGGGTTCGACACTCTTACTTATCGAAAAGGCTACGATAGATCCCCTACACTTGTGGGTCATCACAGCCCTGCAGCCGAAGTGCTACAGGCCCCGGACATCCGGCCTCAGCCTGGGACATCCGGCGCCTCGCCAACACCCGGACATCCAGCCTCGCCCCGGAAATCCGGACAAGTCAATCCAAAGAGCACTGTGACCAGCCTCGTTAGCCCGGACATCCGTCTCCTCGTGAAGCCCTGGACATCCGGCCCGACACCCGGACATCCGGCCCTCCCTGCCTGCGTGCACTGCTTTTGGGCCGAGGCCCATGTACCCCTTCGCCCCTTAGACTATATATACTTCCCCTCCACCTACATTTTAGGGTTAGCATTGGTTTAGCTCATTTGAGATAGAGCTTTGCTCATCCATACGGATCTACTCCTTGAGAGAGACCGCGGCTCCTATTCGAAGAAGATCCACGTTGGATTCAAGACCTCCTCATGGAGAAGACATCAAGACCTCCTCATGGAGAAGAACCGGTTACCCTTTGTATCGTCCCGTGTTGACTTTGGATTGTGTGATCTCTATGTGTATTGGGATCTAGCATATGTGTGACCGTATCTTGTTGGTTTGAGTGATTTTCTTGTGTTTTCCCTCGTGTTTCCCCTCGTGTTCTTCATGTTCCTCGTTGGGATCCGCTCCTTTTGTGAAAGATCGGCCATCTAGGGTTCCACCCTACATCAACGGTTCTTGCTAGAAGCCCGTAGCAGCCATGTAAAACTTGCAATAACAAAGTAAAGGACGTCTAACTTGTTTTTGCAGGGCCTATTGTAATGTGATATGGTCAAGACATAATGTGATATACATTATTGTATGAGATGATCATGTTTTGTAAAAGTTACTGACAACCGGCAGGAGCCGTATGGTTGTCTCTTTATTGTATGAAATGAAAACTCCATGTAATTGGTTTACTTTATCACTATGCGTTAGCGATAGTTGTAAAAGCAACAGTTGGCGAGACGACCATGACACTACGATGGAGATCAAGGTGTTGAGATGGTGATCATGGAGATCATGATGATGTTTTGGAGATGGAGATCAAAAGAACAAGATGACAATGGCCATATCATGTCACATATTTTGATTGCATGTGATCTTTATCTTTTATGCATCTTATTTTGCTTAGTACGGCGGTAGCATTATAAGATGATCCCTTTACTAAATTTCCAGGTAAAAGTGTTCTCCCTGAGTATGCACAGTTGCTACAGTTCGTCGTGTTGAGACACCACGTGATGATCGAGTGTGATGGACTCTGTGTTCACATACAACAGGTGCAAGATAGTTTTGCACATGCGGAATACACGGGTTAAACTTGACGAGCCTGGCATGTACAGACATGGCCTCGGAATGCTGGAGACCGAAAGGTCAAACGTGAATCATATAGTAGATACGATCAACATAGAGATGTTCACCATTGATGACTACTCCATATCACATGATGATCGGACATGGTTTAGTTGATTTGGATCATATATCATTTAGATGACTTGACAAATTTCTATCTAAGTGGGAGTCTTAAGTAATTTGATTAACTGAACTTAATTTATCATGAACTTAGTTCTGATAGTATCTGCATATCTATGTTGTAGATCAATAGCTCGCGTATAGCTCCCCTGTTTTATTTTTATATGTTCCTAGAGAAAAACTAAGTTGAAAGATGATAGTAGCAATGATGCAGACTGGATCCATGATTTGAGGATTATCCTCATTACTGCACAGAAGAATTTTGTCCTTGATGCACCGCTAGGTGATAGACCTGTTGCAGGACCAGATGCAGACGTTATGAACGTTTGGCAAGCTCGATATGATGACTACTTAATAGTTTAGTGCGCCATGCTTTATGACTTAGAAATGAGACTTTAAAAATGTTTGGAACGCCACAGAGCATATGAGATGTTCCACAAGCTGAAATTGGTATTTTAGACTCATGCCCGTGTTGAGAGGTATGAGACCTCCAACAAGTACTTTGCCTACAAGATTGAGGAGAATAGCTCAGCCAGTGAGCATGTACTCAGAATGTCTGGGTACTACAATCGCTTGAATCAAGTGGGAGTTAATCTTCCAGATAAGATAGTGATTGATAGAGTTCTAAAGTCACTATCAGCAAGCTACTAGAACTTCGTGATGAACTATAATATGCAAGGGATGACAACAACAATTCCCAAGCTCTTCGCGATGCTGAAATCAATGAAGGTAGAAATCAAGAAAGAGCATCAAGTGTTGATGTTAACAAAACCACTAGTTTCAAGAAAAAAGGCAAAGGACAGAAAGGGAACTTCAAGAAGAACAACAAACAAGTTGCCGCTCCCATGAAGAAGCCCAAAGCTAGACCCAGGCCTGAAATTGAGTGCTTCTACTGCAAAGGAAATGGTCACTGGGAGGGGAACTGCCCCAAATACTTGGCGGATAAGAAGGATGGGAAAGTGAACAAAGGTATATTTGATATACATGTTATTGATGTGTACTCTACTAGTGTTCATAATAACCCCTAGGTATTTCGATATCAGTTCAGTTGCTAAGATTAGTAACTCGAAACAGGAGTTGCAAAATGAATGGAGACTAGTTAAGGGCAAGGTGACGATGTGTGTTGGAAGTGATTCCAAGGTTGATAAGATCACCATCGCATACTCCATCTACCTTCGGGATTAGTGTTGAACCTAAATAAATGTTATTTGGTGTTTGCGTTGAGCATGAATATGATTGGATCATGTTTATTGCAATATGGTTATTAATTTAAGTCAGAGAATAATTATTGTTCTGTTTACATGAATGAAAGATTTTATGGTCATACACCCAATGTGAATGGTTTATTGAATCTCGATTGTAGTGATATACATATTCATAATATTGATGCGAAAAGATGCAAAGTTGATAATGATAGTGCAACATATTTGTGGCACTACCGTTTAGGTCATATTGGTGTAAAGTGCATGAAGAAACTCCATGCAGATGGGTTTTTGGAATCACTTGATTATGAATCATTTGATACTTGTGAACCATGCCTCATGGGCAAGATGACTAAAACGCCATTCTTCCGAACAATGGAGCGAGCTAATGACTTATTGGAAATAATACATACCGATGTATGCGGTCCGATGAGTGTTGAGGCACGCGGTGGGTATCGTTATTTTCTGACCTTCACAGATGATTTGGGCAGATATGGGTATATCTACTTAATGGAACACAAGTCTGAAACATTTGAAAAGTTCAAACAATTTCAGAGTGAAGTGGAGAATCATCGTAACAAGAAAATAAAGTTTCGATGATCTGATCGTGGAGGCAAATATTTGACTTACAAGTTTGGCCTTCATTTAAAACAATGTGGAATAGTTTCACAACTCACGCCACCTGGAACACCACAGCGTAATGGTGTGCCCGAACATCATAACCGTACTTTATTAGATATGGTGCGATCTATGATGTCTCTTACCAATTTACCACTATCGTTTTGGGGTTATGCATTGGAGATAGCTGCATTCACGTTAAATAGGGCATCATCTAAATCCGTTGAGACGACATCGTATGAACTGTGGTTCGGCAACAAACCTAAGCTGTCGTTTCATAAAGTTTGAGGTTGCGACACTTATGTCAAAAGGCTTCAACCTGATAAGCTCGAACCCAAATCAGAGAAGTGTGTCTTCATAGGATACCCTAAGGAAACAATTGGGTACATGTAACGCCCCGAGACCGATGTGCCAGGTGTCCTCCAGTTATTCGTTGTTGTTGTCTTGTCATTGCTTGCGTGTCATGCATTGCATATCATGTCATCATGTGCATTTCATTTGCATACATGTTCGTCTCATGCATCCGAGCATTTTTTCCGTTGTCCGTTTTGCATTCCGGCGCTCCGTTCTCCTCCGGTGGTCATTTCTACCTTTCTTTCATGTGTGGGGATTAAAAATTTCCGGATTGGACCGAGACTTGTCATGCGGCCTTGGTTTACTACTGGTAGACCGCCTGTCAAGTTGCGTACCATTTTGACTTCGTTTGATGCTCCAACGGTTAACCGAGGGACCGAAAAGGCCTCGTGTGTGTTGCAGCCCAACACCCCTCCAAAGTGGCCCAAAACCAACCTAAACCTCCTCCATCATCTCGGTCGTTCGATCACGATCGCGTGGCCGAAAACCGCAACTCATTTGGACTCTCCTAGCTCTCTCTACGCCTATATAAATATCCCTCCATTTCATTCCCGGGTCTTCTTCCTCCTAACCCTAAAATTCCTCGTGCCGAGCCGGACATGTCCGAACCCGGCCGGACGAACCCGCCGCCGCCGTCCGCGCCAATGGCCTCGCGCCACCTGTCCTTCCCGCGCCATCCACCGCGCAGGGGCCCGCCGGAGCCCATCGCGAGCCCGCCGTGGGCCACATCAGGCCCAGGTCAAGCCGCCCGCGCGCCGCCGCCCAGCGCCTGGATCCCGCTCGTCCGCCTCCTTCCTCTGAAGCCCCGTGCCGCCTTCGACTCCGGCCGCCGGCGAGGAGCTTCGCCGGAGAGCCCTCTCCGTCGGCCAGCACCTCCGTCTGGACCAGGTCCCTCGCCGCCCTCTCCTTCGCTTCTTCCCTCGCCCCTCACCATCTCCCTCTCACCCGCAGGTGCTGCAAGCCCGAGGAGCTCGAGCCCCGCAGCCATGGACGCCGCCGCACCTACCATGGCCCCGCCGACCTCCTTCGCCCGCGCCATGACCGAATCCGAGGTCCTCACGGCCGGATCCGCCCGTTCCACGCCTCCCCGGTGGCTCCCTCACCCTTCGGCAGCCTTCTCCCTCTTCTCTGGCGAGGATTCCGATGATCCTCGATTTCCGCGCCGGATGAACCCTAGATCTGTTTCTCGGAGGTATAAATTCCACTAAGTCCCCGAAATTCCCAGATTCATATGCCCATGTTCATCGTGTCGTAACTTTGCATCTGTAGCTCCGATTCATGCATATAGCATATCAAAATGTTCGTCTCAGAGAGCACATCATTTCATTACATTGCATCATTTTCATTTGAGCTTATCTTGATGCCCGAAATGCTATTAGAAGAGTGCTACTTGAGATAATTGTCAGATCTGCTACTCCATTTAGATATTTGTCATTTTTGCCATGATTATTGTGTGCATGATATGCCCATGAGTTCTACATATGTTTTGTTAAGGGTTTTGCCATATTTCCAGAGGTGCAACCCATGTATTTTTGTGATGTGTGTGGTGACTAGCACAAGCTTGCAAAGTGAGGCACTTGGTAATGCTGATTTCAGGGACTTAGCATTTCCACTAAGTCCTTGATCTGTTTATCTCATATGGCCATATGTTCATGTTGTTTCCTAGTGATCCGTGCCTCTTTTGAGGATGATCAGTAAGGATGTTTTGTTAATCTTGTAGTGCTCTATCCATCCATGTCTTTGTTTGCAATTATGGAGCACCCTAGCTTGAGTCAATCGAGCTCTACTTTTGTCATTTCGTGAATCTGGGCAGATTGTCTACTTGTTAGCGATTTTGCCGAGGATGTTGTAGTTGATCCTTGCATGCTATGTTATTGTTATTGCCATGTCTAGCTTTTATTTTGTGTATTCTTGATGGGTGTATGCTTAGATGGTCATGACTTGCTCTGTAGTGAGTGCATCGAGCTCGTAAACATGCCTACTTGATATCTATTTCAGCATGTTCCAGTTTTCAGTAAGTCTGAGAACTGATTATGTTTTTGCCATGTTCACATGCTTGCAATTGTATTTTCTGATCCCTTTTGCCTCAAGGTCACTAAGGGACTTTTGTTAAGCTCTTTGAGTAGCTCCATGCCATGCTTTACTTTGCCATGTTCAGGACCTGTAACATATAGTTTTCATGCTCCAAAGTGTGCCACCTAATCTGAAATTCCAGGCTTGTGTTAATTTCACCAAGTCTGAAACCTGTTATCATTTGCATTTTTGCCATGCTTGTTTGAACCTGTTAATGAGTGAATTGGCCGTAACTCAGTGTTCCTATTTTGTTAAGCATCATGAATGGATCCCTGCCATGTTTTTGGTTGCCATGTTTGAGTGCTGTAGCATGTTCATCTTGTTGCATTTAGATGGTCACTTGCTGTATATCGCAGACTGGTGCCATATTTGTTTTGCTCGCCATTTCCAAACCGTAACTCCGATTCCGGCATTCTTTATATCGTTTTCAAGCGATTTCATCTCACCTTTCCAGTGGCACACTTGAATTTCCATGTTGAGGCTAGGTTCATTCATTCCTTTGCAAATCATGCATGTGTATCGCATATCGCATCCCGCATATCATACCATGTTCATGTGTTGGTTGTTTACTATGTTGTGTGCTTCTTTTCTGGTGTTTGCTTCTTCGGGTTGGTTCTGATAACGTCGCATTGTGAGGACCCGTTCGTCTATGTTCCGTTAGTCTCCTTCATGGACTCGTTCTTCTTCCTTGCAGGATTTCAGGCAAGATGACCATACCCTCGAAATCACTTCTATCTTTGCTTGCTAGTTGCTCGCTCTTTTGCTATGCCTATGCTGCGATACCGACCACTTGCTTATCATGCCTCCCATATTGTTAAACCAAGCCTCTAACCCACCTTGTCCTAGCAAACTGTTGTTTGGCTATGTTACCGCTTTGCTCGGCCCCTCTTATAGCGTTGTTAGTTGCAGGTGAAGATTGAAGTTTGTTCCTTGTTGGAACATGGAGATGTTGTTCCTTGTTGGAACATGTTTATTTGTTGGGATATCACGATATATCTTATTTAATCAATGCATCTATATACTTGGTAAAGGGTGGAAGGCTCGGCCTTATGCCTGGTGTTTTGTTCCACTCTTGCCGCCTTAGTTTCCGTCATATCGGTGTTATGTTCCCGGATTTTGCATTCCTTACGCGGTTGGGTTATAATGGGAACCCCTTGACAGTTCGCTTTGAATAAAACTCCTCCACCAAGGCCCAACCTTGGTTTTACCATTCGCCACCTAGCTTCTTTTTCCCTTGGGTTAGGCCAGCCCAAGGGTCACCTTTATTTTAACCCCCCTGGGCCAGTGCTTGTCTAAGTGTTGGTCCGAACTGAGTAGACTGCGGGGCCACCTCGGGGAAACTTGAGGGCTGGTTTTACTCGTAGGATGTCTCATCCGGTGTTGCCCTGAGAACGAGATATGTGCAACTCCCATCAGGATGTCGGCGCATCGGGCGGCTTTGCTGGACTTGTTTTACCATTGTCGAGGATGTCTTGTAGAACCGGGATACCGAGTCTGATCGGAATGTCTCAGGAGGAGGTCTATTCTTTCATTAACCGTGAGAGCTTGTGATGGGCTAAGTTGGGACACCCCTGCAGGGATTTGAACTTTCGAAAGCCGTGCCCGCGGTTATGGGCAGATGGGAATTTGTTAATGTCCGGTTGTAGAAAACTTGAAGTTGACCTTAATTAAAATGCATCAACCGCGTGTGTAACCGTGATGGTCCCTTTCCGGCGGAGTCCGGGAAGTGAACACGGTGTTGGAGTTATGCTTGCCGTAGGTTGTTCTAGGATCACTTCTTGATCTTACTTTTATCGACCGTGCTTTGCCTTCTCTTCTCGCTCTCATTTGCGTATGTTAGCCACCTTATATGCTAGTCGCTTGCTGCAGCTCCACCGCATACCTTTACCTTACCCATAAGCTTAAATAGTCTTGATCGCGAGGGTGCGAGATTGCTTAGTCCCCGTGGCTCACAGATACTTCCAAACCAGTTTGCAGGTGCCTTCGAACCGTGCAGATGACGCAACCAAGCTCAGGAAGAGCTTGTTGAAGATCTTGTCCTTTGTGTTGTCTCATTCTAGTTGATTAGTAGTGGAGCCCAGTTGGGGTCGATCGGGGACCGTGTCGCATTTGGGGTTCTTCTTTTATTTTCGTTCCGTAGTCGGACCTTGATTGTATTTGGATGATGTAATGCTTTATTCATGTATTGTGTGAAGTGGCGATTGTAAGCCAACTATGTATCTCTTTCCCTTATGTATTACATGGGTTGTGTGAAGATTACCTCGCTTGCGACATTTCTTTCAATGCGGTTATGCCTCTAAGTCATGCTTCGACACGTGGGAGATATAGCCGCATCGAGGGTGTTATAGTACACCTTCTACCATAGATCCAAAGGCAAGATCTTTGTTGCCAAGAACGGAAACTTTCTAGAGAAGGAGTTTCTCTCGAAAGAAGTGAGTACGAGGAAAGTAGAACTTGATGAGGTAATTGTACCTTCTCTCAAATTGGAAAGTAGCTCATGAGAGAAATCCATTTCCGTGCACTACAAAAAAGACACTTCCGTGATGATACATGTTTGTCACAGTAGGTCACGTTTTCTGTCATGCATGTACATCCATGACGATTTTATGATAGAATCAAGATAGTCATACCTGTGATGTCGTAGAAGTGTTCCATGACATTACCAAAATTATCATCATGGAAGTGTCCACTTCCTTAACGATAAATCGTGCGCCATGGAAGTGCTTTCATCAAGGGTGATCGACATGTGGCATCCACCGTAACGGGTCACTATTAAGCTATCGGGTCCGGGTTTGGATCCGATAACCCACTAACAGCCCGTACCAATGAGGATTTTCCACGTGCAAAATTCTCACTGGCCGGAGGAAACACGTGTTGGCTCACCGTTGGGACAGATGTCATCCATTCATTGGACATGAGGCACCTATGATATGTCGACACGTGGCACGACCCAACAGAGGCCCATTCCGGTGGAAAGGACGGCCCGTTTGACTTGGTCAAAAGGTAACGGGCCGGCTCACGGAAAGCCTGTTCCTATATAGCCCATTTACGGCCCGCTTACTCACGGCCCGTTACGGCCTAACGGAATTAAGCCCAGTAGCTTCATCTGGCCGTGCAATATGATTCCGACCCATTGTAACTTCCGGCCCATGTATGGCCCATGATGTCTTTTAGCCCATACGAGGCCATTTGTAAATCTTGGCCCATTAACGGCCCGTGGTGAATCTGGCCCGCAATGAATAGTGTACCCCTTTACCCATTAATGGCCCATTATTCATTTGGACCGTTTCCAACCCGTGTTATCTTTCGGCCTTCTCAGGGCCCATTTATTCTTGGGCTCATTTCCAGCATTCGGTTACTTACGTCCCGTTATTGGCCTTTTCTGCTTGTGGGCCAAATTCAGCCCGCGGTTACAATCGGCCCGTTTGCAGCTCGTTAATCCTTTGGGCAGTTTTCATAGCGTCGTACAATACGGCCGATTAACGAAGGCCTATTATTGTCGGCCCATGAACGGACGATTTCAAATCTACCTCGTTTACGACCCATAATGCGGTGTGTTATTGGCCCATGTTTGCCCTATCGATCATACGGCACGTAGAAGGCCCATTGATGCTACGGCCCGTAGAAGGCCCATTATTTCTACGGCCCATAGGAGGCCCATGGTAACTAAAGTAAATATGTAGCCCATGGTTATTATGGCCTAGTTTTAAAAAATAGGTTATTGCAGCTACTAGAAAACCGCGGAAAAATAACTGCACTAACTACAAGAAAACAAATAAACATGACAACAAGGAACTAAATAAGCAAGCCACTTATGCTAGGCTATCATAAGTATTACACATATTACATCCACTAGGCATTAAAGTTCGCTATCGGTGCAAATATAGGGAACAAAGCAGCATATCACATACACTAGTTGTCAAAGTTGGCGACCAGTGCAAATAAACGCCACAACAAAACAAGTCCAGAACTGAAACCACTTGAGAAGATCTCAAGAAACAATATCCTGGGTACTCATAATGCCGGGAGGATGCTTAGCAAGCTTATTAACTTTCTCTTGTTTGGCGTTAAAATCCTCCAGCGCTTGCTGTTGCACAAGAAAGTATGCATCTGAATTCTGCAGGGACTTCCTTAGTCCTTCGGCTTCTTGCCACAGCACAACTGACTGATGCCTTCCAGCTTGTAGCTAAGACTGAAGAAGCCGAAGTGATTTAGTCAGCGAGGTTGAAGGGCTTGTGCTAGCGGTACTGGCTAGTAATTCGAACACTACATCAACGTAGGTCTGTGGGGTTTTCTCACTGTCTACAAGATCAATTTTATCACCTTTCTTGGAGACCAACAGGGTTGTCTCACTATCTTGAACCTTATCTGCATTACTTTCTATATCATTGCATAGTGGGGTGCTCTTCTCCAATATTCCGTTCGCATACTACAAGAGAAACAAACAGAAACATCACAGGTTTAGCATGTAGTGTACCAAACTCATTTTGGTAAATCGGTTCAATGGTAAGGTGGACAGGATAACATCATGAAACAAACATATATAATATGTACTATGGTCACTGTATTGTCCATATCATTCTAGTGTATGTTGTCAAATCAAGATAGAGACACAGCTCAACTCATATATTTTGAAGACACAACAACATACACAAAATATAACTGTGAGAAAGTACACAACATTGGCAACACTTGTAATGTGCATCACATGAGAACATAACTATTTATACAACTGAAACTGAAATCAACATAGAGCAAGAAGTTAGAAAAGCAATCCAGTTAAAGAAATAGGTTAAAACATACTTGTTCCGCCATTGGAGTTTCAATTGGATCCCTCATATTCGGAAGTAGTTGGTACGAGTAAATACAATGATGCAACGGCAAAGGAGTATGTGTCGGATCACAGGTTCCAGCAAACCCTTGAGGTTCGAACACTGGGGTGCGTGCGAAGGTTTTCTCCCTATCGATCCATGCCCTAGCTCTCTAAGATCTCACAGATGAACTCAACGAACTCACAACACAGAAAGACACAAGACTTAAATTGGTTTGGGCCACCGTTGTGGTGTAATACCCTACTCCAGTGTGGTGGTGGTGGATTGCCTCTTGGGATGATCAAGAACAGTTACAAGCGGAAGAACAACCTCCTGATGTTGAGGTGCTCTTGTGCTTGGAGAACTTGTGTGGGTGTGATCCTCTCTATTCTTGTATTTCGTTGTCTCTCATCCCCTCTCATTGTGGTGGCTAGTTCTACTTATATAGGCCCTGGTCCTCTCCCCAAATATTGAGCGGGAAGGGAACCAACAACAGCCAATTTGAAAGGGGACAACTAGTACAAGTTATCCTGACAAAAGGTGGTCTTCTCCTGCCAAAGGCTCTGGTGATGATGCCGTCTTGGGCTCCATGGTGACCTCCGTCATGCCGTCCTTCTAGTCTTGGTATTGTTGCACCAATATGGAAACCTTTACTTGATGCCTCGGTACTCCGCACCTGCGCTCGCCCCCTTGGCACCAAAAAGGAAACAAGGGCACTGCACGCGCTGGTGCCCGCCTGGCCTCGATCGTCATGGCTGAGGTCACGAGGACCTCGCGAGGTTTTCCCTGCCTTGATCTCTCCGCCCCTCGTGAGCCTGCCTGGCGAGGCCGCTCCTAAGGAGGTCTTGCATCGTCCGCCTCACGAGGCTTGGCCCCTCGCGAGGGTCTTGAATGCCTTGTCGACGAAGATGGGATGTACAGACTTGCCAGCCCAGCCACACCGTGGGCGCAGGCAGGCACGTCTGGGGACCCCCGTTCCCAGGACGCCGATAGTAGCCCCCGGGCCCAAGGTGCACTCGGGCTTGGCTTCGAGGTGAATCCAAAGGGTCAAGCATGGAGCACCGCGGGGCCCCAAAGCCTGCGGCCTCAGTTGACGCGTGGCGGTTGATTGGACGTGGGCGTCTCCGCTTCCCCATGCTGCCTCGGCTCCCCGGCGCCTAAACGGGGACGTGGCCGCCCCCGCAAGTACACCACGACTCACGCCGTGGCCCCCTACTCCCGGGGTGGCGCCGCTGCGCGTGGCGGGAGTCGATCCAATCGCGGTAGCCCCGTCGATGAGGGGAGACGTGCCGTGGTCGCACGGCCTCCCCGACCACGCTTCCACTCGGCAGAGGTGTTGCCAGAGTTCGTTGTCTGGTCGGTGGATCCGACCGGCAACTGGCTCCAGCTTCCTCGCTTCTTTGCCAATGAGCTACCGGCCCCTGGTCCAGGCGGGCTCTGTCTGCAGGCGGACGGTTGCTGCAGCAGGACCTGCTGGGTCGCGGTCGAAGTCTCCGCCGCGAGCAACATAGCTCTGGCTCACGGTTGGTAGACGTTCACCCGCGCGCACGGCCTGGGCAAGCGGTGCACCCTCCACTTCAGGTATGACAGTGATGCAACCCTCTATGTGAGGGCGTTTGGGGAAGATGGTCGCCGCGCCGGGTGCTGCCCCGAGACGAACGACGGCGAGGAGGTGCTTGGTCTTGGCAATGGCCGTGACGAGGGTGAGCCCACCGGCCGCGCCTCGTCCAGCTACGGCGGCTCTTCTCTTGGCGAAAGCTCCACCAGTGGTGGCTATGACCAGCCGCTGCGCCCGCTTTGAAGGTGGTAGCGGGTTGTCTCGTCACCGCGCCTCCGTGAAGCGCGAGAGGTCCAGCTGAGCTCGGGACGTCGCTAGAGGCCTGCCCCCGTGGTCCTTTGCAACGCTGCTTTTGTTTTATTCCTCTTTTCTTTCTTGCATCAAAATGAAACCAGTATGGGCCCGGAGGGGCGTGTATCGAACTGTGATTCCTTAGTCATTACACTATGCTTGTTATTTCTATGCTGTGTCACTATTTCGTGCGGAGATATCTTAGCCTGGTGCGTTCGGGTGACCTCTTCTTCACGAGGCACTTCGTGCGGAGATATTTTTCCCGTCTTGGCTTAGTGGTTTCTCCGGAACTGCAAAAAAAACTTGTTAGGAAGCTCGCTAGGAGACTTATCGTTCACCCGAGCCTTGACCCAGTGCTTCACATTGCGGATCCCGAGGGGAACGGATTAGGAGAGATGTGCCGGTGGCGGGCTCGAACGAGGGTGCCTCGCGAGAAGGTAGACCGAAGGTAGAGAGAAGGACCAACGCAGGAAGAACAAACCCTCACGAAGGCACTGGCCTAGCCCCTTCGCGAGGTATGCGAGAGAGAGAGAGAGCTCAAGCGAACTAGATTCAAAAAAGGACGCAAAAGGGAACGTAACCAAATCAGCAAGGGACCCTAGAAGCAAACTTCGATTAAGAGAAGGCGAGCGAACTACAGAAAGCAAATGAAAAGCCGCGTCCGGCACCTAGTCTAGTCTTCGACGTCTTCTCACCAGCGCGGAGCTAAGTGCTGCCACTAGGCGTGAGAGGGAGCCCCCGAGGCCTGAGGGCGGCTCTCCGGAGACTCCGGGGCGTGTACAGCCCCACTCATCATTACGTGAGAGTGTCACGGGCGGCGATTCTTCACAGGCACCAGGCCTTCTTCACAGGCACCGGGCCTTTCTTCACAGGCACTGGGCCTTGCTTCATTGGTAAAACTTCCGAGGTGCTGGATGTTCCAGGCGTTCTGGACGGGCACCCCGTCCTGCGTCACCAGGCGCGCGGCGCCAGGCCTGGAGATATGGACGACCCTGAACGGTCCCTCCCACATGGGTGAGAGCATGTGCAACCCTTCCCTGGAGAGGACCCGCCTCAGGACGAGGTCGCCTACCTCAAGCGTCCTGGAGCGGATGCTGCGGCAGTGGTAACGCCGCAGCGCCTGCTGGTACCTTGCCGCCATCAGTGCAGCTTCGCGGCGTCGCTGCTCACCCAGTACGAGGTCCATCCCCCCGCGTGGCGTCCTGCTGCGTTTCATCAAACGCCAGGACCCGTGCGGAGCGATGCTTGACCTCCTGAGGGAGGACCGCTTCGGCTCCGTAGACAAGGAAGATTGGGTTCTCGCCCGTCGGCTTCATGGCGGTGGTGCGGATGGACCACAGCACGGACTGGAGCTCGTCGTGCCAGCCCCTGCCATAGGCCTCGAGTTTTTTCTTGAAGGTCCTGGTCTAGAGGCCTCTTAGGACCTCCGCGTTGGCGCGTTCAGCCTAGCCATTGCTCCTGGGGTGCACCACCGAAGCGTAGCAGATCTGCGTTCCAAGGTTAGCACACTATGTTTTGAAGAGGTTACTGGTGAACTACGAGCCATTGCTAGTGATGATGCAGTTGGGGACCCCGAAACGGCTCACAAGGCCCTTTATGAATTTAACCGCGGAACCGGCTGGGATGGTGCGGACGGCTTCCACTTCCGCCCACTTGGTGAACTTGTCAATGTCGACACAGAGGTAGCGGTAGCCCCATGGTGCTCGAGGGAATGGGCCCAAGATATCGAGCCCCCTGACCGCGAACGGCCACATGAGCGGTATAGTCCGGAGGCCCTGAGCGGGTTGATGGATCTTCTTGGCATGGAACTGGCAAGCTTCGCAGGACCTCACCAGCTCAGCTGCGTCGTTGAGCGCCGTGGGCCACTAGAACCCACTGCGAAACACCTTGCTGACGAGAGTCCGTGACGACGAGGGGTGTCCATAATCCCCGCCGTGGATGTCAATCAACAACTCCTTCCCCTGGTCCCTGGAAATGCAACACAATGAAACATCATTTGGTCGCTTCCTATACAACTCACCATCCTCGATGCAGTACGCCGTGGCTTGTCGGGCTCCGCACTCTGTCGGTGTACAAAAAGAGGGGTGCACTTTTTGTACCCCTATAACTGTGCACGGGCAGTCAGAGCCGCGGGCACCACCACACCAAGCAAGGCAAGGGAGGTGAGCCAGGGTAAGACCGAAGCTCAAGGGAACTAGGACGACGCCAAGGCCAAAACCACGAAGAACAAAGGAGACGAAGCGGACTCCCCCGGCAAGATCCTTGCCGGGAGACAGTTTTAGCAACCCCGGCAAGACCCTTGCCGCGGCAACTCGCCCCACGCCTACGGAGCAAATCACCCTTGAGTCCACTGCCCCCATGGGGTAAGGATTCGGGAGACATCCCCGTGGTGGCATGCAGATCTTTGTGAAGACATTCAAGATCAGATACGTACAATAGAAGATGACGACCCTTGGCGGGATCCCAGCCGAGGAAGACCACAAGGCCCCCGGCAAGCGCCTTGCCGGGGATGACAGCAGGCGCCCCGGAAAGACCCTTGCCGGGGCCCCGGCAAGGCCCTTGCCAAGAACATCCGCAGGACCACCATCAGGCCCACGCCGACTAAACCTCCACCACTGTACGCATGCGGCTGCCGACCCAACCAGCTGGGCAGGCACCTACATGGCGGCATGCAGATCTTCGTGAAGACCCTCCACTGCGCTACCTCGGCTGCCTGCCTACCAAGATGGCATCACAGGCATCGCTGGCCAGGGCGTGTGTCGACACAAGAAGGAGCGGCGACGGACGAGACAGGTTTCTCCCCTGTCCCCGATAAAGCAAGGACGCCTAAGCAAGACGCATTAAATGCGCCTTGTCATGTAATGCGAGGGATAACCTCGCATCACTGTACCCTTTCCACCTCTGCGTGCCACTGTGGCAACCCCTTTTTCTATAAAAGGAGGCCCGAGGCGACCAGGAGGAGGATTCGACTTTTTGGAGCTCCTAATGCCCCAGAGCTAGCTCAAGAACAGGAATATACATCCACCAAAGCAGGAGTAGGGTTTTACGCATCCTCGCGGCCCGAACCTGGATAAACAAACTGTGTACTATCTGTTTGATCCGCTCTTCTCACGTCCCCGCGCCCAGCTAACCATAGTAGGGATTCTTGTGATCCCATAGGTGTCGTTCCCACCGACATCTTTTGCGTGCCAGGTAGGGGGCGCAGTTGTGAGAATCGGCTTTAGCAGTTAGTTCGACGCTTCTTCATCATCATGGCGCCCAAGAAGAAGACGACGGTGGCAGTTGGCTAGTCGGAAGCCGGACAGCCCGTCCCGACGCGGGCGAGCAGCCAACCGGTCGCAGAAAGGACCCGGGGCGCTGCTCGCGAACACCAACGCCATCCCAGCAGCCGGAGTTTGGGAGGCGGCGATGTTCGTGCGCCTGGTAATGGGCCACACATCGCCAAATCCAAAGGAGGAGCTAGGCCCTCCGTGGGTGGAGCGGGGCCTTCCAAGGTCATCACCGCCCCACCCGAAGGCGACGCAAGGGCCTCCAAGACTCCCACGCCGGCGCCAACAGCGCGCTCCTCCCAGGCAGCGCGCGACAAACGGCGTCATCACGCTGAAGATCCTGGGCGTCGCCGTGGGAAGAGCCCCGAGCGCCACTCCCGGGACGTAGAAGACCTGCCCGCTCGCCGAAGCACTGGTGAAAACGGCATGCGACCGCGGGGTCGTGATAGAGCTCCTTCTGACATGGTCAGAAGTCGAAGCGCGTCGCGATCCGTGCAGTTGCTCCTCGACTTTCCTCCCACTACGGGGAAACTTGACGAATGGAGAGCCACTATCTGAAGCCTTGTTGCGGTGGCCAACAAAGACGAACCAAGTCCGGTGGGGCCCCGGGTCGACGCTTCGATGGAGTCCCACGCACCAGTGGCGGAAAGGCCGGCGGCGCCGCAACCACGGTGCATTCACCTCTTACCCATCCAATACCGCGGACATCGGCTCGTCGCGATGTCATGGGCGGACATTTCCATAGCGTCATCTGACCCACGGACCCACTGTGACCAGCGCCAAGTTCTTCGAGAACGAGCCCATGAAGACGCTCGAACCACTATCGAGCGCCGGCACGGAGCGCGCCACCAGTCAGACAGGCGAGCAGGGCCTGCTGCGAACCACCCGGCCCCGGAGAGCCCTGGAGGCCTACCTTACGAGGTAGGCTGTCCGGATTTTACCCGTGAGCTGCGGCAGTTCCGGTGGCCCATTCGCCGCACCTTCAAACCTGACGTTGGCGAGAAGTACAACGGCCAGACCCACCCGTCTGAGTTCCTCAGCATCTACACCATCGCGATGCAAGCTGCTGGAGCCTGCGACGATAAGGTGCTTGCGAATTACTTTCCATTGGCTCTTAAACCCAATGCCTTGTCGTGGTTGATGCACTTGCCAGTAGACTCTATTTCCTCCTGGTCTGATTTCGAGCGCCAGCGCAGAGCGCGCCACCATTCAGACAGGCGAGCAGGGCCTGCTGTGAACCACCCGACCCCGGAGAGCCCTGGAGGCCTACCTTACGAGGTAGGCTGTCTGGCTTTTACCCGTGAGCTGCGGCAGTTCCGGTGGCCCACTCGCCGCACCTTCAAACCTGACGTTGGCGAGAAGTACAATGGCAAGACCCACCCGTCTGAGTTCCTCAGCATCTACACCATCGCGATGCAAGCTGCCGGAGCCCGTGACGATAAGGTGCTTGCGAATTACTTTCCATTGGATCTTAAACCCAATGCCATGTCGTGGTTGATGCACTTGCCGGTAGACTCTATTTCCTCCTGGTCGGATTTGTGCCATGAGTTTGTTGGCGCCTTTACTGGAGGCCACCAAACCCATGGCCAAGCAAGCGACCTGCACGTCATTCCCTAGAAGGGAGGCGAGAGTCTGCGCAAGTATATACAGAGGTTCAGCCGGGTACAGTACAATATCCCTGATGTTCACCCTGCCGCCATCATCAGTGCGTTCTATCAGAACGTGCGTAACCGCAAGATGCGCGAAGAGCTGGCAATGAACAAGGTGAAAAACATGGCAGAACTCTATGTTCTTGTTGACAGATGTGCCCAGGCTGAAGAGGGAAGGAAGTACCCCGGCGAAGATGCCGGCGTGGAAACCGACTCCTCAGATGAGGATACTGTCGCCCCGGCAAAGAAAGGCCGGCGCCACAATAGGAAGCGCAAAGGTAAAGCCGTGCTTGCCGTCGAGGGATCTAACGACGCCGGCTCCGCCAAGAAAACCAAGGCAGATGACCCCGGCAAGGAAATTGCTGGATGTGTCGCCTGCCGGGCCTTGGCGGCTGCCGAGAAGCCAGGAAACTCCGACAAGCAATACTGCAAGATCCATCGCACCAAAGGCCATGATCTCCAGAACTACCGACGGGTTGAGCTCCTTGCTGAGAAGCAGAGGGCTGAATATGAGAGGCGGGACAAGGAGAAAGGCCAGGACGGTGCTGAAGGGTCCAGCAAGAAGCGTGATGGCCAGGCGGGCCGTCGCGGCAAAGATAAACAACAGGAGAGGCCCGCCCGGGGCCGTGACAAAAAGCCAGAAGACGATGATCGCGAAGAAGATGATGAGTCTGGTGACCAAGAATTTCAGAAAGCTACGGAGGACATGTGTGTCGATGGCGGCGCCTCGCTACATACCTCTCACCGCCAGCTTAAACAGTGGGCGCGTGAGATTACAGTGGCAGAGCCATCGTTTGATTCCCAAAGGCCGCTGAAGTGGTCCGGCACACCTATCATTTTTGACACTGAGGATGACCCTGATCGCACTACTGCAGTCGGGTGCTTGCCATTGTTGGTTCACCAACAATACGCAACCTCAAGGTGACAAAGATGCTAGTCGATGGCGGGGCCGGTCTGAACTTAATCTCGCCTGCCGTGATCGAGAAACTACAGATTCCTGATGAAGACCTCGAAGAGACGGGCACGTTTCAGGGGGTCAACCCGGGAAGAAGTCAACCAAAGGGAAAGGTCACGTTGGCCGTGACTTTTGGGAGTGATCTGAACTACATGATAGAAAGGATTGTGTTCGACGTTGCCATGATCCCCTTGCCTTACAACGGGATCCTTGGCCGCCCAGCGCTGGCCAAGTTCATGGCGGCGTCACATTACGCCTACAACACCCTGAAGATGCCGGGGCCTGTGACGATCATCACCGTCCCATCAGACAAGAAGGATGCGCTAATTTGCGCTGACCAACTCTACCAACAAGCAGTTGCAGCAGCCGCCACTGCTAAGGCGCTTGCTCCTGCCGCTGGAGCCCCGGGAAGGAAAAAGAAGAAGACCGGTGAGACCTCAGGCACCCACTCCGGCAAGCGCACCTCTTCGGAGTGTAGCGCTCCCGTCGAGGACGTGCCAGAGAGGTCCACTGACAGAAACAAGAAGTCCAGGGCCACACCACCGGGAACCAAGAAGGTTTTTGTCAAGGAGGACGGCATGGGAGGGGCTTTTACCATAAGCTCCGCCCTTGATGACAAATAGGAAGACGCGCTCGTCACCTTCTTGTGGGCGAATGTCGATGTGTTTGCATGGCAAGCATCCGACATCCCCGGCGTTCCCAGGGAGGTGATTGAGCACCACCTTGCTGTCTGTCCTCATGCGCGGCCCGTCAAGCAGAAGGTCAGAAAGCAAGCCTTGGAACGACAAGAGGTCATCACAGAGGAGATCCGGAAACTAGAAGCAGCGGGTTTGGTAAGAGGAGTGCTCCATCCAACGTGGTTGGCCAATCCAGTGGTAGTGCGCAAGGTAAATGGGAAGTGGAGGCTGTGTATTGATTACACAGATATCAATAAAGCTTGTCCCAAAGACCCCTTCCCATTGCCGCGCATCGACCAGATTGTTGACTCCACGGCTGGGTGTGATCTATTGTCATTCCTTGATGCCTACTCCGGCTACCACCAAATCTTCATGACAAGAGAAGACGAAGAGAAAATGGCATTCATCACCCCATGTGGTACGTATTGTTTCATACGGATGCCTTTCGGGTTGAAGAGTGCTGGTTCAATGTTTGCAAGGGCGGTCCAGATTGGTTTTGAACCCCAGCTCCATAGAAATATGGAAGCTTATATGGATGATAAAGTGGTCAAAACCAAGAACAGGGCAACCCTCATACCGGATTTACAAGAAACATTTGCAAACCTACGCAAGATCAATCTCAAGCTGAACCCTGAGAAGTGCGTCTTCGGCGTCCCGTCCGGCAAGCTTCTCGGGTTCTTTGTGTCGCAGCGCGGGATAGAGGCCAATCTGGACAAGATCAAAGCTATAGAGCAGATTGAAGCACCCAAGCGAGTCAAGGATGTGCGTCGGCTTGCTGGTTGCGTTGCCGCCATGAGCAGGTTCATTTCCAAGTCCGCCGAGCGCGCCCTTCCCTTTTTCAAGATTTTGAAAAAGGCGGGCCCGATGGAGTGGACACCAGAAGTCGAAGCAGCATTGCAAGATTTGAAGAGGTACCTCTCCTCCGTGCCAATACTAGTTGCGCCTAGGCCACGGGAACCGTTGCTGCTATACTTGGCGGCAACGAACCAGGTGGTCAGCGCCGCACTAGTGGCCCATAGAGAAATTGGTGACGAGGTAATAGCAGCGACAGAGCCCGATGACACCGATGCAGAGACGACACAGCCAGTTGGAGTGCCACCGAAGAAGAAAATGATGCAGCACCCGGTCTACTTTATTAGTTCCCTCCTGCAGGGGGCTAGATCAAGGTACTCCGGTGTGCAAAAAATGCTCTTCAGCCTTCTTATGGCCTCGAGGAAGCTGCGTCACTACTTCCAGGCGCACGAAATCATTGTCGTCACTCGCCTCCCTCTGCAACGGATATTGCACAATCCAGACGCAACAGGAAGAATCGTAGAGTGGGCACTGGAACTGTCCAGCTTTGGCCTCAAGTTTGAGAGTACCTCGACGATTCAAAGCCGTGTCCTGGTGGAGTTTGTTGCAGAATGGACCGCGACGCCTGACGAAGAAGCCCAAGAGACTGCTCTCCCCAGCAAGGAGGCAAGTTGCGACTGGATCATGTACTTTGATGGAGCTTTCTCCTTACAGGGCGCCGGGGCTGGCGTACTGCTTGTCGCGCCCACCGGAGAGCACCTCAAGTACGTGATCCAGATGCACTTCCCCAAGGAGGTGTCAACAAACAATACGGCTGAGTACGAAGGGCTGTTTGCTGGTCTTAGGATCGCTGCGGACCTCAGAATCAAGAAACTCGTCGTCAGGGGCGACTCGCAACTTGTCGTCAAGCAAGTTAACAAGGATTACCAGAGCCCGTTGATGAAGGCCTACGTCGATGAAGTGAGAAAGCTGGAAGAGCGTTTTGACGGTATACAGGCAGAACACGTTCCCCCAGTGGAGAATGACATCGTCGATTACCTGTCAAAATGTGCTACCCTCAAGCTACCTGTGGAACCAGGTACCTTTGTGCTTTGGCTAACTCAGCCATCCGTTGATCCATCAACAGAGCAGAACAAGAGGAGAATATCAGGGCCCGACAAGTACTTTCCCACCGAGCTCCCCGAAGCCGCCGACAAGGATGTTGCCGGAGACACTGAGCCCGCCACAGGACGGCTAGTTCCAACGAAGCATCAAGCTCTTTCCATGGAGACAGCCGCTCCTATAGCGGAGGAAATGCCTTTAGTCCTCGCCGTCGAGCCCCAGGCTCCAGCGTGGGCACAGCATACCGTCCGATTCCTCCAAACAGGGGAACTTCCTAAGGAGCAGGAAGAAGCGGAAAAAGTAGCCCGTTGCTCTACTGTGTACCAGTTCGTCGATGACGTCCTGTACAGAAAGAGGCCGAACGGTGTGAAATTGAAGTGTATCCCTCGAGAGGAAGGACTGGGGCTGTTGGCGGAGATACATGGAGGCGTATGTGGATCCCACACAGGGTCGAGGGCCCTTGCCAGCAAAGCGTTTCGGCAAGGCTTCTTCTGGCCCACCGCCCTCCAGGATGGGATGACACTAGTCACCAGGTGTGAAGCGTGTCAGTTCCATTCAAGGAAGCTTCATCAGCCAGCTCAAGCCCTTCAAACCATTCCTCTCTCCTGGCCTTTCTCAGTCTGGGGGCTCCACATACTGGGCCCTTTCCCCCGCGCTGTCGGGGGCTTTGAGTACTTGTACGTTGCAATCGACAAGTTCACAAAGTTGCCAGAAGTGGAAGCAATGAGGAAGGTCATAACACAGTCAGCCGTCAAGTTCTTCAAAGGACTGGTGTGCCGTTTTGGTGTACCCAATAGGGTCATCACCGACAACGGCACGCAGTTCACAAGCCAAACCTTCATGCAATATATTCAAGACCTCAGCAGCAAGGTCTGTTTCGCTTCCGTTGCTCACCCACGAAGCAATGGTCAAGCTGAGAGGGCAAATGCTGAAGTACTGCGAGGCCTGAGGACAAAGACCTTTGACAGACTGCACAAGAGTGGAAGGCGCTGGATTGATGAATTGCCGACGGTTCTTTGGTCAATCAGAATGACACCAAATCGAGCCACCAGCCAGACACCCTTTGCCCTGGTATACGGGGCAGAAGAAGTTCTCCCCATGGAACTCATATACGGGTCACCTGGAGTACTCTCTTATGACGAGCTTGAGCAAGAGCAATTGCGGCAAGATGACGCAACGCTCCTTGAGGAAGATCGTCTTCGGGCGGCTGTGAGAGCAGCGCGCTACCAGCAAGCCTTGCGCCGCTACCATAGCCGCAAGGTTCATGCCCGAAGCTTTGAGGAAGGAGACCTTGTTCTTCGGCGTGTTCAATCAGCGAAGAATTCCAACAAGTTGACGCCAAAGTGGGAAGGCCCTTATCGGGTAATACGAGTCACCAGGCCCAGCGCAATCCGCCTGGAGACCGAAGATGCCATTCCGGTGAGTAACTCCTAGAATATTGAGCATCTTCGCAAGTTTTACCCGTGAGGCGCGGTTTGCCGGCCCCCCCACCAAGCCACCTTTTGTACGAGCCTTGCCGATGACGCATGTAACCCTTTGTACAAAGCCAGGCGCAGACCCTGAGCATAAATAAATGAAGTGCTGGCGCCCTAAGTTATAGCATGCATGCTAGGTCAAGTCTCGTCCTTGGTTAGGGTTGATAGTGCTTAGCGGCGACTAACCCCTAGCTTAGAGGTCGAGTGTGCGTCTCTTTGTATTTCTTTTGTCTTCTTTGGTTCACAGGACACATAGATATCCTTGCCAAACCACTTGGGGAGAAAAAAAGGAACAAACCAGCATCTAGGCCCCGGCAAGCCAGTATTGCCGGGGGCTGCAAGAGCAAAGATTCACCCACGGCAAACCAGGGTTGCCGGGACTGCAGCTTCAGATAAGTTCTTCATCCCTTATCATGCATTCCATTGGACTGAGGTATGTGAAACCTCATTTTTCCTTAAGCTACCATGCTCCCCTAACTCTAGGCCCCAGGGCTCGTTCCTGGGACCAAGTTTGGTCATAGTCGCGACATCGAAAGGATGAAACAAGGAGCCTGAACCCGCCTCAACCCTGCCTCCGCCAAAGGCGTGAGAAAGGTCGAGCGAAGTGGGGAGACGGCAAGGCCTGTCGCCAGGCGAGAAAATGTTTATCTTAGAGATATCAAGGATTTACTCCTTGTCGTGGGTTCCACCCGCAAACAAATGACCCGGCAAGCATCCATTTTTCATTAAAAACATTCCACTCAGGTACAGTCCGTAGGGAATGAAAAACATGAATGAAGGGATTACAAGTTTTAAATTTAACAAAGGCCTGAAGGCTTACAAACTAAAAAGAGATAAGGTGCCCGTAATCCCTTTCTTGTCCCTCTCCTCAGGAGGCAGGTCAAGGAGGCGAGAAGGGAAAAAGGAGCACCTAGGCGAGCTACGGGTGGCAGAAGACGCAGGGAGAACATCTTGGTGGCCGTGCAATGGCTGGGTGGTGATGGCGGCGCCGGAAGCAGAGCTCAAAGACGAGGCGGCAGGACGTCAGTACGCGTCGAAGGCGTCGGTGCCCGCGTACTCCGACTTGACGGCCTTTCTGCCCGCCCTCTTCCTCTTCTGCAGCCTCCCAACGCCAGCCGCCCAAGGAGACGACCCCGAGAAGTTCAAGGAGCCAGCGACACGGATGATGGGGTCGCCGGTGCCGCACGGAGCGGCACCCGACACCTAGTCGGACCCGTCATCCTGCCGCCTACCGCCCTCGTCGTCGCTGCCGCTATCCTCCTCGTCACTCCCGCCCGAGGAGGAGTCTTCACTATCAGAAGAGCTCTCCACGCAGCACCTTGTACGAGTCCCAAAGTGCCCGAACACCTTGACGGAGAGAAAGCCACCCTCCATCAGCTTAAAATGGAGAGTGAGCCCCTACGTCAAGCTGTGGATATGAGCAAACGTCTTCCATCCCCGATGAAGATACATCACATGAGGAGCGGGGAAGTCGACGCAGACCCGTGTGCCACTGATCCCGCAGCCCCTCATGTGTAGCCGCAATGACTCCGGCGGATCCAGCTCCATCTCCAGCGCAAATGGAGTCAGGAGACGAAGGCGACGGCGCGGCGGCCGGTGCAGCCTGACGAAGAACTCACAAGGGTCATCACCAACATGGCCCTCCATTGGAGGGGGAGCTGCTGGCGGAGGCGAGGCCGGCGCGCCACCCCATCCTCCTCTTCCCCGAGCGCCCCAGCCTCGCCCACGACCTCGCCCCCTCCCCCTTCCCCTCGCGGCTGGCTCTGCCGCCGCAGGCGCAAGAGAAGGAGGGACGCGTTGTCGAGCGGCGACCCTCGCCGCCACCATTGAAGGACCGGGATTCCCTCTCTCCATGACGGATGGAAGGGAGGAGCAGAAGCTGAAGGAAGAAGAATATGAAAGAATGCGGGACGCCATCCCCCCCTCCCGCTCTTTATAAAGGAGCAGGGTTGGGGCTCGGCCGCCCCGCTCGGCCAATCGAGATATGGAAGGCGCAGGGAGCCAGGACGGACCCGCCGCCCCAACCAGCGACGGCCCGGTTTCCCGCCTCCATCGTTTGCCACCACAAGCGCATGTGAGACACGTGGCGGACGTGCAGAACCGAGGGGATGGGTGAGGCGACCTCTCCCTACCCCGTGATCGTGGGGAGTGGACGCCTTGAAGACCGCGCCTCAGCCCCATTCACTAAATGGGTCGCGCCTCCACGCCTCCCTCCGTTTATGGGGAAGGTGCGAACCGCCCCTTTACTATGACGTGACGCATGCGTGCAGAGACCAACCCCACACATGCTGCCCACGTCACGCCCACCAACCCACGTCGCGCCACGTGCGCGAGTCATGGGCAGTGCAGCACGCGAAGAATCATACCGCGGTAAAAACCGCCCCGCCTGCCCGTGCACCGTTTCTAGGCCTGACCCAACAACGCGTTGCGCTTATGTGTGGCCCAGGCCCGGGGCTCCTGTCGTTGTACAAAAAGAGGGGTGCACTTTTTGTACCCCTATAATTGTGCACGGGTAGTCAGAGCCGCGGGCACCACCACACCAAGCAAGGCAAGGGAGGTGAGCCAGGGTAAGACCAAAGCTCAAGGGAACTAGGACGACGCCAAGGCCAAAACCACGAAGAACAAAGGAGACGAAGCGGACTCTCCCGGCAAGATCCTTGCCGGGAGACAGTTTTAGCAACCCCGACAAGACCCTTGCCGCGGCAACTCGCCCCACGCCTACGGAGCAAATCACCCTTGAGTCCACTGCCCCCATGGGGCAAGGATTCGGGAGACATCCCCGTGGTGGCATGCAGATCTTTGTGAAGACATTCAAGATCAGATACGTACAATAGAAGATGACGACCCTTGGCGGGATCCCAGCCGAGGAAGACCACAAGGCCCCCGGCAAGCGCCTTGCTGGGGATGACAGCAGGCGCCCCGGAAAGACCCTTGCCGGGGCCCCGGCAAGGCCCTTGCCAAGAACATCCGCAGGGCCACCATCAGGCCCACACCGACTAAACCTCCACCACTGTACGCATGCGGCTGCCGACCCAACCAGCTGGGCAGGCACCTACATGGCGGCATGCAGATCTTCGTGAAGACCCTCCACTGCGCTACCTCAGCTGCCTGCCTACCTAGATGGCATCACAGGCATCGTTGTCCAGGGCGCGTGTCGACACAAGAAGGAGCGGCGACGGACGAGACAGGTTTCTCCCCTGTCCCCGATAAAGCAAGGACGCCTAAGCAAGACGCATTAAATGCGCCTTGTCATGTAATGCGAGGGATAACCTCGCATCACTGTACCCTTTCTACCTCCTTCGTGCCACTTTGGCAACCCCTTTTTCTATAAAAGGAGGCCCGAGGCGACCCGGAGGAGGATTCGGCTTTTTGGAGCACCTAATGCCCCAGAGCTAGCTCAAGAACAGGAATATACATCCACCAAAGCAGGAGTAGGGTTTTACGCATCCTCGCAGCCCGAACCTGGATAAACAAACTGTGTACTATCTGTTTGATCCGCTCTTCTCACGACCCCGCGCCCCACTAACCGTAGTAGGGATTCTTGTGGTCCCATAGGTGTCGTCCCCACCGACATGCTCTGCATCCTCCTCCTTCCCTGGTAGTGCCCCTTGCATCAGACATCCCTTGAATTCCTTGGTCCAACATCCCTCTTTAGGCTCGAGCGCCAAGAGCAAGCGAGCCCCTGAGGTTGGGCCACAAGCTGGGGCTCCTATAGCTGGCGGTTGTGGGAGCTCCTCCCGAGGCCGTGTCCTGCTTGTAAGTGGTGGCATCACTGACGGCTTGAAGAGCCGCTCCTCGAAGATGCCAGGCTCTTGGGGCTGCCGCTTGGATGCCCTCCTGGCGATGTCGTCGGCTTCCTTGTTGGTGCCACGGGGCACATGCTGCACCTCCATGCCTAGGAACTGCTTTTCCATCTTACATACTTCCGAGAGGTACGCCTCCATGTGCTCGTCCTTTGGCTCGTACACTTTGTTGGAGAAGTTGACGAGGAGCTGTGAGTCGTCCCTAATAGTGAGGTGCTTCACCCCTAGGGCTGCCGCAGCCTTCAGGCCAGCTATGAGGACTTCGTATTCCGCGAAGTTGTTGGAGACCTTCTCGCCCTGCTGAAAACAGAGCTGCACAGCGTAGTAGAGCTTGTCCTGCATGGGTGAGATGAGCACTGCTGCAGCCCCCACGCCCTGGTGCACGAAGGCACCATCGAAATACATGACCCATCCATCTGGCGCCTCACTCCCTAGCGAGGTGGACCGGTCCTCGCCTGCTTCCAGTGCCGGGGCATCCATCCATTCCACCACGAAGTCAGCGAGTGCACCTCCCTTGATGATCCTGGTGGTGCTAAACTCCAACTAGAATGCATGTAGCTCGATGTTCCACTCGGCGACCCTCCAACAGAGTTGGGGCTCCTGGGCACCCTCTCCAACGGGTAGGCCGAGATGACCTTGATGGGGTGGCCTTGGAAGTAGTGTCGTAACTTGTGCGAGGCCACAAGGAGCGTGAGCAGGAGCTTCTGAGGCATGGGATAGCGTGCCCTTGCGTCTCGTAGCACCATGCTGACGAAGTACACTGGGTGCTCGACAAGGACTGGCGTGTTGGCGAGGCTCGCATCCTTCGCAAGCTGGGGTGCCACCTGAGGTGGTGGGACCTCTGGCGCCTGGTTTCTTGCGGGGATCTCTATGGTGTCATCCGTCCAAGCTTGAAAAAGGGTAAGGCGCGCTCTCCCAGCTTGGAGATGAAGCGCCCCAATGCAGTCACCTGACCAGCCAGCTTCTGCATTTCCTTGAGGGTCTGCGGTGGGCTTATGCCTCCAATGACCTTGATCTTCTTTGGGTTCGCCTCGATCCCTCTGTGCTACACGAGGAATCCTAGGAGCTTGCCGGAAGGAACACCGAACACACACTTCTCCGGGTTAAGCCGCAGGTTCACCTGGCGCAGGCTTTCGAAGGTCTCCTCCAGGTCTTTGATCAAGGTTCTCGCCTCCTGAGATTTCACCACAATTTCGTCGACGTAAGCCTCTGTCTTCCTCCCGAGCTACCGTCCTAAAGCGATGTGCATCAGCCGCTGAAAGGTCGCACCCATGTTGCGCAGTCCGAAGGGCATACAGGTGTAGCAATACACCCCACACGGGGTCAGGAAGCCTGTATTCTCCACATCTTCCACCGCCATCTTGATTTGGTGATACCCTGAGAACACATCCAGGAAGCACAGTAGGTCGCATTCAGCGGTGGAGTCAACAATCTGGTTGATGCGCGGGAGAGGGAACGGATCTTGAGGGCATGCCTTGTTGAGGTTAGTGAAGTCAACACACATTCACTCCTTCCCGCCTTTCTTCAGCACCATGACCGGGTTCGCCAGCCATTCGGGGTACCTGACTTCACGAACGGCACCCGCCGCCTCTAACTTGCGGGTCTCTTGGACGATGAAGGCCTGCTTCTCCGTGGATTGCCGCCTTGCTCGTTGCTTCACAGGGCACACGTTGGGGCACACCCTTAAGTGGTGCTGAATCACCTCTCTCGGGACCCCCACCAGCTGATTGGGCTCCCATGCAAATATGTCCTTGTTCGCGCGCAAGAACTTCACCAATGCTTCCTCTTGGCTGGGGTTAAGGCCGGCGCCTATGGTGAAGGTGGCTCCTGAGGAGCCATCCTCGTCGGTCGGCACCTGCTTTGTCTCTGCCTTGTCTTGGGTGAACAACTGCTTCTTCTTGGTTGGCGCGGCCTCCTCGGCCTCGGGGGCATCGGTGCCGACGGGCTGCGCCGCCGCAGTGGTCCAGAAGGCAAGCTTGAGCATTGTCACGTCCTCCTTGGTGTCCCCCTTGCTGGTGAGGACACCTTTGCTTCCTGGCATTTTCATGAGGTTGTAGGCTGGATGAGTCGCCGCCATGAACCGGGCCAGAGCTGGGTACCCGAGGAGGGCGTTGTACGGGAGGCTGATGCGGGCGATGTCGAAGTCGACCATCTCGGTGCGGTAGTTGTCGCACGTGCCAAAGGTGATGGGAAGGAGGATCTACCCCAGGGAGCGGGCGGTGCCACCACCAACTCCTGAGAAAGGCTTGCTGAGGCTGAGTCGTTCCAGCGGCACGTGAAGCAGGCTGAAGGCCTCCATGGAGAGTAAGTTGAGGCCTGCACCGCCGTCGATGAGGGTCTTGGTGACAGCCACATTGCAGATGGTGGGCG
Organism: Triticum aestivum; assembly: GCF_018294505.1. NCBI lineage: Eukaryota > Viridiplantae > Streptophyta > Magnoliopsida > Poales > Poaceae > Triticum > Triticum aestivum. Next base: position 358,507,977 of record NC_057812.1, on the reverse strand, counting down.
TGCAGAGCATCAGAAGCATGCCCGAGCCGGTGGTGGTGACGGGGTGGTCTTCTGAGCTGAAGGTGAGGTCGGCCTCCGGCGCGACCCAGCCTGGTGGAGCCCCTGAGCACGTGGAAGCGGCGCCGATCTGGTGGAGGAACGGCTTGATGTGGCGCTCTGAAGGCAGTGCTTGTGAGCCGCCTAGCAGGGCCGCGACTGTGTGGTGCGCCAATGCAACATAGCACGCAGTGAAGAGGTAACGGAGCTCCTCTCAAGACGCCACCGTGGATCCGGGGAGGTTGAGCAGCCAGGCGCGGAGCTCGCCGGTGAGGGCCATGGGAAGCCAGTTGGCCATGACCTTGTCATATCCCCTGGCTTCGAGGACGGCCTCCTCGTACGCCAGTAGGAAAGCTGACGGGTCCGTCGCGCCATCGTTACGCGGCGGCATCTCCGACTTGAACTTGGTCAGCCACTGCACCCGCCGCAGGGCGGGGCTAGGGCTCGGAGCCCCCTGGTCCCATCATGAACGCTGGCCGTCAGAGCTGGCGGCAGGGCACCTGCCATGTGGACGGAGCGCAGTGTCGATGGAGCGCAGGTCGATGAAAGAGAAGCTACGGCGGACCCCTACCTGGCGTGCCAAATGTCGGATCGCGGGTTCCAGCAAACCCTTGAGGTTCGAACACTGGGGTGCGTGCGAAGGTTTTCTCCCTATCGATCCACGCCCTAGCTCTCTAAGATCTCACAGATGAACTCAACAAACTCACAACACAGAAAGACACAAGATTTATACTAGTTTGGGCCATCGTTGTGGTATAATACCCTACTCCAGTGTGGTGGTGGTGGATTGCCTCTTGGGCTGATGAAGAACAGTTACAAGGGGAAGAACAACCTCCTGATGTTGAGGTGCTCTTCTTGTCTTTCGTTGTCTCTCGTCCCCTCTCATTGTGGTGGCTAGTTCTACTTATATAGGCCCTGGTCCTCTCCCCAAATATTGAGCGGGAAGGGAGCCAACAATGGCCAATTTGAAAGAGGACAGCTAGTACAAGTTATCCTGACAAAAGGTGGTCTTCGCCTGCCAAAGGCTCTGGTGATGACGCCATCTTGGGCTCCATGGTGACCTCTGTCCTGCCATCCCTCTGGTCTTGGTCTCGTCACACCAATATGGAAACCTTTACTTGATGCCTCGGTACTCCGCGCCTGCGCTCGGCCCCTTGGCACCAAAGAGGAAACAAGGACACTACATGCGCTGGCGCTCACGTGGCCTCGATCGTCATGGCTCACGTCACGAGGACCTCACAAGGTTTTCCCTGCCTTGATCTCTCTGCCCCTCGTGAGCCTGCCTGGCGAGGCCGCTCCTGAGGAGGTCTTGCGTCGTCCGCCTCGTGAGACTTGGCCCCTCGCGAGGGTCTTGAATGCCTTGTTGATGAAGATGGCCCGTACAGACCTGCCAGCCCAGCCATGCCATGGGCCGCAGGCAGGCAAGTCTAGGGACCCCCGTTCCTAGGATGCCGACAGTCTGGACCATAGCTACGGAACCTAACCTGAGAACAGTTGCTCTTCTGCTTTAAACATGGATTTGGGTTGGCTGTGGTGGTCTTCGTGCTTTGGGCACTGTAGTTGCTTTACAAACTGCTCGCGTGGGGGTACCCTGTGGTGGACATGGTGCTTTGTCAACTAGAGGTGGGTTGCTATCCGCTGGGGTTGGGGTTAGATGGCTTGTAGCTGGTTCTCTGCCCAACGGTCTAAGTGTGCAATCTGGAAGAGTCTCGATTATGTGTGGTGGGGCAAGTTTGTGGGCCACTAACACCATGGTTCTATTTGCATCGACGGGTAGCACTGTCTTTTGTGAAGAACGGGTTTTTGCTCCCTTAGATACTGCCATCACCCCCTCCAATTCAAAATGGCTGATAAACAAGAAAAGAAATTGAATGTACAGACATTGTATGATAGACAGATGTGGTAATTCACATATATGTTGTCTAAGCAAATAGGACAACATGACACAATTTCACATATATGATGCCTAACTAAACAGGATAGCATGACACAGTTTCAGATATATGATGGACAACTTAACATGATATAATGGCATAATTCTACATATGATGAGTATCTAAACATGATGACATGACACAACTATATGATGTCTTTCTAAAATAGGTTGGGATGAAATAATTCACATAAATGTTGTCTAAGTATACAGGATGACATGATATAATTGACATAATTGATTCATATACTAAGCAGCTGACACTCGCATGTATGATCTCTAAACTAAGCAGATTGAATTCAATTATTGTGCATATGATGTCTAAACTAAGCAATGCAAGACACCATATGCATGATATGAGAAATATAAACATTGCAACTTAGAGCATACACCTCAGGTGGGATATAGGACTGGTCATCTATCTCTGAATCCTCCTCTATGGAGCTCCCTGTAACCATCGAGATATATGCTTCAACATGTACCATTGCCTGCTCTGAAGACCTTGTTTTCATTCCTGAACTTTCCATAACTGGCTCAAATGGTTGATACACATGAAGAGTAGTTTAATATACACAGATTATCGACAAATGGAATATGTAATGAAAAAAGATGGCATGAGATAATTCACATATATGATGCCTGGCTACATGGAGGTGCATAAGTCGCATATATGATAACTGGCTGAAAAACATGGCATTGCATCATTCCCATATACTCCCTCCATTCCTCAATATTTGTCATTTTAAATGGACTACTACATATGGACGTATATAGACATATTTTAGAGTGTAGAATCACTCATTTTGCTCCATATATAGTCACTTGTTGAAATCTCTAAAAAGACAAATATTTAGAATGGTGGAAGTATGATATAGAAACCAAACAGGTGGCATTCGCACAAAGCAAATCTAAACTAAGATGATGACATATAAGATGAATAATGTAAGCAATGTGAGGCGCCATATGCATGATATGACCAACATCAGCATGCCAGGTTAGAGCAAACACCTCAGGTGGTAAATAGGAGTGGTCGGCTCCCTCTGAATCCCCATCTGAATAGTTATCTTCCTATGGAATACAATCTGGAATGGCGGGAGGGGGGCACTTCGCCGACCATGGGGTGGCGTCTGCATGACATTGTATTCCCACGCAACGGTCTTCTCTTTTTCTCTACATGTTCAGTATGATTGTGTACAATAACTGACATGCATAATAAAAAATTTGTTAGATTTTGTAAGGCCTAAGGGGTGCATGCAGAAATCAAGACTGATGGTAGCAAACGAGTGGATAGATCCAAAACTAATGATAGCAGGTAGATTATAGCTTCAGTTTAAAAAGATAGACAATGGATCATCTACTGTTTGTTGCCCACCCAACATGAACCACATAGAAGACCCCAGATGAACAACATACTAGACATATACTATTCGTTGCTGCCTCGATATGAGACCCACGGGCATTTTAAAACTCAAGTTTGAACGATAAAGTAGCAGGTAATAATAACCGACGTATAACGTAAGCAAGCACGAAAGACTGCGACCTCTCTTACAGAACTGTATAGTTCTCAGGTTCATCTGCTCAGGTGATGATGGTAATGCAGTTGGCGTGGCTTCCGGCAACAGGGAAGATGATCTGAGGTGGCGAAAGAAAGTTTGCAGGGGGAATCTCTGCTGTAGTGAATGCTTCTGTTGAGGGTGCACCTCAGGTGGGGTGGATGACGGCACAGAAGGACCAGGACACAACACACAAATTTTTCTTTGATGCATATCTGAAAATGAAGTAAATCTATAAGGGCTCCTTAGAATTGGAGGATTCTATAAACGCGGGGACAGAAAAAACACATGAATAGTATAGGAATGCATGTGCAAAACAGAGCATTTGGAAACATAGGATTTCTGTGAACCTCAGTGTTTGGTTCACATGAATTGGAAGAAAACAGGAATGGAGAAACATGGTCAAATTAAAGTTAAACCATGTGAAAATGAAAAAAAAATAAGAATCTTATTATGCTAGTAATGTAATTAGTCCTGTTCTTCATGCACATTATTTTGAAAAGGACTTCCAACTAGACATTAAAATTCCTACCATTTTTCTTTGAAAGAGACACCAAAGGAAAAAAATCCTCCAGTTTTGCTTTGCTCCACTCCTAACCAAATGCACGAATAGTAGTAACATAGTAGTTCCATAGCATCTGAGGGATCAACATGAATGCATAGTAACAAAGTGATGCAACGAGTGTACAACCTCTTTGGCATAGCCTTGTCGACCTCAGCATCATTAGGTTGGACGTGGAGGGTGGTGATGCTGGTGTGACTGCCGGAGGTGGGGAAGAAGATCTGAGGCCTCTAGAAACGACACCAAGGGTACTGCTATACTGTGATGGATGGTTCCGTCGTTGGAGGAGCTCCGATGAGGTGTATGGCGTCGAGGATGAAGCAGGACAAGACAGACAATGTTAATCTAAAGTGAGACTCTAATATCATCTGCAACAGATGATGTAAAATACATCACCAAAAAGTGCTAGATGTAAAACGCATCAGCCACGCCACAGCCGCTCCGACAGATGCTGTAAATACTGTTTACTCTGAACTTAACTGAAGAAACTGAACTTTACAGTCGAAGCTGAATTTTACTTTTTGAAACTGATTGAACTAGTAGAAGAGCATTGCAATACATGTTTAGGGCATTCGAGCACTAGTAGTAGAGAAGCAGTGATCTAAATTAGCAGACTCTTGAGCAGGGAACACACTAGCAGAGAGCAAGTCGTGCAGCAGAACCGCGAGCGAGTGCTAAAGCAGCAACTCCTATAGGTGCCAGAGGTCGTGCAGCAGCAGCAACAGCGCGAGCGAGAGCAAGAGCAGAGCAGCAGCACGAACGACAGCAAGAGCAAAGAAGCAGTGCGACTGACAGCAATAGCAGACCAGAGCAGCAACACGAAGTGGCCCCGAAGGAAGCAACGACATGGGGGAGAGATGTCGTGGATGAACTGGTCGGTGACGGCGACGTCGATGGAGACCAGCCATGGCTGCTCGATATCGAGCACCGACTGCCCGTGAGATCAAATAAAAGATAAAATGCAGCGGTGACTGCAGAACCTCCTTGGTGGCACTGAGTTGGCCTTGGCTTCATCAGAGGAATTGGTGAGGGTGATGTGGTTCCGGTGGGGCAGGTTAAGACGGCGTTGTGGGGATGGAGGTGGCGTGATAGACGAGGCGAACATCGGGGCAGCTCCTTGGAGGTCGAGGACGGGGCGGCTGATCCGGCGGGACGACGAGATCGACGACGGATCCTCATCCGGTGCGGTGGATGAGGGACGGCGAGCTGTTGAGGTGGACGATGTCGTCGGGGAAGAGTCTCTGGCTGGGCGGCGGTCGGCAGGCTGACCGAGGAGCGTGGGGTTTTGTGGGTTTTGGCGGCCTTGGTGTACGAATGGGGGGGGGATGAAGGGGAAGGTAGGGGGAGCCATGGCTTAGGGACGCGCTTGTCCGAAATGTAGGGTAAGTTACCAGCATACCCCCACCGGTTTTGACACTGTGACGTCGAGCCGACATTTCTGGCCGAGGGGTAGAAGGGGGATTTCGCGTGTCTGGGTTGCAGGACCGATTTCGGATGAGGAGGGAGTTTTTGGGCGCGTTGAAATTTCAGGATAACAAGGCATGGGTTGAAGAGACGGGAGTTTCAAAGCAGATGAGAGAAAAGATACTCGATCTTAAAATTTTGGGATAACAAGGCACGGATTCCTTATTCGACAGAACAAACTTAAGGTGTACAAAAAAACAATTCGTACAAGACGCAAGAGAGTCATGTTCCCTTTTACAATATTGCTATAAATGTCATTGAAAAAACTAAAAGAAAAATGTTAAAAAAACGGGAGAACAAGATTACCCTGTACAGTACCAAATCGATTCGCACTTCCCTCAACAACCACAAAATACAAATCAATTCCCACCAAAAGAAAGAGCCATGTACCTTTTTATATGATTACAAATGCCAGGATCTCGAATTTCAATTTTTGAATCCATGTTATGTTGAATTCGAATATATCGTTAGGTGACCTTGCGGTTTATAATGGATGTAGTCCTACATTTTGATCTTCCATCGTATATGAACATTTTACTCCACCCTATGAACATATAAATTGTCGTCTACCATATGGACTAAATTTGAATCAATTTTCCTTATTTGAATACGATTGTTGTCAAGTTATACAATCGTTTAAATATTATCTCGATAACAAAAAACATGCATATAATAGTAATCATATTTCACTATAAACTACATGTAACATACGATCTCTAATTCAAATATTTGTATTCATTTTATATTGAATTCAAATAAGAGTACATTGGTCTAGGTGGCGAGATGTTTGGGATAATCTAAACCTTGTTTTCAGATGTATATAATTCTTGGTTGAATTGGGACAAGTTTTGGTATAAACTTACTGCAAAACTGGAGATTCTCTCAACAAGCCTCGTGGTTTCGAGAGGGAACATGTCACCTTTGTGTGCGAAACAATATACGCTGCCCCCCAGATTTTCTTTACAGAGGCGACATAGAACTATATGAGTGCCCTGTTAAATTTTGGAATTATTCCGGGTTCGTTTGGCCTTTTTTATACATTAATTGAGTTTTTGGACATTTAATGTGCATAATCCAAATTTGAACTGCAAGCACATGTTCCGATGCACCAAAGTTGGTTGAAAAATCACATGTGTGTCCTTGGGTGAATTTCTAGGTCCCATGCAAGAAATGGGAATGAAATTCAAACATCTAGGCACCGTGACTCAGCCGAGAACATCGAGAAACTTGGTTTTTAAATTCATGTAAATCCAAAACTCGCCTGGAAATCATGAAACTTGGCACGGTGTCATGTCATGGCACTAACATGTTGTGGTAAAAAATTGGGCCGATTTGGAATAAGATTTGGTATAAGCTTCTTGCAAACCGGATCTTCTCTCAAGAAGGCTCGTGGTTCTGAGAGGGAACGTGTCACCTTTGAGTGTGAAATGATATACACTACCCCCCCCCCCTTGAGTTTCTTTACAGAGGAAACATAAAACTACATGAGTGCCCTGTTAAATTTTGGAATTATTCCGGGTTCGTTTGGCCTTTTTATACATTAATTGAGTTTCTGGTCATTTAATGTGCATAATTTAAATTTGAACTACAAACACATGCTCCCGTGCACCAAAGTTGGTTGAAAAATCACATGTGTGTCCTTGAGTGAATTTCTAGGTCCCATACAAGAAATGGGAATGAAATTCAAACATGTGGGCATCGTGCCTCGGATGAGAACATTGAGAAACTTGGTTTTAAAATTCTTGTAAATCCAAAACACGTCTGAAAATCATGAAACTTGGCATGGTGTCATGTCATGGTACTACCATGCCTTGGTAAAAAATGGCCAAATAGGAACAAATTTTGGTATAAGCTTCTTGCAAACCGGAGCTTCTCTCAAGAAGGCTCGTGGTTCTGAGAGGGAACATGTCACCTTTGAGTGCGAAACAATATACGCTGCCCCCTTGAGTTTCTTTTACAGGGGCAACATAGAACTACATGAGTGCCCTGTTAAATTTTGGAATTATTCCGGATTCGTTTGGCCTTTTTTATACATTAATTGAGTTTCTGGTCATTTAATGTGCATAATTCAAATTTGAACTACAAGCACATGCTCCCGTGCATCAAAGTTGGTTGAAGAAACACATGTGTGTCCTCGGGTGAATTTCTAGGTCCGATGCAAAAAATGGGAATGAAATTCAAACATCTGGGCATCGTGGCTCGGCTGAGAACATTGAGAAGCTTGGTTTTGAAAATTCTTGTAAATCCAAAACACGTCTGAAAATCATGAAACTTGGCATGGTGTCATGTCATGGTACTACCATGCTGTGGTTAAAAAATTGGCAGAATAGAAACAAGTTTTGGTACAAGTTTCTTGCAAACTGGAGCTTCTCTCAAGAAGGCTCGTGGTTCTGAGAGGGAACGTGTCACCTTTGTGTGCATAATTCAAATTTGAAATACAAGAACATGCTCCAGTGCACCAAAGCTGGTTGAAAAATCACATGTGTGTCCTCAGGAAAATTTCTAGGTCCCATGCGAGAAATGGGAATGAAATTCAAACATCTGGGTGTCGTTGCTCAGCTAGAAACATTGAGAAAATTGGTTTTTTAATTCCTATAAATCCGAAACACGCATGAAAATCATGAACCTTGGCTTGGTGTCATGACATGGCACCAACATGCTGTGGTAATTTTGCTGTCCGATTTGCGAAGGCTCACACATTAACAATTAACAAAGTCATTTTGGAACAAGTGTTGTCACATTACAATCGGAAAACACAAGTATTATTGAAACCGTGGGCATTCTATTTACCATTTACATGCCGCCACACGTCCCCTTTTTTATTAGCTAGCAGGCGCCATGCAAGGTAGTTATTTGAGTACGAGAGGCGTGTGATTAGACCCCTACGCGTGCTTATCGAGAGGAGAGCCCTTTGACCTCCATCTGCCGTCCACCTCTCTCCCAAGGTCTCCATTAATGGCGCCCGAGCCTCTGTTTAATGGCGTGGCAATGTCTAACTCGACTGAGATTTAAGAGAGAAAAGAAAATCTGAAACGAAACTTTTGCATGGATCTTGATGTAAGATCCGATGGACCTACATAGCATCTACTGTGACTTATAGCAAGACTGATGAATATATATAAGGACGACGAGGGTGGATAATAATTGTCTTACATAATTAGGAAGATAATTAAAAAAGCCATATGCGGCTATGCTCGAAATACACAAGGGCAAAAGAAGAAGGAAGACGCATACAACGATCTGGCTCGCTGATCTCTACTTTCTTTATGCGCTGCAGGTCGCGGAGACTAGTTCTCGTGGCGGGCGATGATCTCTTCCATCAGTTTCATGTCCTTAATACGCTACTTGGCAGCATCCATGGATTCCTCCACCAGCCTGTTGTGCTCGATGCGGAGCATGGCATTTTCATCCATAAGTTTCTTGACGATGACACCCGTCCTCTGCAACAAGGCAGTGGTCTCCTCCTCCTGCTTCTCCCTTCTAGTGATCTTCACCCTCAGCAGGTCGAGCTCGCCCCGGAGCTTCGCATTGCCCTCCCCTAGTTGCCAGATGACGCCGGTAGACTCGTCCTGCAACCTCGCCCAGCCAGAGATCTGATCCATCTGGCTATGGACCATCGCATGCATGCACCTGTAAGAGTCCTCACCTGCCTGCGAGAAATTTTCCCAGTCCGCCGCAGCGCAGTCGGACCTCCGTGCTGCTTCGGCAGCACGGCAGGACATCTCTGCTGCTTCTGTGGCGTGGCCGGACCAGTCTGCTACATCGATGGTGCGGCGGGACCTCCGTGTTGCTTCAGCAGCGCTGTGGGACCTCTGTGCTACTAATGCTGCGTGGCTGCACATGTCGGCTGCTTTTGCGGCGAGGCGGGACATATCTTGTTCTTCCTCTTCCATGCTCGCCTCTCCGCGGTGGAAATATGTCGACCCAGAACTCACGCTGGCCATGGCTTGATTGACTTGATTGGTTTTTTTGTGGATGAGGAGTTGAGGAGAAATGCGCAGTCATCTTGGCATAGTAGTATTTATAACCGAGTACTACTAATACGCTCCTAAGTGGGAAACCATTTAGGTTGTGATCGGTGTGAACAGGTTTGCAATTAAATATAGCGTGGTAGTAGTAGTAATTTGGAATGTGATGAGACGCGCTCAAAATTTATTGACGGTTCTAGTTTCGAAGTGCGACACTATTCTCGGATGGCGTAATGTGGGCACGTGTTCTCGGCCGTGGTGTAGCATATGCCATGGTACTAGTTCTTTTTCTACTGCTGTGTACGTGCAAAAACTGGCACTATTGGATATATATCTTACGCTTGGCATTCGACAGGAATAGCCTCGTGGCGAGCTATAGACTAGTCTTTTTTTCAGACGCATTACACCTATCTCTCGGGACTTCTCGCATGAACCATCACTGCTCCCTAGGTTGATGCCACCCACATACACTTGTACTCTGAGTTTAGTATGTTATACAGGAAGAGAAGAGGTGCACGCACGCACTCGTCCTCTCTCACACACGCATCTGTAGCTACGAATTGTAGTGTTCTCAACCATCCGATTGGCTCTATCATAGGTTTCACGTTGCTCCTTGGCCTTGAGATTGAGAAGTTTAAAACGCGGAGGCTAAGATGGAGGCGCGAGGTTTTGGTTAATGTGCGAGCCGCACATGGCACCAACACGACACGAGCTTCGTCTGCCTGGTGTGCATGTAGTCGGGTGAGTTGTCCAAGTATAGAAACAACCAGACCCTCGTTGGTACCCGCGCCTCGACTTTGGCTAGTCATAGTGGAGAATAACATAGACTAGTTAGTAGTCTATGTTACTAGTACCTTCATAGTGGGTAGTGTCATATATGTGATAACATAGTACTACATGTCTTCATTTATTACTTTGTAGACTCATTATGCATTGGAAAGCGCTATGTGATGGTAACATATTAGGCTAGTAATAGTGGGAGTAACTTAAATACTCCCTCCGTCTAGGTGTGTAAGTCACCTTACGAAAACGAAATAAACCCAAAACACTTAGGCACGGTAATTAACTCCCTTCTCGTTTCTTATTTCATGACGTATCAACCAATAAGAGATGTGGGTCGTGCATGCTTTTAATGACTTGAGACTAACAAACATGACATGCAGTGGTTAGTTCATTGCATGCAATGCTATTAATTAGCAAAAAGACATTAAGTTCTCTCGTTTTTCCCTCTGCCTTGGTCGCGGTGCACAACCTAAGATGACCTAGACGGAGGGAGTAGTAACATAGCGCACTTAGAGAAAATTCTGCTTGTGTGGCAAGTAATTAGTAAGAGGTGGTAACATAATATGTTACTGTAACATAGCGCTTTCCAAGACAAGATAAATGAAGCCATATATGATACTACTATTATATTACTTTGCATTATGAAGGTAATAACTTACACTAGTGTCATATGCATAACACTAGTCTAAGTTACTCCCCACTCTCTATTTGCCTCTCTCCTCATTAATTACTTGCCACCTCATCATTTTTGCTTATGTGGAATCTATGTTACTACCTATGTTACTCCCACTATGACCAGCCTCATGCGCAGAGAAATTAGGATCGGAGGGAGTACTACTAGTAGTACTACTTTGATGTGTCGCGTCAACTCGCACAAGTATGCAACACTTCCTGAACAAACAAGCATATAAGCTGTTATACTTACTTCTTATAAGCAGTTATACTTCTTACCCAAAGGATCTTTATATCCAACAAACACAAAATATCTATTCAACTGTTGGAAATTACTTTAAGTGTTGATCTAATGTCGAAGTAATTGTTGCATCTCCACCAAAGGCCACCATTTCTTAAGCTAAAGTAGACCGAGCTAACCCCTATATTAGCATATTACTAAGATAAACGGAATGCACTGCAGAATCATTTAGGATGTGAGCTTGTCAATCTGAATGTGGAGGGACACTAGCTTAGCCCCGGCCAGCAGCTTGGGCAGAACTATGAAGAAGGTCAGCTCGTGCACGGCGACGTCTCCGGGATCCTTGCTGCTTGTCACCTCCATTTCCACCTTGGTGGCGTCGGTCCTGCCTTTCGGCTCCCCCGGCGGGCCGTTCACCCACAACTTGGCTACGTAGTGAAGAAATGGGGATGACCCCGCTCTGACGTAGACGACCGACACGGTGATAGGCGCGCCGATGTCGAGCACAGCGCCGACCAAGAAAAACATGCAGTTGTCCTCCTCCGCGAACAGCAAGAACCGTGGCTCCAATAGTGGCACTTGCAGCTGGAGCACCTTGCCGTACTAGATCCTGTGCACGGGCATGGGATGCACGGTGCTCATGTGGTGGGAGAGCACCAACGGCGGGCCTTCATAGCTGCAGACAGGCACGGGGCATTGGCAAGGCGCGAGCGGATACACGCTCTGGTGATCGGTGAGCTTGTGGTAAGTGACGTAGAGCCCACAACCTTCGTGCGGGCACTCCACCCTCACCGAGGAGAGGACGACGTCCACCGCCGTGTACCGCACGTCGAAGCCACCGCCGCGCTTGTACTTCTGGCACTGCCGCTGGTTCCAGGGGCGCTCGACGCGGTAGTCTGCGCAGGCCAGGTGCCCTCCCTTGCATTGCACAAATCAATCGAACATCACATCAATCAAGAATCCTGCACCTTGCTCGATCAGCCGAACGGAGGAGGTGTATTCGAACCTCATACACTGGAGGCTTCAAGGGGCGGAGGCACAAGGGGCAGTGGAGCAAGGTGAGGTCCATCGAGACCATAGAGAGCTCCATCGTCGGGTCCTGTTCCGTCTGCATGATCTCGCCCTCCTCGGAATTCCGCCCTCCTCGTGCACAACCATCTCTCTCTTTATTAGGGCCAGGGCATTACAAAGCTTTACCGTCACATATTCATACTACTTCAAGGTGCATTAAATCAACACATACAAGTATCAAAAGGAGAGTCACGACATGCATGCATGCATTGCAATTAATGCATCGGTAAACGCAAATTATTGAAATATATCGAGTGCAGCACTTTGATGTGTCGTGTCAACTCGTACATGACCGAGAAGTTTGATTACTACAACGCCCTCTCGCCTTAACCGCACCTGCCTTTGGCTGCATGACAGGTGGGCCACCCTCCTGTTGGGCCCACCTGTCATAGACGCAAAGGCAGGAGTAGTAAGTCAATGAAGCTGCGTCCCTCCCTCGCCCATGAGCGTGGTGGCTGGCAGGACTAGGAGAAGCTTTTGTTCGCTACACGCTCTCCCTCCTGCATGCGGTGGACATGCAGCAGTTCAATCGGTGTCAGATGGCCAGAAGCATACTGTAGTACTCCTCCACTGCAGTAGTACTCCATCATTCTTCGACTTCCCGAAGAGGCAAAGAGCCAAGCGCAGCCCGGACGCTCGTGTGGCAGTTTCATGTGTAGAGTAGTCCAGGATAGCGTGTACCGTGCTTGTAAGCTTTAAAATCGTTGGTGTCAGCTCCATGCTTTTTTATTAAAATAATCTTCTAGCCCTACCTGTCATCCTGGTGATTGTAGTTTGCATGCTCATCTGGTCAAGACTGGAATATATATTTTAATTTGTGGTGGGGTATGTTAGAGGTTGCAGCAAATGGAGTATTGTACACTGTGGGTATGTCAACTCATACAACGAGGAGAAGCTTGATTTTACTACTCGCCTTCTCCCTCGCCCATGCGCGTGGTGGCTCGCAGACGAGGAATTGCTTTTGCTTATAGTAGTACTACAACAAGCTATCCCTCCCACCCGCGATGGACGAACATGCAGCAGTGGATTCGATATTGTAGAAGTAGTAGTAGTAACATCATTGTTCGTCTTCTCGAAGAGGCGAAGAGCCAAGCGCAACCCGAATGTGGCAGTTTCGAACCTTGGAGCACGCATATAGCCAGGCTGTTGCATGAGACAAAATTGCTATGTGATCCCACTATTACTTTCTAGTATAGCCCTGTAAACCAGAAAGGAGTATTTGCCTTTCTAGAAATTTCAACAAGTGACTAGACTACACCGAGACGGAGTACATATGGAGCAAAATGAGTGAATCTACACCGTAAATAAATACATAGTTCTCTCGTTTTCCTCTCCACCTTGGTCACGGTGCATAATAGGCACCATAGGCACCTCGTCATCGATGGGGACGTCTCCTGACACGCGATAGACGTGAGCGGTAGTCACCTCCATAGGTGCTTGAGGCCATGTTTGGTTCATAAGTCCTAGGACTTTTTCTAGTCCCAACTAAAAAGTCCCTAGTCCCTAGTTTTTTTAGCTCGGTTAGAGCAAACTAGCTCAAACTAACCCCTCCTATTTGGATAATTTGAGGCTATTTCAACCCAATACTAGCTCTAACTCAGGGATCCAAACAAAGAGGAGTAGTACTGTACATGCTGCAGTCTGGACCATACCACATTGTTTTTATGGCCATATCAGCACATTGTTTTCTACTGCTAATTCACTGGGCTACCGTTCTTCGCACTCCTTTGCCGTGGTTCGCACTCCTCCTACGTACTTCACCGACATGTGGGAGAGCCAGCATCCAGGTCGACGTGTCATGCACCAGATTAGAGTGCGGAACGGAAGGGGGGAATCACCACGGTCGTACCGCCAGTAATTCATGACTATAGTGAGTAGTCATATCACAAGTCTTTCCAGCAGTAACGTGCCGTCAAATCGGATAGCTCGACCTTTCCAGTAGTAAGTAAGTTGAATTCGCTGCTCCCTCACCCTCCTCGCCTCTCTGTCAAACCGCCTATGCTAAAACTATCGCGCGTACTGCCCGGGAAAAGCCCCGCCCTCAACTTTTAACTACGTGAAAATAGTTCGAGCTTGTTCGTTCTATATAAATACTAGTACTGTATGTTCATTCACCCATGGGGTTGGTCAATGAATGGAGGGCCGGGGAGCACAAGTGAACAATATTACTACTACTACTACCTCCGTCCTAGTTTATTGGTCGACTGAACTAACAAAACGTTGATGCATGTTACCAAAAATTATATCATTGATAACTATGTTGAAATACGAATCCAACGATATAATTTTTGTTGACATGCATTAACATTTTGTTAGCTAAATATTTCGTCAAAATTGGGCACGAACTACAAAGGTGACCTATAAACCAGGACAGAGGTAGTAGTAGTAATAGTAAGTAGGAGTCATACATTTACTCACCTTAAATAGAGAGTTTCTTTTCTTTAATGCCACATACACAAATTGAAATGCTTGTTGCGGAGAGAAAAATATAATCACTCCACTATATATGTACGCCGGGGCCTGAGCGCTTGCTTTACTAGGGTTGCTCTCTTTATTCTCTCATCCTCTTCGGATCTAAATAAGACAGCGGTAGCGACATTTTCTCTCTGCTCACCGCTGGTCACAGATTCGTCTGGATCGCTTTGGCTGGTGTGTGTAGAGGACTAGGTGCATCGTTCACGCGGTCATCGCCGGCGAGGGAGGAAACCCACAGCTACTGGAGGGGCCCGATCCTCTGCCTGTGTCGTTCTCTTTGACACAGCACCGGCTTGGGAGGTCCTCCGACCCTTCTTCCTCCCTGTCATATTGTGCGCAGATTTGACCTGCCGCCGCCGACAAAACGACGACCCTCAGGTATAAGTTCTTCGAAAGCGGCCTTGCTCTACTGCCCTAGCTCCCCACGTGTCTGCATGTGCATCTTTTTCTACTCCCATCAGCTCTTCCAAAGCCACCTAAATTTTAAGCACTATTAGAGGTAAAGCTACTTCATGCATTCGAATCTAGGACTTGGTTCAAACAACGAAGAAAGGGGGGAAAGTTGTAGCATGAATATAGGACTTGATTCAAAGAGGAAATAATATGGTGAAAGTAGTACAGACAGGATACCCAACCGGTCTCTTGGTTGAAAAAGGAAATAATGGGAAAACGCAGTACAAATTAGATAAGGAACAGATATATTATTGGTTGAAAAAAGGATGGAAAGTGGCGGCTGGTGGACAAGTCAACAATGTATGTCCAGGATTAGATTTGTTGCCCTCACATAGTAAAAGGTCTCTAGGATTAGAATTGCTGCCCTCACATAGTAAAAGGTCTCTAGGATTAGATTTGCAGCCCTCACATAGTAGAAGATCTCCAGGATTAGAATTGCTGCCCTCACATTGTAAAAGGTCTCCAGGATTAGATTTGTTGCCCTCACATAGTAAAAGGTCACCAGGATTAGAATTGCTGCCCTCACATAGTAAAAGGTCTCCAGGATTAGATTTCCTGCCCTCACATAGTAAAAGGTCTCTAGGATTAGATTTGCTGCCCTCATAGAGCATGAACAAACTCAGCATCACCACTTTATGCCTCCTTGTAGGTACATTGTGTTGATGCATGCACTATCGCATGTCCTTATACCAACCTTTTGCTGTTGTTGATGTAAGGGCGCATGTAAAATGAAGCGATCACACTGTTACCTTAGGGGCATGTCTAACCAGTCTTATTGTTAATCTAATGCCTCCAGTGATATGATGCAATTAAACTGTGTTACAAATGGTACTCCTGCTGTTTTCCCCAGTATGATAAGTAAGTTGCTCCTTTATGCTGCTGAGTGTCCTGGTGTCCCCACGGTCCCATGCCCTTAAACCAACTCTTTAGCTGCTGTTGATTTACTATATCTGGTAAACAAGCAATGCCACCATTAAAGTAATCTCATATTTGACGAATGTCGCTGTTGATCGCAATGCTTCCGGTCACATGAAGCATTGCTAATGTTTTAAAATTTCTACTGTCCTTGCATGATTTCCATGAACATAATTAAGATGCTTCTTTTCATTTCGTGTATGTTTCGTATATTCTTATTGACCAACAACTGTTTATTTTCTATCTTTTTGTGCAGATAGGGATATCCATTTCACCTTGTTGCTATTGTGACCTTTTGGTGAACTACACAAAACACTCTTTCTTTGGAATGAGTGTCTTGTGCAGTTCAACTAAAATGTCACGTGGGCAACATCTCTCAATTTTGTTGGAACTGCACAAAATGGTGATTGGAGTTTCCAAAATCTCCGTCAAATTCTGCTGGTAATCTCATGCAACATTTTATTAGCCTTTCCAAGATGAGCCATCACTGTCACCACAATGACACTTTATTTTAGTGGAACTACACAAAAGGATTAGCAAATTATAGTTGCACCTTACATGAGCAGGATAGCCAACCTTAATGTTCCTCAATTTTAGTGCAACTACTAAAGAACCTGCCAGCTCACGAGAGCAAGTACTTGTTGCTAGCTGAATGATGCAATCTTTGCTTCATTTCAGGTGAACTGTAGAAAAAGGCACATGAATTGAACCATGGAAGTCCAGGAAGGACTCATCCGAGTGGAGCTGCAGGTTGAGTTCAAGGAATGCGACAATTATAGTAATTAGCCTCTTCTTATTTGTGTTGTGCAAATAGTAATACTCAACTACAGATGTTGTGACGGTCAAGAGCATTCACCAAGTTCTTAGGTTGTATTACACGGCTAGCCAAGATGGATTTAATCCCGATGTTCACTTTATCAAAAGGCGCTAATGGGTTGGTTCTGAATCTTGCAAGCTGGGACTCAATGAGATGTGTAGGCATATTTGTTGTACTTATGATTAGAATCTTATTTGTTGGTTATGAATTTTGCAAGCTGGGAATCAATGAGATGTGTAGGCATCTTTGTTGTACTTATTATTTGGATCTTCTTTGTTGGTTCTGAATCTTGCGAGCTGGGAAAAACAGCATGATGATGTAGACAACAACCATAACAAACAGTTCAAACTTGGTAGTATTATCTGTGTGAAAGTGCCAATACAGACCCACTTGTGAACCGACATGTGGCCAGAGTAGGTTTCTTAATGGAGGCGTTTGAATACGCCGAGGGTGCATCTTCTGTCGGGCGTGCAGCAGGAGAGGGATGGGTAGTAACTGTTGTTGCATTTACACACTCAGTTTACTGTTGAATCCAGTTCCCCAAGAGCTGAAAAATGAATTGATGTCGCCGCCTACCCACTCGTTCACTTGAAGAGACTCCAATGGCGATCCGAGGGGTGAGCCTGCTGGATATGGACTTCAGCAAGGAGTTCCCCTTTGAGTTCGCCATTCAGTCCTATGGCTGCACCAGGTTGAATGTGATGTACACCAATGATCCAGACTCGGTGCAGCTCTGCCTCACCGAGTTCAAGCAGTACCTACAGGACGAGAAAGCACAAGGTCGCAGGACTTAGACCTTGTGCCCTTCCATTCATCTCCTGACAGGGACCAGCGGATCTCGTTGCCCAGGTATGTGTGCGGGACGAGGTTCTCGTCTACCACTACTGTAGGGCCATCAGAGGTTGTGGAGCATTCGTCCGTTTCATCGGCAGCGCCGACTGCAGCTTCGCTACGGTGGAGAGAAGGAAGAACGCGACGATTCGGCCATCTGGTGCAACAAGCTTGTCGACATCCAGAAGCAATACAAGATCATCGGCAACAGGCAGGAGAAGGACTTCATGGTTGACCTCGCCGAGACCATCATCAACCCCTGATACGCCAACATGAAAGAAGACAACGATACCAAGGACTTGAACACGTGGGAGGTACCTCTGAATCTAGCCTACATAACCTACGTGGCCAAGGACGCATACGCATGCTACAACATGTACAGGCGGATCTTGGACATGAGGGTGTGTCTGCTTCCCATAACCAACGAGTACACGGACAGCCGCAGCGTCATGATCAAGCGTGCCAGGAAGGTCTAGATGTTGTACTTTATCTGTTTATAAGCACCTTTATCATCTGAGTGTTTCATGCATTAGCCTATGTGTCATAATTATCTGTTTTGTCCGGAATATTTCTTTTAAGAACGCATTAACCGGTTTGCTTTATTAGTGGCTATTTGCTTATGTATGTAACTAGTTCACTTGTCCATTTAAAAAACCAGTTCACTCGGCCGTCGTGCTTTGAATTTCCTTCCTGCCAACATATTCCCCTTCTCAGGTGGACCCAGCAGGTCTCGTACACAGACATATGGGACCAACCACCTATCCATTTGTAGTTCTTTATTTTGTTCAATCTTTCATCCTCTTCCTATACAGCGGCTGGCCATCCCTCTACTCCCACACATTGTCCGGCGGCGGCAGCTCCACTGGCCCACCCTACACCCGAACAAGTCAACCCTCGTACTCCCCTCCGCCTGCGTCTTCCCCCGCTCCGGTTTGTTCGGTCTGAGTTCTCGACATCATCCTCCGCCTTGGTGCTCTCGCCACGGCGCCACCGTCTGTCGTTGCCAACATGGTCAGAAAAACAAGAGGAATCGGGAGACAACTGTTCGTCAAGAGGCTGACAGTCCTGGGCCCACCAGCTACATGGCCTAGGTTTTGTTGTTTAACATGGGCAGTCCATGACATGTTTCAACATTTTTTGGATCCAGCAGGTATCAAGCGGCCTCTGGGCCTCCAACCTAGCTTTTCTATAACATCAGCAGCCCAAGTTATGGTTGTTTTTTCAAGACGACGCACGACTCAGTTCTATTTTTCTGTAAGAATGCAAAACTGAACCTATGTTTTCTATAAGAATGCAAAACTAAACCTATGTTTTCTATAAGAATGCAAAACTAAACCTATATTTATATCTTATTTTATTACACACACAGATATATATATATACATAATAGAAACAACATAAGGTTCCGTTAAACCTGTCATTCGTCCAACCATTTTATAGACCTTACCACTTCCTTTATTTTTCATTTTCATTAATCCTATATCTGAATTTTCTCCCACTTTATTTTTCGATGTTAACTGAGTTTTCTCCTAGTACTTTTTCCTAGAACCAACTCAACTGTCCCACATCTAGCCTAAAAAATAATAATACCCCACATCCTATTAACTCATCAAATTAAAATGATATTTTATTTCGTAAGTTGAAAGTTCTTATAAAATAATAACAATAATTGTTTATATATAACTTGGCAAGTTAACTCCTAGTGATTGCGTACATAAGCTTGCAAAGATTTTACTGACCAATGCAGTAATAGACGTGCAATCATGTGTTTATGTTTTTATAACATTTCTACGTCTAGCCCAACATGATATTTTCACCCAACCCAGCATGTCCGCGGATTTCGAGAAAAATGCAAATGGGCTTTAAATTCTACCATATATATAAACAGGCTGCATAGATGCTACATCATTGTTTCACCCAGCTCACCAAATGGACTAAAAAACAACTGGACTGGCTGACACGTGGGCCAGTAGGTCGAAGCCTAACAAGGCATTGGATTTACATCTAAAGGCTCACATTCTTCTTCAATCTCTCGTCTTCTTCCCCCAGTGTTGCCGGGACCGCCTGCTCCAGCCTCCGGCGTCCAGCGGCGTTGTTTTGCACGCCTCAGCGAAACGCTACCCCGCCGATGGCCAGGCCATCCCTCCACTCCTCACCTCCTGTTATTCTCTGCCGAGTGTAGGCCCACGCCGCACCCGAACCAGTCAAGGTTTCCACTCCTCTCCATCTGTGACTCCACTGCCGCGTCTTCCCCATCTCCGGGTCGTTCCAGTCTGGGGCCTCACCGTCGTACATCGCCTCGCTGCGCTCGGCGCGGCGTGGTGAACAAACGAGAGTCATAAGAAGAGGACTGTACTTGGAGAGCCTGACGGCTGGGACCCATGAGGTCCATGGTCGCACGCAAGCAAAGTTCCTCCTGATTAAGTTGTTTCCTCCCCCCGAAAGATAGGACCACTGGTTGTACCTTCGCACGGAAGGAAGTGCCTCCTTGTTATGCGAAAAAAATCATTCCTCCCGATGACAGCTGTGATCCGGCAGATTTGGTGGCTGACTTGTGGGCCTACTAAGCAGACATGTACGCAGGGCTTTGTCAACTTAATAAACAAATGATTCTAGCAGCTGGACCGTTGGATGTTAATCCAACAGCCGTGCTCCTTCTTCAACCTCTATTCTTGCTCCTGTCTCCCGTGGGTGGCAGTGCTCCCGCGCACCCGAACCAGTCAAGTTTCCCACTCCTCTCCATCTGCGACTCCACTGTCGTGTCTTCCCCATCTTCGGTCGTTCCAGTCTGGGGCCTCGCCATTGTCCACCAGCCTTGGTGCACTCGGCACGGTGTGGTCAACATGGTCAACAACTGAGAGTCATCGAAAGATGACTGCACGTTACAGGCTGACAGTGGGGACGCACCACGCCCATGTACCCATGCATGCAACTGAATCCTTTTTACCCTGAAAAATAATGTTTTCTCCCCCCTGACTGCTGGGACCCACCAGCTACATCTCCGCATGCAAGGAAGTGCGTCCATATTACAGGCAAAAAATGATTCGCCCCCTGAATGCTGGGACCCACCAGCTCATCTTCGCACGCAAGGAAGTGCCTGACAGTCAGGACCCACCTGGTCGAAGCATACATAGCATTGTCATTCTGGTCGTGAATGTGTACGTACATACGATCGGTCTGTCCGCAGGCTGCAGCGATGAACCGTGGCCATGTAAGGAAGGGCATGTGTCATAGTAGAGGCATCCACGTGTCGTAGTAGAGGCGTGCACATGTCGTAGTAGAGGCACGCACATAGCATGTACACCTATGTACATCGGCCATGTTGCAAGAAAGTAAATACAGCCACGTACGTACATACAGGTGGGGTCTCAAACGCCTACTCGCGCATACGTATGGCCAGGGCTCGTGTACATGGCTGGGTCAGAACGAAGAAACTGCGTCCTCGTCGTGATCATCGGGAGTCAACCGGCTTGGACGGAACATGCGATGGAAACGAGGCCTGGCATACCGCAAAATGGAGGAAACGGACTTGTGTTCGACCGGCCACGGTCGAAACAGGATCCTGTTCATCGGGAGGGGTCTGGCGTATCGCAAAACGGAGGAAACGGACCTCCTACGGTGGAAACGGGGTCCTGTTGATCGGGAGGGGTGTGGCATACCCCAAAATGGAAGAAACGGACTTGTGTTGGAGCGCTATGGTCGAAAAGGTGATCCTGTTCATCGGGAGGGGTGTAGCATACCACAAAACGGGACTCCACGGGATACTGTTCATCTCCACCGTCGACCTCCTCCTGCCTCCACGGGCTACTGTTCATCCACCATCGACCTCCTCTAGCCTCCACCTGCGACTGTTCATCCACGGGCACCTGTTCATCCAACCTCCACCGCATGCTCCTCCATCGGCTACTGTTCAACCAGCCCTCTCCACGGGGTCCTGTTCAACCACCCCTCCACAGGCTACTGTTCATCCAGCCCTCCACCGGCTACTATTCAACCAGCCCTCCATGGGGTCATGTTCATCTAGCCCTCCACGGGGTCCTGTTCATCCAGCCCTCCATGGGGTCCTGTTCATCCACCGGCTCGATCGATCGGGGTACTGTTCATCCAGCGGCAACGACCTCTACTACCATGGGGTCCTATTCATCCAACCCCCCACCGAGAACTGTTCATCCAAACCCCTCAACAGCGCTCACTGTTCATCCAGTTAGCAGCAGTAGCGAAGGAATCACACTCGGGTTCAGTTAACAGCAAGGGATCGATCGATCGCTCGGGTTCAGTAACGCGCAGCCCGCAGTGCAATCGCTCGGGTTCAGTTAGAGCCCAACACCTCGCTCGGGTTCAGTTAGAGCCCAACGCCACACACACACACGCGTGTATGTATGAGAGAAACGCGCATCGCTCGGCCCCCGACCACCCACCATAACCGGGAACTCCCTGATATTTTCCTCGCCCTTGCTTCTACCATGATTTTTTCCGTCATGGACAGCCCAAAGAATGTCATGCAGCTGCGTCTCCGGCCCGCCCAGGACGAAAAGCCCATTTTCTGTCATCATTTTTCGTCATAGAAGTAGGACCCCACCACATCTATGATGATACTGGGATTTCTCACAATTATCGTCATAGAAGTGTCATAAGTATGACAGATTTTTTTCGTTTGGCCCAAAATGTCACATATGTGTCTTTTTTTGTAGTGGTGATGCCTACACCAACTAGAAGAGGAAGCTAATGATGATGATCATGAAACTTCAAATCATGTTACTACTGGACCTCTTAAGTCGAACAGAGCATGTTTCGCACCAGACTGGTACGGTAATCCTGTTCTGGAAGTCATGTTACTAGACCATGATGAACCTACGAACTATGAAGAAGCTATGATGAGCCCAGATTCCGATAAATGGCTTGAGGCCATGAAATCTAAGATATGATCCATGTATGAGAACAAAATGTGGACTTGACCGATGATTGGCAAGCCATTGAGAATAAATGTATCTTCAAGAGGAAGACGGACACTGATGGTAGTGTTACTATGTACAAAGCTCAACTTGTTGCAAAAAGGTTGTCGACAAGTTCAAGGTGTTGACTACGATGAGATTTTCTCACTCATAGTGATGCTTAAGTCTGTCCGAATCATGTTAGCAATTGCCGCATTTTATGAAATCTACAAATGGATGTCAAAACTGCATTCCTTAATGGATTTCTTAAAGAAGAGTTGTATATGATACAAACAAAATGGTTTTGTCAATCCTAAAGGTGCTAACAAAGTGTGGAAACTCCAGCAATCCTTATATGGACTGGTGCAAGAATCTCAGAGTTGGAATATACGCTTTGATAAGGTGATCAAAGCATGTGGTTTTATACAGACTTATGGTAAAGCCTGTATTTACAAGAAAGTGAGTGGGAGCTCTGTAGCATTTCTGATATTATATGTGGATGACATATTGTGGATTGGAAATGATGTCGAATTTCTGGATAGCTTAAAAGGATATTTGAATAAGAATTTTTCAATGAAAGACCTCGGTGAAGCTGCTTACCTATTGGGCATCATGATCTATAGAGATAGATCAAGACGCTTGATAAGACTTTCAATGAGTACATACCTTGACAAGATTTTGAAGGAGTTCAAAATGGATCAGTCAAAGAAGGAGTTCTCGCCTGTATTGTAAGGTGTGAAGTTGAGTAAAGACTCAAAACCCGACCACGACAGAAGATAAAGAGAGAGTGAAAGAAATTCCCTATGTCTCGGCCATAGATTTTATAAAGTATGCCGTGCTGTGTACCTTGCCATGAGTTTGGCACAAGAGTATAATAGTGATCTAGGACTAGATCACTGGACGCCGGTCAAAATTATCCTTAGTTACTTTAAAGAGGACTAAGGAAATGTTTCTCGGTTATGGAGGTGATAAAGAGTTCGTCGTAAAGAGTTACATCGATGCAAGCTTTCACACTGATCTAGATGACTCTAAGTCTCAATCTAGATACGTATTGAACGTGGGAGCAATTACCTAGAGTAGCTCCATGCAGAGCATTGTAGCCATAGAAATTTGCAAAATATATACGGATCTGA
This sequence comes from Triticum aestivum, assembly GCF_018294505.1. NCBI lineage: Eukaryota > Viridiplantae > Streptophyta > Magnoliopsida > Poales > Poaceae > Triticum > Triticum aestivum. Next base: position 358,484,139 of record NC_057812.1, on the reverse strand, counting down.
ATGTGACAGACCCGTTGACTAAACTTCTCTCACAAGAAAAACATGATCTCACCTTAGTACTCTTTGGGTGTTAATCATATAGCGATGTAAACTAGATTATTGACTCTAGTAAACCCTTTGGGTGTTGGTCACATGTCGATGTGAACAATGAGTGTTAATCACATAAAGATGTGAACTCTTGGTGTTAAATCACATGGCAATGTGAACTAGATTATTGACTCTAGTGTAAGTGGGAGACTGAAGGAAATATGCCCTAGAGGCAATAATAAAGTTGTTATTTTATATTTCCTTATATCATCATAAATGTTTATTATTCATGCTACAATTGTATTAACCGGAAACTTGATACATGTGTGGATACATAGACAAAACACCGTGTCCCTAGTAAGCCTCTACTAGACTAGCTCGTTAATCAAAGATGGTTAAGTTTCCTAACCATAGACATGTGTTTTCATTTGATGAATGGGATCACATCATTAGGATAATGATGTGATGGACAGGACCCATCCATTAGCATAGCATATTGATCGTTCAGTTTTATTGCTATTGCTTTTTTCATGTCAAATACATATTCCTACGACTATGAGATTATGCAACTCCCGGATACTGGAGGAATGCCTTATGTGATATCAAACGTCACAACATAACTGGGTGATTATAAAGATGCTCTACAGGTATCTCCGAAGGTGTTTGTTGGGTTGTCATAGATCGAGATTAGGATTTGTCACTCCGAGTATCGGAGAGGTATTTTTGGGCCCTCTCAGTAATACATGATAATCCTAAAGTGCAAGGAATCATCATAGCAATTTCCAAAGGTGGAAGTGATAAGCATGGAGTGTCGAACCCACAAGGAGCTAAAGGTAAGATCAATATTCTCTCAAGTCTATATGCCACTGATATGACTCTACGTACACCGAACGTTTGCTTCCAACTAGAAACGAGAAATAAAACTACATTGTGGGTATGAAGAGGATAACTTTGCATGATATCGCAGAACTAAAATATAAAAGTAGGTGTTGTTAACATAAAGTTAGAATATATTACTATATATTATAAATAGCGAGTGTGGAATAATGATGGGTCGGTGTGCGGAATTGTCCTAGGCAATTGTTAACAAGATCGGTAATCATTATTGCAATTTCATATGAGGGAGAGGCATAAGCTAACATACTTTATCTTCTTGGATCATATGCTCTTATGATTGGAACTCTAGCAAGCATCCACAACTACTAAAGATCATTAAGGTAAAACCCAACCATAGCATTAACATATCAAGTCCCCTTTATTCCCATACGGCATGACCCACTTATCCGTGTTTTTGTTTCAGTCACTCACGCAACATAGACAATAAGCAAACCATGAACATATTGCAAAGCCTACAACAGGGATCCCTCACGCTGGCATGACACGGAGAGCACCATAGGACAATGCCAATAATAAAACATGCAACTCAAACCAATGTAGATCATCAACCAACACAAAGACAAAAAATCTACTCAAAACATCATAGGATGGCAACACATCATTATTCCACACTCACACAAGATCTATCTCGGAGATGCATAGCAACGAGAGGGGGAGAGTGTGTCCACGTCCCCTCGTAGACCGAAAGCGGAAGCATTAGGTTAACACGGTTGACGTAGTTGAACTTCTTCACGATCCAACCGATCAAGCACCGAACGTAAGACACCTCCGAGTTCAGCACATGATCAACTCGATGACATCCCTTGAACTCTTGATCCAGCAAAGTGTCGAGGGAGAGTTTCGCCAGCACGACGGCGTGGCATCGGTGATGGTGATGTGATCTACGCAGGGCTTCGCCTAAGAACTACGACAATATGACCAGAGGAGTAAACCATGGAGGGGGGCAACGCACACGACTAAGAGAATAACTGATGTGCTTTGGCGTGCTCCTGCCCCCGTATATAAAGGAGGAGGGGAGGAGGCCGGCCTAAGGGGGCCCTCCATGGGGGAGAACCGACTAGGACTCCTAGTCCAAGTGGGCCCCCTTTCCTTTCTTTTGGAGGGGGAAAGGGGAAGGAGAGGGAGAGGGAGAGGGAGAAGGTAAGGGGGGTCGTGCCCCTTCCCCTTGTCCAATTCGGACAGCCCATGGGGGGGTGCGCGCCACCACTTGTGGGCTCCCCTCTCTCTCCCCTATGGCCCATGTTAGCCCATTACTTTCCCGGGGGGTTCCGGTAACCTCCTGTTACCCCGAAAAAATACCCGAAAAACTCCGGAACCATTCCGGTGTCCGAATACTATCGCCCAATAGATAAATCTTTACCTCTCGACCATTTCGAGACTCCTTATCATGTCCGTGATCTCATCTGGGACTCCGAACAATCCTCGGTCACCAAAACGCATAACTCATAATACAAATCGTCATCCAATGTTAAGCGTGCGGACCCTATGGGTTCGAGAACTATGTACACATGACCAAGACACATCTCCGATCAATAACCGACAGCGGAACCAGGATGCTCATATTGGTTCCTACGTACTCTATGAAGATCATTATCGGTCAAACCGTAATGACAACGTACGTCATTTCCTTTGTCATCAGTATGTTACTTACCCGAGATTCGATTGTCGGTATCTTCATACCTAGTTCAATATCATTATTGGCAAGTCTCTTTACTCATTCTGTAATGCGTCATCCCGCAACTAACTCATTAGTCACATTGCTTGCAAGGCTTATCGTGATGTGCATTACCGAGAGGGCCCAGAGATAGCTCTCCGATACTCGGAGTGACAAATCCTAATCTCAATCTATGCCAACCCAACAAACACCTTCAGAGACACCTGTATAGCATCTTTATAATCACCCAGTTACGTCATGATGTTTGATAGCACACAAGGTGTTCCTTCTGTATTCGGGAGTTGCATAATCTCATAGTCAATGGAATATGTATAAGTCATGAAGAAAGCAATAGCAATAAAACTTAACGATACTTATGCTAAGCTAACAGATGGGTCTTGTCCATCACATCATTCTCCTAATGATGTGATCTCGTTCATCAAATGACAACACATGTCTATGGTCTGGAAACTTAACCATCTTTGATTAAAGAGCTAGTCAAGTAGAGGCATACTAGGGACACTTTGTTTTGTCTATGTATTCACACATGTATCAAGTTTCCGATTAATACAATTCTATCATGAATAATAAACATTTATCATTATATAAGGAAATATAAATAACAACTTTATTATTGCCTCTAGGGCATGTTTCCTTTAATTGGATGATAATATGTGGCATAAAGCACCCTGTTCAAGTAGGGGATTACAGTGGGGTGCGGGAGAGTGGACCGCGTAAAAGATATGAGGACGCTGATCATGATGGTGATGTTGATGAAGACGATCACCGCGGCGATGATTCCCCCGATGGCACTCCGGTGCCACCAAGAGAGAGGGGGAGTTGTTCTCCCCTTTGTGATTCCTCCTCCATGGCCTCCCCTTAGATGGGGCAAGGTTCTTCCTCTGGTCCTTGGCCTCTACGACGATGGTGACCCCTCCGACTTTCTCCTCCATGGCCTCCGTTGATGTTGGCCCTCTCCGGCAAGGCGCCTGAGAGGGCCTAGATTGGTTTTTCATGGCTACAGAGGCTTGCTGCGGCGGAACTTCCAATCTCTCTTCTGTTCTAGGGTTTTTAGGATTTATAGGAGGGGTTGGCGTCGGTTTCATGTTAGGGGGGCCCACGAGGCGATGACAAGGACGGAGGGTGTGCCCCCCACCCTTATCATAAAAAGTAGCTCATCTCATAAAACTTCTCATGATCAAGTAACAAGCTATTCACAAATTAAGGTATAGACCATAAACTTTCTTGAAAACTAACAAACTATGTTCTCATTCATCGAACAATTGCAATTCATATTATTTTCAGGAAGGGTCCATGTAAGAGATTTGATTTAGCAAATTCCACATACTCAACTATCATTTAATCTTTCACAATTTCTAACACTCACGTGATATTTATGGGTTCAAAGTTATAATTGGACATAGAGAAAAATAGGGGCTTATAGTTTCACGTCCCAACCGTTTACCTCAAGGGTAATGTCAACAATAATACTTTATGAAAACCTACATTCGAGTGGATATATATATATATATATTTGGATTTCTCCAACACATAGCACTTTCCAAAGGAAAAAGTGTAAAAAGGAAAGGTGATGAACACCATGACTCTTGTATAGGGGTAGAAGATAAAAGTAAAAGATAGGCCCTTCGCAGAGGGAAGCAGAGGTTGTCATGCGCTTTTATGGTTGGATGCACAAAATCTTAATGCAAAAGAATGTCACTTTATATTGCTGCTTTTGATAAGGACCTTTATTATGCAGCCAGTATCTTTTATTTCTTCCATATCACAAATCTGTATAAAAGCATATTTTCTTAACACTAATAGATCATATATATTTAGAGAGCAATTTTTATTGCTTGCACCGATGACAACTTACTTGAAGGATCTTACTCAATCCATAGGTAGGTATGGTGGACTCTCATAGCAAAACTAGTTTAAGTGGTGTTTGGAAGCACAAGTAGTATCTCTACTTGGTGCAAAGAATTTGGCTAGCATGAGAGGGAAAGGCAAGCTCAACATGTTGGAGGATCCATGACAATATAACTTCTATTAGGATATAAGAAAACATAACCCATTATGTTGTCTTCCTTGTCCAACCTCAACTTTTTAGCATGTCATATTTTAACGAGTGCTCACAATTACAAAAGATGTCCAAGATAGTATGTCTATATGTGAAATCTCTCTTCCTTCAATATTATTTCATGAATTGTTCAACTGACCAATACTATGTTTTCTAACTTTCAATAAATTTACCACCTATACTTATTATATGTGAGGACATTACTCCCCATGGTATAAGCATATGAAACAGATATAAATTCAGATTTATGATATTCAATTCATTCAACCATTTACTCATAGGATAAAAGTGAAGCACGTTAGTAAATGACAAACTACTCCAAAAATATATGAGTGAGGAACAATGAGTAGTCAAGTAATTAACTAGCCATGGGAGGACTCTCTCTCATTCAAGATTTCAGATCCAATGATTTTATTCAAACATCAAGTAAATGAAAACACGCTCCAAGCAAAACTCATATCATGTGACGAATAAAAATATAGCTCCGAGTAAGGTATACCGATGGTTTTGAAGATGAAAGAGGGGATGCTTTTCGGGGCATCCCCAAGATTAGGCGCTTGAGTCTTCCTTGAATATTACCTTGGGGTGCCTTGGGCATCCCTAAGCTTAGGGTCTTTCCACTCCTTATTCTCCTTCTATTGATATCTCACCAAAACTTGAAAACTTCAATCACACAAAACTTAACTAAACTTTGTGAGATGGGTTAGTATGATAAAGAGTAAATCATTCACTTTGGTACTGTCAAAGACAAGATTCATAATTATTCTCACACAATGCCTATTGTACCTAATTATTTCCACTATTTATATTAAGCAATATAAACCATAGAAACTAGGAAACAAGCAAACTATGCATCGAAAACAGAATTTGTTAAGAACAGGACAATATGTAAAGATCTGAACATCAGCCATACTTCTGTTACTCCAAAAATTCTAAAAAATTAGGATAACCTGAGCAATTTTTTTATTAATCTTCTTCAAAAATAATCAACATTTTATCACGCTTCTGGTAAAAATTATAATTATTTTTTCCTGGGTGCAAAAGTTTCTGTTTTTCAGCAAGATCAAATCAACTATCACCATAGATCATCCCAAAGGTCTTACATGGCACTTTATTGAAACAAAAGCTATAAAACATGATTACTACAGTAGCTTAGTCATGTGAACACACAAAAATAGTAGGTAATGGTGTTGGGTTGTCTCCCAACAAGCACTTTTCTTTAATGCCTTTTTAGCTAGGCATGATGGTTTCAATGATGCTCACATAAAAGATAAGAATTGAAACATAACGGGAGTATCATGAAGAATACAACTAGCACATTTAAGTCTAACATAATTCCTATGCATAGGGATTTGGTGAGCAAACAACTTATGGGAACAAGAATCAACTAGCATAGGAAGGCAAAACAAACATAACTTCAAGATTTTCAACACATAGAGAGGAAACTTGAAAATATTTCAACTCCTACAAGCATATATTTCTCCCTCATAATAATTTTCAGTAGCATCATGAATGAATTCAACAATATAGCTATCACACAAAACATTGTTGTCATGATCCACAAGCGTAGAAATTTTACTACTCTTCACATACGCAAATTTATTCTCATGAATAGTAGTGGGAGCAACTCAACAAAATAACTACCATGTGAGGCATAATCCAATTGAAAATTAAAATCAATATGACAAGTTTCATGGTTATCATTATTCTTTATAACATACATGTCATCACAATAATCATCATAGATAACAACTTCGTTCTCATAATCAATTGGAACCTCTTTCGAAATAATGGAATCATCATTAAATAAAGTCATGACATCTCCAAATCCACTTTCATTATAAGTTCAACACCCTCCAAAATAGTGGGATCATTACCTAGAGTTGACACTCTTCCAAACCCACTTTCAATGATAGTTTTATTCATACTCTAAAAGATATAAGTGTAGTTCATAGAGCATTATACAAATAGTATATATTTATCGATATCCAAGCTCAAAATATATAAGTGAAGCACAAGAAGCATCCTATAAAGCCATACTCAAAAGATTTAAGTGAAGCACAAAGAGCATTCTACAAAGACATACTCAAGATTTAAGTGAAGTATAAAGATCATTATATAAAGGCATACTCAAAAGATTTAAGTGAAGCACAAAAAGCATTCTACAAATCAATGAAGGGCTATCTCACACTAGCATGGAGCATAAATGAAAAGAAAAGATAAATGAACACAAAAGATGCATATCATGTGAACAAAACAGAAGCTGAGGTGTACCAGCAGTTGTTGAAGAAGAAAGATGGGATGCCACCCGGGGCATCCCCAAGCTTAGATGCTTGAGTATCCTTGAAATATTTACTTGGGGTGCCTTGGGCATCCCCAAGCTTGAACTCTTGCATCTCCTTATTCTTATCATATTGGTAACTCCTCGTTCTTCGAACACTTCATCCGCACAAAACTTAACAAAAACTTTCTGAGATCCGTTAGTATAATAAGTCACTGCCTTTAGGTACTGTTGTAAACTCATTCCAATTTCATATTAGCATTATATCTACTGTATTCCAACTTCACCATGGCTCATACCCCCCCCCCGATACTACCCATAGATTCATCAAAAAAAGTGAACAACATATAGAAAACAGAATCTGTCAAGAATAGGACAGTCTGTAGTAATCTAGAACGTCCATATACTTATGTAACTTCAAAAATTCTAAAACATAAGGACAACCTAAAAAAATTGCAGAGAAGTACAATGTAAGAATTTCAAGATTTTATCGTGCTCTAGCAAAAAATGAAAATTCAAAGACTACAAAAAAAGTTTCCATTTTTTTGCTGCACACACCAAACAAGCAATTTAAGCATCCTAAAGCCAAACCATGACACATTATTTTTTAATACAGTGAATATATACAAGGGGATACTTATTTTCGAGAAACCTCCATGAAAAATTCTACATTGTTTCCATGAGCATGAACACAAGTGTTCAAGGTTGACCCTCGCTTCGTGAATGCATAACCTCCCAATCACTTCTCTTTTTGAAAAAGTTTTTAGGCATAAGGGGCAAGTAAATTTTTTTGTATTTTACAATTTGAATTTTTTTTGTTTCACCACAACAAAAAAAAAGCAAAAGGGAAAACAAAAACTACTTAGTGAAGAAAGCAAACAAGCATACACGAAAAATATCAACCCCACGCTATTGCTCCCCGACAACGGCGCCAAAAAGAGCTTGATAATCCTCAAGTGCAAGGAATCATCGTAATAATTTCCAAAGATGGAAGTGATAAGTATGGAGTATCGAACCCACAAGGAGCTAAAGGTAAGATCAATATTCTCTCAAGTCCTATCTGCCACTAATACGACTCTACATACACTGAACGTTTGCTTCCAACTAGAAACGAGAAATAAAACTACGTTGTGGGTATGAAGAGGATAACTTTGCATGATATTGGAGAACTAAAATATAAAAGTAGATGTTGTTAACATAAAGTTAGAATATATTACTATATATTATAAATAGTGAGTGTGAAATAATGATGGGTCGGTGGGCGGAATTGTCCTAGGCAATTGTTAACAAGATCGGTAATCATTATTGCAATTTCATATGAGGGAGAGGCATAAGCTAACATACTTTCTCTTCTTGGATCATATGCACTTATGATTGGAACTCTAGCAAGCATCCGCAACTACTAAAGATCATTAAGGTAAAACCAACCATAGCATTAACATATCAAGTCCCCTTTATTCCCATACGCCATGACCCAGTTATCCGTGCTTGTGTTTCAGTCACTCACGCAGCGCAGACAATAAGCAACCAATGAACATATTGCAAACCCTACAGCGGGATCCCTCATGCTTGCGTGACACAGAGAGCACCATAGGACAACACCAATAATAGAACATGAAACTCAAACCAATCTAGATCATCAATCAAAGACAAAAGAAATCTACTCAAAACATCATAGGATGGCAACACATCATTGGATCATAATATGTGGCATAAAGCACCATGTTCAAGTAGGGGATTATAGCGGGGTGCGAGAGAGTGGACCGTGTAAAAGAGATGAGGATGGTGATGATGATGGTGATGTTGATGAAGACGATACCGCAGTGATGATTCCCTCGACGACACTCTGGTGCCACCAAGAGAGAGAGAGAGAGGGTTGGTTCTCCCCTTTGTGCTTCCTCCTCCATGGCCTCCACTTAGATGGGGCAAGGTTCTTTCTATGGTCCATGGCCTCTATGACGATGGTGACCCCTCCGGCTTTCTCCTCCATGGCCTTCGGTGATGTTGGAGCTCTCTGGTGGGGCGCCAAAGAGGGCCTAGATTGGCTTTTCGTGGCTACAAAGGCTTGCGGTGGCGAAACTTCCGATCTCTCTTCTGTTCTGGTTTTTTTAGTATTTATAGGAGGGGTTGGTGTCGGTTTCACATCAGGGGCCACATGAGGCGATGACAAGGACGGAGGGTGCGCCCTAGGGGGGAGTGCCCCACCCTTGTGGTGGCCGTGGGACTCCTCTTCGGTATCTTTTCCATCTAGTATTTTTTATATTTTCCAGAAAAATTCTCTGTTAATTTTTAGCTCGTTCCGAGAACTTTTATTTCTGTACAAAAACAACACCATGGTAGTTCTGCTGAAAACAGTGTCCGTCCGGGTTAGTTCTAATCAAATCATACCAAAATCATATGGAATTGTTGTAAACATGGCATGAATACTTCATAAATTATAGATATGTTGGAGATGTATCAATACACATAATAAGAAGCCTCGCAAGCAAAGCGACTAATGAGTTAGTTGCAGGATGAATGTATTACAAAACAAGTAAAGATACTTACCGGTAACGAGATTAAACTAGGTATGAAGATACCGACGATGGAATCTCGGGCAAGTAACATACCGATCAACTAAGGGAATTACGTATGTTGTCATAATGGTTCGACCGGTAAAGATCTTCGTAGAATATGTAGGCGCTAATATGGGCATCCAGGTTCCCTAATTGATTATTAACCAGAGAGGTGTCTCGGTCATGCCTACATAGTTCTCGAACCCATAGGGTCCGCACATCTAACGTTGATGACAATACAATATTATATGAGTTATGTGATTTGGTGACCGAATGTTTTTTGGAGTCCCGGATGATTTCACGGACATGACGAGGAGCCTCGAAATGGTCAATAGGTAAAGATTTATATATAGGATGATGGTATTCAGACACCCGAAGTGTTCCGGAGGGTACCGGGTACATATAGGGTCACCGGAAGGGGTTCCGGCCACCCCGGCAAAGATATGGGCTTAACGGGCCAAGGGACGGACAAACCAGCCCAAAAGGGGCTGGTGCGCCCCTCCACCAGGCCGGCCAGCCCTAGGAAAAGGAACAGGGGAGGGCAAGTCCCTCCTTCCTTCCTGTACTCAAGGGAGAAAGGAAAGGGGGGTGCCACCTCCCCCTTCCTTCCCCCGGCGCCTATACAAGGAAGGAAGGGGGACGAACCAGGGTAGGAGTCCAAGTGGGATTCAGCCCCACTTGGGGAGCCCCTTGGCCTCTCCCCTCTCCCTCGCACCTATATATATATATATATATATATATGAGGAGAGGGGGCGCCTAGCACACAGAACATCAATTGTTAGCCGTGTGCGTGCTACATCTTGAGCACTGCGTTGGTTTTCCCTTGAAGAGGAAAGGGTGATGCAGCAAAGTAGCGTAAGTATTTCCCTCAGTTTTTGAGAACCAATGTATCAATCCAGTAGGAGATCACGGTCAGGTCCCACACACTTACACAAACAAATAAGAAACTCGCAACCAACACGATGAAGGGGTTGTCAAGCCCTTCACAGTCACTTACAAGAGTGAGATCTGATAGATATGATAAGATAATATTTTTGGTATTTTTATGATAAAGAGAAATAAAGATGCAAAGTAAAATAAACGGCAAAGGAAATAACTATGTGTTGGAAGATTAATATGATGGAAGATAGACCCGGGGGCCATAGGTTTCACTAGTGGCTTCTCTCAAGAGCATAAGTATTGCGGTGGGTAAACGAATTACTGTCGAGCAATTGATAGAATTGAGCATAGTTATGAGAATATCTAGGTATGATCATGTATATAGGCATCATGTATGCGACAAGTAGACCGAAAAGATTCTGCATCTACTACTATTACTCCACACATCGACCGCTATCCAGCATGCATCTAGAGTATTAAGTTCATAAGAACAGAGTAACGCTTTAAGTAAGATGACATGATGTAGAGGGATAAACTCATGCAATATGATATAAACCCCATATTTTTATCCTCGATGGCAACAATAAAATACGTGTCGGTTCCCTTTCTGTCACTGGGATCGAGCACCGCAAGATTGAACCCAAAGCTAAGCACTTCTCCCATTGCAAGAAAGATCAATCTAGTAGGCCAAACCAAACTGATAATTCAAAGAGACTTGCAAAGATAAACCAATCATACATAAAAGAATTCAGAGGAGAATCAAATATTGTTCATAGATAATCTGGATCATAAACCCACAATTCATCGTATCTCGACAAACACACCGCAAAAGAAGATTACATCGAATAGATCTCCAAGAGAATCGAGGAGAACTTTGTATTGAGATCCAAAGAGAGAGAAGAAGCCATCTTGCTATTAACTATGGACACGAAGGTCTGAAGTAAACTACTCACACACCACCAGAGAGGCCATGGAGTTGATGTAGAGGCCCTTCGTGATCAATGCCCCCTCCGGCGGAGCTCCGAAAAAAGGCCCCAAGATGGGATCTCTCGGGTACAGAAGGTTGCGGCGGTGGAATTAGGTTTTCGTGGTGCTCCTAGATGTTTGGGGGGTACGTGGATATATATAGGAGGAAGAAGTACGTTGGTGGAGCAACAGAGGGCCCATGAGGGTGGAGGGCGCGCCCAGGGGGGTAGGTGCGCCCCCCTGCCTCGTGGCTTCCTCTGTTGTTTCTTGACGCCCACTCCAAGCCTCCTCGATCATGTTTGTTGAGAAAATCATGTTCCCGAAGGTTTCATTCCGTTTGGACTCCGTTTAATATTCCTTTTCTTCGAAACCCTAAAATAGGCAAAAAAACACCAATTCAGGTTGGGCCTCCGGTTAGTAGGTTAGTCCCCAAAATGATATAAAAGTGCAAAATAAAGCCCGTTAACATCCAAAATATATAATATAATAGCATGGAGCAATCAAAAATTATAGCCCATGAAGAAGAAGGGCCCCTTCGAGTGGAGCCCGGAGGTCGAACGGCCCTTCCAAGACCTCAAGAAATACCTTACTAGCCCCCCGGTGATGGTGGCACCACGGCCCTTGGAGCCTCTGGTACTATACCTTGCTGCCACCCCGTACTCCGCCAGCGTGGCATTGGTGGCGGTTCGGGAGGAGCGCCAAGCCAAGGGCGCACCGCGCCAAGCCAGGGCTAAAGTCGCGCGGGGCCAGGAAGGCGTAGCAAAGGCATCAGCGGTGGAAGGTCAAGCTCACCAGGGCGTCCTACCTCTTGAGCACTGCGTTGGTTTTCCCCGAAGAGGAAGGGATGATGCAGCAAAGTAGCATAAGTATTTCCCTCGGTTTTTGAGAACCAAGGTATCAATCCAGTAAGAGGCTACACACCAGTCCCTCGTACCTGCACAAAACAAATAAATCCTCACAACCAACGCGATAAGGGGTTGTCAATCCCTACACGGCCACTTACGAGAGTGAGATCTGATAGATATGATAAGATAATATTTTTGGTATTTTTGTGATAAAGATGCAAAGTAAAATAAAAGGAAAGTAAAAAGCAAAGGAAATAACTAAGTATTGGAAGATTAATATGATGAAGATAGACCCGGGGGCCATAGGTTTCACTAGTGGCTTCTCTCGAGAGCATAAGTATTCTTCGGTGGGTGAACAAATTACTGTTGAGCAATTGATAGAATTGAGCATAGTTATGAGAATATCTAGGTATGATCATGTATATAGGCATCACGTCCGAGACAAGTAGACCGACTCCTGCCTGCATCTACTACTATTACTCCACTCATCGACCGCTATCCAGCATGCATCTAGAGTATTAAGTTAATGAAAACAGAGTAACGCCTTAAGCAAGATGACATGATGTAGAGGGATAACCTCATGCAATATGATGAAAACCCATCTTGTTATCCTCGATGGCAACAATACAATATGTGCCTTGCTGCCCCTACTGTCACTGGGAAAGGACACCGCAAGATTGAAACCAAAGCTAAGCACTTCTCCCATTGCAAGAAAGATCAATCTAGTAGGCCAAACCAAACTGATAATTCGAAGAGACTTGCAAAGATAACCAATCATACATAAAAGAATTCAGAGAAGATTCAAATATTGTTCATAGATAGACTTGATCATAAACCCACAATTCATCGATCTCAACAAACACACCGCAAAAAGAAGATTACATCGAATAGATATCCACAAGAGAGGGGGAGAACATTGTATTGAGATCCAAAAAGAGAGAAGAAGCCATCTAGCTACTAACTATGGACCCGTAGGTCTGAGGTAGGCTACTCACACTTCATCGGAGGGGCTATGGTGTTGATGTAGAAGCCCTCCGTGATCGATGCCCCCTCCGGCGGAGCTCCGGAACAGGCCCCAACATGGGATCTCGTGGATACAGAAAGTTGCGGCGGTGGAATTACGGTTTTGGCTCCATATCTGACCGTTTGGGGGTACGTAGGTATATATAGGAGGAAGGAGTATGTCGGTGGAGCAACAGGGGGCCCACGAGGGTGGAGGGCGCGCCTAGGGGGGCTAGGCGCGCCCCCTACCTCGTCGCCTCCTCTTTTGTTTCTTGACGTAGGGTCCAAGTCCCCTGGATCACGTTCGGTAAGAAAATCACGTTCCCGAAGGTTTCATTCCGTTTGGACTCCGTTTGATATTCCTTTTCTTCGAAACCCTGAAATAGGCAAAAAAAATAGCAATTCTGGGCTGGGCCTCCGGTTAAAAGGTTAGTCCCAAAAAATAATATAAAAGTGGATAATAAAGCCCAATAATGTCCAAAACAGTAGATAATATAGCATGGAGCAATCAGAAATTATAGATACGTTGGAGACGTATCAAGCATCCCCAAGCTAAATTCCTACTCGTCCTCGAGTAGGTAAATGATAAAAGAAGAGTTTTTGATGGGGAATGTTTTCTAACATATTTCTCAATGTAATTTTTCTTTCTGTGGCATGAGGCCCTGTTTGTTTCGGGTGTGGATTTTTAAAAGCAGCAGTGGAAAATCTGCTGTGGAAAAACAACTGTGGAAAATTTGATGTAAAAAGGTGTAGGTCATTTGGGAAACCAACTGATACAACTTTAGGATCGCAGCGGAATCAGATTTTGGAAAGCACATCCTGGGCTGCTTCCGCTTTTGGTTCAGATTTTGACAGCGGATTTCTAGAATCAGATTCTGCTGGGTTTGCCATTTGGTTCAGATTCTGCTGCGCGGCAGCGGAATCCATCGATAAAAGCTGAACCAAACAGGTCCTGAATGTTCAGATCTGAAAGATTCAAGATAAAAGTTTAATATTGACATAAAATAATAATACTTCAAGCATACTAACTAAGCAATCATGTCTTCTGAAAATAACATGGCCAAAGAAAGTTATCCCTACATAATCATATAGTCTGGCTATGCTCTATCTTCATCACACAAAATATTTAAATCATGCACAACCCCGATGACAAGCCAAGCAATTGTTTCATACTTTTGATGTTCTCAAAGTTTTTCAATCTTCACGCAATACATGAGCGTGAGCCATGGATATAGCAGTATATGTGGAATAGAATGCTGGTTGTGGAGAAGACAAAAAGGAGAAGATAGTCTCACATCAACTAGGCGTATCAACGGACTATGGAGATGCCCATCAATAGATATCAATGTGAGTGAGTAGGGATTGCCATGCAACAGATGCACTAGAGCTATAAGTATATGAAAGCTCAACAAAAGAAACCAAGTGGGTGTGCATCCAACTTGCTTGCTCATGAAGACCTAGGGCATTTTGAGGAAGCCCATCATCGGAATATACAAGCCAAGTTCTATAATGAAAAACTCCCACTAGTATATGAAAGTGATATAATAGGAGACTCACATGAGAACATAACTATTTATACAACTGAAACTGAAATCAACATAGAGCAAGAAGTTAGAGAAGCAATCCAGTTAAAGAAATAGGTTTAAAACATACCTGTTGCACCATTGGAGTTTCAATTGGATCCTTCATATTCGAAAGTAGTTGGTATGAGTAAATATAGTGATGCAACAGCAAAGGAGTATGTGTCGGATCATGGGTTCCGGCAAACCCTTGAGGTTCGAACACTGGGGTGCATGCGAAGGTTTTCTCCCTATCAATCCATGCCCTAGCTCTCTAAGATCTCGCAGATGAACTCAACGAACTCACAACACAGAAAGACACAAGATTTATATTGGTTTGGGCCACCATTGTGGTGTAATACCCTACTCCAGTGTGGTGGTGGATTGCCTCTTGGGCTGATGAAGAACAGTTACAAGGGGAAGAACAGCCTCCTGATGTTGAGGTGCTCTTGTGCTTGGAGAACTTGTGTGGGTGAGATCCTCTCTCTTCTTGTATTTTGTTGTCTCTCGTCCCCTCTCATTGTGGTGGCTAGTTCTACTTATATAGGCCCTGGTCCTCTCCCCAAATATTGAGCGGGAAGGGAGCCAACAACAGCCAATTCAAAAGGGGACAACTAGTACAAGTTATCCTGACAAAAGGTGGTCTTCGCCTGCCAAAGGCTCTGGTGATGACGCCGTGTTGGGCTCCATGGTGACCTCCATCATGTCGTCCTTCTGGTCTTGGTATTCTTGCACCAATATGGAAACCTTTACTTGATGCCTCGGTACTCTGCGCCTGCACTCGCCCCTTGGCACCAAAGAGGAAACAAGGACACTGCGCGCACTGGCGCCCGCCTGGTCTCGATCGTCATGGCTCATGTCACGAGGACCTCGCGAGGTTTGCCCTGCCTTGATCTCTCCACCCCTCGTGAGCCTTCCTGGCGAGGCTGCTCCTGAGGAGGTCTTGCATCATCCGCCTCACGAGGCTTGGCCCCTCGCGAGGTTCTTGAATGCCTTGTCGATGAAGATGGGCCGTACAGACCTACCAGCCCAGCCACGCCGTGGGCACAGGCAAGCAAGTCTGGGGACCCTCGTTCCTAGGACGCCGACAGTAGCCCCGGGCCCAAGGCGCACTCGGGCTTGGCTTCGAGGTGAAGCCAAAGGGTCAAGCGCGGAGCGGCGCGGGCCCCCAAAGCCTGCGGCCTCAGTTGACGCGTGGCGGTTGATTGGACGTGGGCATCTCCGCTTACCCATGTTGCCTCGGCAACTGCCCGACTTGACATGTCCCTATGACATGCAAGGAAAGCCATCATTACCTGTGATCATGGGGGTGCTGGTTGGCCTTCTCCAGGTATAAATGGGAGGGGGGAAGAGCCCCCGTCACCCATCTCTTCCCAATGCACTCGCTTCTTCTTCCTCTGCTCAACCACCGACTCCAATGGCGTCGTCAAAGAGGTTTTCTGCTGCGTAGAAAGGAAAGGCCCCTTGCGAAGGGCCCGACTCCCCGCGCCTAAACGGGGATGTGGCCGCCCCCGCAAGCACACCACGACTCACGCCGTGGCCCCCTGCTCTCGGGGTGGCGCCGCTGCGTGTGGTGGGGGTTGATCCAGTCGTGGTAGCCCCGTCGATGAGGGGAGACGTGTCGTGGTCGCACGGCCTCCCCGACCACGCTTCCACTCGGCAGAGGTGCTGTCGGAGTTTGTTGTCTGGTCAGTTTATCCGACCGGCAACTGGCTCCAGCTTCCGCGCTTCTTCGCCAACGAGCTGTCGGCCCCTGGTCCAGGCGGGCTCTGGCTGCAAGCAGACAGTTGCTGCAGCAGATCCTCCTGGGTCGTGGATCTGACCGGCAACATAGCTCTGGCTCGCGGTTGGCAGACGTTCGCCCGCGTGCACGGCCTGGGCAAGTGGTGCACCCTCCACTTCAGGTATGATGGTGATGCGACCCTCTACGTGAAGGCGTTCGGGGAAGATGGTCGCCGCGTTGGGTGCTGCCCCAAGATGAACAACGGCGAGGAGGTGCTCGGTCTCGGTGATGGCCGCGATGAGGGTGAGCCCACCGGCTGTGCCTTGTCCAGCTACGGCGGCTCTTGTCTTGGCGAAAGCTCTAGCGGTGGTGGCTACGACCAACCGCCGTGTCTGCTTTGAAGGTGGTAGCAGGTTGTCTCGTCACCGCACCTCTATGAAGCGCGAGGAGGGGTCCGGCTGAGCTCGGGACATCGCTGGAGGTCTGCCCCCGTGGTCCTTTGCAACGCCGCTTTTGTTTTGTTCCTCTTTTCTTTCTTGCATCAAAATGAAACCAGTATGGGCCCGGAGGGGCGTGTATCGAACTGTGATTCCTCAGTCATTACACTATGCTTGTTATTTCTATGTTGTGCCGCTATTTCGTGCGGAGATATCTTAGCCTGGTGCGTTCGGAGCAACCTCTTCTTCACGAGGCACTTGTCTCCTCGTGCCTGTCTTGGCTTAGTGGTTTCTCAGGAACTGCAAAAAAACTTGTTAGCAAGCTCGCTAGGAGACTTATCGTTCACCCGAGCCTTGACCCAGTGCTTCACATCGCGGTACCCGAGGGGCACGGATTAGGAGAGATGTGCTGGTGGCAGGCTCGAACAAGGGTGCCTCGCAAGAAGGCAGACCGAAGGTAGAGACAAGGACCAACGCAGGAATAACAAACCCTCACGAAGGCACTGGCCTAGCCCCTTCGCGAGGTATGCGAGAGAGAGAGCTCAAGCGAACTAGATTCAAAAAAGGCGGCAAAAGGCAATGAAACCAAATCAGCAAGGGACCCTAGAAGCAAACTTCGATTAAGAGAAGGCGAGCCAACTATGGAAAGCAAATGAAAAGCCGTGTCCGCCACCTAGTCTAGTCTTCAACATCTTCTCACCAGCGCGGAGCTAAGTGCTGCCACTGGGCATGGGAGGGAGCCCCCGAGGCCCGAGGGCTGCTCTTCGGAGACTCTGGGGCGTGTACAGCCCCACTCATTATTATGTGAGAGTGCCACGGGCAGTGATTCTTCACAGGCACCGGGCCTTTCTTCACAGGCACTGGGCCTTGCTTCATAGGTAAAACTTCCGGAGGTGCTGGATGTTCCAGGCGTTATGGACGGGCACCCCGTCCTGCCTCTCCAGGTGCGCGGCGCTAGGCTTGGAGATATGGACGACCCTGAACGGGCCCTCCCACATGAGTGAGAGCTTGTGCAACCCTTCCCTAGAGAGGACCCGCTTCAAGACGAGGTCACCTACCTCAAGCGTCCTGGAGCGGATGCTGCGGCAGTGGTAACGCTGCAGCGCCTGCTGCTACCTTGCCGCCCTCAGTGCAGCTTCGCGGCGTCTCTCCTCCCCTAGTACAAGGTCCATCCCCTGCGTGGCGTCCTGCTGCGTTTCATCAAACACCAGGACCCGTGCGGAGCGATGCTTGACCTCGTGAGGGAGGACCACTTCAGCTCTGTAGACAAGGAAGAATGGGGTCTCGCCCGTCGGCTTCGTGGCGGTGGTGTGGATGGACCACAACACGGACTGGAGCTCGTCGTGCCAGCCCCTGCCGCAGGCCTCGAGCTTCTTCTTGAAGGTCCTGGTCTAGAGGCCTCTCAGGATCTCCACGTTGGCGCGTTCAGCCTGGCCATTGCTCCTGGGGTGCACCACCGAAGCGTAGCAGATCTGCGTTCCAAGGTTAGCATAGTATGTTTTGAAGAGGTCACTGGTGAACTGCGAGCCGTTGTTAGTGATGATGTGGTTGGGGACCCCGAAACGGCTCACGAGGCCCTTGATGAATTTAACCGCGGAACCGGCTAGGATGGTGCGGACGGCTTCCACTTCCGCCCACTTGGTGAAGTTGTCAATGTCGACGTAGAGGTAGCGGTAGCCCCCTGGCGCTCGAGGGAATGGGCCCAAGATATCCAGCCCCAAGACCGCGAACAGCCACGTCAGCGGTATAGTCCGGAGGCCCTGAGCGGGTTGATGGATCTGCTTGGCGTGGAACTGGCAAGCTTCGCAGGACCTCACCAGCTCAACTGCATCGTTGAGCGCCGTGGGCCAGTAGAACCCACTGCAGAACACCTTGCCGACGAGAGTCCATGACGACGAGTGGTGTCCCGCAGTCCCCACCGTGTATGTCAATCAGCAACTCCTTCCCCTGGTCCCTGAAAATGCAACGCAATGAAACATCATTTGGTTGCTTCCTGTACAACTCACCGTCCTGGATGCAGTACACCGTGGCTTGCCGGGCTACGCGTTCTGCGTCCTCCTCCTGCTCTGGTAGTGCCCCTTGCATCAGACATCCCTTGAATTCCTTGGTCCAACATCCCTCTTGAGGCTCGAGCGCCAAGAGCAAGCGAGCCCCCGAGGTTGGGCCACAAGCTGGGGCTCCCGTGGCTGGCGGTTGTGGGAGCTCCTCCCGAGGCCGTGTCGTGCTTGTAAGTGGTGGCGTCGCTAACAGCTTGAAGAGCCGCTCCTCGAAGACGCCAGGCTCTTGGGGCTGACGCTTGGATGCCCTCCTGGCGATGTCGTCGGCTTCCTTGTTGGTGCCACGGGGCACATGCTGCACCTCCATGCCTAGGAACTTCTTTTCCATCTTACGTACTTCTGAGAGGTACGCCTTCATGTGCTCGTCCTTTGGCTCATACACTTTGTTGGAGAAGTTGACGAGGAGCTGTGAGTCGTCCCTAACAGTGAGGCGCTTCACCCCTAGGGTTGCCACAGCCTTCAGGCCAGCTATGAGGCCTTTGTATTCCGCGATGTTGTTGGAGACCTTCTCGCCCTGCTGAAAGCAGAGCTGCACAGCGTAGTAGAGCTTGTCCTGCGTGGGTGAGATGAGCACTGCTCCAGCCCCCGCACCCTGGTGCACGAAGGCACCATTGAAATACATGACCCATCCGTCTGGTACCTCACTCCCTGGCGAGGTGGACCGGTCCTCGCCTGCTTCCAGTGCCGGGGCATCCGTCCATTCCGCCACGAAGTCAGCGAGTGTGGCTCCCTTGATGACCCTGGTGGTGCTGAACTCCAACTGGAATGCCTGTAGCTCGATGTTCCACTCGGCAACCCTCCCAACAGAGCTGGGGCTCCTGGGCACCCTCTCCAACGGGTAGGCCGAGACGACCTTGATGGGGTGGCCCTGGAAGTAGTGCCGTAACTTGTGCGAGGCCACCAGGAGCGCGACCAGGAGCTTCTGAGGCATGGGATAGCGTGCCCTTGCGTCTCGTAGCACCATGCTGACGAAGTACACCGGGTGCTCGACGAGGACCGACGTGTTGGCGAGGCTCGCATCTTGCGCAAGCTGGGGTGCCTCCTGAGGTGGTGGGACATCTGGCGCCTGGTCGCTTGCGGGGATCTCTGCGGTGTCATCTGGCCGAGCTTGGTCTTCTGTTGCTGCCGCTATGGCTCTTGCTGCGCCTTCCTGATCTTGCGTCATCTCAGCTGGTGACGTAGCTTGGCGCGACGCACTCCTGGCCTGGTGCTCCTCCCGAACCGCCACTAGCACAATGCTGGCGGAGTATGGGGTGGCGGCAAGATAGAGCACCAGGGGCTCGAGAGGCCGTGGCGCCACCAATACCGGTGGGCTAGTCAGGTATCTCTTGAGGTCTTGGAAGGCCTGGTCGGCCTCTGAAGTCCACTCGAACGGGGCCTTCTTCTTCATCAGCTTGAAAAAGGGTAAGGCGCGCTCTCCCATCTTGGAGATGAAGCGCCCCAATGTAGTCACCCGACCAGCCAGCTTCTGCATTTCCTTGAGGGTCTGTGGTGGTCTTATGCCTTCAATGGCCTTGATCTTCTCCGGGTTCGCCTCGATCCCTTTGTGCTACACGAGGAATCCCAACAGTTTGCCAGAAGGAACACCGAACACACTCTTATCCGAGTTAAGCCGCAGGTTCACCTGGCGCAGGCTTTCGAAGGTCTCCTCCAGGTCTTGGATCAAGGTTCTCGCCTCCTGAGATTTCACCACAATGTCGTCGACGTAAGCCTCCGTGTTCCTCCCGAGCTGCCGCCCTAAAGCGATGTGCATCAACCGCAGAAAGTTCGCACCCGCGTTGCGCAGTCCGAAGGGCATACAGGTGTAGCAGTACACCCCACACGGGGTCAGGAAGGCTGTCTTCTCCACATCTTCCACCGCCATCTTGATTTGGTGATACCCTGAGAACGCATCCAGGAAGCACAGTAGGTCGCACTTAGCGGTGGAGTTGACGATCTGGTCGATGCACGGGAGAGGGAACGGATCTTGAGGGCACGCCTTACTGAGGTTAGTGAAGTGAACACACATTCGCTCCTTCCCGTCTTTCTTCAGCACCATGACCGGGTTCGCCAGCCATTCGGGGTACCTGACTTCACGAACGGCACCCGCCGCCTCTAACTTGCGGGTCTCTTGGACGATGAAGGCCTGCTTCTCCGTGGATTGCCGCCTTTCTCGTTGCTTCACAGGGCACACGTTGGGGCACACCCTTAAGTGGTGCTGAATCACCTCTCTCGGGACCCCCACCAGCTGATTGGGCTCCCATGCGAATATGTCCTTGTTCGCGCGCAAGAACTTCACCAATGCTTCCTCTTGGCTGGGGTTAAGGACGACGCCTATGGTAAAGGTGGCTCCTGAGGAGCCATCCTCATCGGCCGGCACCTGCTTTGTCTCTGCCTTGTCTTGGGTGAACATCTGCTTGTTCTTGGTTGGCGCGGCCTCCTCGGCCTCGGGGGCATCGGTGCCGACGGGCTGCGCTGCCGCAGCGGTCGTGAAGGCAAGATTGAGCGTTGTCACGTCCTCCTTGGTGTCCCCCTTGCTGGTGAGGACAGCTTTGCTTCCTGGCATTTTCATGAGGTTGCTCGCTGGATGAGTCGCCGCCATGAACTGGGCCAGAGCTGGGTACCCGAGGATGGTGTTGTACGGGAGGCCGATGCGGGCGATGTCGAAGTCGACCAGCTCGGTGTGGTAGTTGTCGCGCGTGCCAAAGGTGACGAGAAGGAGGATCTGCCCCAGGGAGCGGGCGGTGCCACCACCAACTCCTAAGAAAGGCTTGCTGAGGCTGAGTCGTTCCAGCGGCACGTGAAGCAGGCTGAAAGCCTCCATGGAGAGTAAGTCGAGGCCTGCGCCGCCGTCGATGAGGGTCTTGGTGACGGCCACGTTGCAGATGGTGGGCATGCAGAGCATCAGAAGCATGCCCGAGCCGGTGGTGGTGACGGGGTGGTCTTCTGAGCTGAAGGTGAGGTCGGCCTCGGGCGCAGCCCAGCCCGGCGGAGCCCCCGAGCACATGGAAGCGGCGCCGATCTGGCGGAGGATCGGCTTGATGTGGCGCTCTGAGGCGGCGCTTGTGAGCCACCTAGCAGGGCCGCGACCGCGTGGTGCACTGGTGCAGCGTAGCACGCAGTTAAGAGGTCGCGGAGCTCCTCTCAAGACACCACCGTGGATCCGGGGAGGTTGAGCAGCCAGGCGCGGAGCTCGCCGGTGAGGGCCATGGGAAGCCAGTTGGCCATGACCTTGTCGTCTCCCCCGGCTTCGAGGACGGCCTCCTCATACGCCAGTAGGAAACCTGACGGGTCCGTCGCGCCATCGTAGCGCGACGGCATCTCCGGCTTGAACTTGGGTGGCCACTACACCCGCCGCAGGGTGGGGCCAGGGCTCGGAGCCCCTGGTCCCATCGTCAACGCTGGCCGTCGGAGCTGGTGGCAGGGCGCCTGCCATGTGGACGAAGCGCGGTGTCGACGGAGCGCGGATCGACGAAAGAGAAGATACGGCGCACCCCTACCTGGCGCGCCAAATGTCGGATCACGGGTTACGGCAAACACTGGGGTGCGCGTGAAGGTTTTCTCCCTATCAATCCACGCCCTAGCTCTCTAAGATCTCACAGATGAACTCAACGAACTCACAACACAGAAAGACACAAGATTTATACTGGTTCGGGCCACCTTTGTGGTATAATACCCTACTCCAGTGTGGTGGTGGTGGATTGCCTCTTGAGCTGATGAAGAACAGTTACAAGAGGAAGAACAGCCTCCTGATGTTGAGGTGCTCTTGTGCTTGGAGAACTTGTGTGGGTGAGATCCTCTCTCTTCTTGTCTTTCATTGTCTCTCGTCCCGTCTCACTGTGGTGTCTAGTTCTACTTATATAGGCCCTGGTCCTCTCCCCAAATATTGAGCAGGAAGGGAGCCAACAATGGCCAATTTGAAAGGGGACGGCTAGTACAAGTTATCCTGACAAAAGGTGGTCTTTGCCTGCCAAAGAGGAAACAAGGACACTGCGTGCGCTGGCGCCCGCCTAGCCTCGATCGTCATGGCTCACGTCACGAGGACCTCGCGAGGTTTGCCCTGCCTTGATCTCTCTGCCCCTCATGAGCCTGCCTGGTGAGGCCGCTCCTAAGGAGGTCTTGCGTCGTCCGCCTCGTGAGGCTTTGCCCCTCGCGAGGGTCTAGAATGCCTTGTCAATGATGATGGGCCGTACAGACCTGCCAGCCCAGGCATGCCGTGGGCCATAGGCAGGCAAGTCTGGGGACCCCCGTTCCCAGGATGCCGACAGTATGGACCATAGCTACGGAATCTAACCTGAGAACAGTTGCTCTTCTGCTTTAAACGTGGAGTTTGGGTTGGCTGTGGTGGTCTTCGTGCTTTGGGCACTGTAGTTGCTTTACAAACTGCTCATGTGGGGGTACCCTGTGGTGGACATGGTGCTTTGTCAACTAGAGGTGGGTTGCTATCCGCTGGGGTTGGGGTTAGATGGGTTGTAGTTGGTTCTCTGCCCAACGGTTTAAGTGTGCAATCTGGAAGAGTCTGGATTATGTGTGGTGGGGCAAGTTTGTGGGCCACTACAACCATGGTTCTATCTGCATCGACGGGTAGCACTGTCTTTTGTGAAGAACGGGTTTTTCCTCCCTTAGATACTGCCATCACCCCCTCCAATTCAAATGGCTGATAAACAAGAAAAGAAATTGAACATACAGACATTGTATGATAGACAGATGTGGTAATTCACTTATATGTTGTCTAAGCAAACAGGACAACATGACACAATTTCACATATATGATGCCTAACTAAACATGATAGCATGACACAGTTTCAGATTTATGATGGATAACTTAACATGATATAATGGCATAATTCAACATATGATGAGTATCTAAACAGGATGACATGACAAAACTATATGATGTCTTTCTAAAATAGGTTGGGATGAAATAATTCACATAAATGTTGTCTAAGTGTACAGGATGGCATGATATAATTGAAATAATTGATTCATGTACTAAGCAGCTGGCACACGCATGTATGATCTCTAAACTAAGTAGATGGAATTCAATTATTGTGCATATGATGTCTAAACTAAGCAATGCAAGACACCATATGCATGATATGAGAAATATAAACATTGCAACTTAGAGCATACACCTCAGGTTGGATATAGGACTGGTCATCTATCTGAATCCTCCTCTGAGGAGCTCCCTGTAACCATCGAGATATATGCTTCAACAGGTACCATTGCCTGCTCTGAAGACCTTGTTTTCATTCCTGAATTTTCCATAACTGGCTCAAATGGTTGATACACATGAAGAGTAGTTTAATATACATAGATTGTCGACAGATGGAATACGTAATGAAAAAAAGATGGCATGAGATAATTCACATATATGATGCCTGGCTACATGGCGGTGCATAATTCACATATATGATAACTGGCTGAAAAACATGGCATTGCATAATTCCCATATACTCCCTCCGTTCCTCAATATTTGTCATTTTAGAGATTACAAATGGACTACTACATATGGACGTATATAGACATATTTTAGAGTGTAGATTCACTCATTTTGCTCCATATGTAGTCACTTGTTGAAATCTCTAAAAAGACAAATATTTAGGAATGGTGGAAGTATGATATAGAAACCAAATAGGTGGCATTCGCACAAAGCAAATCTAAACTAAGCTGATGACATATAAGATGAATAATGTAAGCAATGTGAGGCGCCATATGCATGATATGACCAACATCAGCATGCCAGGTTAGAGCAAACACCTCAGGTGGTAAATAGGAGCGGTCGGCTCCCTCTGAATCCCCATCTGAATAGTTATCTTCCTCTGGAATACAATCTGGAATGGCAGGAGGGGGGCACTCCGCCCACCATGGAGTGGCGTCTGCATGACACTGTATTCCCACGCAACGGTCTTCTCTTTTTCTCTACATGTTCAGTACGATTGTGTACAATAACTGACATGCATAATAAAAAACTTGTTAGATTTTGTAAGGCCTAAGGGGTGCATGCATAAATCAAGACTGATGGTAGCAAACGAGTGGATAGATCCAAAACTAATGATAGCAAGTAGATTATAGCTTCAGTTTAAAAATATAGACAATGGATCATCTATTGTTTGTTGCCCACCCAACATGAACCACATAGAAGACCCTAGATGAACAAGATAGTAGACATATACTATTCGTTGTTGCCTCGATATGAGACCCATGGGCATTTTAAAACTCAAGTTTGAATGATAAAGTAGCAGGTAATAATAACCGATGTATAACGTAAGAAAACATGAAAGACTGCGACCTCTCTTACGGAACTGTATAGTTCTCAGGTTCATCTGCTCAGGCGATGATGGTAATGCAGTTGGCGTGGCTTCCGGCAATGGGGAAGATGATCTGAGGTGGGGAAAGAAAGTTTGCAGGGGGAATCTCTGCTGTAGTGAACGCTTCTGTCGAGGGTGCACCTCAGGTGGGGTGGATGACGGCACGGCAGGAGCAGGACACAACACACAGAGTTTTCTTTGATGCCTATCTGAAAATGAAGTAAATCTGTAACGGCTCCTTAGAATTGGAGGATTCTATAAACACAGGGACAGAAAAAGCACATGAATAGGATAGGAATGCATGTGCAAAACAGAGCATTTGGAAACATAGGATTTCTGTGAACCTCGGTGTTTGGTTCACATGAATTGGAAGAAAACAGGAATGGAGAAACATGGTCAAATTAAAGTCAAACCACGTGAAAATGAAAAAAAATAAGAATCTTATTATGCTAGTAATACAATTAGTCCTATTCTTCATGCATATTAATTTGAGAAGGACGTCCAACTGGATATTAAAATTCCTACCACTTTTCTTTGAAAGAGACACCAAAGGAAAAAAATCCTCCAGTTTTGCTTTGCTCCACTCCTAACCAAATGCACGAATAGTGGTAACATAGTAGTTCCATAGCATCTGAGGAATCAACATGAATGCACAGTAACAAAGTGATGCAACGAGTGTACAACCTCTTTGGCATAGCCTTGTCGACCTCAGCATCATTGGGTTGGACGTGGACGGTGGTGATGTTGGTGTGACTGTTGGAGGTGGGGAAGAAGATCTGACGCCTCTCGAAACGGTGCCGAGGGTACTGCTCCGCTGTGATGGATTGTTCCGTCGTTGGAGCAGCTCCGGTGAGGTGTATGGCGTCGAGGATGAAGTAGGACAAGACAGACAATGTTAATCTGAAGTGGGACTCTAATATCATCTGCAACAGATGATGTAAAATACATTACCAAAAAGTGCTAGATGTAAAACGCATCAGCCGCTCCACAGCCGCCCCGACAGATGCAGTAAATACTGTTTACTCTGAACTTAACTGAAGAAACTGAACTTTACAGTCGAAGTTGAATTTTACTTTCAAAACTGATTGAACTAGTAGAAGAGCATTGCAATACATGTTTAGGGCGTTCGAGCACTAGTAGTAGAGAAGCAGTGATCTAAATCAGCGGACTCTTGAGCAGGGAACACACTAGTAGAGAGCAAGTCGTGCAGCAGAACCGCGAGCGAGTGCTAATGCAGCAACTCCTATAGGTGCCAGAGGTCGTGCAACAACAGCAATAGCGCAAGTGAGAGCAAGAGCAGAGCAGCAGCATGAACGAGAGCAAGAGTGGAGCAGCAGCGCGACCGATGGCAATAGCAGAGCAGAGCAGCAACACGAAGTGTCCCCCGAGGAAGCAATGACATGGGGGAGAGATGCCGTGGATGAACTGGTCGGTGACGACGATGTCGATGGAGACCCGCCATGGCTGCTCGATATCGAGCACCGGCAGCCCCGTGAGATCGAATAAAAGATAAAATGCAGCGGTGAGTGCAGAACCTCCTTGGTGGCACCGAGTTGGCCTCGGCTTCATCAGAGAAATTGGTGAGGGTGTTGCGGTTCCGGTGGGGCATGTTAAGATAGCGCTGTGGGGATGGAGGTGGCATGATAGACGAGGCAAACGTCGGGGCAGCTCCTTGGAGGTGGAGGACGGGGCGGCTGATCCGGCGAGACAACGAGATTGACGACGGATCCTCATCCGGTGCGGTGGATGAGGGACGGCAAGCTGTTGAGGTGGACGACGTTGTCGGGGAAGAGTCTCTGGCTGGGCGACGGTCGGCAGGCCGACCGAGAAGCGTGGGGTTTCGTGGGTTTTGGCGGCCTTGGTGTACGAATGGGGGGGTGAAGGGGAAGGTAGGGGGAGCCATGGCTTAGGGACGCGCTTGTCCGAAATGTAGGGTAAGTTACCAGCATACCCCCACCGGTTTTGACACCGTGACGTCGAGCCGGCATTTTCGGCTGAGGGGTAGAAGGGGGATTTCGCGTGTCTGGGTTGCAGGACTGATTTCGGATGAGGAGGGAGTTTTGGGGCACGTCGAAATTTCAGGATAATAAGGCGCGACGCGGGTTGAAGAGGCGGGAGTTTCAAAGTAGATGAGGCAAAAGATACTCGAGCTTAAAATTTTGGGATAACAAGGCACAGATTCCTTGTTCGGCAGAACAAACTTAACGTGTACAAAAAAAACAATTCATACAAGACACAAGAGAGTCATGTTCCCTTTTACTATATTGCTATAAATGTCATTGAAAAAACTACAAGAAAAATGTTAAAAAAATCGGGAGAACAAGATTACCTTGTACAGTACCAAATCGATTCACACTTCCCTCAATAACAACAAAAAACAAATCAATTCCCACCAAAAGAAAGAGCCATGTCCCTTTTTATATGATTACAAAGCCAGGATCTCGAATTTCAATTTTTGAATCCACGTTATGTTGAATAAGAATATATCGTTAGGTGACCTTGCGGTTTATAATGGATGTAGTCCTACATTTTGATATTCCATCATATGTGAACATTTTACTCCACCCTATGAACATATATATTGTCGTCTACCATATGGACTAAATTTGAATCAATTTTCCTTATTTGAATACGATTGTTGTGAAGTTATACAATCGTTTAAATATTATCTTGATAACAAAAAACATGCATATAACAGTAATCATATTTCACTATAAACTACATGTAACATACGATCTCTAATTCAAATATTTGTATTCATTTTATATTGAATTCAAATCATAGTACATTGGTCTAGGTGGCGAGATGTTCGGGATAATCTAAACCCTGTTTTCAGATGTATATAATTCTTGGCTGAATTGGGACAAGTTTTGGTATAAGCTTCTTGCAAAACTGGAGATTCTCTCAACAAGCCTCGTGGTTTCGAGAGAGAACGTGTCACCTTTGTGTGCGAAACAATATACGCTGCCTCCCCCTAGATTTTCTTTACAGAGGCAACATAGAACTATATGAGTGCCCTGTTAAATTTTGGAATTATTCCGGGTTCGTTTGGCCTTTTTTATACATTAATTGAGTTTTTGGACATTTAATGTACATAATCCAAATTTGAACTGCAAGCACATGTTCCGGTGCACCAAAGTTGGTTGAAAAATCACATGTGTGTCCTTGGGTGAATTTCTAGGTCTCATGCAAGAAATGGGAATGAAATTCAAACATCTGGGAGTCGTGACTCGGCCGTGAACATCGAGAGACTTGGTTTTTAAATTCATGTAAATCCAAAACTCGCCTAGAAATCATGAAACTTGGCACGGTGTCATGTCATGGCACTAACATGCTATGGTAAAAAAATGGGCCGATTTGGAATAAGATTTGGTATAAGCTTCTTGCAAATCGGAGCTTCTCTCAAGAAGGCTCGTGGTTCTGAGAGGGAACATGTCACCTTTGAGTGTGAAATGATATACACTGCCCGCCCCCCCTCCTTGAGTTTCTTTATAGAGGAAACATAGAACTACATGAGTGCCCAGTTAAATTTTGGAATTATTCCGGGTTCGTTTGGCCTTTTTATACATTAATTGAGTTTCTGGTCATTTAATGTGCATAATTCAAATTTGAACTACAAACACATGCTCCCGTGCACCAAAGTTGGTTGAAAAATCACATGTGTGTCCTCAAGTGAATTTCTAGGTCCCATGCAAGAAAATGGGAATGAAATTCAAACATCTAGGCATCGTGCCTCGGACGAGAACATTGAGAAACTTGGTTTTAAAATTCTTTTAAATCCAAAACACGTCTGAAAATCATGAAACTTGGCATGGTGTCATGTCATGGTACTGCCATGCCCTGGTAAAAAATGGTCGAATAGGAACAAATTTTGGTATAAGCTTCTTGCAAACCGGAGCTTCTCTCAAGAAGGCTCGTGGTTCTGAGAGGGAACGTATCACCTTTGAGTGCGAAACAATATACGCTGCCCCCCTTGAGTTTCTTTACAGAGGCAACATAGAACTACATGAGTGCCTTGTTAAATATTGGAATTATTCCGGATTCGTTTGGCCTTTTTTATACATTAATTGAGTTTCTGGTCATTTAATGTGCATAATTGAAATTTGAACTACAAGCACATGCTCCCGTGCACCAAAGTTAGTTGAAAAAAGACATGTGTGTCCTCGGGTGAATTTCTAGGTCCAATGCAAGAAATGGGAATGAAATTCAAACATCTGGGCATCATGGCTCGGCCGAGAACGTTGAGAAGCTTGGTTTTGAAAATTCTTGTAAATCCAAAACACGTCTGAAAATCATGAAACTTGGCATGGTGTCATGTCATGGTACTACCATGCTGTGGTAAAAAATTGACAGAATAGAAACAAGTTTTGGTATAATTTTCTTGCAAACTGGAGCTTCTCTCAAGAAGGCTCGTGGTTCTGAGAGGGAACATATCACCTTTGTGTGCATAATTCAAATTTGAAATACAAGCACATGCTCCAGTGCACCAAAGTTGGTTGAAAAATCACATGTGTGTCCTCAGGTAAATTTCTAGGTCCCATGCGAGAAATGGGAATGAAATTCAAACATCTGGGTGTCGTTGCTCGGCTAGAAACATTGAGAAACTTGGTTTTTTAATTCCTATAAATCCGAAACACGCATGAAAATCATGAACCTTGGCTTGGTGTCATGACATGGCACCAACATGTTGTGGTAATTTTGCTATCCGATTTGCAAAGGCGCACACATTAAGAATCAACAAAGTCATTTCGGAACAAGTGTTGTCACATTACAATCAGAAAACACAAGTATTATTGAAACCGTGGGCGTTCTATTTACCATTTACAAGCCGCCACGCATCCCTTTTTTTATTAGCTAGGAGGCGCCATGCAGGGTAGCTATTTGAGTACGGGAGGTGTGTGATCACCTCTCTCCCAAGGTCTCCATTAATGGCACCCGAGCCTCTGTTTAATGGTGTGGCAATGTCTCACTCGACTGAGATTTAAGAGAGAGAAAAGAAAATCTAAAAAGAAACTTTTCCACAGATCTTGATGTAAGATCCGATGGACCTATATAGCATCTACTTCGACTTATAGCAAGACTAATGAATATATATATATAAGGACGACGAGAGTGGATAATAATTGTCTTACATAATTAGGAAGATAATTAAAAAAGCCACATGCGGCTATGCCCGAAATACACAAGTGCAAAAGAAGAAGGAAGACGCATACAACGATCTGGCTCGCTGATCTCTACTTTCTTTATGCGCTGCAGGTCGCGGAGACTAGTTCTCATGGCGGGGGATGATCTCTTTCATTAGTTTCATGTCCTTAATATGCTACTTGGCACCATCCATTGATTCCTCCACCAGCCTGTTGTGCTCGATGCGGAGCATGGCATTTTCGTCCATAAGTTTCTGGACGATGACACCCCTCCTCTACAACAAGGCAGTGGTTTCCTCCTCCTGCTTCGCCCTTCCGGTGATCTTCACCCTCAGCAGGTCGAGCTCGCCCCGGAGCTTTGCATTGCCCTCCCCTAGTTAGCAGATGATGCTGGTAGCCTCGTCCTGCAACCTCGCCCAGCCGGAGATCTGATCCATCTGGCTATGGACCGTCGCATGCATGCGCTTGTAAGAGTTCTCGCCTGCCCGCGAGAAATTTTCCTAGGTCGCCGCGGCGTGGCGGGACCTCCGTGCTGATTCGGCGGCACGACAGGACATCTCTGTTGCTTCTGCGGCGTGGCCGGACCAGTGTGCTACATCGACGGTACGGCGGGACATCTCTGCTGCTTCCGCGGCGTGGCCGGACCAGACTAACAAACATGACATGCAGTGGTTCGTTCATTGCATGCAATGCTATTAATTAGCAAAAAGACATTATGTTCTCTCTTTTTTCCCTCTGCCTTGGTCACGGTGCACAACCTAAGACGACCTAGACGGAGGGAGTAGTAACATAGCGCACTTAGAGAAAATTCTGCTTGTGTGGCAAGTAACTAATAAGAGGTGGTAACATAATATGTTACTGTAACATAGCGCTTTCCAAGACAAGATAAATGAAGCCATCTATGATACTACTATTATGTTACTTTGCATTATGAAGGTAATAACTTAGACTAGTGTCATATGCATAACACTAGTCTAAGTTACTCCCCACCCCTTTGATCATCCCGATATCGCCCATTCCATTCTCTCATGCTTGCATTAGATTTTGCTACTGTTATTGTTTGCTCCTATTCTGATGCATAGCCTGCTTTTGTATCTGCTGTTGTACCCTACCTGCTTATCCTAAACTGCTTAGTATAGGTTGGTTAGTGATCCATCAGTGACCCCCACCTTGTCCTTGTTGCCCCTGCTTCATCATTGAAGACCCGATCAACGGGCTCGAAGACCAGGCCCCGGCACCGCACATCACTTTCCCCTTAGTTGCTCGACACTACTGGGTTACTATCGAGTGTCGAGGGTGAGACCACTACAACACTTCTGATGTTAACCCTGTAGTGTAGCTATTCGGTCATGGTCATCGAGGGTGATTCCGCCTTAACCACTTCCGATACGGCTCTATCGTGCAACCCCTCAAGTGTGAACCTCGGAGGTGGCTCCTCTTACGTTCACCTTGATGATTACATAGAGTGGAATCCATCGGGGGTGATTCCTCGGGTTTTCCCCTTGATGTTTTGACACACAGTTAGTATGGTTACTATGACTTTACACTGAACCATGTTACTAAAGACGGGTCGACCCTGAGGGGTACCCGCGCAAGCTTAATTGCGAGTGATGTGGAGTCGGGTTGACCGGGAGGGTGCCCGCGAGATAATTACGAGGCTTGGCCGGGCAGTCTTAGCCCTTGCCGCAAGTCCTCGAGACGGGGCAACGGCGTCACATCTTTCGTGGGTCTCTGCTTGTTACCGCGGGTTCCTAATCCACTATGATTTGGATATTTGTTCCGAGGGGCCTCTGGCCTGATAGCACTAACCATCACGTGGGCATAGTATGGGCGTTCTGTGTCGTATGCATCAGCCGAAGCTTAATAGACGTCAGCGACTGAGTGGCGCGCGCCGGGTTGGACTGCGTAAGCACCTGCCTTTTTTTGAAGGAGGTAGCTAGGTCTGCTCACCGGTCGCGTTCGCAACGTGCAGGAGCTTCCGGGGAGATGGCCCATGACCCCTGGGGGCATAGGTTTAGTCTGGCGTGCTGACCTCTCTATTAAGCCTAGGTCGGGTTGCGGCGTATTGTTTGGCCGAGGCCGGGCATGACCCAGGAAAGTGTGTCCGGCCGGAGTTAATCGAGCGTGGTGGGTAAGTCGGTGCACCCCTGCAGGGAAGAAAACATCTATCAATAGCCTGTCCTACAGTAACGGACACTTGGAGTTGTATCCCGATCGATATAACTAGAACTGGATACTTGTGATGTGAATTGGATTGTGATGATAACTGGATAGTATGGCTCTGGGATTGCTTTCTCGCAGGGAGTCGAGAAGGGATCTCTGGCCGAGGTTGATAACACTTCTACTACTTTACTTTATGCTACTCTTATCTGTTCTGATGCTGCAAGATGCTTGAAGATGCTGAAGATGCTAGTCTTCGATAGGACTAGGCCTTCTCTCTATTCTAGCATTTTTGCAGCCCAGTCCACATATACAGCCGTCCTTTGATAATGTTGCATATGTAGTGTAGATCCTTGCTTGCGAGTACTTTGGATGAGTACTCACGGTTGCTTTGCTCCCCCCTTTTCCCCCTTTCTTCTTCTTTCCGGCTGATGCAACCAGATGTCGGAGCCCAGGAGCCAGATGCCACCACCGATGGCTGCTACTACGTGAAGACCGCTGACGACCAGGAGTAGTTAGGAGGCTCCCAGGTAGGAGGCCTTGCCTTTTCGATCGATGTCGCTTTTGTGCTAGCCTTCTTAAGGCAAACTTGTCTAACACATGTCTGTACTCAGATATTGTTGCTTCCACTGACTCTTGTGTTTTCGAGCATATGTATTCGAGCCCTCGAGGCCCCTGGCTTGTAATATAAAGATTGTATTATTTTAATTTGTGTCTAGAGTTGTGTTGTGATATCTTCCCGTGAGTCCTTGATCTTGATCGTACACATTTGCGTGTATGATTAGTGTACAATTGAATCGAGGGTGTCACAGCTTCTCTCAAGATAGCAAATTCTACGGTGGGTGAACGAATTACTGTCGAGCAATTGATAGAGAAGTGCATAGTTATGAGAATATCTAGGCATGATCATGTATATAGGCACCACGTCTGCGACAAGTAGACCAAAACAATTCTACATCTACTACTATTACTCCACACATCGACTACTATCCAGCATGCATCTAGAGTATTAAGTTCATAAGAACAGAGTAACGCATTAGGCAAGATGACATGATGTAGAGGGATAAACTCAAGAAATATGATATAAACCCATCTTTTTATCCTCAATGGCAACAATACAATACGTGCCTTGCTGCCCCTGCTGTCACTGGGAAAGGACACCACAAGATTGAACCCAAAGCTAAGCACTTCTCCCATTGCAAGAAAGATCAATCTAGTAGGCCAAACCAAACTGATAATTCAAAGAGATTTGCAAAGATATTAAATCATGCATAAGAGATTTTAGATAAGAATCAAATATTGTTCATAGATAATCTTGATCATAAACCCACAATTCATCGGATCTCGACGAACACACTGCAAAAAGAATTACATTGAATAGATCTCTAAGAGAATCGAGGAGAACTTTTTATTGAGATCCAAAGAGAGAGAAGAAGCCATCTAGCTAATAACTATGGACCCGAAGGTCTATGGTAAACTACTCACACATCATCGGAGAGGCTATGGTGTTGATGTAGTAGCCCTCCGTGATCGATTCCCCCTCTGACGAAGCGCCGGAAAAGGCCCC
The DNA here is from genome assembly GCF_018294505.1 of Triticum aestivum. NCBI lineage: Eukaryota > Viridiplantae > Streptophyta > Magnoliopsida > Poales > Poaceae > Triticum > Triticum aestivum. The sequence continues at coordinate 358,450,016 of NC_057812.1, read as the reverse complement.
AAGATGGGATCTCACGGGTACAGAAGGTTGCGGTGGTGGAAATAGGGTTTCATGGTGCTCCTGGATGTTTTCGGGGTATATGGGTATATATAGGAGGAAGAAGTATGTCGGTGGAGCTGCGAGGGGCCCACGAGGGTGGGGGCGCGCTTGCCCCCCTGGGCGCGTGCCCCTGCCTCGTCACCTCCTCGCTTCTTTTTGAAGGCCACTCCAAGTCTCCTGGATCACATTTGTTCCAAAAATAACTCTCCCGAAGGTTTCATTCCGTTTGGATTCCGTTTGATATTCCTTTTCTGCGAAACACTGAAATTGGCAAAAAAAACAACAATTTGCACTGGGCCTTTGGTTAGTAGGTTAGTCCCAAAAATAATATAAAAAGGTATATTAAAGCCCATTAAACATCCAAAACAGATAATATAATAGCATGGAACAATCAAAAAAATTAGATATGTTGGAGATGTATCAAGGGGCACCGGAGGTGGGCCGAGGAGGGCACAACCCACCAGGTGGGCCTGGCACACCTAGGTGGGTTGTGCCCACCTGGTGGGCCTCTTCCGGTAATTATTTGCTGAAGTATTTTTCTTTTATTCCAAAATAATTCTCTGTAAAGTTTCAGCTCATTTGGAGATGTGCAGAATAGGTAACTCTAGCGTAGCTTGTCCAGGTCTAGAATTCCAACTGCTGGTATTCTTCCTCTTTGTGTAAACCTTGCATATTATGAGAGAAATGGCATTAAAATAACTCCAAAAAGCATTATTATGCATAAAAACATAGTAAATAATAGTAGGTAAACATGATGCAAAATGGAAGTATCAACTCCCTCAAGTTCTATCTCCCGCATGATGTCCTCCATAAGCTTCGGAGTGACATTTCCGCATGATTTGTTCCTTTTCATGCTCAGGTACACAACATCTAATAATACTATCTACTCCTTCTTTGTAAAGATGTGGGTCATCCCAAATGTAATGTCCTAAATCATAGAAGAATTTTTTCTTTTGTTGGTATGTGAAACTAGGTGGTATATATTTAGCAACAATGTAATTAGCATAGTCGTCATACCAAGGAGTGTTATGAGAAACATTTGTTGTAGCTAGTTGCTCATCAGGAAAACTATCATTGATAGGTTGTGGGTCATCAAGAATATTTTCTAACATAGACAAGTTATCAGGTACGGGGTTCTCAACTCCCTTCCTATCGGTGATATGTAAATCAGATTCTTGTAACAAGAGAACCCACCTAATGAGTCTAGGTTTAGTATCTTTCTTTTCCATAAAATATTTTATAGCAGCATGATCGGTGTGAATAGTTACTTTAGAATCAACAATATAAGATCTGAATTTATCACAAGAAAACACCACTGCTAAAAATTCTTTTTCAGTAGTAGCATAATTTCATTGAGCACTGTTTAGAGTTTTAATAGCATAATGGATAACATTTAATTTTTTATCAACTCTTTGTCCTAGAACAACACCATCAACATAATCACTAGCATCACACCTAATTTCAAAAGGCAAATTCCAATTAGGTGGTTGGACAATAGGTGCAGAAGTTAAGGCTTTCTTAAGTGTTTCAATGGCTTCTACACAATCATCATAAAAAACAAATGGAACATCCTTTTGTAAAAGATTTGTAAGAGGCCTAGAAATTTTAGAGAAGTCCTTAATAAACCTCCTATAGAAACCAAAATGACCAAGAAAACTACGAATACCTTTGATATCTTTAGGACATGGCATTTTCTCAATTGCATCAACTTTAGCTTTATATATGTCGATACCTTGTTCATAAATTTTATTCCCCAAAACAATACATTCATTAACCAGTGGCATTCCTCCCAATTCAAGATAAGATTAGTTTGCTCACTTCTCTGCAAAACTTGATCAAGGTTGCTTAAGAAATCAGCAAAAGAAGTTCCGTAAACGAAAAAGTCATCCATGAAAACCTCAACAACCTTTTCACTAAATCAGAGAATATAGCAGTCACGAATCTTTGAAAGGTAGCAGGTGCATCGCATAAACCAAAAGGTATACGTCTATAAGCATAAGTTCCAAAAGGGCAAGTAAAGGTGGTTTTCTATTGATCAGGTTGTGAAACAGGTATTTGAGAAAAACCAGAATATGCATCAAGGAAACAAAAGTGTGTGTGTGTGTGCTTAGATAGTCTTTCTAGCATTTGATCAATAAAAGGCAAAGGGTAATGATCTTTTCTAGCTGCTTTATTTAATTTTCTAAAATCAATTACCATTCTATAGCCAGTAACAATTCTTTGTGGAATGAGTTCATTTTTATCATTAGGAACAATGGTAATACCTCTCTTCTTAGGGATACAATGAACGGGACTTACCCATCTTCTATCAGCTATGTGATAGATTATACCTGCTTCAAGAAGCTTTAATATTTCAGTTCTTACCACTTCTTTCATCTTAGGATTCAAACATCGTTGGTTATCAACAACTGGTTTAGCATCAGGTTCCATATTAATCTTCTGCTAACAAAGAGTGGGACTAATGCTCTTAAGATCATCAAGAGTATATCCAATAGAAGCTCAATGCTTCCTCAGAATTTTCAATAATCTTTCTTCTTCATGTTCTGAAAGGTTAGCACTAATAATAACATGATATATCTTTTTCTCATCAAGATAAGCATTTTTAAAAGTGCCTGGCAATTGTTTTAATTCGAACACAGGATCACCCTTAGGTGGAGGAGGACCTCCTAGAGTTTTAATAGGCAAATTGTGTTTAAGTAGAGGTCGTTGTTCAAATAATATTTTATCTATTTCATTTCTTTCATGCATATGCATATCATTTTCCTGGTCTAGCAAATATTGTTCTAGTGGATTAGTAGGAGGCACGACAATAGAAGCAAGACCAATTATGTCACCCTTACTAGGTAATTATTTCTTATGATGTTTTCTACGAAACTTAGAAAAATTAAACTCATGAGACACATCACCAAAACTAATGCCGACAATTTGGTTCTCACAATCTATTTTAGCATTAACGGTTTCAAGAAAGGTCTACCAAAGATAATTGGAAAAAAAGTCATCTTGTGAGGAACCAAGAACAAGAAAATTAGTAGGATATTTTATTTTCCCACACAAGACTTCAACATCTCTAACAATCCCAAGTGGTGTGATGGTGTCCCTATTAGAAAGTTTAATAGTAACATCTATGTCTTCTAATTCAGTGGGTGCTATGTCACCCATAATTTCTTGATATAAGGTAAAAGGAATAGCACTCACACTAGCACCTAAATCACACAAACCATGATAACAGTGGCCTCCTATTTCGACTGAGATAACAGGCATGCCAACAACAGATCTATGTTTATCTTTCTAATCACGTTTGGCAATTCTAGCAGCTTCATCATAGAAGTAAATGACATGCCCATCGATATTTTCTACTAAGAGATCTTTGAACATAGCAACACTTGGTTCTACTTTCATTTGTTTTGAAGGTTTAGGTGCTCTAATATTACTTTTATTGACTATGGTTGAAACCCTAGAATGTTCCTTTATCCTAACAGGGAACAGTGGTTTTTCAATATAAGCAGTAGGAACAACTGGATCAACGTTATAAATGATAGTTCCTTCTTTAGCTACTACCGTTTATTTAATTTCTTCCTTGATAGGTGGATGATATTTAAACCACTTCTCCTTAGGGAGATCAACATAAGTACCAAATGATTCACAGAAAGAGGCTACTATCTCAGACTCAAGCCCATATTTAGTGCTAAACTTGTGAAAAGCATCGGTATTCATAAAAGATTTAACACAATCATACTCAAGCTTAGTATCTGACTTTTTACCTTCATGGAGTTCCCAATCTTTAGAGTTGTGTTTAATTCTCTCTAAAAGATCCCACCTGAATTCAATAGTCTTCTTCATAAAAGAACCAATACAAGAAGTATCGAGCATGGATTGATCATCACGAGAAAGCCGAGCATAAAAATTCTGAATGCTAATTTCCCTCGAGATGTCATGATTGGGGCATGAATATAACATGGACTTAAGCCTCCCCCAAGCTAGAGCGATACTTTCTCCTTCACAAGGCTAAAACTTATATATGCAATTCCGATCACGATGAACTAGATGCATAGGATAATTTTTTTGGTGAAATTCCAATTCCAAGATCCAATATCATTGCATAGCCTATACCATGCCAATGCTTTTCCCTTCAAATATAAAGGGAAAACATTCTTCCTAGCTTCATCTCCGGGTAAACCTGCAAGCTTAAATAATCCACAAATTTCATCTACATATATCAAGTGCATATCAGGATGCTCGGTTACATCTCCTGCATAAGGATTATCTAGCAGTTGTTCTATCATACCCGAAGGAATTTCATAACCAATATTTTCAGTAGGTGCAGTAGGTTGAGGGGCAACTAATTGTGGTTCTGGTCAAGGTGAAGATACCCCGAACAAACCCCTCAAAGGATTGTTCTCCATAGTAGCAAGTGACAATAAATTTCATCACGTAGATTTTTCCTTACCAATTTCCACTTACCAAGAGCGCTTCACTCCCCGGCAACGGCGTCAGAAAAGAGCCTTGATTACCCACAAGTATAGGGGACCAATTGTAGTCCTTTAAATAAGTAAGAGTGTCGAACCCAACGAGGAGCAGAAGGAAATGACAAGTGGTTTTCAGCAAGGTAATTTCTGCAAGCAATGAAAATGTTGGTAACAAATAGTTTGATAGCAAGATAATTTGTAACGAGCAAGTAACGGTAACGGTAAATAAAGTGCAGCAAGGTAGCCCAATCCTTTTGTGGCAAAGGATAGGCCAAAACAGTTTCTTATAATAGGCAAAGCGTTCTTGAGGGTACACGGGAATTTCATCTAGTCACTTTCATCATGTTGGTTTGATTCATGTTCGCTACTTTGATAACTTGTAATGTGGGTGGACCGGTGCTTAGGTGCTCTAATTACTTGAAAAAACCTCCTACGTATGATTAACCCCCTCGCAAGCATCCGCAACTACAAGAAAGTATTAAGATAAAATCTAACCATAGATTAAATTTCTGGATCCAAATCGGTCCCTTATGAAATAGCGCATAAACTAGGGTTTAAGCTTCTATCACTCTAGCAACCAATCATCTAACAACTACTCCATAATGCATTCTATTAGGTGTGGCGCCCCGGCTCAGAGAAACAGGAACGCCCCATATTCCAGCCCAGAGATAGAGGAGAAGTCTTCTGAATACGGCACTACTTAGCATATAACAAATCAGCTCTTTGTTACAATCCATATGGGTACAAGGGGTTTACATCGGCATGACGACACTACGCCTGCCATGGTTACTCTATGCCAGCAGCATAACAACACGAAGAAGCGGAATAACTCTAGCAGTGGAACAACGACGACGGTGATGAACTCCACTCCATAGGGACTTTGGCTGTAACACTTGTCCTAGGTCGCAAACCAAGGATCCACAGCAAACAAGAAATCAAATCCGGTATGACCTGCAAACTGGCATGACACGCCAGGTTAGTACATTGAATGTACTTGCAAGCTCACAACAACCAAGAGCAATCAAGACAGACAACATGATGGCAATTCTAGGTTACTTAGCAATGATGAACATGATACTATCAGAACAACATGGCATGTACAACATGATACAGCTAGAACAATACGAGCAGGGCATGAACGAATGAACATGATGCTAGTATCATGCACCAATTTACTCTGTTCGGGGTAACATCGTAACCATCACATGCACAAGATTACCATCACGGACATCACACGATCATCTCAGGATCCAATCAAGCTTGGTATTACAATATCATAGTAATCATTACATGACCACGAGGAGCTTGACCTTTACCCGTGATTCTTGCACAACATCACAAATATCCATCAACTCGATATCCTCGATACCACGGTGATCCTCTCATGATCACATAGAGATCAACCAACTTCTCTCATCATCGAACCAGGGTTGTTATTAAACAAGTTATTAGTAATACTGTTGACCCATAGTGTGACCGACTATGAACTGGACCCTTATCAATGGGCGCGGATATTGATAGATTTAATACACACTCCGTAGAGGTTAGTACATTGTAACCACACCACGGAACCCATGGCCTCGTGCTCCCATTCAGGTGGACCAATAGCATTCCGACAAAACCGATCTATTGCCATCACACTCTCCCAGCCACTCCGACAAATTCCCCTTTGGGCTAAGTCATGGGTGGCCCCGATGTCAACTTATGACATTCGCTACCTACATGGCTGGCCACCGTCATGGCAAAACATAAACGGTCCCAAACGGGGACAAGGATCCTCACAACAACAACGAGCACACAAGGCTTATGCCGTTCTACCCGGCCAAGGTAGCGCCCGCGCATAACATTCCCTCGTTGGAGGCATCGGCAAGAGGCATGACAATAGACCCAGTTAGGACCCCCCATAAGGCAAGTGTGGCTGCACTGGTTAGCTCGATTTGGTGGCACCATGACTTAGCCAACAGTTGTTCAAGTTTGATTATTATCCGGTTAAACTTGAATGCAATAAGCTAAGCCATATTAAAATAACCTGATGCAACTATAATGCATGATATCAACATAGGTATGTGGGTGCAACATAATACTCAAGCATATCTGCTACCTCTTGAGCACTGTGTTGGTTTTCTCTTGAAGAGGAAAGGGTGATGCAGAAAAGTAACGTAAGTATTTCCCTCAGTTTTTGAGAACCAAGGTATCAATCCAGTAGGAGGGTATGCGTGAGTCCCTCGCACCTACACAAAACAAATAAATCCTCACAACCAACACGATAAGGGGTTGTCAATCCCTACACGGTCACTTACGAGAGTGAGATCTGATAGATACGATAAGATAATATTTTTGGTATTTTTATGATAAAGATGCAAAGTAAAATAAAAGGCAATGAAAATAGCTAAGTGTTGGAAGATTAATATGATGGAAGATAGACCCGAGGGCCATAGATTTCACTGGTGGCTTCTCTCGAGAGCATAAGTATTTTACGGTGGGTGAACAAATTACTGTTGAGCAATTGATAGAATTGAGCATAGTTATGAGAATATCTAGGTATGATCATGTATATAGGCATCACGTCCGAGACAAGTAGACCGACTCCTGCCTGCATCTACTACTATTACTCCACACATCGACCGCTATCCAGCATGCATCTAGAGTATTAAGTTCATGAAATCATAGTAACGCCTTAAGCAAGATGACATGATGTAGAGGGATAAATTCATGCATTATTATAAAAACCCAATCTTGTTATCCTCGATGGCAACAATACAATACGTGCCTTGCTGCCCCTACTGTCACTGGGAAAGGACACCGCAAGATTGAACCCAAAGCTAAGCACTTCTCCCATTGCAAGAAAGATCAATCTAGTAGGCCAAACCAAACTGATAATTCGAAGAGACTTGCAAAGATAACCAATCATACATAAAAGAATTCAGAGAAGATTCAAATATTGTTCATAGATAAACTTGATTATAAACCCTCAATTCATCGGTCTCAACAAACACACCGCAAAAGAAGATTACATCGAATAGATCTCCACAAGAGAGGGGGAGAACATTGTATTGAGATCCAAAAAGAGAGAAGAAGCCATCTAGCTAATAACTATGGACTCGTAGGTCTGAAGTAAACTACTCACACCTCATCGGAGAGGCTATGGTGTTGATGTAGAAGCCCTCCGTGATCGATGCCCCCTCCGGCGGAGCTCCGGAACAGGCCCCAAGATGGGATCTCATGGATACAGAAAGTTACGGCGGTGGAATTAGGGTTTTGGCTCCGTATTTGATCATTTGGGGTACGTAGGTATATATAGGAGGAAGGAGTACGTCGGTGGAGCAACAGGGGGCCCACGAGGGTGGAGGGCACACCTTGGGGGGGAGGGGCAGGCGCGACCCCTACCTCGTGGCTTCCCTGTTGGTTGCTTGATGTAGGGTCCAAGTCTCCTAGATCTTGTTCGTTCCAAAAATTACGTTCCCGAAGGTTTCATTCCGTTTGGACTCCGTTTGATATTCCTTTTCTTCGAAACCCTAAAATAGGCAAAAAACAGCAATTCTGGGCTGGGCCTCCGGTTAGTAGGTTAGTCCCAAAAATAATATAAAAGTGTATAATAAAGCCCAATAATGTCCAAAACAGAATATAATATAGCATCGAACAATCAAAAATTATAGATACATTGGAGACGTATCAATATCCACAACAATAAATCATATATCTGAATGAGCATGGCATACTGACGAGCATGAATATCACAAGTATAACACTACTCATAGCACAACATGACCACTAGCATCAGAAATAACTACCATGCAAGAACATAACAAGAATACTACCGAGTAAGCATGTAACCAACTAGATGCAACAGAACATGCATAGCAACGGTACTGGATAACGGACGATAAGCATGCATCAGAATGAACATCACTACTACCAGCATGTACTACTACCAAGCTTGACATGTAACAATAATACTAGCAATAAATACAAGCTAACAAGATGCAGAAGTGCGTAGCATTAAGGTAAACATAGATCTATAAGCATTACCGAAACAAGATAGCAGTTGCGGACAAACAAGCACTTATTAAATGTTCAAGTAGAAAACCATGGGTACTGCATGGCTATCATCCAAGTGGTTGTCGTGGCTTGCCTGGGATGAAGAAACCACCGGGAAGAAGTGCGGAAAGATCACGGAAGGAACCGCCGGAAAAGTTTCACTCTCGGAGGTGAAAGATTAGGGGAAAGGGCATCATGGTCATTTTCATAATGTGGACACATCATGAAAATGATAAGAACAAAACAGGCTCGACGAGACAAAGACGTGGCCTTTGAAATCACCTGAATCGGAGTTGTAGTTGCGAAGATACAGCCGTTCATTCGTTAGGCAGAAATCAAATAAAACTATTCTTTTTTTGCTATTAACGGGTGAACATTAACAAAATAAGGGTTTCGGCCGGTGGCTGATAAAAAGAAAGTTCCTTTCAGTGAATACATCTCCAGATTAGTCAAAACATATAGTCATCTGAAGAAACAGGTGGGTGCACTTTCTAACTAGGTAAACGTATTTCACATAATACGTTTCCACTTAAAATAGTTGGGCTCGGCTGGCTGGTCACTTACAGGTGGGCTCGGTGTTGACCCTCTCCCTCCATCCCGCTCCTTCTTCCTCCTGTCGACGCTAGATGCAGAGGAGGCCAACGGTGGCCCTGGCGGTTCCGGCCATCCCCAGCCGAGGGAAAGGCACTGGTGGCCTCGGTGCAGAGCACCGCTTCCGGTCCGGCTGGTCGCAGACGCCGAGCAGGACTGAGGCGATGGCGGCTTGGAGCGTCCGTGGATGTGCCCTCAACCAATCTTGGAGCCGAGCCCCACAGGCGACGTGGGGACGAACGAAAGGGACGGGGAGGTTTATGGAGGTCTGGGGACTGCTCTACTGGTGGCTAGGCGGGGAGGGAGAGGCCATGTAGCTCGAATTTGAGCGAGAGGGTGATGAGGACATGACTACCTTGGATATGACCAAAAATATTGCATATATGCATATTTGTCAGGTGATTTCTAGTGCAAACTATTCAATAATCTATTTATGTTATCCAGAACAAAAATACTTCACACACTTTTGTGTTTTGTCTAATTGCAGGTGTATGGGACATTTGTACAATCCACATATGAAGATAAGGAAGAAAGAGATGTTTATTTGCTGTCTAAAAAGTTCTCTCACGTCACTTTTGGCCCAAGAGAAGATAGAGTCCAAGTCTCTCACGTTCTGGATTCAGATTCGGACTGCACAGACATACCTGACTCAAAACGCACACAAGTTTTTCATACGGACTCTGAATTGGATGATTCTTTTTTGGTTGGAAACTAGATTTCGTGCACTTTCCAACCCAATTGGAATCACCTTCAAATTCGTCTGGAGCGTTGAGTTGTGGACGAAACAATCTGATGCTGCAGCAGAATCCGAGTCAAACTACAAGTCCAAAGGTGTTACATCACCTCCACTTGGGCCCATTGGCCTTGTATGACCTAGATTTAGTTTTAGGCTGCCTTAGGACGTCCTCCCACCTCCTTGGCCGCCACCCCTTGCTCCTATATAAGTAGATCCATCTAGTAGATTTTCCTTGGGATTTGTTTAGTTAAAAGTTAGCCACTGCAACTTCGTGTACTTCGTTTGTGTCCAACGACCAGACCAAGACCGCTTACGGATCCCCACCATTATCAATACCTCATATATATTTGCAATATTCAGATTGCTTTATCATATTCTTGCTCGTTCTTCGATTGCTTGCAGGAATAGACCTTCGTGGTCAGGCTGACCGTGCTTCCGGCATCGTCAGTAACCTCAGGAGATTGGTTTAGCGATTGGTAAGGCGCAAAGTCGTGCACGTTTGTAGTCGGATCGTCAAAGTCGTCTCCACCAAATCGATACTTATCATCTCATCGAAAGATCGGGACACCCTCGCCTCTATCAAGTGGTATCAGTTTTCAGGTTGCTCGGTGAGAATTTCCAGTTTTTCCTAGATTAGATTTATTTTCTTACCTATTGTCCAAGAAAAAGCCACAAAACAAAAGTTAGATCTATTCATCCTTTGTCCTAGCCAGACTGAGCCTTTGCAATTTTCTTTTCATTGTTTGCATTATTGAATTATCGGTTGCATCGCCGTGTCGAGTTGCTGGTCTTAGTGTCTAGTTCCTTTAGAGTTTCGAGTTCTGTTCACATTAGTCACGCAGCCGCTGCATCATTATCCCATCCGCTGTCCACCATCCCATCCACCAATTTCCACCATGTGCTACGCACTATTTATTGTCATAATCATAGTTGAGGTCACTCACATCTTCGCCTGATCGAATCTGCATCTTATCTAGTTTGTCTTGGGAAGAGGGAGAAAAAGAAGATAAAGAAAAAAAAAGAGAGAAAAAAGGAAAGAAAAAAAGGCGTGAGAAAAAAAAGAGAGAAGAAAAAAAATTGGATCTATCTAGAATCAATCTCGTACCTGAATTCGGATTGGAATCTGTTTTGCGCACTGTTCAGTAAAACAGGTGTATCTTCCTCATACGAAGTCAGTTTTGGCTCCGTGAGTACTCAAATTGAAGATAGCGACGAGCCGCATCTAAATAGTTGCAGAAGCTTGTTTAATATTTGACACCTCAAAATCGGCTTCTAAATAGGTCTTTTTGCCCTCCGAAGTTCGTGAACACAACTTGTTCCAATTTTTTAGGCCAGTTTTAGAATTCTTTGACTCCTCATATCAACTCGGAATTGAGTGATTCTTTTTGCATTGGAAAGCTTGAGTTAGTAGCATTCTTTGAAAGAATTTATCAGCAAATTGTCTCAAACTTTTCAAGAGGAAAGTTGGAGAGAGAGTTGTTGTATATCCTGCTTGGCAGTTGTTTTTCATCATTATCTTCACTGCCATTGTGATCTTCACTTATATCTTGCTGTCAAGAGCTACTTAGTATCCTTCATTGATGCTAGTTGTGCTACGCCGTGACCTCATTAGTGTTCTAGGCTCGCGTCTCTAGTCCGGTCTAGCCTAGGACCAGCACAGTATCGTCGTTGAGCGTTTATTCAACATTGCATCTTTGAATTGATTATTGCTAATCTTTTGCTACCATATATAGCCAACCCAGCTCCACATATTTCTACACCGTGTATACGTACGCTCCCCTGGCAATCGCTTTACTCAATATTCGGAGTTACTTGACACCGCTGGTTGCCGATCACCGCCTGCTGCATGGTAAGAACTTGTAAGACATTGATATTTGCTTTACTGTGAGCGTTTTACCACCACATCCTAGTAGTTATAGGAACATTATTTTTGGGTTTTGTTTCTTGTTCTACTAATCATGACAGGATCCAGAGTCAATTCATGGGCTTTGTCGATCGCGGGAGACGTGCCACCACCTTTGCAAATACCACAACCGTCACGAGAGGTGCACAAACATCCAAATGCACATGATCAGGTTAATGTATCTATACCACCATTTAATGGTCGTTTTAAACCTGCTTTATATATTGAATGGGAGTTCACCATAAAAAATATATTTGCTTCCCATAATTTCGATGAACATAAAAAGGTTAAGGTTGCGGTTGGTTCTTTCACTGGTTATGCTTTGGTTTGGTGGAGTGAATATTGTCGGTTACACCCTGATTATATACCTACTACTTGGGATGATTTGAAACTTGCCATGCGACATACTTTCGTCCCTGCTTATTATACTCGTGACATGATTAAGAAGTTGCAACACTTAAAACAAGGTAGTGAAACTGTAACAAAATATTATGATGATTTACAAACTACCTTGTTGCATTCCTCTTTAGAAGAAAGTGAAGATGATTTTATGGATAGATTTTGGGGAGGATTAAACCGTGATATTCAAGAGATACTAATTCATGAAGAGTGTTATCCTATGGACCATTTGTTTCATCTTGTGATGAGGACATCAATACAATTGTTACACCCACAGCCCCTGCTGCTATACATACTGGACCAATTACTAGAGCTCGTGCACGCCAACTAAATTACCAGGTACTTTCGTTTCTTGGTAATGATTCTAATGTTCATGAGAATATGATGCTGCCTAAATTGGATACATTTGTTTTGCTTACAAATGAAGGGCCTAGCTTGGAGAAGGATGAACATTGGAGCAAGAACAAGCATGGAGATGATGGCATGCGCAAGGGAAACAAGAACGGAGTTACAAGTGATGATTTCAGGACTTTGAAGCCACCATAATGGGTGCATGAAGCCTTGGACGAAATATACAAGATGCCACTTCATAAATTTCGTCCCGAGGCTATTTCAGGTGCTGCGTCACCTTATTATTGGGCCAGGCCCATGTAATTTCGAAATACATAAGTATAGGCTATTTTTAGAGTCCGTATGTGTGGGGAAACAAGAGATAGGGTTGATTTCGGACCCCTCCACCAAGGGCCACGAAATTCCCCCCTCTTCCTCCATATATACAGCCCTTAGGGCATCGTTTAGACTTTGGGATTTGTTTAGTTAAAAGTTAGCCATTGCAACTTCGTGTACTTCGTTTGTGTCCAACGACCAGACCAAGACCGCTTACGGATTCCCACCATTATCAATACCTCATATATATTTGCAATATTCAGATTGCTTTATCATATTCTTGCTCGTTCTTCGATTGCTTGCAGGAATAGACCTTCGTGGTCAGGCTGACCGTGCTTCCGGCATCGTCAGTAACCTCAGGAGATTGGTTTAGCGATTGCTAAGGCGCAACGTCGTGCACGTTTGTAGTCGGATCGTCAAAGTCGTCTCCACCAAATCGATACTTATCATCTCATCGAAAGATCGGGACACCCTCGCCTCTATCAAGTGGTATCAGTTTTCAGGTTGCTCGGTGAGAATTTCCAGTTTTTCCTAGATTAGATTTATTTTCTTACCTATTGTCCAAGAAAAAGCCACAAAACAAAAGTTAGATCTATTCATCCTTTGTCCTAGCCAGACTGAGCCTTTGCAATTTTCTTTTCATTGTTTGCATTATTGAATTATCGGTTGCATCGCCGTGTCGAGTTGCTGGTCTTAGTGTCTAGTTCCTTTAGAGTTTCGAGTTCTGTTCACATTAGTCACGCAGCCGCTGCATCATTATCCCATCCACTGTCCACCATCCCATCCACCAATTTCCACCATGTGCTACGCACTGTTTATTGTCATAATCATAGTTGAGGTCACTCACATCTTCGCCAGATCGAATCTGCATCTTATCTAGTTTGTCTTGGAAAGAGGGAGAAAAAGAAGATAAAGAAAAAAAAGAGAGAAAAAAGGAAAGAAAAAAAAATAAAAAGAGGGAGAAGAAAAAGAAAAAAAAAGCGTGAGAAAAAAAAGAGAGAAAAAAAATTGGATCTATCTAGAATCAATCTCGTACCTGAATTCGGATTGGAATCTGTTTTGCGCACTGTTCAGTAAAACAGGTGTATCTTCCTTATACGAAGTCCTTTTTGGCTCCGTTAGTACTCAAATTGAAGATAGCGACGAGCCGCATCTAAATAGTTGTAGAAGCTATTTCAATATTTGACACCTCAAAATCGGCTTCTAAATAGGTCTTTTTGCCCTCCGAAGTTCGTGAACACAGCTTGTTCCAATTTTTCAGGCCAATTTTATAATTCTTTGACTCCTCATATCAACTCGGAATTGAGTGATTCTTTTTGCATTGGAAAGCTTGAGTTAGTAGCATTCTTTGAAAGAATTTATCAGAAAATTGTCTCAAACTTTTCAAGAGGAAAGTTGGAGAGAGAGTTGTTGTATATCCTGCTTGCCAGTTGTTTTTCATCATTATCTTCACTGCCGTTGTGATCTTCACTTATATCTTGCTGTCAAGAGCTACTTAGTATCCTTCATTGATGCTAGTTGTGCTACGCCGTGACCGTATTAGTGTTCTAGGCTCGCGTCTCTAGTCCGGTCTAGCCTAGGACCAGCACAGTACCGTCGTTGAGCGTTTATTCAACATTGCATCTTTGAATTGATTATTGCTAATCTTTTGCTACCATATATAGCCAACCCAGCTCCACATATTTCTACACCGTGTATATGTACGCTCCCCTGGCAATCGCTTTACTCAATATTCGGAGTTACTTGACACCGCTGGTTGCCGATCACCGCCTACTGCATGGTAAGAACTTGTAAGACATTGATATTTGCTTTACTGTGAGCGTTTTACCACCACATCCTAGTAGTTATAGGAACATTATTTTTGGGTTTTGTTTCTTGTTCTACTAATCATGACAGGATCCAGAGTCAATTCATGGGCTTTGTCGATCGCGGGAGACGTGCCACCACCTTTGCAAATACCACAACCGTCACGAGAGGTGCACAAACATCCAAATGCACATGATCAGGTTAATGTATCTATACCACCATTTAATGGCCGTTTTAAACCTGCTTTATATATTGAATGGGAGTTCGACATAAAAAATATATTTGCTTCCCATAATTTCGATGAACATAAAAAGGTTAAGGTTGCGGTTGGTTCTTTCACTGGTTATGCTTTGGTTTGGTGGAGTGAATATTGTCGGTTACACCCTGATTATATACCTACTACTTGGGATGATTTGAAACTTGCCATGCGACATACTTTCGTCCCTGCTTATTATACTCGTGACATGATTAAGAAGTTGTAACACTTAAAACAAGGTAGTGAAACTGTAACAAAATATTATGATGATTTACAAACTACCTTGTTGCATTCCTCTTTAGAAGAAAGTGAAGATGATTTTATGGATAGATTTTGGGGAGGATTAAACCGTGATATTCAAGAGATACTAATTCATGAAGAGTGTTAAACATCTCTTTCTTCCGTATCTTCATATGTGGATTGTACAAATGTCCCATACACCAGCAATTAGACAAAACACAAAAGTGTGTGAAGTATTTTTGTTCTGGATAACATAAATAGATTATTGAATAGTTTGCACTAGAAATCACCTGACAAATATGCATATATGCAATATTTTTGGTCATATCCAAGGTAGTCATGTCCTCATCATCCTCCCCTTCTTGAAAATAAAGCCGTCCTCGGCGTTCCTTAATCTGAAATGTGGCTAACAAAAGAGACAAGGTGTACATGTTGTATATGTATATGTCATCCATTTTTACTTCCCTTGATTTTTGCATATATGACACATGAATAGATGAGTAACTTGCATAGTTCATAAAATCTAAAGCCAAAAAATTAGCACAAGAAGTAGAAGGCATGAAAATATTGCAACTCAGTTTGCACATATAAGTGAAGCTCTTATTCATTTCAAAAGATTGACAATGTTCATCATTAAACCATCCCAACATTGGTGAATAAACCTTACTTGCATCAAATTTACATGCTACAACATGCTTAAATAAGCAAACATGCAATAAGTCATTCAACACAGAATCATCACCAAGATTAGAGGTCATATCAAAATGATTAAACATTGGTTCTTTTGCATCAATAGTTAATTAAATGGGTGCACTCAAAATTGTTGGTATTTCAGTTGTTTGATCACATGGCAAAGTCAAATTATCAACGTAGTCCTCTAAAATAGGTGGTGTGATCAAAGTAGTGGGTAGCTCATCAGATGGTGCATTCAAATTGACAAGGCATTCATCATTCTCATGTAGAGATGGAAGATCAGTACCTTTGTCATTACCTCTTATGATCAACTCAGATGATGTAGCCACTCTCAGGGGCGATGTGTCACATGGTGGAGGTGATGTAGTCCTGACAACAACGGATGTGGTTGTCATAGTATGCCTAGTAGCTGAAGGAACAATCATATCAACTCTTGGAATGTGCACCGTGCGCTTGTTCTCCTCGTGGCCAACACGTCGTTTTATTTCCTGTTCAGCTTTGCAAGCAAGATGAAACAAATGGTCCATAGGATAACACTCTTCATGAATTAGTATCTCTTGAATATCATGGTTTAATCCTCCCCAAAATCTATCCATAAAATCATCTTCACTTTCTTCTAAAGAGGAATGCAACAAGGTAGTTTGTAAATCATCATAATATTTTGTTACAGTTTCACTACCTTGTTTTAAGTGTTGCAACTTCTTAATCATGTCACGAGTATAATAAGCAGGGACGAAAGTATGTCGCATGGCAAGTTTCAAATCATCCCAAGTAGTAGGTATATAATCAGGGTGTAACCGACAATATTCACTCCACCAAACCAAAGCATAACCAGTGAAAGAACCAACCGCAACCTTAACCTTTTTATGTTCATCGAAATTATGGGAAGCAAATATATTTTTTATGTCAAACTCCCATTCAATATATAAAGCAGGTTTAAAACGGCCATTAAATGGTGGTATAGATACATTAACCTGATCATGTGCATTTGGATGTTTGTGCACCTCTCGTGACGGTTGTGGTATTTGCAAAGGTGGTGGCACGTCTCCCGCGATCGACAAAGCCCATGAATTGACTCTGGATCCTGTCATGATTAGTAGAACAAGAAACAAAAAAAATCGGCACAAACTTTTTCAGAGGAAAGTTGGAGACAAAGTTGTTGATATATCCTGCTTGGCTGTTGTTTCACCTCATTATCTTCACTGCTGTTGTGATCTTCACTTATATCTTGCTGTCAAGAGCTACTTAGTATCCTTCATTGATGCTAGTTGTGCTACGCCGTGACCTCATTAGTGTTCTAGGCTCGCGTCTCTAGTCCGGTCTAGCCTAGGACCAGCACAGTACCGTCGTTGAGCGTTTATTCAACATTGCATCTTTGAATTGATTATTGCTAATCTTTTGCTACCATATATAGCCAACCCAGCTCCACATATTTCTACACCGTGTATACGTACGCTCCCCTGGCAATCGCTTTACTCAATATTCGGAGTTACTTGACACCGCTGGTTGCCGATCACCGCCTGCTGCATGGTAAGAACTTGTAAGACATTGATATTTGCTTTATTGTGAGCGTTTTACCACCACATCCTAGTAGTTATAGGAACATTATTTTTGGGTTTTGTTTCTTGTTCTACTAATCATGACAGGATCCAGAGTCAATTCATGGGCTTTGTCGATCGCGGGAGACATGCCACCACCTTTGCAAATACCACAACTGTCACGAGAGGTGCACAAACATTCAAATGCACATGATCAGGTTAATGTATCTATACCACCATTTAATGGCCGTTTTAAACCTGCTTTATATATTGAATGGGAGTTCGACATAAAAAATATATTTGCTTCCCATAATTTCGATGAACATAAAAAGGTTAAGGTTGCGGTTGGTTCTTTCACTGGTTATGCTTTGGTTTGGTGGAGTGAATATTGTCGGTTACACCCTGATTATATACCTACTACTTGGGATGATTTGAAACTTGCCATGCGACATACTTTCGTCCCTGCTTATTATACTCGTGACATGATTAAGAAGTTGCAACACTTAAAACAAGGTAGTGAAACTGTAACAAAATATTATGATGATTTACAAACTACCTTGTTGCATTCCTCTTTAGAAGAAAGTGAAGATGATTTTATGGATAGATTTTGGGGAGGATTAAACCATGATATTCAAGAGATACTAATTCATGAAGAGTGTTATCCTATGGACCATTTGTTTCATCTTGCTTGCAAAGCTGAACAGGAAATAAAACGACGTGTTGGCCACGAGGAGAACAAGCGCACGGTGCACATTCCAAGAGTTGATATGATTGTTCCTTCAGCTACTAGGCATACTATGACAACCACATCCGTTGTTGTCAGGACTACATCACCTCCACCATGTGACACATCGCCCCTGAGAGTGGCTACATCATCTGAGTTGATCATAAGAGGTAATGACAAAGGTACTGATCTTCCATCTCTACATGAGCATGATGAATGCCTTGTCAATTTGAATGCACCATCTGATGAGCTACCCACTACTTTGATCACACCACCTATTTTAGAGGACTACGTTGATAATTTGACTTTGCCATGTGATCAAACAACTGAAATACCAACAATTTTGAGTGCACCCATTGAATTAACTATTGATGCAAAAGAACCAATGTTTAATCATTTTGATATGACCTTTAATCTTGGTGATGATTCTGTGTTGAATGACTTATTGCATGTTTGCTTATTTAAGCATGTTGTAGCATGTAAATTTGATGCAAGTAAGGTTTATTCACCAACGTTGGGATGGTTTAATGATGAACATTGTCAATCTTTTGAAATGAATAAGAGCTCCACTTATATGTGCAAACTGAGTTGCAATATTTTCATGCCTTCTACTTCTTGTGCTAATTTTTTGGCTTTAGATTTTATGAACTATGCAAGTTACTCATCTATTCATGTGTCATATATGCAAAAATCAAGGGAAGTAAAAATGGATGACATATACATATACAACATGTACACCTTGTCTCTTTTGTTAGCCACATTTCAGATTAAGCAACGCCGAGGACGGCTTTATTTTCAAGAAGGGGAGGATGATGAGGACATGACTACCTTGGATATGACCAAAAATATTGCATATATGCATATTTATCAGGTGATTTCTAGTGCAAACTATTCAATAATCTATTTATGTTATCCAGAACAAAAATACTTCACACACTTTTGTGTTTTGTCTAATTGCAGGTGTATGGGACATTTGTACAATCCACATATGAAGATGAGGAAGAAAGAGATGTTTATTTGCTGTCTAAAAAGTTCTCTCACGTCACTTTTGGCCCAAGAGAAGATAGAGTCCAAGTCTCTCACGTTCTGGATTCAGATTCGGACTGCACAGACATACCTGACTCAAAACGCACACAAGTTTTTCATACGGACTCCGAATTGGGTGATTCTTTTTTTGTTGGAATCTAGATTTCGTGCACTTTCCAACCCAATTGGAATCACCTTCAAATTCATCCGGAGCGTTGAGTTGTGGACGAAACAATCTGATGCTGCAGCAGAATCCGAGTCAAACTACAAGTCCAAAGGTGTTACATCACCTCCACTTGGGCCCATTGGCCTTGTACGACCTAGATTTAGTTTTAGGCTGCCTTGGGACGTCCTCCCACCTCCTTGGCCGCCACTCCTTGCTCCTATATAAGTAGATCCATCTAGTAGCTTTTCCTTGGGATTTGTTTAGTTAAAAGTTAGCCACTGCAACTTCGTGTACTTCGTTTGTGTCCAACGACCAGACCAAGACCGCTTACGGATCCCCACCATTATCAATACCTCATATATATTTGCAATATTCAGATTGCTTTATCATATTCTTGCTCGTTCTTCGATTGCTTGCAGGAATAGACCTTCGTGGTCAGGCTGACTGTGCTTCCGGCATCGTCAGTAACCTCAGGAGATTGGTTTAGCGATTGCTAAGGCGCAACGTCGTGCACGTTTGTAGTCGGATCGTCAAAGTCGTCTCCACCAAATCGATACTTATCATCTCATCGAAAGATCAGGACACCCTCGCCTCTATCAGAGGGGGCGGCGGCCATGGCGGCAATGGCGAGGCAGGAGGGGTCCTCTGGTTTGGGGAAGAGGATGGGGAGGGAGCTAGGAGCTAGGGGAGGCCGATGAGATGCTCGGGAGAGGCTTGGGGTGGCCTATTTATAGGCGGGGTGAGGTACCGAGCTCGGGTGTCACCGCAATGTCCGGCCAACGCTCTGGCGATGAACATGGCGATCGTGAGGCAAGGAAGGCGACATGAGCGGCCATAGGGGAGTCACGGAGCAGAGCAACACCAAGGGGACACGGGGAGGAAGCGGGCAAAGGAGGAAGACGACGGCCGGCAACAGTTTTCCCGTGGGCACACGGCCACGAGCTCCAATGAGCGAGCTACTAGAGGGGAAGAAGGGTCCAGGGTGCGGAGGCGGAACGGGGGACCTGCTAGACATTCCCAGGCGTGCTGGGACGACGAGAAAAGAGAGGGAGAAGAAGACAGAGGCGCCAGAGCAGGCGGATGGCATGCCAAAGCCCGTGATCACCGTGTGCACTAGTGCACACCGTGCCACATGATCAGCCAGAGCGTGCAGATGTGTGATACAAAGTCCCTCCGATATAGAGTAGCCCTGAAGTAATGAAACGATCACAGGAACTGAGAGTGGAAAGAAACAAGGATCACAAGTTTGCTACAGCAAACTTGGAGCAGGTGGTACAGTGAGCTGAGATGAGATAAGAACAAGCTAGGATGTCTGGGAGGTTTAGGATAGGAAGGACTACAGTCCTGTGAATTTCGAAGGGATTTGGACAAGTAATTAATACACTTGCTTTGTAACTGCAAAATCTGGTCCAGAAGCAAAAACAGGAAGTAGCACTCACTAGGAGTGATAACTTGGGCTGAAAATGGGCTTGGCAAGATTATTTGGGCATATGAAAGTTCCATAAAAATTTCGTGCCATTTGGCCAAGCCAAACTTGTACTTCCTTCATGAAGCACCTCCCTAGATAGAATCTTGGGAAAAATCCTGAGGAAAAATGGCTGAATGAAATGAGAAAAAATCATGTGTAGATAAGTTATATGGATAGGAGAAGGCTTAGGAAAATTGTCAGCAATAATGGAGCAAGATAAAATTTACTTGCTTCACAAACTGAAAATTTGGACAGAAAAAAATAATAATTGGTCCTGGGCTCACATAGATCAATGGAAGGATATGAAACTTGGAGGAGGGTGATGATATGAGCACATGAAGTAGTGTGCAAAATTTAAACTCATTTGGCTTATCCGAGCTAGTACTTCCTCCACAAAGAATTCCCTTAGACAGGAACTTTGAAAAATTGCTCAGGAATATTGGCAAGGAAAATTGAGTTGAATTTTGGCATGAGGTAATGATATAGACAGTAAAAGGTGTTCAAAAAGTTTAGGGTCAATCAAGCAAAGATAAATAACACTTCCTTCTCAAAAAAACCACTGAGGGCAGAATGAGAAAATGAATATTTGTGAATTATCTTTGATGATGCCAAGGAAGGGTTTTGACATATTTGAGCAAGATATGACCCAAACAATTTATGAGAATTATTTGGGAATTTTGGGAGTGCTAGAAATATAGGTTGCTTCACAACCTAGGGCAAATTGGGTTATTCCTTTAATATAAAAAGGAATATTCCCTAGAAAAAAATAATAATGGGGTTGGGCCAAGATGAAAATGGCAAGGTATTTGGATGGATATGAGGATGACAAGCCACTCTGGAAAGGAAGAAGAGGCCATCTTCTCCAGTTTCCAGACCACATAGCCACAGAAAAAGAAAACTCAAGCAAAATCCTCAGAAAACCAAAAAAAGAAAGGGACAAAAATCAGGGTGTGACATTAGGCCCAAATGTGGTGAAGTGCCATGTAGTCGACATTCACATGACACCACTAAGGGAATCACAACATACATATCATCAAAATATCAAACACATATCAAGTTCACATGATTACTTGCAACAAGATTTCTCTCGTGACCTCAAGAACAAAAGTAACTACTCACAAATGGTAATCATGCTCAAGATCAGAGGGGGTACTAAATAGCATAATGGATCTGAACATATAGTCTTCCACCAAATAAACCATATAGTAATCAACTACAAGATGTAATCAACACTACTAGTCTCCTGCAGGTACCAATCTGAGGTTCCGGTACAAAGATTGAACACAAGATATGAACTAGGGTTTCAGAGGAGATGGTGTTGTTGAATATGTTGATGGATATTGCTCTCCCCAAGATGCGAGAGTTGTTGGTGATGATGATGCTGCTGATGATGATGATGATTTCCCCCTCCGGGAGGGAAGTTTCCCTGGCGGAATCACTCCACCGAAGGAAAAAGTGCTCCTGCCCAAGTTCCGCCTCGAGGCGGCGGCGCTTCGTCCCAAAAGTCCTCTCCTTATTTTTTCTAGGTCAAAATGACTTATATACCAGAAGAGGGGCACTGAAGGTGGGCCGAGGAGGGCACAACCCACCAGGGCGCGCCGGGGGGGGGGGGCTGGCGTGCCCACCTGGTGTGCCTTTTCCGGTAGTTATTTGCTCCAGAAATTTTATTTTATTCCAAAATAATTCTCTGTAAAGTTTCAGCTCATTTGGAGATGTGCATAATAGCTAACTCTGACGTAGCTTTTCCAGGTCCAGAATTCCAGTTGCTGGTATTCTCCTTCTTTGTGTAAACCTTACATATTATGAGAGAAAAGACATTAGAATCACTCCAAAAAGCGTAATTTTGCATTAAAACATAGTAAATAATAGTATGTAAACATGATGCAAAATGGACGTATCATGATGCTCCGCCGTGCTCGTGCGAGAAGGGAGAAGAATCGTACACAGTAGCTTACCCAGGTTCTGGCCACCATGTAGTGTAAAACCCTACTCCTACTTTGTGGTGGATTGCCTTGCGAGGAGGATGAAGATGAACTAGTTCAATGGGTCAGCTGCCTCGCAAGGGCTCTGGAGGGTGAATGGATTCGATCCCTCTCTATGGTGTATACTAGCCTATATATATACTGGCCCCGGTCCTATTCCCTCATGGTTTAGGCGGGAAGGGATACCACATCGGCCAAATTCAAAGGGGGACAAGAGTACACCCTATCCTGACTAAAGGTGGTATTCGCCTGCAAAGCTTCTGGTCGTGACACACTGGTGGGCTCGGTGATGACCTTCGTCCTGCTGAACCAGTTGTCTTGGTCTTGTTGCACCAAAGAGGTAAGCTTTGGGGATTCCTTGGGAACCCTCATGCTGGCTTTGTCCTTCTAGCACCAAAGAGGAAACTATCCTCTCCTGCGCCCACTGGCACCCTCCTGATCCTGGTCGTCATGGCTCACATCATCGTGCGCCCCGTGAGGTGGGTGCAAGCCTTGAGATATCCTCTCCTTAGGAGGCCTTGATGTCGTTCGCCTCACAAGGCGGGGGCCCTCGCGAGGGTCTTGCTCATGAAGTCTTGGTACTGGGCCGCGCTGGGCCGTCGATGGAGCCACGCATTGGGCCACAGGCAGGCGGGTCTAGGTATCCCCCAGTCACAGAGCGCCGACAACTACCACAAGCACATGTTTTTTTAGTAGTGGGAGTTGAACCATTTGTACCAGATTGTCTAGTAGATGGCATTGAGACAAGGTGGCGGTGTGGAGAGAGGAGGAAAACCATGAGATGGACATCGGTGGTGAGGGCACAGATACAACGGTTGGTGGTAAGCTATTTTTGTAGTAATGGTAGAGCTCAAGCTCCTGGAGTTTTTCAAATTCACGGGATGCCAGCCAGGTGTCCACTATGCAGGGTATGGCTAGCAGGCAGCATGCTGGGATGCAGAGGCATTGAACAGAGCCCTGGTGGGAGGAGATGATGGCTTTGTGGAGTTCAAAATCATCGACGACATATAGCTGATGATAGGAAAGATTAAGAGGCATGTTGCGCTACAGAGGGCGCCACCGAGATGCGAGGACCTTTGTGCGATAGCCATCCTTGGTGGGGAGAAAGAAGATGATTTCCCCAAGGATGGCATCCGGGAGATCGCTGATGCGCTCTGCCCGAGATTCTACGGGTTCCTCAGATCCAGGGGCGTGGCCTCTTCTGCCCGCACCGCCGGGTGCATGATCTACAACCGGCGGTGCCGCTGGTCAGAGCCTCATCAGTGTACATACCAATCTAGGAAAAAATTGGCACAAACATATATGTAGGACATTTAAAATCAATTCTCAGGATCTGGAAGAAAAAAATAGCACAAACATATATGTAGGTCATTTAGAATCAATTCTCAAGATCTGGCTATGAATTATTAGCATGAACGCCAATCCTAGTCAGATTATTAGCAAAAACCATTTGTACAGAATAAACAATTAATCACTAATCCTAGACGAATACCATTCAAACAATCAATACACTACATGGATCTAATGAATCTTACTTTGATTTCATGAACTAAGAAAACATAACCATAGGATTTCTATTCCAAAAATGGAGGGGGAGGGGGCATGGGTGACCAGAGAAAGCACATGATATATTTGCCGCAAAAATGGGTATAGGTAACTAACTGGTTTTTCGTCGAAGTCGGAGTCGTTGCCAGAGTTGCTATGGACATCCGGCTCTGGCTGGGGAGGGGCGATGGCAGCGACGATGTCAAGGTCGCGCTATTGCCCACGCGAGACCTCGTTGGTGGTGACGACAACCTCTGTGCCCAGCTTCACGTGTTGCGCGGGTGCTTCACCAGCCCCGGTGTCACCACTCCCTCCCGTGGTGCATTTTGGCGGCATCCTCATACAATCCAGACGGCGGTGATCACTGTGGACGGGGGGAACAGTCGCCTATTATGATCAGCGGCTTGGGCAGGGCATTAATATGGAGCAGTGGGAGCGACGCAGGTGGTGGTCAAAGGGTTGGCTCGCCTCCCAGTGAGCCTATGCAGCGGATAGCTGGCATGCCTACTGTGATTTCGCATAGCTACTAGCACGCCTCCCGGTGACACTGCACAATGAACACGCGCATGCCTCCCGGTCTGCCTGTGCGGCGGACTGCTCGCATGCGTCCCGTCAACTCACGCGTGTTCGCATGGCACACGGGACGCGTGGTGGCATGTATATTGTTTTTCTTTGTTGATGATTAATTATTCCACTTTATTGGTTAACCGAAGCATGGCACATACATTGTTGATCTAATGCTGACAGTTCGAGTAAATAATCCTTTTGCAATATTGGTTGTCAATTATTAATAATCTCCAATTTGTAAGAAGATTATATCAAAACTTATCTCTAATTTGACAAAAAATATAACATCACAGTCCATTGGTATCCATATGACACCACAATACGTTTCATGAATTTCAACTAAGTTTTGGATTTAGTGGATTTTAAAATCACAAGATTATCTATGTTTGAAATTTCTTACATGCAGACTAAACATGCACCCAGGGACACACATATGATTTTCCAATCTATTTTGGTGCACTATCACATGTGCATGTAGCTAAAATTTGTTTTTCGCACATTAAATCACTAGGAAATCAATCCATGTATAAAAATGGCCGAATGACCTCTGATTTTTTTTTCAAATTTTAACATGACACTCCTTTGGTCACATGTTCGCTGCAG